>NC_071992.2:91257857-91912500 GCF_028885655.2 Pongo abelii
TTCCTAAGCCTGTTGGAAAAGCACAGTATTCGGGTGGGAGTGGCCCGATTTTCCAGGTGCCATCTGTCACCCCTGGAAGGGGAACTCCCTGACCCCTTGCGCTTCCCTAGTGAGGCAATGCCTCGTCCCTGCTTTTTCGGCTGGCACACAGTGCGCTCACCCACTGACCTGCGCCCACTGTCTGGCACTCCCTAGTGAGATGAACACGGTACCTCAGATGGAAATGCAGAAATCACCCGTCTTCTGCGTCACTCGCGCTGGGAGCTGTAGAATGGAGCTGTTCCTATTCGGCCATCTTGGCTCCTCCGGGGCCCTTTTCACTTCTTACGGCATGATACCACTAAGAAAAATAAGGAAGTTAAAATCAGACTGGCTGTTTAATTGGGAGTCAGGCAGGCCAGGCTGTAATAGGCTAGGTGCTAGTAATTGTGGACAACTAATATCTGACTTTTATCACCACTCTGACCCTATATCAACCTCACCCCATGCCTTACATAGAATGAGGCTCCAAGATTGGAGAGGTCTGTCTTAACACTTTTCTTGCGATTAAACACTCTGGAAGTTAAACGGTTTATTTCTAGCTTTTATCAACAGAGCTGGTTTTCAAAATGACATTTGCCATTTGTGGAGGCCACAGTTATCAAACTTTGATAGCAGAACTTTGGCAATGAAAAATTGGAAGAAACTGTAGTTATATAACATTAGCGACAAATATAGGTTGGAGTGGTTAGTTAATTGGTTACTTGCTTTGTTGTAGGGGTAGGTAAACTGTTCCTGTTAAAAAAAAAAAATTAAAAACAGTCAGTAGAAAGAAGGCAATTATAAACAGGAGAGATAAAATTAACACAGGCAAATGAGAAGGTGGGAATCAGAATAAAATAATTGCTAAGAAAGCAGGTAAAGACGTGCATCTCTTCCTATGTGACAAGAGGAAAAGATGTGGCTGAATAAGAAAAATCTCTCTCGATACTGCATTCTGAATAAATAAGGAAATGATGTATTTTGCTGTGAATAAGGAATAAAAATAAATTTGTACTTGAGGAATGCAGAGGTTAGAAATAGAATTTATCCGTAAGATTCTCTCAGCTATGTTTAAATGAAATTGCATTGACATGGATACTCAAACAATATTAATTTATACATTTGTAAAATTATTGAAGAGTACTTAAGAGCAGGAAGTAATGTTCAATTATCTTTACATGATTCACAGATTCTGCCACAGTACTATACTCATAGTAGATGCTTAATAAAAGTTTGCTGAGTGAATAAACCAACTAATGAAAAAAGGAACAATACTTGCATTCTCTATTTTATTTAACAGGTTTCATAATTGTATTTGGAAAATATAAATATTACATACTTAATCGAGGAATTTTTTAATAGTGTAAAAAATCTGTTTGGGCATTTGTAAGTCAAGTATTTATAACAGCAACTCCATACAATCAGAAATGTTTACACTTTGTGATATATTACAAGGATAGGAAGAAGGATTTTGCCAGGAAATGTTATTGTCGAGAAAAATTCTCAAATTTATTTTCATAAAAAGGGAGAAAATTATTGATAAACACATCTAAATTTGCAGATTGGTGATTTTTCAGAGGTTATTTGGGGTCATAGTTGTAAATCTCATTACCGTGCTTGAAGGAGGTCTCTTTCATTATTATGGTGCGCAGGTCCGTATCCCTGAAGCTAATTGCAAGGTAGAGCTGCAGAGTTCTAATTGTTTGCCATCAAAATAGCTGTGTAAGCTTGATTAACAGTGTTCAGCAACATTCATAATAGTCCAAGCCTGGCCCTGCATAAAATAGAAACTGGGAAAAAATCAATAAGATTTAATAAGATCAGGAACAATCACTTACAATAGTACATCAGTCACACAAAGTAATAGGTGCAGGATTTGATAGGGTCCTGAACTGCCTGAGAGATTCATAACCAGTACTCATTAATGATTTGTTCATTTGCATTTTATCAATCCAGCTACAGCTGACAAGCAGGAGTGGGAAAGAAATATGTTGACTTAAACTCATCAGCTTTGCAATTAAAAAAATAACATATAATAGCAAATGTCTTGTCACATGAAAATCTGATGTTATTACAAAGGTGTGTGCAATCATTGGCTCTTCAGAATGAGCTGCTGTTAGACTTGCAGAATAGCTAGCATAACAGTGTCCCTGTGGTCACCAGGAAGTCTCAAAAGGTTAGAGAAAATGTACATGTGAATATAAATTTCCTCTCCGTCTCTCACAGAGCTCAATTGCATAATAATATTTAATGCAAAATGTGCATATTTCCTTGTTTTTATCTCTTTGAAATAAATGAAGCTCCTGGCTTTGCCTTAGGCAAAACCTCTATCATATGCTAAAACAATCATAATGAGATGGCTTTCTGGTGATTATTGATTACCATTATATTCTCTTTTGGTTGATGCTATGACTTTACAAAGTAATCATGTGATATTTACTATCTTTATTAAAACACATTTTGGGAAGAAAGATAAATGGATACAATAAAATTGTGTAAACAAATTTCTAATTCTAAATACATGGTAGTTAGTAATATGAAAAAAAAATCCTCCTATAAACATCAGAAGCATAATGAAAAGTCTGAGCTGTTTCTAAGAAATTCATGTGGATTCCTGCTTAGAAAATTTCATATGGGCTTTCTGTGGAGGGAATTATGTGAATGGTGGGATGCAGAGCACACTGTCAGAAACCAGCAGTGGGACCATCCAAAATGTGGATTAATTAGTCTCTGTCTATAACTTCAGTAAATAATGTGCTCCTTCAGAGAAAAACATTATGATTCAGCTCTTTGTAGAGGATGTTTAAATAGCTGATTTCTATATAGGATGTTTTAATTCAATCAAAGTACAGGTAAAATCCCATTATGATAGACTCCATGGGGCCTCTAAATTGTTTTGTTGTGGTAGAATTTGGTTAAAATGAATAAATACATTTATCACATTCTCAGTGTGTAGTACATACTAGAGAGACATACTTGATGCCCAGTCTCTTTTCTATTGAATTAACACATGAAAAGAAATGCTTTGAGTAGGCAGCAGGAACCAGGATCAAAATATAATGCTCCCACACCTTTCAGGCTTTTCCTAAATTCTGGATCACTTTCAAAATGGTTTTGGTATTAAGATAAAGTTTTTATTTTTTCCTTTATTTATTAAAAATAGCATTGATTAGGCAGACCAGACTTTCGGAATCTAACAGAGTGAAGAAAATAAAAAGTGGTTATTATTTGTTCTCTTGACAAAAATAACTGTAAATAACTCAATTATGCGTAGCTTAATTTGCTTTTCCTACACAGCAAACTACACAGAATCAAGTGCTTCAATTATATGGGTTGACTCTTCTCAGGCCATTGAACAAGGAGCGCATTAGTAAATTTACTAAGAATCAATTTATCGAATACCAATTTGCCTAAAAGCAAATTGATAAATGTCCAATTTACTGAAAGATCAATTCACGATAATTTTTGACATTCAATGATTTTTATGTATGTGAACTGGTTAGTTTCAAGTATAATTATCAGTTATACGGAAATTACTGCTACTAGTTTTGCTGGAGTATGGAAATGATTTTATTATTCTGAACATTCTTACCTTTCATTTACTGAAGAAACATTTTTAGCACTGGCACTGTAACGGGCCTAGGAGGCATAGATAGTAATAAAAGATGTATTCAAAAAGTTTACATTGTAGAAGAAACAGACAGAAACCACACATAACTTTTAAATATTCTAATAAAAACATAATAATGTGCTCTCAGGAGTCAGGAGAAGGTTTGATGAATTGTGGGTAGGTAAACAGTCCACCTAATTTATCATCTCCAAACTACGCACTCTTGAGAGTGGAAAGTGGGCTATTAATAGCTATGTTGTAACAATAGGAGTAAACAAGGCCAAGCAAACCAGAATATATGTTCACTTTAGATATAGGAGAAGAAGATAACGTATGGGTTGTTGAGGGAACTGTTGATATTTGAGTTGAGATATTAGAAATAAAAAGAATTTCCCAACTTCAGGTAAATAAAATCCATTTCATGGACAAATAAACATGAGTGATAGTACAGAGTCAGAAAATTGTCTTGTGTGTCTGTTGAATAGTGAAAGACATTGAAAAATGGCTTATAGAAGATTTTGAATATACATATCATTGTGTAGAATAGAAGTATTTAGGAAGAAATAGCAAAAGAGCGAAAAAGTATATGACATTATTTAAATAGTTAATGTGTTGTTCCCTAGAAACAAAGAGGTTTAGATTGGCATCCTAGCTCCTGTACATTACCAACTGTTTGACGTTGTTAAGTTGTTTCATCTCATAGCTTCATTTTCCTCATTATACATAATTCATATAAATCACCTGTTATGGTGTTTTACACATAATAAGTGCTCACTGCTCATTAGTTGTTATTTTTAATTTAAAAAAACTAAGTGTTGTAATATAACTGAAATTACTTCAAATCCTAGTGTTTGATTACAATAAAATGACAATTCATCTGAAACTTAAAATTTTTATTTTAATGTGAGTATATACATAAACAACTCTTCAATTTATCATATATTATTCAAATGATATACTTTGAATAAGATCTCTACTTTAAAAAAACGAAAAAGAAACACTCTGGTAGGAACTTTGAAAATGGATCATGGAGGAGAGACCAAAGGCAAGAAAATTATTTAAGAATCTTGTGGCAGACATTTATTTTGGTGGCTCCCAATCAACTAAGCTCCCTGAAATTTATGCCTTTGTGTGTTCTCCCTCATTGATTCTGAGATTGATCATGTGACTAGATATAATTAGCTTTGACCAATGGGACATGAGAAAGCATAATGAAAATGAAACTTCAATAAGCATTTGCACACTAAGGCTTGTCTTGTTGGAATACTCCTTTTTGAAGCCCAGTTAAGAAGCCTTGTGAAAGACATAAAAAGGCCACATGAAGAGAGAAACAGAGATTCCCAGACTGACTTCAGTTGCTCTATACAACCCAGGTAAGACACCAGATATATAAGAAGGCCTCATGTACTATTCAACCCTCACAGATACCATGTAAAACACAGACAAGCTTTCCCAATCAAGCCCAGAATCATGAACAGATAAATATTTATTATTTTAAGCCATTAGTTTTTAAGGTGGTTTTTATACAGCAACAGAAATTAGAACCAAGAAGTTGAGTTCTATCAAAACAAAATAGTAAAATACATGGCATTTGATTTTTGTACCAGGTAACAGGTGAAGGGCCGAGGAGCATAGATAAAATTATTATTGTTTAGCAGTAATAGGGCTGGAGTAAAAAGTACCCAAGCTATGTAGTATAGAATAATTAGTGGCATTGTCACCTGCAGAAACATGATAGTATTAATAGTTCTGGCTAAGATTTATAGAAAGAATATTGAAAGTGTCTACTAGATGCTTTTAATCTTCCTATCATAAAATATAGAACGGCGAGGAGCTAAAGAAATAATAGTTTAGAGTTAAAGCAAAATTTAAAAGAAATACAGAGAAGATATGACTTGCTGTGTTAAAAAGCATTTTTTTCTTATGCCCAGAGTTTCCTGGAAAATTGCTCACAAAGTTAGAAGTTAACTCAGGTAATGATCAAGTTCTGGGTGCTGCCAGTAACACATGACCTCATAGTAAACATCAAGCCTAGGGGATACTGAAGGGCACTTTTTGAGGTTCCAGAAAGGCTTAAAGATGTGTCTCAGAGGAAGATAAAGAAGCTTCTAAAAATCCTAAAGATCTCAGTCACAGTACCCTCAATCACCAAGTTTTAAGAGGATTGTACTGGTGAAAAACTGCCAGTTTGGACTAAAAGTTCTGAGACAGTTAAAAAGAAAATCCTCTCCTGTGAGAAGGAAAAATATTAAGAAAGCTACTCAATCTAAAATATGCTCCATTTCTTATTGAAGGAAAAAAAAGAATGAAACTCAGAGGGTAAATCCAAGGGCTAAAAAGACTGAATCAAAGCTCTAAAGGGAGCAAAACTGAGCCCATAGCAGAGAGCTAGCAATATGTGCCTACCAAAATTTCAGAATTGCTAAGGACCAGTGGCTGCTATTTGACTCCCACTCTCTCCCTTTTTGAGTGATAGCATCTACTATGGCTTTCCTATCCCTAAATTACCAATGTATTTTAGGCATACTGAAGAATACAATTTATCTCTGGTTTACAATTTTTTAGATTGAAAGGAACCACACCAAAGGATTCTCTGCCACACCTGGACCCAATTTAGATGACAAAATCCTTTTCTTTGAGCAAAAGCCTGGTGCCAAAATTAGATGAGATTTTGCATATTTTGGTAGGAGGGGAGGAGATTATACTTTGTATGTGGGAGGAAAATAAATCCCTAGGGGCAATAGAACACATTGTGGTACACTTTTACTTTTGTGTGCCCTCCTGTATAACAAACAATGCCTCCTGTTAGTCATGAATCTATACATTCCTCTCCTCTGTTGATTCTGAGCTTGACCACATGACCAAAGAGACGATAGAAAGTGTGATGTAAATGATACCTTGATAAGTGCTTCCCATTGAACCTTGTTTTCTTGAAATGCTCCTTCTTGGTACCCAAACACCAAGCTGCATGGAAGTCCATGCTAATTCTAGTGATGTAGGGAGACCACATGTAGAAAAAAATATGCCCATCTGGGTTCTAGCTGTTTCAGCAATTCAAGCTAAAGTGCCAAGCAAGTAGAAAGGGCATTATGTACATTCATGCCCTAACAATGCCAGCTGGAGCAGAGATAAGCCATCTCCACCACACCCTTCCTTAATTGTTTCATTTGGCAAATACCTAATCATCGTTTTAAGACATTAGAATTTGAGTTGATACATTATACAGAAAACATATAACAGAACAAAACCATTTCAATTTTTAAGTTAGATATGGTGAAAGAGTTATGTTACGAAAAAAGTAATATGACATGTTGGATTATTACTTGTGGGAATGCTAAAGAAGAAGGTAGCAATGAGGACCACAAGCTTCTTGATTTAGAATGAAGGAATTGCTATGGTTTTAACTGAGAAAGGAACACAAAGGAAAAAAATGGATTTTAAAAGTTGAGGTGGGGGATAATTTGGTCTTACAAATAAATTTTAAATGACTTTTTATTCATTTCAGGTGCTTTAAAATAAGTCTTGACTCTCATAACCATGTCACAACTGGCATGTGAAAGCCACCTATGAAAAACATTTATTTAGTTACTTTAAATTTTATATATTTTCTGCTTGTGTCCAGTGGGTTTTGTCCAAGGCTCTGCATGGTAGGCAGGATAATGCCTCTTAACAATGATGTCCATGCCCTGATTTTTAGAACCCATAACAATGTCACATTATATGGCAAAAAGATTTTGCAGATAATTAATTACGTTTATGAACCTTAAAATAGGGAGATTATCCTGGATGATTTGCATGGGCCTAACCAAATCATATAAATCCTTAAAAGCCAAGGACTTTTCTTCAGCTGAAGCCAGAGAGATGTGGAGGAAGAGAAAGAAAAATACATGCAGTGGAAGTGGGAGTAAGAGAGATTCCAAGTATCAAAAATATTAGATGCACTTTTTCTGGTTCTGAGATGTAGACAGAATATGTAAGGACTGGAAAAATCTTCTGAGAAGGTAAGGAAAACCCTTTCCTGAAAGCCATTGAGAAAACATAGACCTCAGTCCTACAAATGCAAGAAACTGAAGTCTAACAACAACCTGCCTAAGCTGGGAAGAAGATTCTTCTTTACAAGCTCTAGACATAAAAGATACACCTTGTTTTTCATCTTGTGAGACCCAGAATAGAGAAACTAGCTGAACCACCATGTGCCCAGTCCTCTAACCCATGCAAATAGTGAGTTAATAATGCGGCTTGTGTTAAACCACTACATTTTGTGGGAATTTTTAATAGCAGCAATAGAAACCCCATATGCTCTGTTCTGAGGGTTCTGTTATTTGCTTCTGGCTTATTTTGCACACCATTTATACATCACTTCAGAACTTGTTGGCCTTATCTGTCTTTCATTTCGTCCACTAATGTAGTGACCAGTTCTGCAAAGGCTCTGATAAACAGAATTATCTTGACATTCTGCAGATGTAATGCTGTCATACTGGTTCACAATATTGATAATGTTATTTCAATTGGACCAGGTGAGCAAGGATTGGGAAGTATGCTTGATGCCTTATCAAACCATGTTCATATGAGAGAATAGAAGATTAAGCCTCAAAAAAAGACAAGTGAATATTTTAGGCGTTTAAGGGTATGAGACATCATATGACATCCCTTTTCTCTTTTTAATCAATTTCTTGTATAACTTACAGGCAAAGCATTTGGTGGAATTATCTGCATTTAGAAGGCCATTCATACCTCACTTACAGCTACTGATCTAACCTATTTCTTTGCTGACTATTTCAAATATGGCCCAAGATAAAATGTAGTCTTCCCTGCATATGGGCTATGCAATCAAGCCAACCCAATAGTGTTTCTACAAACTCTGTTGGATAGTGATGTTCCGTGGCAAGCCCCACAGTAGAGCCAAAGTATGAACTGAGTTACAGAGTAAGGATATGACCTTCTACAATAAAGACAAAATATCTCCAATAGCTCTAGCCACTTTATCTTTCTCACTAATCCTTCCACATTATCTCTTTGCAGAGATTGCTTTTGGCCAATATCTGAACTGACCCTGCAATAGTTTGGCCTTGTACTTCCCCTTCACTCCTAAAAATTGAGACTCCATAGAATAGAATAGTAGCCAGATATAATGAATGGCATGAGAAGTCTGAATGGTGCTAGGGGTGTATTACATTGACCACTCCTTTTAACCACTTCTGATACTCTAGACCTCATCTGTCTCATTCCAGACACTCTATGGAAACTAGTCCAGCACAGCTTTATGTAACATTCTAGATTATACCACTTCACCTCTATTCCATGCTACACACCTTTAACTTTCTTTCCTAATAATTATTTGTTTAAGGTGTGGAATGAGAATAAACCCATCAGCTCCCATGTATATGCAACCTGGAACTATGAGACAATTATTATCTATCAGGTAACTTAGTAAATTTTACATTGCTATAAAGGAATACCTGGGTATTCCTGGGTAATTTATAAAGAAAAGAGGTTTATTTGGCTCACAGTTCTTTAGGCTTTACAAGAACATATTAATTCTCCAGTAACTGACCCCAAAGTAAAGGAAATTTATAAATTGCTTGAAAAGTAATTCAAAATAATAATCTTAAGGAAGCTCAGTGAGATACAAGATAATTCAGATAGAATTCAACAAAATCAGGAAACAACTCATGATCTGAATGAGAAATTCAGCAAAGATACAGATATCATAAAAAACTAAACATAAATCATGAAGCTAAATAATTTAATCAATGAAATAAAAAATGTAATAAAGATCTTTAACACCAGAATAGATCAAGCAGATGATAGAATCTGTAAACCTGAAGGCAGGTCTTTTGCAATTACTCAATCAGAGGAAAAAGAAGAAAAAATAATGAAGAAAAGGAAAGATAGCTGTGAGACTTATGGGACACCATTAAGTGAACAAACATTTGCAATATAAATATTACAGAAGGAGAAGAGGCAATGAAAAGACAGAAAGCTTATTTCGTGAAATAATAGCTGAAAAGTTCCCAAGTCTTGAGAGAGATATTAATATCCAGATCCGTGAAGCTCAAAAGTTGCCCAACTGATTCAACCCAAAGAGGTCTTCTCTAGGGCACGTTATAATCAAACTGTCGAAAATAAAAGGCAGAGAGAATTTTAAAACAGCAAAAGAAAAGTATGAAGTCACATGTAAGGGAATGAGACTATCAGCAGATTTCTAATCAGAAACCTTGTATGCCAGGAAGGAACGGGATGACATATTCAAAGTGCTGAAAGGCGAAAAAAAAAGCCACTTAAGAATACTATAGGGCTGGGTGCGGTGGCTCACGCCTGTAATCCCAGCATTTTGGGAGGCCGAGGTGGGCAGATCACGAGGTCAGGAGATCGAGACCATCCTGGCTAACACAGTGAAACCTCGTCTCTACTAAAAATACAAAAAATTAGCCAGGTGTGGTGGCGGGCGCCTGTAGTCCCAGCTACTCGGGAGGCTGAGGCAGGAGAACGGCGTGAACCCAGGAGGCAGAGCTGGCAGTGAGCCAAGATTGTGTCACTGTACTCTAGCCTGGGCAACAGAGCAAGACTCCATCTCAAAAAAAAAAAAAAAAAAAAGAATACTTTATCAAGAAAGGATGTCTTTCAGAAATGATGAAAAAGTCTTTCCCAAAAGAAGCAAAGAGGCAATTTATCACCACTAGGTCAGCCTTTCAAGAAATGCTTAAAAGAGTTCTTAAAGCAAAAATAGAAGAATGTTAATTACTAACATGAAAGTGTAAAATACACTGGTAAAAGTAAATATATAGTCAAACTCAGACTATTCCAATATTATAATGGTGATCCATAAAGTATTTATATATTTAATGTGAAGGTTAAAAGTCAAAACAGCTGAAAATAATTATAGCCACATTAAGTTGTTAAGAAATACACAATATAAAAAAATTTAAATTGTGTCATCAAAAATATAAATTATGGGAAAGAGTAAAAGTGTAGAGTTTTTGTACATGATGAAAGTTAAGTTGTTATCAGCACAATATAGTTTATTGTAACTACACAGTGTTTCATGTAAGCCTCATGATAACCACAAAGCAAATTAAATTTATAGCAGAAAAATAAGTAAAGGAAAAGGAATCAAAACTTTGCACTACAGAAAATCAACAAAGCACAAATGTAATCATTAGGAGAGAAATAAAGGAACAAAGGATCTACAAAATTACCAGAAAGCAATGAACAAAATGACAATAGTAAGTGTTAATCTATCCATAATTACTTTGAATGTAAACAGATTAAATTCTTCAATCAAAAGACATAAACTGGCTGAATGAATAATTTAGAAAAACCCATGTTTATGATGCTATATGTATACATATATATATATGCAGCATATATAATTGGTTAAAAAAAACCCAACTATATGCTGCTACAAAAGACCTACTTTAGCTTTAAGGACACATAAAGGTTGAAAGTGAAAGGATAGAAGACATTCCATAAAAATAATAACCAAAAGAGAGCAAAGGTGGCTATACCTATAATAGATTAAATAGATTTCAAGTCAAAAACTACCCCAAGAAACAAAAGAAGGTTATTATTTAATAATAAAGAGCTCAATTCATCAAGGAGACATAACAATCATAAATATATATGTACCCAACATCAGAGCAACTGATATAGTTTGGATATTGTCCTTGCCCACCCAAATCTCATGTTGGAATGTAATTCTCAATGTTGGATGCAAGACCTGTGGGAGGTGTTTGGATCATGGGAGCAGTTCCCTCATGAATGGCTTGGTCCGTCCCCTTGGTGAAAAGTGAGCTCTCACTCTGAGTTCACATGAGATGTGGTTGTTTAAAAGTATGTGGCATCTCCCCCTCAATTCTCTCTCTCTCGCTCGCTCTTGCTTTCACCAGTTGATGTGCCTGTTTTTGCTTCATCTTCTGTCGTGAGTAAAAGCTCTCTGTGGTCTCTCCAGAAGCCAATGCTGGCACTATGTTTCCTGTGCAGTCTGCAGAGCCATGAGCCATTTAACCTTTTTATAAAGTACCTTGTCTCAGGTATTTATTTATAGCAATTCAAGATCAGCATACTACAGAAAATTGGTAACAGAAGTGGGGCATTGCTATAAAGATACCCAAAAATGTGGAAGTAATTTTGGAACTGGGTAATAGGCAGAGGTTGAAGAGTCTGGAGAGCGTAGAATAAGACAAGAAGATGAGAGAAAAATTGCAACTTCTTAGAGACTTCTTAAATGGTTGTGATCAAAAATGAACAGTGAAGTCCAGGCTGCTAAGGTCTCAGATGCAAATGAGGAACATATTTGGGAATTGGAGCAAAGGTTACCCTTGTTATGTCTTAGCGAAGAACTTGGCTGCATTATATCTATTCCCTAGGGGTCTGTGGAAGTTTGAGCTAAAAAATGATGATTTAAGGTATTTAGTGGAAAGAATTTCTAAGTAGCAACGCTTTCAAGATGTGATCTGGCTGCTTCTAATAGCCTATGCTCAGATGTGGCAGCAAAGGCATGACTTAAAGTTGGAACTTATATTTAAAAGGGAAGCAGAGCACACAAGTTTGGAAAATGTGAAGCTTGGCCAAGTGGCAGAGAAAGAAAAAGCTTTTCCAGGAGAGGAATTTGAGTGGTCTGTGGCGCAACGATCTGCTAAAGATATTTTCATAACTAAAAGGGATTCAAGTGCTAATATCCAAGAAAATGGGGAAAAGTATTTGAAGGCATCTCAGAGACCTTCGCAGCAGTCCTTCTCATCACAGGCCCAGAGGCCAAGGAAGGAAGAATTGTTTGCGGGCCAGGCCTAGGGTACCACTGCCCTGTGCAGCCTCTGGACACTAGTCTCCTCCTCCCCGATGGCCCAGCTTCAGCTTCAGCCAGGGCTCAAAGGGGCCAAGGTACAGCTTGAGCTGCCATTTTGGAGAATGTGAGCTATAAGGCTTGTCAGCTTCAACATGGTGTTAAGCCTGCCATCACACAGTGTGTAAGAGTGAATCAAGCTTGGTACCATCCACCAAGATTTCAGAGGATATATGGAAAAGCCTGATAGTCAGTGCAGACTCATGGTTTTGCAGGCTGCACAGAAAGTGTAGTGCCAGCATCAGCTTCTGGGGGACACGATAGTCAGTCTTTTTCATATATCCTCTAAAATCTTGGTGGAGTGGTGGTGCTACAGGGGAGATGCCCTCAATGAGAACCTCTACTAGGACAGTGTAAAGGGAAAGCATGTGGTTGGAAGCTCCAAAACGCATAGGCACTGGGGAACTGCCTACTGGAGCTCGGAGAAGGGGGCCACCACCTTCAGATCTCAGAATGGTAAATCCACCGGCAACTTATAACTTCAGCCTAGGAAAAGCTACAGGCATTCAACACCAACCCATGAGAGCAGTGCGGGGGGCTGAACCCTGCAAAGCCCCTGGGTTGGAGTTGCTCAGAGTTTTAGGAGCCCACCCCTTGTACTGTGTCCGGAATTGGTGGGTTCTTGGGTCTCACTGACTTCAAGAATGAAGCGGCGGACCCTTGCAGTGAGTGTTACAGTTCTTAAAGATGGCGTGTCTGGAGTTTGTTCCTTCTGATGTTCGGATGTGTTCAGAGTTTCTTCCTTCTGGTGGATTCGTGGTCTCACTGGCTCAGGAGTGAAGCTGCAGACCTTCCCGGTGAGTGTTACAGCTCTTAAGGCGTGCATCCGGAGTTGTTTGTTCCTCCCGGTGGGTCTCACTGGTTTCAGGAGTGAAGCTGCAGACCTTCGCAGTGAGTGTTACAGCTCATAAAGGCAGTGCGGACCCAAAGAGTGAGCAGCAGCAAGATTTATTGCAAAGAGAGAAAGAACAAAGCTTCCACAGTGTGAAAGGGGACCCCAGTGGGTTGCCACTGCTGGCTGGGGCAGCCTGCTTTTATTCTCTTATCTGGCCCCACCCACATCCTGCTGATTGGTAGAGCCTAGCAGTCTGTTTTGACAGGGCGCTGATTGGTGTGCTTACAATCCCTGAGCTAGACACAAAGGTTCTCCAAGTCCCCACCAGAGTAGCTAGATACAGAGTGTAAATTGGTGCATTCACAAACCCTGAGCTAGACACAGGGTGCTGATTGGTGTGTTTACAAATCTTGAGCTAGATACAGAGTGCCAATTGGTGTATTTACAATCCCTGAGCTAGACATAAAGGTTCTCTACTTCCTCACCAGACTCAGAAGCCCAGCTGGCTTCACCCAGTGGATCCAGCGCCAGGGCTGCAGGTGGAGCTCCCTGCCAGTCCCCGGCCGTGCGCCCACACGCCTCAGCCCTTGGGTGGTCGATGGGACTGGGCGCCATGGAGCAGGGGGCGGCGCTCCTTGTGGAGGCTCCGGCCGCAAAGGAGCCCACGGAGCGTGGGGGAGGCTCAGGCATGGGGGGCTGCAGGTCCCGAGCCCTGCCCCATGGGAAGGCAGCTAAGGCCCAGTGAGAAATTGAGCACAGCAGCTGCTGGCCCAGGTGCTAAGCCCCTCATTGCCCAGGCCGGTGGGGCCGGCTGGCCTCTCCGAGTGCGGGGTCCGCCAAGCCCATGCCCACCGGGAACTCGCACTGGCCCCCGCAAGCACCGCGCGCAGCCGCAGTTCCTGCCCGCGCCCCTCCCTCCATACCTCCCCACAAGCTGAGGGAGCCAGCTCCGGCCTTGGCCAGCCCAGAAAGGGGCTCCCACAGTGCAGCGGCGGGCTGAAGGGCTCTTCTAGTCCCGCCAAAGTGGGAGCTCAGGCAGAGGAGGCACAGAGAGCGAGTGAGGGCTGTGAGGACTCCCAGCACGCTGTCACCTCTCAGTACCAGTGCACCCAGGATATATAGCATGGAGTCAAAGGAGATTATTTTGGATCTTTAAGATTTAATGACTGCCCTTGCTGGGTTTCAGATTTGCATGGGGCCTGTAGCCCCTTTCTTTTGGCTAATTTCTCCCTTTTGGTATAGGAATGTTTACCCAACTCTACACTCGTATTATCTTGGAAGTAAATTACTTGCCTTTGATTTTATAAGCTCATAGGTGGAAAGGACTCGCCTTGTCTCAGATGAGACTTTGGACTTTTTAGTTAATGTGGAAAGAGTTAAGACTTTGGCTGATATGGTTTGGCTCTGTGCCTCCACCCAAATCTCATCTCTAATGGTAATCTCCACATGTCAAGGGAGGAACCTAGTGGGAAGTGACTGGATCTTGGGGGCAGTTTCCCTCATGCTATTCTCATGATAGTGAATGAGTTCTCATCAGATCTAATGGTTTAAACGTATTTGGCAGTTCCCCCTCACTTTCTGTCTCTCCTACCATCATGTAAAAAGGTTTTTGCTTTTCCTTCACCTTCCACCATGATTATGTTTCCTGAGGCCTTACCAGCCATATGGAACTGTGAGTCAATTAAATCTCCTTTCTTTATAAATTGTCCAGTCTCAGGTAGTTCTTTGTAGCAGTGTGAAAACGGACTAATAAAATATGGGGCTGTTGCAAAGGTATGATTGTATTTTGCAATGTGAAAAGGACATGAGATTTGAGGCAGTGGGTAGGGGCAGAATGATATAGTCTGGATATTTTTATCTACCCAAATCTCATGTTGAAATGTAATCCCCAATTTTGGAAGTGGGACCTGGTAAGAGATGTTTGGATCATAAGAGTGGATGCCTCATTAATGCCTTGGACCATCCCTTGGGTGATAAGTGAGCTCTCGCTCTGAGTTCATGCAAGATCTGGTTATTTAAAAGTGTGGGTGTGGCACCATAAGCCCCACTCTTCCTCTTTCATGCTTCTGCTTTCACCATGTGATAGGCCTGTCTCGCTTTGCCTTCTGCCGTGAGTTAAAGCTCCCTGAGCTCCCCCAGAAGCTGATGCTGGCACTACACTTCCGATATAGCCTGCAGAACCATGAGCCAATTAAACCTCTTTATAAATTACTCAGTCTGAGATACTTCTTTATAGCAATCAGCATCTAAATAAGGAAAGACTGTATTAATGGCCATAAAGGGAGAAATAGGTAGTAACACAATAATTGTAGGCTATTAATACATCACTTTCAACAATAGACAGGACAACTACACAGACAATTAACAGGGAAATACTGGAGTTGAGCTGCTCTTCAGGCAAAATAGACTTAACATACCTATATAGAACTTTCCATCCAACAGCAGCAGAATGTACATTCTTTTCTATGCACAGGAAGAATACTCCAGAATAGACCACACGTTATGCTACAAAACAAGTCTTAATACATGTAGGAAGATTTAAATAATATCAGGTATTGTTTCTGAGTGCGATGGTATAAAATTAGAAATCAAAAACAGGATAAATTTTGGAAAATTCACAAATATATAGAAATTAAACAACGTGCTGCTGAATAACCATGGGTCAAAAAGGAAGTCAAAAGGAAAATTTAAATATATTTTGAAACAAGTGACAGCAGTTGAAACACAACATACAAAAACCTATGACATGAACCAAAAACAGTTCTCAAAGGAAAGTTTATAGCAATAAAAATCTATATTATAAAGGAAGAAAGATTTCAAATAAATAGCCTACATTATCCTCAATGAGCTAGAAGAAGAAACTCAACTCAAGGTTAGCAGAAGAAAGGATAAAGATTAGAAAATAAATAAATCATACAGAAAATAAAAAGCCATAGACAAAATTAGCAAATTGAAGAGTTTGTTTTTTGAAAAAAAAAAAAAAGAAACAAAATTGACAAACTCAGCTAAAATAACTAAGAAAAAAAGAGAAAAGACTCAAATATATAAAATGAGAAGTGAAAGTGAAGATATTACAACAAATACCTCAGAAATACAAAAGATCATAAAGAATATTAGGAACAATTATATGCCAACAAATTCGATAACCTAGAGGAAATTGATAAGTTTCTAGAAAAATAGAGCCTACCAAGTTTGAATCAGGGAAAAGTAGAAAGTCTGAACAGACTAACAACAAAGACATTGAAGTTGTAATTAAAAGTCTCTCAACAAAGAAGGCTGAGTCTCTAAGGTCTGGTGTAGGGCAAGGATACCCACTCTTGCCACTTCTATTCAACATAGTACTGGAAGTATTATTAAGAGCAATCAAACAAACAAAATGTATTCAAATTAGAAAGGAACAAATACAATTATCCTTATTTGTTGATGACTTGATCTTATAAGTAGAAAACCGCAAAGACTTCACCAAAAAACTGTTAGAACTATTAGAAATAAAGTCAGTAAAGTTGCAGAATACAAAATCAACATACAAATATTTATGGCATTTCTATACACAAATAAACAACATAACCAGTAGCATTCTTCACTGCAATAGAAAAAACAATTCTAAAATTTGTATGGTGTAACAAAAGACTCCAAATAGCCAAAGCAATTCTGAGAAAAAGATAAAAGTTGAAGGCATCACATCACGCTTTCTGATTTAAAATTATATTATTTTACTTTCTGACTTTATATTACAAAGGTAGAGTGATCATTATAGTATGGTATTGATATGAAAACATCTACATAGACTAGCAAAACAGAATAGAGAGCCCAGAAATGAATCCTAACATATATGGTCAATCAATTTTTGACACAACATCAAGAGGACACAATGGGGAAAGGATAGTCTCTTCAATAAATGTTTCTGGCAAAACTGTGTTGCCACATGCTAAAAAAAAAAAAAAAAAAAAAAAGATCCTTATGGTATACCGTACACAAAAATCAACTCAAAATGGATAAAATATCTAAACAGAAGATCTGAACCCACAAATCTCCTGGGGAAAAAAAACATAGGAGAAAAGCTTTTTAACATTGGCCTTGGCAAGAATTTTGTAGATATCACCCCCAAATCTCAGGCTACAAAAGCAAAATTAAATAAATGAGATCGCATCAAACTAAAAAGTTTCTCACAGCAAAGGGAACAATTAACAAAACAAAAAAGCAAACTACATATTGGGAAAAATATTTGCAAACCATGTATCTGATAAGGGGTTCATATCAAAAATTTATATAGAACTCATACAATTCAATAGCAAAAGACTATGTAACCTGATTTTAAAATGTCCATGGGCAAAAATAGACATGTCTCCAAGGATGACATAAAAATGGCCAACACATAGGTGAAGAGGTGCCGAAGATCTCTAATCACCAGAAAACTGCGAATCAAAATGACTTTGATATATCACCTCACACCCCTTAAAATAGCTATTATAAAAATGACAAGCAATAAAAAATGTTGGCAAAGGTGTGGAAAAAAGGGAACCCTATACACTCTTGGTAGAAATGGTAGATTGGTACAGTCATTATGGAAGACAATATGAACATTCCTAAAGAAATTAAAAATAGAAAGAACTACCATATGACTAAACAATCTCTCTTCTGGCTGTATAACCAAAGGACATTAAAATCAGCACATTGTAAAGATATCTGCAGTTACATATTTATGGTAGGATTATTCACAATAGGCAAGATATGGTAACAACCTAGGTATCTGTCAGTGGACAAATGGATAAAGAAACTATTGTATATATGATGAAATATTATCCAATCTTTAAAAAGCAGGAGATTCTGCTATTTGCCACAACATGGACGGATCTGGAAGACATTATGCTAAATGAAATAAACCAGATAGAGAAAGAAAAATATTGCATCATCTCACTTTTATTTGGAATCTAAAATTTTTAAATGTCTAACATATAGTGATAGAGAAAACAGCAGTTACCAGGAGGAAAATAGAGAGAAGAAAGTCAAAAGATACAAAGTAGCAGATATGTAAGACGAAGAGATGAAAGTCAAAAGATACAAATTAGCAGATATGCAAGACGAACAAGGCTAAAGATCTAATATCTAGGTTATTGCAAAAGTAATTGCAGTTTTGCCACTACTTTTAATACATGAGGCCTATAGTTAATAATAATGTATTGTATCCAGAGTTTTTGCTGAATGAAGAGAAAAAATAATTTTTACTGCATATATTATCATCCTACTATAAGAAAAAACTTTCTGTTCTTGACATGTGTGTTTTTAAATATATGTTTGGCCTCATGGATTCCTGTTCACAAATGTAAAATAATAACCCATCATTTCATTCAATGGGTTATAATTTATTATAACATTATGTAATTTAATGCTCAATTTATACCAGATTTTGTGAGTAGTAACACTTTAAGCTGACTTCTGTGTTTTATTGGCATGTCTCATAATTCTTTTAGCACTTTTTAAATTTTTGGCACAAGAAGATGTTCCAGGCTCATGTTGTACTTTCACTAACAAAGAACTTCTCCCCACAAAATGGCTATTTCTTATTTCTCCCAGGATAAATGATTCCTTTTGATGAAGAATAATATTTAGAGATTAAGATCTGGGTCTGGGTGAGCTCAAGGCTATTGGTATCTCACTGCTCCCAGGCCCGGCCCACTCACTGGAAAGATACTCTCCCCACGCCCACACACACACCTATATCGATTTCTCTATCTCTATTTCTCTTATTTCTCTCTGCTCTAACCCTTCCTCATATATACTTCTCTTTCTCTCTCTAACTACATATCTAACTGTCTATGTTGAAAACCGTGAGTTCACACTGGTATCTACAATCCCAATTCAGTAACACAGGGCAAGGTTTACATTAGTTTTCTCTCTTTGCACAAATGGAAGTCTCATATAACAGTGAGAAAACTTGCTACTATTATCATCAAGACATATATTTATAATATAAATCTTGTGTGTATCAAATCTTCCCTGGCCACCTTTGTCTCTCCCCTGTCACATGGTTGCCTTCTTGGTCTCCTCTAATTTTAGTTGAGCAAGCCTCCTGGTCTCCTCTAATTTTAGTAGTCATAGGCTTCCAGAGGAACAATGTCTTATCCTAAGAACCCTCAATTTAGGCCAATTGTCAGTACCTGTCACTTCCATCCCAAAAGTGGAAATAAATTTCAGAAAGAGCATACAGGAAGAGCATCCATTATCTCATTTAGAGACACTCATTAGAGCCCATGAAAGATTAAAAATAGAAACATATAATAAAAGTTCAGTCCATATAAGTGGTAGAGTAGTATTGTACAATCATTACCAGGTTACTAAAACTAAAGCTTTAGCTTTAGTAACCTGGTATGACAGCATTATTATAGATTTATAATATTATATATATGATTTATATATTATAGATTTATAATTTATTTAAAATTACTATAGAGATTTATATATTATATATTTATATTATATATAATATATATTATAATATATATAATATATATTTATATATGTTTATGGGTATATATATGCTTATGTATGCATATAGGTATGTTTACATATAAACATGTATATATACACTTATATGTATGTATATATATACACACATACACACAATTATATACAGAGACATATATATATATACATACACAATTATATGTATGTGCATATATATATATATATATACACACGCAATTATATACAGAGATAAGGAATTACACACGTGTAATTATTATGGAAGTAGCTACCGATTGCAGCGAATTAACTCCATTCCAATGTGCCTTCCAGTTATTAATGTACACTCACCATGCAGCTATTTTTCTTCTCACTTTGTCTCTCTCTTCCACTTTCTGCTTCTAAGAATTTCAATCAATCTTCATATTCTAGAATCTATACCCAAATCCTCTACAACTCCAGGGAAGAGATTCTTACATTTTTCACTCTAAAGGGATCCTAGTTTTTCCAAATTAAAATTTGCGAAGTATATGTTATTCGGATTTTTAAATATACATATATTAAAATTCACACTGTTGGGTGAACAGTTATATGAGTTTTGATTAATGCATGTACTTGTGTAAACATCACCACAATCAATATACAGTACAGTTTCATTATCCTCTCCAAAAGTTCTTCGTACTGTTTATATTTAAACCCTCCCTTCACTCTTGACCCATAGTGACCGATAACCTGCTCTCCATTATTACAATGTTGCCATTTCTATAATTTCATAGAAGTTGAACTGAGAATATGCAGTCTTTAAGTCTGGCTTCTTTCTCTCATCCTAATGAATTTGCTATTAATTGATGTTGTTCTGTTTCAATAGTCAGTTTCTTTTATTGTCAAGTAACATTTTCTTGTGTGAACATTCTCCATTTTGGTTTTTCATTACTCACTTGAGAGATATTTGTATTGCTTCCAGTTTTAGGCTATTACAAATAAGGTTTATATGCACCTTCATAGACAGGTTTTCCTGTTACTATAGATTTTATTTTTCCTGGGTAAATAAATAGAAGTGGAATAACCGGGTCATATACTAAGTGGACGCTTAAATTTACAAAAAAAAAAAACCAAAACAAAACTGTCAAACAGTTTTCCGTATTTATCATACTATTTTGCATTTTCACCAGCAATGTATGACAGTTCAAGTTCTTCCACATCCTTGTCAGCACTTGCAATTGTCAGTTCTAAATTTTATTTAGTTGCCATTCTATTAGGTAAATTATTCTGGATTTATTTTGCATTTCTCTAATAACTAACAATATTGTGTGTAAAGTAACCTAATTTCATGCAGAGCAGAAGTTCTCCATGGTAATTATTCATACCTGGTAGTTCGATTGGGGCCTGAAAACTTCAGTCTCTTCACAGTAATTACGTGGAGTTCTGCAATGAATTCCTGGTGATTCTGATTTTACCTTTCTCCAAACTCCAAAAACTGCACCTTTCAGTTATCTCATTAAAAATTATTGACCCCTGAAGTAAGGAAGGAGCAAACAAGGGATAAATAAGCTTGGAGGTAGAATAATGAGAGTTGTAAAAGTTAAACTATCATGGCTTTTATGTATTCACTCAAGTAAAACGTTGGGTCATCTATTCAAAGTGAGGCATAAAGGGGTTACAACAGACTAATTTTATTTTAAGTAAATCCCTATCAATTCTATGCATTTTTTTAAAAAAATAAGAGAAAGCATAAAGTATTATCAGACAGAACTAATTCACAAGAATTATATTTCCTTAGTACAGTGGCACAGCAGGTGAACCAGGGTAGCCTGCAAGCCCAACCATAATGGTAAAAGCAAGCCAGTTGCACTTCAGTTTCCACGTGGAATTTGCTAATTCAGCATGCCAAGGCTTTGGCACTGGTACCGATGTAACACAGAACCTGCTGCCTATGCGTGAGGAGAACACTGTTGATATTTTCCCTAGGTAATATGGCGTAACTAATGAGACAGAGATTTTGATGGGCAAGAATAAGCTCAGCAACCCTCATGACTTTCTGGGAAAACAATGTATTTTTGACAAAAGTTGTTTCCAAACTCCAGAAGAACTTTATTCTATGATTGTATCTCTATATCCAGAAAAAAATTGTTAAAAAGAGTATACTTAACACTAAAGAATTTTCAGTAATGTATACAGGCTTGTTGATAATGCAAATGTAAATGACTGGGAGGACTGACAGTTTTGAAATAGGGAATAGTTCTTACTTGAGCTCACAGTGAACAGTATATAGGTATTGGCTTTTTAAGTTAGTTTTAGTAATAGAGATTATTTTTTCATTGCAATGTCTGGTTTCCTCTTCAAACAATTTCACCATCCTCATCAGAGCTGATAGCCACAGTAGTTTAGTTTCTTAGAACAATTTTTGAAGACTTGTTCATTTTTTATTCTTGCCCTGTGCCATTTTTTTCCAAACTGTTACCTAATATAACTGGTAATCAGTTAATATATTCAGCTTGTGTTTTGTTAGAAGGTAAATATTGCTAATATTTCATAATTCTAGTTGACTATTTAGTAATGTCGTACTTTATTCTAAATTGATGTGCCAAGTCCCCCAAACAATAAATAAAACAAAAAATATAGTAAGATTTTATATCAAACAACTGTAGGTCATAAAAAAATTGAATTATACCAGAGGAAGTTGGAGTCCTGAAGAAAGCAGAAATCTAGGGGTATCATTTTTGTCTATATCAATAATCCTATAGGAATAGGGCCTTGGCCAATGGTTATTTTCTGTCTACAAAGGGAATGCAGGTTGCATACAATGCAATGAGAACTATGTATCTATTAGCTAAAATATCTCTTTTAAGTTCTCTCCACTATTTTTTCTTGATGCTAAGGTGTAGGTTTAAATGCACATAACATTAATAATGTGCAACTGTCCCTCAGGATGTGAACCTCAAAAGAAGGAGAAACATACCAGATAGAAACGCAGCATTTCCTGATTTAGTAAGTACATCTTGCTCATGAAGCATAAACCCAGTATTATGTTTATTTGCTCTTGATTTCAAACTCTCTCACTATCATACTGACAATCTAGTTTAATAACCCATACATTTTTTAAAAAATTTCTTAATAAGGCATTGCCATTATTTTATCATGTGTACTATGCCAGGGGGTTTAATGTTTACAAAGATTGCATAAACCAGTTCAGCCATATCTCTTTATAGAAGTTTGTAACATGTTAACTTTACATACAATTTACATAATGTATAAATGATATACCTCCTTCTTTCTTATCTCAACAATAACGTGATTAGAATTGATTAAAATGCTATACTTGTCTTGTAAGTTGTGCTTTTCATTTATGCCAGCTTTATTATAAATAGTATTATTTCTTAACCAGCAGCCCAAATATCAGTTTGTCAAAAATTTCTTCCAGAGAACAGCAAGTATAAAATAAAGTATCGAATGTATTTTCAAAATATTTTAAAATATATAGCCAAAGAAGCTAATGGCAAAGTGATGCTTTTCCTGTTAAATTTAATAGGGGATGCTGACCCTCACTAGTAGGAGACTACCTCCTCTGATGTATTATGCAATTACATTGATGGATGGTTAATTGAGTCACTGTGGCAGACCATATGTTTACTCATGACCTGAATGTCATTGGTCAGGTTATGGCTTCACATCTCTGGCCTTTTAACTATTCTGTTTTGAAGAATACCTGTTTTAAATTTAAACTCCTGGTTTAAAATGCCCATAGTAAAATAAATTATTAATTCCATCATCAGGAATTTGCACACAATTGCCTTTGTCACCAAGAGGACTTAGATAATGTTTGTTACATGACTTGAAACCACTAATAAATGTACCAGAACTGTGGTGTATATGAGGCAGTTGTCTCAGTTTATGTGTTCTCTGAAATTAATAGAAACCTCATTTGAACATTCATAAATATATATGCAGATACTTAATATTTAGTTTTCTGGTTTTTTAATAGAGTAGACTAAGGAATATTTATCAATGGCTGCCCTTACCAAAATCATATAGTGAATAAACATTATATTTGGTGTTCTCAATTTCCCACTGTCCTTCGTATGTCCAACACGGCTTCTCTGTTCCCTAAGGTTAAAGTAGTAAATACCTTAGTTAATGTTCTCTGATACTTGTAATATTGGACAGGGGCATTTTTTAGTTCCCGTAAATACCAAGAACTAAGCAGCCATCTATTTATGAGGTCAGCATAGATAATTGAAGTGAATGGTCTCTTGTGACTTTTAAGAGAGGTGTATAGTAAAGAGGAATCACTAAAAGCATAGACCTGGGTTGGAATCTTCACTCTGTCACCAATCAGCTTGAGCATGCTTTATAACATTCCCAATTAGTTTGCTTAAATACAAAATTGGATAATAATATCTATATCATAAAGTGTTGTGATGATTCATTAAAATTCTATATTTTTGCTCCAAGTACAGTTCAGAGCAGTCATTTTACATAAAGCCTTCAGCAATCAATAAAATAATAATAAAAATAATAATAACTACCATTTATTGAGCACTTGGTTTTATAAAGGAATTGGCCTACATGCATTGTCCCAATTATCTTTAACACGATGATATCACATAATATTATTATGCCCATTTTACAAGTAATGAAACTGAAGATCCTAGGAGTTTGTTCTAGATCATAAGGAGAATAAGTGAAAGAATACAACACTAAATCCATGCTGTGTGACTACAACGCTGATACATAAATATTCATGACAACTTTTCCTAACTTGATAACAAAAAATTAACTATTGTATCTTTTCCTTGTGTATCCAAGTATTTATAGCCAGCTCAATGTCCACCAATAAGGAAAAATAATGATAGGAATACTTATCTGAGTTAAAATTCTTGATCAGAGTGCTTCTACAAACTTCTTGAGTCACCTTTCAGTGCCATTTGATTCTGGGTTATGATTATGGTCTCCTATGAGTGAAAATTTTGGAAAGGAAGAGAGGGCTCCAATTAGCTTCTGCCCTTTGCATCATGCTGTATGAATACTAATAATTTCCCATCTCAATTCACTCATTTTTTAAGAAAATCTTACAGATTTTTTTAAATCAATATTTTTAGACAGCACTTTATTAGTGTGATTCATCTTGAGTCTGTATTGAAACAACAACTCTATCTCATGGAATAACCAATTACATTTGCATCACATGGTAGCAGAATTCAAAGATGGCCCCCAAAACATCTGCCCTGTTGTCTGTGCACCCTGTATAATCCTTGGGGCTTTGAAAATGATGGACGTCTTATCTGGGGTGAGTCTGGCCTAATCAGCAGAGCCTTGGAAAAGAACCGGACTTTTCCTAATGTCAGAGATTCAGGGCATGAGAGAATTCCATACAAGAGAGATTCTCTACTGCTAGCTTTGAAGGAGGAGGGGAACATGAGACAAGAAATGCAGGCAGCCTTTAGGAACGGAGTGGCTCCCCAACTAATAACCAGCAAGAAAACAAGTACTTCAGAACTACATCCACAGGCAATTTAATTCTACCAATAATCTCAATGCACTTGAAGGTCATCCTTTCTTAGTGCCCCCAGATGAGAACTCAGTTTGGCTGACACTGATTTTAGCCTTAGAATGAGTGAATTATGATCAGGACCAGAAATCCTAAACTTGTCACATTGTGCCTGGACTTATTAATAAAAAGGTATTGTTTCAGGCTACTAAATTTGTGGCAATTTGTCATATAACAACAGAAAACTAATACACATCATTTATAATATAGCTTATTTAAAAGCAAGGGTTATTCTCAGGAGCTAACGAAAAAAATAATATGTATGCTTCTGATATTAAAAATCCATAGGTCTTATAGCATACAAGTGTCACGTATCTTTATAGTACAATCATGATTACAAGTATGGTAAGTAGTTTCGTGAAATACTTTGTTGAACTGTGGTTATTTTAAACTAATCATTTGGATTTTGATAGTCAAAATAAACATTTCTGCTTGTTTATAAAGATGACATGAAATACCTTCTATATTTGTACATGCTGTTTTGCATATTTTTTCTCTAACCCAATAATTTTTAAAGCTATTTCAATTCCCCAGATGTTTTAAGGTAAATACTATTACTTTTTCATGTCATTGTGGCAGAACTTGCTTCTATGTAATCCTACTTTATCCATGACATGTCTTTGATGATTCATCCAGTTGACAAGTAACTGCTTTTAAGCTCTTTAGTTTGCATCAACATTGAGATGAAATGAGACTTGAACAAGCTGTACCATCGAAACAAAATAACATACAATCATTGTATTGTTAAAAAAATAAAGCTTTGTAATGGACAAAAATAGCTACTGGAGTAGGATCTTTGATTCAATCATTGATTTTCTTACAGAATGTTCAGAATTAACTTAAATATCCTTTGTCCAATGACTTTAGCCTATAATTAAAAACAGAGGGCTCATCTTTGTTATATAATGTTTTACAGCTATATTAAAAGATATTATGATTATATATATAATAAAGTTGTCAACAATGGTTGAGTCCTGTAATTGTGAACTAAATTCAAGAAAGCTGCCTTGAAGATGAGAACTAACAGTGCCTCTATTTTGATTAGCTTACCTTTTCAAGTGTTCTGCTAGAAACCTCTATCACACAAATAGAAGCAATAACTTTATTGTCATCACTATAGCAACTGCAGAAAAATTTATTTCAAAACAGTTGGCTACCAGAAATTTTTTTCAGGATGGAAACAAGAGTAGATGATATACAACGGTTTAATTCATTTTACAAAAATGTTCTGTGATCTAAACTAATGCACTTTCTTTTACAATGGCAATATAGTCCAGTTGCTTTGTGAATTTTTATTTAAACAATAAGAGATCAAACACATATCCATGTATGTGTTTAAGTTAATTTTAATTTTCTTTATGAATTAGTGTTCAGCATCTCTTGCATTTTTGAGGACAGCTTACAAAACTTTGTAAGAAGTAGTTTTACATTGATCATGCAAAATTTTAGTATGTAATTACACTATTTCCTGTGAATTATAATATTTAAATAGAAAATATTTCATCAAATATCAATATACATGAAAAATTGAAAATTAACACTCTCTTCTTTGCTTTTTACCAAAATAATCACAAATTTAAAGCTAGTTTATTTAATATTTTGTGCTCTCTTAAATTCCAATGCAGGAAAATGCTCTTGTTCTTCATATATATTTTGTATTTCTCTAAATTTTATCATGAACTTGCATGGTTCAAAGTTGCTGACAATCTGCATTTAAAATAAGATGATCATATATTAGGGATGCCTAGGCAATTTTTATCCTTTATATCGTTGCTGGAGACAGAGTTCTGAGAACTTCGTTTATAATGGCCTTTTAAAAATGCTTTTCTCAACTGATAGGACTTACTTTTTAAGTATTCTTCTCCTACTTTAACTGAAAAAGACCATGACAAGAATTCAAGATTTCCTGAAATGAATTCTTATGCATGGACTATACACATTTATAAGGTAGCATGGCTACCTTTAGGCTTCCCATAAAGCTTTCTACTGATGACCAATGAGATGAGTCCTCTGGAAAATGAAGGGAGATTGGGTGCTTTACTAGACCAATCATGATATGAATCTAAGCTTTTATAATCTTTGTGTGAATTCTACTCTTGGTAGGACTGAAGAATTAAATCTTATAAATGTGTAAGATTATACATAAAAGAATAATAAAAGATAAAGTTAATACAAGGCTTGTAGTAAACCATTACATAATTAAAATAATTCATAGATTATTTTTTAAAAAGCTCTTGGTGCTTTAAAATCTAAAGTGATTTTCTTTGTTCATTATTTTCCTTTACTGTAGAATCAGTTGAACGAAACATTTAAAACATACATATTTATATTATAGGTATAAGTTCAATATTATGTTGAGCTGCTGAGAAAGATTAATTAGATATTGTTAGCAATACATTTTAAAAACGTTTCCCCAAAGAGTCTTATTCAGTCAAAACTATTTCTTATAAATACGTTTTCAATAAAGTTATCATATCTATGCTATGGATAATTGCCATCAATATTCTTTGGATCAAATGAGCTATAATGTAAATTGTTGACCTAATGACACGTAGAACTTTTAAAAATATTTTTCACCTTGAATATATTTTTTATTTAAAGAATCTTTAACCTTCTAATTAGTAAGAATATTGTGATGATATTAGCCTTTTGATAATTATATTATTTATATTACCACATGAAAATGGTTTCCTATCATGGCAATAAAAAGTAGTGTATATATAAAAAACCCCTCAATTTTTAAACAGTGAACATGATAACATACATATTTATCTCAAAATTCAGATGTTTCTTCACTAAAAATATATTTTTTATTTTAAACTGATTTAACATAAATTGTTGTTTAAAAGTTAACAAAATTTTGGAGGCTACCAGTAGATGGCATTCTGGTTTCTGAGGAAATGTTTATTTAGGGATAGGCTCTTTTCTTTGGGAAAAGAAAAAACAAACATAGAAACTCGTGACAATAGGATTCTTATTGAAAAGGTTATTAATAGAGCTTCCTGAAAAATCTGTAGCCATTCCAAAAACAGGTAAGTCTCAAACCATGTTTCCTTTATTAATTTAGTTTACCAAACTCAGTTTGTTAACACTCGAAATTGTGATCTGGAAGCTCTCATGCAATTTTATTGAATAAAAATATAATGCTGTGGTGATTTCAAAACAAACTAGAGAAATAGTGTGTTGGCTTCATTCAAAGCAGTATAATCAATAATCAACTTATGCTAAGAACCATTTTATAGCCTACTGGCACAAATTTATTCATATTAGCATCATTTAGTCATGGATGAACATGTGATCCAATTTTCCTTCAATTTAACTTATTCCAAATAATAAACATAATCTAATGTAGCTTCCTGCACATAACAGATAATTGTTAGGTTTTTTAAATTAATGAATTAATTAAAAAGTGCACCTGTCTGGGCGCAGTTGTTTACGCCTGTAATCCCAGCACTTCGGAAGGCCGAGGCGGGCAGATCACGAGGTCAGGCATTTGAGACCAGCCTGGCCAACATGGTGAAACACCGTCTCTACTAAAAATACAAAAATTAGCTGGGCGTGGTGGGATGCGCCTGTAATTCCAGCTACTTAGGAGGTTGAGACAGGAGAATTGCCTGAACCTGGGAGGCGGAGGTTGCAGTGAGCTGAGATCCGGCCACTGCACTCCAGCCTGGGTGACAGAGCGAGGCTCTGTCCCAGAAAAAAAAAAAAAAAAAAAAAAAAAAAAAAGTGCAACTGTAATTCCTTAAGATACTATTATTTCTTGATTTATTTGTAAAAGTACATAAAGTGAAGGTCCTCAAAAATTGTGTTATAAGAACCTCGAATGTCCAATGTGGAGGATAGTCCTCTACTATTTGCCAAGAAGCCTTTCATTAATTGTTAGGTTACTTAAGAGGTCATTCAATGAATGCTAAATATATAGCTCCTCTCTATAACATCCTGAATAGCTGCATGTTTATTTTAATCCTGGGGTAGGAGAGGCATTACAACCTCATGATCACTAAAAAACAAAACAAAACCAAAAAACACAAAAAACAAGAACTGCAATAACTGTTTCTAACATTCTTACAAATATCCAAGAAGCCAAACATATTTAAAGCCATTCAAATTATCTTTTAACAAATATGACAAAAGAATAAAAAAAAATTAAACAAATTAAAAGTGCAATAAAGATCCATGTGAGGGATCATTTGGAGAGCAACCAATTTCCAAATACTGTTTTCATTACTTTCAATTTACCAACAAATAACTAACATAAAAATTATAAGTTCTCTTTTTATTAAACCCATCCTCCTTAGGAATGTAGAATAGAGTACTTCGATAGTTTATATGTACTGGGTAATTAAAAATGAATTGAAGTCTATTTTTCCAAAAATCTAGATTTTGCATTAATTCTCACCATCTTTCCTTCATTGATCTAATAGGGTAAGTTTCTATTGAAATAAGGCACAAATAATATTCCATGTGAGAAGGAATAATCAATCTTTTTTAATACTTTAGAATTTCTGGCTATGGTTTCTAAAACTATTGATTTTTCAGTTACTATTAGATTCTTCCAGTACAGAAAGTTGAGAAGCATGGACATTTCTGGCTGTCTGTACAATTCAAAATGGCAGGTACCTTGCTATTATAAACAAGAAACTATATAGAACATGATTATTTTTATCTACATAGTGTCATCAAGTTTATCTATTCTTGATGGCCTTGCTTAAAAGCCATCTTCAAAAATCCCTCTCTGATATTCTCAATCAGAAATTGCATTTCTCACTTCTCAATTGTCAGCATTTTATGCCAATTTTTGATATAGTTCTGTTTCTTAATTTTTTTGCACTTTGTTCATATATGTTTTCTATATTCCCTATGCAATAAGTTCTTTGGAGGAAAGTCCATTATTGTATCTCCCACAAGGGCTACAATACTGTGTTTCATGTACTGGGCACTAAACAATCATTTTCAAGTTTACAGTAGAGACTAGTGTAATAAGCACAATAAACGCTTTTTGAATTAAGACTATGAAATCAACAAATATGAATAAGATGAATAAAAAATGGATAAATCAATGATTATAATAGCTTATAAAGGAATAACAAAAATTATACTTATTTCTTGGGGAATGACGAATTCAGGCTAGTGTTTTGTATTTTGGAAATTAGTTAGTGTGATTTTTTCCAGTGGATTTTGTTTTATTCTAGATGAAATTTAAAACTGTGAATGCCCATTTAGAATCACTGGGAGCATATAAACAATATTAGTTCTAATTCTGGCCGGGCGCGGTGGCTCACGCCTGTAATCCCAGCACTTTGGGAGGCCGAGGTGGGCGGATCACGAGGTCAGGAGATGGAAACCATCCTGGCTAACACGGTGAAACCCCGTCTCTACTAAAAATACAAAAAAAAATTAGCCAGGCATGGTAGCGGGTGCCTGTCGTCCCAGCTACTCCGGAGGCTGAGGCAGGAGAATGGCATGAACCCGGGAGGTGGAGCTTGCAGTGAGCCGAGATCGCACCACTGCACTCCAGCCTGGGGAACAGAGCGAGATTCCGTCTCAAAAACAAACAAACAAAAAATTAGTTCTAATTTTTTTACAACTTTTTAAGTGGACAATACTGTATTATTAATTATAGGCACTGTGTTGTTCAGGGAATCTCTAGAACTTACTCATCTTGCATAAGTCAAACTTTATACCCATAGAGCAACATTTCCCCTTTATGTAAGTGCTCTTAAAACACACACACACACACACACACACACACACACACACACACTCCACCCACAGAGGGCCACAAGGAAACTTTTGGAGGTGATGGATATTTTTACTACGCTGATTATGGTGACATTATGGGTGTATGTATGTGACCAAACTTATCAGATTATTTACATTAAATACGGAAAAATTTTATATATCAATTATACATCAACAAAGCTGTTTAAAAAATTACAAGTTTAATGTATACAATTTGATGAGTTTCGACATATACATATACTCATGAAAATGTCTATTACCTTGGTTGTGATAACAATTTCATGTAATTTAATTTTTTTATTTTGGTAAAATACACATAACAAAAATTTACCATCTGAATAATGTTTAGGTGTACAGTTTAATGTATTAAATACATTCGTAATGTATTCATATTTTTGATTTGCATTTTCCCAATGATTAAGAATGTTCAGTATGTTTTAATGTGCTTGCTGACTATATTTATATATTCTGTGGAAAAAAACCTATTTATATCCTTTGTCCATTTATAAATTATGTTTTTAGTTTGTTTTTTGTTGTTGTTGTTATTGAGTTTTAGGCATTTCCTACAAATTTTGGACGTTAATCTTTTATCAGATTTATGATTTGCAATATTTTCTCTCAATCTGTGGGTTTCCTGTTTACTGCTCGTAGTGTCTTTTAATACCTACATTTAAACATTTTTCGAAGTCTGGTTTATTTTTTCTTTTATTGCCTGTGTCTTAGGTGTCATATTCAAGAAATCATTGCCAAATCCAGTGTCATAAAGTTTTCTTCTAAGAGTTGTATTGCCTCAGGTCTAACAATAGGTCTTCGATTCCTTTGAGTTCCTTTTTGCATATGATGTTGGGTAACTTGTAATTTTGCATGTGGCCATTTACAAATTGTTGAAAATATTGTTCCTTCCTCATGGAATGGTCTGGCACCCTTGTCAAAATAATTTGACCATATATGCCAACATTTATTTCTGGGCTTTTCTTACTCCTTTTATTATGCTATAACAAAATATCTGACAGTGGCTAATTTATAAACAATGGAAATTTATATCTCACAGTCCTGGAGCCTGGAAGTCCAGTATCAAGGCACAGGCAAGTTCAGTGTCTGGTGAAGGCCCAGTCTCTCTGCTTCCAAGATGGTGCCTTATTGCCGTATCCTTACAGGGTGGAAGGCAGAAGACCAAGAGGGACAAATACTTTTTGAAGACTCTTTTATAATAGAATTAATTTATTTATGAGAACAGAGTCCTCTTGGCTTAATCACTTCCCAAAAGGCCCCTCCTCTTAATACCACCACAGGGGAAGATTAAATTTGAACATAAATTTTGGAGAAGACACATATTCAAACTATACTATTACTCCCCTGGCGCCCACAAATTCATGTTCTTCTCACATTAAAAATGCATTTATTCCATCCCAATAACCCCAAAAGTCTTAACTTATCTAGCATCAACTTTACAGTCTGAGTCCAAAGTTTCATCTAAATATCATTTGAGTCAGATGTGGGTGAGACTCAAGACATGAGTCATCCAGAGGTAAACTTCTCACCAGCTGTCAGCCTGTGAAATCAAACAAGTTATGTGCTTCAAAAATACAATTATGGGACAGGCAGAGGATAGACATTCTTATTCCAAACTGGAGCAACAGGAAAGCAGAAAGGAATAACAGGTCCCAAGTAAGTTTAAAACTCAATGACGCAAATAGTGTGAAATCATAAGGACTGAGAATATTGCTGTCTCCCTGTTACACCCTCTGAATACATTGAGATGGGGATTGGATCCCTAAATCTCTGAGAAACCCCCCTTTCACAGCTTTGCTGGCTGCAACTCTCATGCATTGAAGTTACATGCTTTGGTTTTCCCAGGTTAAAGTTGCACACTGGTGGGATTACCCTTCTGGGGTCTTGGGGGTGGCCATGACCCCGTAACTCTATTAGGCAATAATTTTGTGGGGCTCTCTGCAGTGGCCCAAACGCTACAACTCTACTGAGAATTGCTCCAGTGACGACTGTGGGTGTTAGTCCATACCCCATTTCTCCACTAGGCATTGTCCTAGTGGGGACGCTGTGACAGCCCCACCCCATGGCAGTTCTCTACCTGGGCTACAGGGATCACCAAGGCATTCTTTAAAATCTAGGTAGAAGAGCTTCCACAGCTCTTGCACTCTGTGCACATGCATAGTTAGCACTATGTGAATGCCACCAAGAGTTACTGCTTGTGCTCTCTGGAGAAGTAGGCTGAGCTGCACCTGGGCACTCTTGAGCTAGGATGGCCAAGGAGTGCTTCACTCGAATGTGGGAGGTAAAGACTTGTGGCACTGGACAGAAAGGCCTAAGGTCCCAACGGCACCCTGTACCATTCCCTTCAAACTGTTCTGTCCTTAGTACTCCTGGACTGTGATGAGCATAGCAGCCTCAAAGATCTCCAAAATGCTTTCAGAATTATCCTCCCATTGTCTTGATCAGTAGCATCTGGCTTCCTTGTATCCAGACTAATCTTTTTTTCACATAGTCACTTAGCTGTACCCTTGGTTTTCTCTCCTAAACATGCTTTTAAAAAATTCTTATGTAGCTAGGCTGAGAATTTTCCAAATTTTCATGTTCTGTTTCTCTTCTTATTATAAATTTCATCTTTAATTTATTTATCTTTTCTCACGTTTTACTATAAGCAGTTAAGAGAAGCCATCCAGCACTCTGGACACTTTGCTTAGAGATTTCTCCTGCCAAATACCCTAGTTCATCACTCTTAAATCCTGCCTTCCACAAAGCATTAGAACGCAGACATAATTCAGCCAAGTTCTTTGCCATTTTGTAACAAGAATGGACTTCTTTCCAGTTTTCAATGAGATTTTCCTCATTTTGATCTAATACTTCATCAGAACAGCTTTTATTTTATTTTATTTAAATTTCAATAGTTTTTGGGGAACAGGTGGTGTTTGGTTCCATGACTAAGTTCTTTAGTGGTGATTTTTGAGATTTTGGTGCACTTGTCACCTGAGCAATGTACGCTGTACCCAATGTGTAGTCTTTTATCCCTTACCCCTCCACACACCTCCCCACAAGTCCCCAAAGTCCACTGTGTCATTCTTAAGCCTTTGCATCCTCATAGCTTAGTTCCCACTTATAAATGAGAACATATGAGTTTTGATTTTCCATTCCTGAGTTACTTCACTTAGAATAATGGTCTCCAACTCCATCCAGGTTGCTGCAAATGCTATTAATTTGTTCCTTTTTATGGCTGAATGATATTCCATGGTATATATATTTACAAAGTTTTCTTAATCCATTTTTTGGTTTATGGACATTTAGGCTGATTCCATGTATTTGCAATTGCAAATTGTGCTGTTATAAACATGCGTGTGCAAGTGTCTTTTTCATATAATGACTTCTATTCCTCTGGGTAGATACTCAGTAGTGGGATTGTTGGATCAAATAGTAGTTCTACTTTTATTAAATAGTTCTTTAAGGAATCTCCATACTGTTATTCATAGTGGTTGTACTAGTTTACATTTCCAGCAGCAGTGTAAAAGTGTTCCCTTTCACCACATTATTACCACCATCTGTTATTTTTTGATTTTTTAATTATGGATATTCTTGCAGGAGTAAGGTGGTATTTCATTGTGGTTTTGACTTGCATTTTCCTGATAATTAGCCATATTGAGCATTTTAAAAATACATCTGTTGACTATTTGTATATCTTCTTTTGAGAATTATCTATTCATGTCCTTTGCCCACTTTTTGATGGGATTATTTGTTATTTTTCTGCTGATGTTTTTGAGTTCTTTGTAGATTCTGGATATTGGTCCTTTGTCAGATGCATAGATTGTGAATATTTTGTCTCACTCTGTAGGTTGTCTGTTTACTTTGCTGATTATTTCTTTTGCTCTGCAGAAGTTGTTTAATTTAATTAGGTCCCATCTATTAATCTTTGTTTTGGTTGCAGTTGCTTTTGGGTTATTGGTCATGAAGCCTTTGCCTAAGCCAATGTCTAGAAGAGTTTTTCCAATGTTATCTTTTAGAATTTTTATGGTTTCAGGTCTTAGAACTAAGTCTTTCATCCATCTTGAATTGATTTTTGTATAAGGTGAGAGATGAGAATCCAGCTTCATTCTTCTGCATGTAGCTAGCCAGTTATCCAAGCACCATTTGTTAAATAGTTTCCTCACTTTACTTTTTTGTTTGCTTTGTTAAAGATCAGTTGGGTGCAAATATTTGGTTTTATTTCTGGGTTCTCTATTCTGTTCCATTGGTCTGCCTGCCTATTTTTATACTAGTACCATGCTATTTTGGTAACTATTGCCTTGTAGTACACTTTGGAGTTGGGTAGTGTGATGCCTCCAGATTATTTTTTCTGCTTAGTCTTGTTTTGGCTTTGTAGGTTCTTTTTTGGATCCATATGAATTTTACAATTGGTTTTTCTAGTTCAGTGAAGAATGATGATGGTATTTTGATGGGAATTGCACTGTCTTTAGATTGCTTTTGGCAATATGATCCTTTTCACAATATTGATTCTACCCATCCATGAGCATGGGATGGGTTTTCATCTGTTTGTGTTGTTTATGATTTATTTCAGCAGTGTTTTGTAGTTTTCCTTGTAGAGATATTTTACCTCCTCGGTTAGGTATTGTATTTAGTCAGTTTTCACACTGCTATAAAGAATACTACCTGAGACCGTGCAATTATAAAGGAAATAAGTTTAATTGACTCACAGTTCCATAGGCTTAACAGGAAGCATTGCTAGGAGGCCTCAGGAAACTTACAATTGTGATGAAGGTGAAAGAGAATCAGGCATCTTCTTCCATGTATTTATATAGCTTTGAGGGTTCCTTTTGGAGTTAATTTCCAGTTTAATTTTACCATGGTGTGAGAGAGTACTTGATATAATTTCAATTTATCTTGTCTGATTGCTCTGGCTAGGACTTCCAGTACTATGTTGAATGGCAGTGGTGAAAGTGGTCATCTTTGTCTTGTTCCATTCTCAGAGAAAATGCTTTCAACTGTTCTCCATTCAGTGTCATGTTGGCTGTGGGTTTGTGATAGATGGCTTTTATTACTTTGAGTTATGTCCCTTCTATGCTGATTTTTCTGAGGGTTTTAATCCTAAAGGGATGACGGATTTTGTTAAATGATTTTTATGCATCTATTGAGATGATCACATGATTTTTGTTTTTAATTCTGTTTATGTGATATATCACAATTAGTGACTCATGTATGTTAAACTATCCCTGCATTCCTGACATGAAACTCACTTGGTCATGGTTATTATGTTTTTTATATGCTGTTGGATTTGGTTCACTAGTATTTTTTGAGGATTTTTACATCTATGTTCATTAGAAATATTGGTCTGTAGTATTCTTTTTCTGTTATGTCCTGTATTGGTTTTGGTATTAGGGTGATACTGGCTACATAGAATAATTTAGGGGACATTCTCTCTTTTTTTATCTTTTGGAATAGATTCAGTAAGATTGGTGCCAAATCTTCTTGGAATGCCTGATAGAATTAAGCTGTGAATCTGAAACCATCTGGTCCTGGACTCTCTTTTATTGTTGTTGGCATTTTTTATTTAATTACTATTTCAAGCTTGCTACTTGCTATTGGCCTGTTTAGTTTCTCTTTATTTCTGATTTAATCTAGGAGGGTTGTATATATCCAGGAATTTATCCATCTCTTCTAGATTTTATAGTTTGTGCATGTAAGGGAGTTCATAGGAGCCTTGAATGATTGTATTTCTGTGGTATTGGTTGTAATATCTCCTGTTCTGTTTCTAATTGAGCTTATTCAGATCTTCTCTCTTCTTTGTTAATATGGCTAATGGTCTATCAATTTTACTTACATTTTCAAAGAACCAACTTTTAATTTTATTTATATTTTGTATTTATGTCAATTTCATTTAGTTCTTCTTTGATCTTTGTTATTTCTTTTCTATTGCTGGGTTTGGGTTTGGTTTGTTCTTATTTTTCTAGTTTCTTGAGGTGTGACCTTAAATTGTCTATTGTGCTTTTTCAGACTTTTTAATGTAGGCATTTAATGCTATGCAATTTTCTCTTAGCATTGCTTTTGCTGTATCCCAGAGGTTTTGTAAGTTGTGTCACTAATATTGTTCAGTTCAAAGAATTTTTAAATTTCCATCTTGATTTCATTGTTGACCCAGTGATAACTCAGAAGCAGGTTATTTAATTTCCATGTATATATATATAGATTTGAGGGTTCCTTGGAGTTAATTTCCAGTTTAATTTTACTGTGGTGTGATAGGGTACTTGATATAATTTCAATTTTCTTAAATTTATTGAGATTTGTTTTGTGGCCTATCATATGGTCTATCTTAGAGAATGTTCCATGTACTTATAAAAATAATGTATATTCTGCTGTCGTTGGGTAGCACGCTCTGTAAATACATAAGTCCATTTGTTCTAAGGCATAAAGTCCATTGTTTCTTTGTTCACTTTCTGTCTTGATGGTCTGTCCAGTGCTGTCAGTGAAGTATTGAAGCCTTCCATTATTATTGTGTTGCCTTGTATCTTATTTCGTAGGCCTAGTAATAATTGTTTTATAAATATGGGATCTCCAGTGTTAGGTGCATATATATTTATAATTGTATTTTCCTGTTGGACTGGTCTTTTTATTATTATATAATGTCCCTCTTTGACTTTTTTTAACTGTTGTTGCTTTAAAGTCCATTTTGTCTTATGTAACAATAGCTACTCCTTCTTGCTTTTGGTTTCCATTTGCATGGAATGTCGTTATCCACTCCTTTACCTAACATTTATGTGAGTCTTACATGTTTGATGAGTCTTTTGAAGACAGATACTTTGAAGATACTTGATTGTTGGATTTTTTTTACCCCATTCTGCCATTCTGTATCTTTTAAGTGGAGCATTTAGGCCATTTACATTCAACATTAGTATTGAGATATAAGGTACTGTTTTATTCATTATGTTATTTGTTGCCTGAATATTTTGTGATTTTTTATTGTGTTATTGTTTTACAGGTCATGTGAGATTTATGCTTTAAGGAGATTTTGTTTTAGTATATTTTGAGGTTTTGTTTCAAGATTTAGAACTCTTTTTAGCGCTTCTTGTAGTGCTGGCTTCATAGTGGTGAATTCTCTCAGAATTTGTCTAAAAAAGACTATCTCTCGTTCACTAATGAAGCTTAGTTTTGCTGGATACAAAATTCTTGGCTAATAATTGTTTCATTTGAGGAGGCTAAAGATAAGAACCCCATCTCTTCTGGCCTGTAGTATTTCTGCTAAGAAGACTGCTGTTAATCTGATAGGTTTTCCTTTATAGGTTACCTGATGCTTTTTCCTCACATGTCAATATTCTTTTCATCGTCTTCACTTTAGATATCCTGATGACTGTGTGCCTAGGCAACGATCTTTTTGTGATGAATTTCCCAGGTGTTCTTTGAGCTTCTTGTATTTGGATGTCTAGATCTCTAGCAAGGCCAGGGACATTTTCCTCAATTATTCCCTGAAATAATATTTCCAAACTTTTAGATTTCTCTTCTTCCTCAGGAACACCAATTATTCTCAAGTGTGACCATTTATCATAATTCCAAATTTTTTGGAGGCTTTATCTAGTTACTTAAATTCTCTTTTCTTTGCCTTTGTCTAATTGGGTTAACTCAAAAGCCTTGTCTTCGAGCTCTGAAGTTAATTTTTCCACTTTTTCTAGTCTATTGTTGACACTTTCCAGTGCATTTTGTATTTCTCTAGGTGTGTCTTTCACTTTCAGAATTTGTGATTGTTTTTTCATTATGATATCTATTTCTCTGGAGAATTTTTCATCCATATTCTCTATTATTTTTTAATTTCTTTAAGTTAGTTTTCACTTTTCTCTGGTATTTCATTGAGTAGCTTAATAATCAACCTTCTGAATTCTTTATCTGGCAATTCAGAGATTTCTTTTTGGTTGGATCCATTGCTGGGAAGCTAGTGTGGTCTTTTGGGGGTGTTATAGAATCTCATTTTGTCATATTATCAGAATTACTTTTCTGATTCCTTCTTATTTGGGTAGACTATTTCAGTGGAAAAATCTGGAACTCAGGAGCTGCTGTTCAAATTATTTTGTCCCTTGGGGTGATCCCTTGATGTGGTGCTCTCCCCCTTCCCCTAGGGATGGGGCTTCTTGAGAACCAACTCCAGTGATTTTTATTGCTCTTCTGGGTCTAGCCACCCAGCAAGGCTACTGGGCTCTGGGCTGGTGCTGGAATGTCTGCGAAGAGTCCTGTAATATGATCCATCTTCAGGTCTCCCAGCCCTGGATACCAGCACCTCTTCTGGTGGAGGTGGCAGTAGACTCTGTGAGAGTCCTTAGTTGTAGATTTGTTTAGTGTGCTGGCTTTCTTGAATGCTGGTTATGCTAGCAGTGAAGTTGTTATGTGGACAGACTCAGGACCTCTGGTTAGCCAAGAATTAGCTGTTATTTTCTTCTTGCTTGGACCAGGGTTATTCTGTCATGAATTGCTGTAGTGCCCTGAGTTGGTTGACCTCCAGCTAGGAGGTGGTGTTTTCAAGAGAGCACCAGCTACAGTGGTAAAGGGGATAAAAGCCACCCTAAATTGACCAGGGTAAGTATTCAGATTTCTCAGGTAATGGGCAGGGCCATAAAGTTCCCAAGAGTTTATGTCTTTTGAGGTTGGCTACCAGGGCGGGTAGCAAAAAACCATTAGGTCGGGCGAGAATTAGGTAGGTCTGAGCTCAGACTTTCCTTAGGTGGGGCTTGCTGTGGCCACTGTGGGTAATGGGGGTGGTTTTCAGGCCAAAAAGGATATGTTCCAGAGGGGATTATGGCTGCCCCTGTCACCAGGGAAGTGGGAGAAAGCCGGTAGTGATAGGCCTCATCCAACTCCCACACAGCTGGTGAAGCTGGTTTCACTCCCACTGTGCCCTGTTAACAAAGCTGAATTTATCTCCAGGCAGCCTGCACGTGGATCTCAGACCTTGATCCAGGCAATAAGCTTCCCCACTGAGAAAGCAAGCACAGCCGTCAGATGTTGCCCCTCCCTGTCTGCCCACACTGTTGGCTGCAGCTCCTGCACTCTTTTCTGTAGCAGATCCTGTTCACTCCCTAGATTCTTCTCAAGAGAGTTTGCCCTGAGTTGAAATTATTACAAAATTCAGTTGGAAGGTTCTTTCACCCTGTGACCCATCCCAAATTCCACCAGATGCCTTATCCAAGGGACCTTGTGAAATATAGTCAGGGATGGCTGCTCTGGGCTTGAGCTGGAGAATGAGAGTTCCTACAAAGCTCTTCTCACTGCTACTTCTACTTTTATATTTCTCACTAAATCTATTTCAAATCTAGGTAAGGTTAAATCCTTCTTCCATAATCTGGATGTTCAGGTTCTTCAGTGGGTATGTGTGTTCAGAGGTAGGATTTTCTCCCTTACATTTTGGGAACTCTCAGTTTTTCATCTGTTTTGTGGAATTTTTTTTTTTTTTTTTTTTTTTTTAGACAGAGTCTGGCTCTGTTGCCCAGACTGGAGTGCAGTGGCGGGATCTTGGCTCACTACAAGCTCCACCTCCTGGGTTCACGCCATTCTCCTGCCTCAGCCCCCCCTCGTAGCTGGGACTACAGGCACCCACCACCACGCCCGGCTAATTTTTTTTGTATTCTTAGTAGATATGGGGTTTCACCATGTTAGCCAGGATGGTCTCAATCTCCTAACCTCGTGATCCACCTCAGCCTTCCAAAGTTCTGGGATTACAGGTGTGAGCCACTGCACCCGGCCTGTTTTGTGGAATTTTTCTGTGGTGTACCACTTCTTTCAAAGGATCTGTGAATCTTTTAGGTTTTCCTGATACATTCCTGCAGTGGTTCTTAGAGCAAAAGTTCATGGTGTGAATCTCCACATGCTGTTCTGTCGATCAGACTGGGAGCTGCACATTAGTCCTGTCTGCTATCCACTGTCTTCCCCAGGTCTCCCAAAATGGCTTTTACTACTAAGCATATTTCTACAAACATTCTGCTCACAACCATTTAGATAATGTCCAAGGATGAATACGGCTCCCCTGTTCTAAGCCCTCACCATAATTACCCTTAATTATTCATTCATGACAATACAAGCTTTTTCCAGCATTCACGTCAAAATTCTATCCATTACCCAGTTCCAAAGCAGCTTCCACATTTGCCAGTATTTATTATAGCAACACTGCCACTTCATTTCTTGGCTTGTCTTTGTCTATGTGTGATGCTATAACAAAACACCTCCTGGAAAAAGAAGAGAGGTGAACTCTCTGAAGCCTCTTTTATAAGGGCTTCAGTTCATTCAAAGGGTGAGGTTCTCAACTTATTGACTGCCCCAAAAGAAACTACCACTTTACACCACCACAATAAGGATTATGTTTCAACATAGAGTTTGGAAGGGACATATATTCAAACCATAACAGAGCTCTTTGTTCTATTCTATTGGTCTATATATATGTCCTGATGCCAGTACCATACTGTTTTGATTATTGCAGCTTTGTAATAAGTTCAGAAATCACAAAGTGTGTATCCTTCATCTTTGTCCTTATTCAAAATTGTTTTGGCTATTTTGGGTCCCTTGAGATTCCATATAAATTTTAAGAAGGGTTTTCCTATCTCTGCAAAAATTATCACTGGGATTGCATTGATTCCATAGATTGCTTTGAGTAGTATGGTCATTTAAACAATATTAAGTCTTCCAATCCATGAACATGAAATGTGTTCCCATTTTTTTGTCTTAATTTTATTTGCAGTAATGTTTTGTGGTTTTCATTGATGTCTTTCCCTTTCTTGGTTAATTCCTAAGTGTTTTCTTATTTTGAATGCCATTTCAAATGGAATTGTTTTCTTAATTTCATTTTCAAATTGTTCATTGTTAGTATGTAGAAATGCAACAAATTTTTGTGCATTGGTTTTACATCCTGATTCTTTGCTGAATTCAATTATTAGCTTTGATAGTATTTTTGTGGAATTTTAGGGTTTTCTATATATAAGATCATACCACCTATGAACAGAGATAGTGCTAACACTTTCTTTTCAAGTTAGATCCCTTTGTGTTTTTTCACTTATCTAATTGTTTGGCTAGAACTTCTAGTGCTATGTTGTGTGGAAGTGGTGAAAGAAGGCATCCAGATCTTAGATCTTTTTCCTGATCTTAGAGGAATTTTTCACTGTGTTAAGTACAGATTATTTCTAATCCAAAAATTTAAAATCCAAAATGCTGTAAAATATGAAAATTTTTCAGTGCCAGCATGACACTCAAAGAAAATGCTCACTGGAGCATTTCAGATCTTAGGTTTTAGGATTAGGAATAATCAACCTAAGTATAATGAAAATATTCTCAAATCCTAAACACTTCTTTTTCCAAGCATCTCAAATAAGGGATACTCCATCTGTATGTTTGCTGTGAATTTTTCACATATGGCTTTTATTATGCTCAGGTAGTATCCTTCTATTCCCATTTTGTTGAATGTTTTTGTCATTAAAAGGTCCTAAATTTTGTCAAGTGCTTTTTCTTCATCAATTGAGATAATAATTTTTTTTTTCTTTGTTCTTATAATGTGGTGTATTACATTGATTTTCAGATGATGAGCCATCTTTGTATTTCAGAAATAAGTCCCATTTGGTCATGGAGTATAATTCTTTTAATATGCTACTGAATTCAGTTTGCTAGTATCTTGTTGATAAGATATATTGGTCTGTAGTTTTCTTTCCTCATGGTGTCTTTTTCGTCTTTTTCCGGCTTTGGTGTCTGAGTAAGGCTGGCCTTATACAACGAGGAAGTGTTCTTTCCTCTTAAAATTTGGGAAAAGTTAGTGAATTGTTGATATTAGTTCTTCTATAAATATTTGGTAGAATTTACCTGTGAAGCCATAAGGCCTGGGGCTTTTATTTGTTTTGAGATATTTGGTTACCAATTCAATATCCTTACTAGTTACAGGTCTATTCAGGTTTTCCATTTCCTTGTGATTTGGTCTTGGTGGGTTTTGTCTTTCTAGGAATTTGTCCATTTCATCTTGGTTATCCAATTTGTTTGCATACAATTGATCACAGTTCCCTTTTATAACTCTTTTAATAGTAGAATTGGTAGTAATGTTGCCACGTTCACCTGTGATTTTAGTGAATCTTTTTTCCTACTGTATTTAAGTGTTTGTTCATTTTATTGATCTTTTCAATTACCTTCTGGTTTTATCAAATTTTTTTCTGTTGGTTTTTATTCTCCTTTTTATTCCTCTCTAATTTAATCTTTATGATTTCTTTCCTTCTGCTAGCTTTGGGTTTAGTTTGTTCCTATTTTCCTAGTCCTTCAGTCACAATGTTGGGTTGTTGATTTGAGATCTTTCTTATTTATTAATGTGTAATTGTTTATACATGTAAATTTTTCCCTTAGCACTGCTTTCACTGTGTCCCATAAGTTTCAGTATGTTGTATTTTTATTCTCATTAATCTCTACATATTTTTTGTTTCTCATTACTTTAATTTTTAATTTATTATTATTTCTAATATGTATTTTTTATTTCAATAGCTTTTAGAAGACAAGTGGTTTTGGGTTATATGAGTGTATTTTATAGTGGTGAAGTGTGAGATTTTTTTGTATCTGTCACTTGTGTAGTGTACATTGTGCCCAATATGTAATTTTTGATTATTTATTCCCCTCACATCCTCCCCGATTCCTGAGTCTCTGATGTCCACTCTGTATGCCTGTATACCACTCTGTATGCCTTTCAGTTCATCTCTAGTTCATCTCTAAATATTTAAAAATTTCCCTTGTGATATCTTCTTTGATGCATTGGTTGTTTAAAACATGTTGTTTAATTTCCAAAATTTTGTGAAATTTCCAGTTTTACTTATGTTATTGATTTCTAGTTTCATTCTATTGTGATCAGAGAAGATACTTTATGTGATATTTATCCTCAGGGTAGCCTAGTAAATAAATACAAAATACACAAAATATATAAAAGATATTTATCTTTTTAAACCTATTGAGACTTAATTTGTGGGCTAACATATGGGCTATTCTATAAAATGTCACATATGCATTTGATGGTCTGTCACTAGGTGTAAATGTTGCTTATTGTTACATCTTCTTACGGTATTGAACTTCTTATGAATATAAAATATCCTCTTTGTCTCTTGTAAACATTTTAAAAGTCTATTTTGTCTATTAGTTAATATAGTTTAAATATTTTTCCCCTCCAAGTCTCATGTCAAAAATTGATTCCTAATACTGGAGGTGGGGCCTGGTCAGAGGTGTTTGGATCATGGAGATGGATCCATCATGATTGATTTGATGCCCTCCTGATGGTAATAAGTGAGGCCTCACTCTATTTGTTCCTGAGAGATCTGGCTGTTCAAAAGAGCCTAGCACCTCCTCCTCCTCTCTCTCTTGCCTCCTCCTCTCTCATCATGTGACACATCTGCTGTGACATCACCTTCCACCTTGAGTGGAAGCATCCTGAGGCCCTCACCGAAAGCAGATGCTGGCACCATGCTTCTTGTACCGACTACAGAATGATGAGCCAGATAAACCTGTTTTCTTTTTAAAGTACCCAACCTCAAGTATTCCTTTATAGCAATGCAAATAAAATAATACATTAGTATAGCCACTCCTGATCTCTTTGGGTTACTATTTGTGTGAAATATTTTATTCCATTCTGTCACTTTGAGCCTGTTTGTTCTTTTAAATTTAAAGTCAATTTTTTTGTAGACAGTATATAATTGGATCCATTCTGCCAATCTCTCTTTTGATTGGAGAGTTTAATTCATTAATATTTAAAGTAATCTGATAAGAAGGGACTAACTTCTGGTAATTTGTGATTTATTTTCTATATGTCTTTTTTTTTGTCCCATATTTTCTTTTGTGTTTAGTTTTTTGTAGTGAAATGTTAGGTTTATCTCTCATTTCTTTTTTGTATATTCTATATTTCTTATGTAGATTACCCTATGAATTACATTTAATATCCTAAAGTTATTACACTGTAATTTAAATTTATACCAGCTTACCTTCAGTAACAGAAAAACTCTGCTCCTTTACAGCTCTGCTTCTACCTCTTTCAATGTCACAAAATTACATCTTTATACATAATATGCCCCCAAACATAAACTAATAATTCTTTTTAATGCCCTAGTCTCTTAAATCATATAGAAAACAAAAAGTGAAATAACAAACCATAGTTATTATAATACTAACTTTTATATTTGCCCATTACTTACCCTTATTAAGATATTTGTTTCTTCGTGCAGCTCCTAGTTACTGTCTAGTGCTCTTTCATTTCACCTTGCAGGATTCCCTTAAATATTTCCTGCAGAGTAGGTCTAGTGGTAAGAAATTTTTTCAGCTTTTGCTTATCTGGAAACATTTTAATTTATCCTTTACTTTTGAAGGATGGTTTTCTCATATATGGAATCCTTGGTCGATAATATTTTACACTGGCACTGAATATATCAACTCCCTTCTGGTCTCTGAAGTTTCTGATGAGAAATCTACTGATAATCTTATTGTGGATAACTTGTATGTGGTGAGGTGCCTCTCTCTTGCTGCTTTCAGAATTATCTATTTGTCTTTATCTGGTGACAATTTGACTATAATGTGTCTTAGTGTGGTTCTCTTTGAGTTCATCTTACTTGGTGTTTGTTAAGTTTCTTGGATGTGTATATTCATGTCTTTCATCAGATTTGGGAAGTTTTCAGCCATAAAACTATCAAATATCTATCTATCCCTTTTTCTCTTTTCCTTCTGGAATCCTCACAGTGCATAAGTGGGTCTGCTTAATGGTGTCCCACAGATCATTTAGGCTTTGTTCATTTTTTTTCAGTCTTTTTCCTTTCTGATCTCAGGCTTAATAATTTTCATTGTCGTATCTTTAAGTTTGCTAGTTCTTTCGTCTCTCTTCTGCTCAAATTTACCTTTGAATTCCTCTAGAGATTCTTTTTTATTTCAGCTGTTGTACTTTTCAGTTCCAGATTTTTGTTTGTTTCTTTTTATGTTTTGTATCTCTTTACTGATGTTTCACTAATATATTATTTTCGTGGGTTTTCCACATCTTCCTTTAGTTTACTGAGCATCTTTAAGAGAGTTCTTTTAAAGACTTTTTCTAGTAAATTGGGCATTGGTCTTATGAACAGTTTCCGTTGATTTTATATTTATTTGAATAGGCCATACTTTCTTATTTTTTGAATACTTTGTGATTTTTTTGTTGAAAATTGGACATTTGAATCTAATAAAGTGGTAACTTTGGAAATCAGATTCTCTTCCTTTCCTAGGTTTTGGGGGGGGGGGGGTGTGTGTGTGTGTTTGTGTGTGTGTTTAATTATTACTCTTCTTTAGTTTTAAAACCGTACTTTATATCTGTGTCAGGGTTCAGCCTGAGGTATGAACTTAAGGTCTTTTCTGGTCTTTTCTGAGCCTGTGCCTTTCCTTGGGCATGCACAGTTACTTTCTAATTTTCTGTATATATCCAGTGGTTTTTGAATGTCTAGTCTTTAAAAGCTGGCTCTCAACAGAGGAAAAAGGGAATAATAAAGGTCATATAAAGGCCCTTTAAGTTTCCCCAAATTCACTTCAGCCCAAAGAGCAGGACTCACAAGAAAGGCGATAGTTGCAGCAACAACAACTGCCCACTTATTTGTTTGTGTCTCTGTGATCAGAAGCAACAATCAGTAATCAGAACATAAATCCTCCATATTGGAGGACAGGGTCCTTTTGCCCACCCTGGCTCCACAAACTGCAGGTTGCTCCAGGAACATGTGCACAGCTGCTTGCCATGAGACTAGAGGCAGGGGATGGGTAGCTGCTGCTGGGTATAAGAGCTGAAATTGTCTAAAAATAATCTTAATTTAGTGTCCAACAATTCTACTAGAAGTTGCAAGCCTTCAGTAAACTTCAGAGTTCCCAAATAATTATATCAGACAGATTCTGCAAGAGCAACTGTTTTCTAGGTGGGGGGACGGATTCTTGGTACTTCATATTCTGTCATCTTCCCAAAGTCCCTATTTGTGTGTGTGTGTGTGTGTGTGTGTGTAAATAATTGAACAAAACAATATTGGTTCCTGGGATCCAACCCTAGAATTTCTATATTGATTTTTTTTTCACTTAGGTCCCTTTCATCAGTATTATCTAAAGTCACTCTCTCTGTGATTAAAATGTTTAGTCAGTATAGCAAGCCACTGGTGGAAATGTATAGTAGACTAAGTCTAGCTGTTGGGTATGATCTTACAGAGTCTACTTTTCAACAGAAAATTAGTTAAGAAGATTTTTCAGTACTGTCATACAACTGTAACAGTATTTACTAAAAATATTTATTTATAATTTGTGATTTAACAAGTTACTTATACACTTTGAAAAATAAGTTTAAACCATGACATGGTTTCTGATCATATATTTCTTGAAACGGACATTTCCTCATAAAAAAGAGATTTATATGAGTTTTAATTGACTAAGTACTTTATTTAATTATTTTGGTTCTTACTCAAACTTTATATTTTAGCTTCAAAGATTCTTTCTTGACAATATTTTGAATTTTTCCCCAATGTAGATTAGAATCACCTGTCCTGTTACTTTCTGTTATCACATCCCTTTCAGCATGTATGTGGTAGACTGCTTACAAAAATGGTGCAATATTCTGCCGTTGACTATGCTTACTTACTTTGCAACAGAAATGGTTATGGAGTGGAGGATAATTTCCCACTACCATGACGTTGATTTTTTTTCTTGAAATTTTTTAGTTTATTTAGAAAATATAATTTGTGACAAATGTGTGAGCCAGTTCCCAGCCTAAGACTCTACAACCTTGAGACCTTCTAATTGCTCTTCAGAAATTTTCTCTCCCCTGTGAGAGAGCACCTGCACACATGGGCAGTGAAGAATCAGCAGCAAACAGAAAGTAAAACCTGGGATGACTTGGAAACTCCCTGAATTTTGAATGTATTCCCTGATTTATGAAAAAAAAAAAAAAACAGAGAATAAGGTCCAAACCCTCTATAGAAAAAAGGGCCAAAGATATAAATAGATAATTTGTGAATATATGTGTGTGTATATATATATATACGTACATATATATCTTTAAGACTGAAAATGTTCAACTTCACTTATAATTAAGAAAATGCAGACTAAAGCTAAACTCAGATTTCATTTTTCACTTATATTGTTGAATATTTTAAAACATAGCAACACTTTCTCTTGGTGAAGCTGTAGAGGAAAAGGCACTCATTTATTGCTAGAGGAATGCAAACTGGTAGAGCCACTTTAGGGGGAAACTGTATATATTTTAAAAAGCTAAGCACCTATTTTTTGGCAAAATAATTCTACTTCACGTAGTTTATCTTAAAGGTATACCTCTAAAAATATGAAATGTATATGCCCAGATTATTCACTGCAGCATTGTTTGTAGTTTCAAAATAGTAAAAACAAACAAAATGCTCATGATTAAACTGTGATATACCCATGTAATAAAGTTCTATTAACCTGAAAAAATGAGAACATATTTATAAAGACAGACAGAGTAATTTCCCAAATATACTGTTAACTGAAGACAGAAAAATGTAAAATTATCTCTATAATATGCTAGCATTCTATAAAAAGTTGTGAGGAGGCTGAGCTCTACCCAACATTAAACATTATAAAGTCTCTATATTTAAAACATGCAGTATTTGTGCATGACTAGACAAACGTATCAGTGGAATGAAATAGAAAGTCCAGAAATAAACCAACTTCACCTGAAAATGTATAAACAATAATATTATCACCTCAAAGATAGAATTTTTAATAAATATCTATCTGGGATATATATTCTACTCACTTATACAAACAACTAAAAAGAAAATGCAAGGCAAGATATGCAGAAATGATAAAGAGTGATTCCCTACAAGAAGTGATAGGAATATGGTAGAAAAGATAGAGAAATGGGAATTAAGTAAAATGATAAGGGATATAACACCTCTTGGAGCATACAGTTTAATACAATTTAGAGCCATGTCAGTTTCACATAGTTAAAACATAAATAAACAAAATAAAAAATGGAAGATGAAGAAGAAAAACCCCAAAGGGAATTTCAAGTGAATAATAACCACACTATAAATATAAGATGGGAATGATGCTCTGGAAGAACTAACTTAACTAGCTGTAGGACAGAGTCCTTTGATTATATAGCTGAAGACTAAATGCAAAAAAGCTTATAAATAGTCAATGCACTCTAGTTAGTAGTTATTTGTCACAGTAATATGGGTTAGCAATTCTCATTTTGTGTGAATTCTAGAACTGAGCAATTAGATAAATGAATTGTAAGAAGCAGGTTTTTCTCTATTGGAAAAAGGGAGTTACTAATAAGGAAATAGAGAAGGTGAAAATAAACCCTGTTTTGTTGAAGATATCAGCACGAACTCATAATTTTTAACCAATATATACAAATAGAGAAATAAACATACTTGAAGCACACTTTAAACCTTTACCCAAGTGTGAGTACCACAAGTGAGGATTTTACAGTTTAATGCACATTTACAGTATTTGTGATAATGCTCTACTAGAATCTCATCATGCAGGAAAATGAACTAGTTTCATAAAAGGTGGGCAATTACTTACTCTTGAGTAAGACGATACTTACTGGATTCAAAGCATCACATGAAGCCAGGGTTTCTCAGATGTGTTCTCTAGTACTTTGCTACCCTAAGTGCTATACATGGATTAGCAGCATTGTTTTCACTTTGAGCAGGTTAGTTAGGTACAATAATCAGCTCTATCCCAAACCCCTTAAGTCACAATCTCCATTCTAACAAGATCTCCAGGCAGTTCTTGTGCATATTAAAGATTATGAGACGTTGTTCCAGTAGCAAAGAAGATCAAAATCCACAGAAATGCTTCTTTGTAGTCTTAAAGAATATTGATCACCTTTCTTTTGACTAACCAGAAGTAATGATGTGGAAGTTGTTTGTGGGCAGCGGAGGGATTTTATATATTTAGTCATATGTACTCATTTAAAAGTGGCCTGAATCAATCACATTTCAATAAGTCAACAGCACCTTTATAGCAGCCATGGTGATTTTCTAAAATATTAATACTGCCAAGAAACAAAACAAAAAACTTGCTTTGCTTCTTAAAAATCAGCAAATACAGAAGATCACAATCCTCTCTTCTCCTGTCTACATGAACTAGCTAAATTATAAACTCAGATTTGGAAACTATGGTAAAATGTTTTTAAAATGTATTATATTAAAAATAATCTATCATGAGTCTTCTTTAAAAAACAAATGTTTTTATTTATATCATCATCTTTGCCTTTTGTTTTGTTTTTTCTTTGGCTAAGAAGAAATACATGTATTTGGGCAGACAGTACAAACCAACTTATGGATTTTTGACAGAAAATAGAGAGCTCCTGTGGTCTATTGACGTTGGTGGTGAAGGTTAGGTCAGAGTGTAGCTGTTGATTATGAAACTAGAACACCATTCTTCTCATTATCTTTCTGAAGGTATGGTTCCATATTGACCAGCTGGTGATGAGCCTGAGCAGGTTTAAATTAGTTATTTCATTTGTAACCGATGCTGAAAGCCCCTGCTACAAATGGCTTTTCTTGTTGCTATCTTGTTAGAGCAGTAACCAATTAGTTGAGCCTGTAGAGATGGCTATAGCTCACTCATTTAAATATGAATTGATGAAACAAAGTTCTTCGTCGATTTGAAGAGTCAGTATTTCAGTATAGAAATGAATAAATTTCACCACAAGAAAGGCATTATTATAAAAAGTATTACTACTTTTTAATTCATACACGTATTTCTGATTACTTGGTAAGAATAATGACTGGAATGTAACTTTTAAAGAAACCAAAACAGATTTTTGCTTCCTACTCTCCTTTTCTAATCCCATTAAAATCACTAACTGTCTTTGCTAACTCAAGATTATATAATATTTTTAATATTTTAATTTCCACTCTAAAATAGATGACCCTGGACTTTTGAATCTAGAATTCAGTTTGGCTTCTTTTGGATCTCCAGGTATGTATTCTCCAATGTTCTCTAAGTAAAAAGGAAGCATGCATCTTCACTTCTGTCATTCAACATTCATAGATTTACATGGGCATACCAGATTATGAGAGAGATTATTAAAGGCCTCCTCTAGATTGCTATTTGTGTTTAACCTATGTAAAATTTCATTAGAGCCTTGAATAGTGGAAAAAATAATTTCAAATGAAATATTTAAGAAAATATTCTCATGCTTAAGAAAAGAAAGCTAGTACAGGTATACTTTGTACTTCTCCCTCACTCCCTGCCAATATTTTAAACTCTAAATTTTTCAAGTTAGTAGCAATTGTGCTGTGGCCCACATGGACAGAAATTATTATTAGGTCTTGATTCTGTATCACATCTCAGTAGTGTTGTATTTTGGGTGTGGGTATTTGTTTCCTGGGTCCACTTGAGGTAAGACAAAGTATTAGGACCCACAGTAGATGATATACACGTTTCCTAAAGGTGAAGCACCATAGGCCCTGAGATTTCTGTTTTACACCGGAGGATTTTTTTTGTACTTATTAAACATTAAGCTTAGAGACAATTGTGCTGCCACCTAGGACTTCTTCCTCATAAGAACAAAGAATCATGTCATAGAGACACAGATATAGTTGTAGATATAAGGAGAGTAGAACAAGTAAGCATTCCTAATTTTAAAGACAAAAAAAGAGGGCATAGTTTCTTAGAATAACAGGAGCAAATGACACGGAAAACAAACAAACAAAAAAAGTATTTTGATATAAGCAGTTCTGCATCTAAACCCCAGCCTCAGAGTTTGTATGCTATGCTACTTTGGATATTAACCTTTCCTTTTGATCCTCAGATTCATTGTCAGTACAATGTAGATATTATCAGATGTAATATTCAAAATGTTAACCATCAGTTTAAAACAATTTGAACAGATGGACACTGAGGACCTTAGCTTCTCAAGCCACTCCTTGACCCTGGGATGGGACAAGTGTTAATCCTTCAGTTGTTGTATCAAAAGGAGATGTGTGTATCCTGGACTGGGATGGTATTGGGATGTCAGAAGCTATGGGGAAATAGACTGGGGAGAAATGTTTTGAACAATAGGTATTTGCTAACCTGTAGGAGTTTAAAAAATATTTACACTGGTGCATAAGAGTTTAATGCTACTTCAGTCATGATGATTACATGATAATATGTATACAAAATAGTTCATTGAGGTAGATAAATTTTGTTATTATTATTATTATTATTTTTTTTTTTTTTATTATTATTATTATTATTATTATACTTTAGGTTTTATGGTACATGTGCGCAATGTGCAGGTAAGTTACGTATGTATACATGTGCCATGCTGGTGCGCTGCACCCACCAACTCGTCATCTAGCATTAGGTATATCTTCCAATGCTATCCCTCCCCCCTCCCCCCACCCCACAACAGTCCCCAGAGTGTGATGTTCCCCTTCCTGTGTCCATGTGTTCTCATTGTTCAATTCCCACCTATGAGTGAGAATATGCGGTGTTTGGTTTTTTGTTCTTGCGATAGTTTACTGAGAATGATGATTTCCAATTTCATCCATGTCCCTACAAAGGACGTGAACTCATCATTTTTTATGGCTGCATAGTATTCCATGGTGTATATGTGCCACATTTTCTTAATCCAGTCTATCATTGTTGGACATTTGGGTTGGTTCCAAGTCTTTGCTATTGTGAATAATGCCGCAATAAACATACGTGTGCATGTGTCTTTATAGCAGCATGATTTATAGTCCTTTGGGTATATACCCAGTAATGGGATGGCTGGGTCAAATGGAATTTCTAGTTCTAGATCCCTGAGGAATCGCCACACTGACTTCCACAAGGGCTGAACTAGTTTACAGTCCCACCAACAGTGTAAAAGTGTTCCTGTTTCTCCACATCCTCTCCAGCACCTGTTGTTTCCTGACTTTTTAATGATTGCCATTCTAACTGGTGTGAGATGGTATCTCATTGTGGTTTTGATTTGCATTTCTCTGATGGCCAGTGATGGTGAGCATTTTTTCATGTGTTTTTTGGCTGCATAAATGTCTTCTTTTGAGAAGTGTCTGTTCATGTCCTTTGCCCACTTTTTGATGGGGTTGTTTGTTTTTTTCTTGTAAATTTGTTGGAGTTCATTGTAGATTCTGGATATTAGCCCTTTGTCAGATGAGTAGGTTGCGAAAATTTTCTCCCATTTTGTAGGTTGCCTGTTCACTCTGATGGTAGTTTCTTTTGCTGTGCAGAAGCTCTTGAGTTTAATTAGATCCCATTTGTCAATTTTGGCTTTTGTTGCCATTGCTTTTGGTGTTTTAGACATGAAGTCCTTGCCCATGCCTATGTCCTGAATGGTAATGCCTAGGTTTTCTTCTAGGGTTTTTATGGTTTTAGGTCTAACATTTAAGTCTTTAATCCATCTTGAATTGATTTTTGTATAAGGTGTAAGGAAGGGATCCAGTTTCAGCTTTCTACATATGGCTAGCCAGTTTTCCCAGCACCATTTATTAAATAGGGAATCCTTTCCCCATTTCTTGTTTTTGTCAGGTTTGTCAAAGATCAGATACTTGTAGATATGTGGCATTATTTCTGACGGCTCTGTTCTGTTCCATTGATCTATATCTCTGTTTTGGTACCAGTACCATGCTGTTTTGGTTACTGTAGCCTTGTAGTATAGTTTGAAGTCAGGTAGTGTGATGCCTCCAGCTTTGTTCTTTTGGCTGAGGATTGACTTGGCGATGCGGGCTTTTTTTTGGTTCCATATGAACTTTAAAGTAGTTTTTTCCAATTCTGTGAAGAAAGTCATTGGTAGCTTGATGGGGATGGCATTGAATCTGTAAATTACCTTGGGAAGGATGGCCATTTTCACGATGTTGATTCTTCCTACCCATGAGCATGGAATGTTCTTCCATTTGTTTGTATCCTCTTTTATTTCCTTGAGCAGTGGTTTGTAGTTCTCCTTGAAGAGGTCTTTCACATCCCTTGTAAGTTGGATTCCTAGGTATTTTATTCTCTTTGAAGCAATTGTGAATGGGAGTTCACTCATGATTTGGCTCTCTGTTTGTCTGTTATTGATGTATAAGAATGCTTGTGATTTTTGCACATTGATTTTGTATCCTGAGACTTTGCTGAAGTTGCTTATCAGCTTAAGGAGATTTTGGGCTGAGACAATGGGGTTTTCTAGATATACTCTCATGTCATCTGCAAACAGGGACAATTTGACTTCCTCTTTTCCTAATTGAATACCCTTGATTTCCTTCTCCTGCCTAATTGCCCTGGCCAGAACTTCCAACACTATGTTGAATAGAAGTGGTGAGAGAGGGCATCCCTGTCTTGTGCCAGTTTTCAAAGGGAATGCTTCCAGTTTTTGCCCATTCAGTATGATATTGGCTGTGGGTTTGTCATAAATAGCTCTTATTATTTTGAGATAGGTCCCATCAATTCCTAATTTATTGAGAGTTTTTAGCATGAAGGGTTGTTGAATTTTGTCAAAGGCCTTTTCTGCATCTATTGAGATAATCATGTGGTTTTTGTCTTTCGTTCTGTTTATATGCTGGATTACATTTATTGATTTGCGTATATTGAACCAGCCTTGCATCCCAGGGATGAAGCCCACTTGATCATGGTGGATAAGCTTTTTGATGTGTTGCTGGATTCTGTTTGCCAGTATTTTATTGAGGATTTTTGCATCAATGTTCATCAAGGATATTGGTCTAAAATTCTCTTTTTTTGTTGTGTCTCTGCCAGGCTTTGGTATCAGGATGATGCTGGCCTCATAAAATGAGTTAGGGAGGATTCCCTCTTTTTCTATTGATTGGAATAGTTTCAGAAGGAATGGTACCAGCTCCTCCTTGTACCTCTGGTAGAATTCGGCTGTGAATCCATCTGGACCTGGACTTTTTTTGGTTGGTAAGCTATTGATTATTGCCACAATTTCAGCTCCTGTTATTGGTCTATTCAGAGATTCAACTTCTTCCTGGTTTAGTCTTGGGAGGGTGTATGTGTTGAGGAATTTATCCATTTCTTCTAGATTTTCTAGTTTATTTGCATAGAGGTGTTTGTAATATTCTCTGATGGTAGTTTGTATTTCTGTGGGATCGGTGGTGATTTCCCCTTTATCATTTTTTATTGCATCTATTTGATTCTTCTCTCTTTTTTTCTTTATTAATCTTGCTAGCGGTCTATCAATTTTGTTGATCCTTTCAAAAAACCAGCTCCTGGATTCATTTATTTTTTGAAGGGTTTTTTGTGTCTCTATTTCCTTCAGTTCTGCTCTGATTTTAGTTATTTCTTGCCTTCTGCTAGCTTTTGAATGTGTTTGCTCTTGCTTTTCTAGTTCTTTTAATTGTGATGTTAGGGTGTCAATTTTGGATCTTTCCTGCTTTCTCTTGTGGGCATTTAGTGCTATAAATTTCCCTCTACACACTGCTTTGAATGCATCCCAGAGATTCTGGTATGTTGTGTCTTGGTTCTCGTTGGTTTCAAAGAACATCTTTATTTCTGCCTTCATTTCGTTATGTACCCAGTAGTCGTTCAGGAGCAGGTTGTTCAGTTTCCACGTAGTTGAGCGGTTTTGAGTGAGATTCTTAATCCTGAGTTCTAGCTTGATTGCACTGTGATCTGAGAGACAGTTTGTTACAATTTCTGTTCTTTTACATTTATTGAGGAGAGCTTTACTTCCAAGTATATGGTCAATTTTGGAATAGGTGTGGTGTGGTGCTGAAAAAAATGTATATTCTGTTGATTTGGGGTGGAGAGTTCTGTAGATGTCTACTAGGTCCGCTTGGTGCAGAGCTAAGTTCAATTCCTGGGTATCCTTGTTGACTTTCTGTCTCGTTGATCTGTCTAATGTTGATAGTGGGGTGTTAAAGTCTCCCATTATTAATGTGTGGGAGTCTAAGTCTCTTTGTAGGTCACTCAGGACTTGCTTTATGAATCTGGGTGCTCCTGTATTGGGTGCATATATATTTAGGATAGTTAGCTCTTCTTGTTGAATTAATCCCTTTACCATTATGTAATGGCCTTCTTTGTCTCTTTTGATCTTTGTTGGTTTAAAGTCTGTTTTATCAGAGACTAGGATTGCAACCCCTGCCTTTTTGTGTTTTCCATTTGCTTGGTAGATCTTCCTCCATCCTTTTATTTTGAGCCTATGTGTGTCTCTGCACGTGAGATGGGTTTCCTGAATACAGCACACTGATGGGTCTTGAGTCTTAATCCAGTTTGCCAGTCTGTGTCTTTTAATTGGAGCATTTAGTCCATTTACATTTAAAGTTAATATTGTTATGTGTGAATTTGATCCTGTCATTATGATGTTAGCTGGATATTTTGCTCGTTAGTTGATGCAGTCTCTTCCTAGTCTCGATGTTCTTTACATTTCGGTATGATTTTGCAGTGGCTGGTACCGGTTGTGCCTTTCCATGTTTAGCGCTTCCTTCAGGAGCTCTTTTAGGGCAGGCCTGGTGGTGACAAAATCTCTCAGCATTTGCTTGTCTGTAAAGTATTTTATTTCTCCTTCACTTATGAAGCTTAGTTTGGCAGGATATGAAATTCTGGGTTGAAAATTCTTTTCTTTAAGAATGTTGAATATTGGCCCCCACTCTCTTCTGGCTTGTAGGGTTTCTGCGGAGAGATCCGCTGTGAGTCTGATGGGCTTCCCTTTGATGGTAACCCGACCTTTCTCTCTGGCTGCCCTTAACATTTTTTCCTTCATTTCAACTTTGGTGAATCTGACAATTATGTGTCTTGGAGTTGCTCTTCTCGAGGAGTATCTTTGTGGCGTTCTCTGTATTTCCTGAATCTGAATGTTGGCCTGCCTTGCTAGATTGGGGAAGTTCTCCTGGATAATATCCTGCAGAGTGTTTTCCAACTTGGTTCCATTCTCCCCGTCACTTTCAGGTACACCAATCAGACGTAGATTTGGTCTTTTCACATAGTCCCACATTTCTTGGAGGCTTTGCTCGTTTCTTTTTATTCTTTTTTCTCTAAACTTCCCTTCTCGCTTCATTTCATTCATTTCATCTTCCAGGGCTGATACCCTTTCTTCCATTTGATCGCATCGGCTCCTGAGGCTTCTGCATTCTTCACGTAGTTCTCGAGCCTTGGTTTTCAGCTCCATCAGCTCCTTTAAGCACTTCTCTGTATTGGTTATTCTAGTTATACATTCTTCTAAATTTTTTTCAAAGTTTTCAACTTCTTTGCCTTTGGTTTGAATATCCTCCCGTAGCTCGGAGTAATTTGATCGTCTGAAGCCTTCTTCTCTCAGCTCGTCAAAGTCATTCTCCGTCCAGCTTTGTTCCGTTGCTGGTGAGGAACTGCGTTCCTTTGGAGGAGGAGAGGTACTCTGGTTTTTAGAGTTTCCAGTTTTTCTGCTCTGTTTTTTCCCCATCTTTGTGGTTTTATCTACTTTTGGTCTTTGATGATGGTGATGTACAGATGGGTTTTTGGTGTGGATGTCCTTTCTGTTAGTTTTCCTTCTAACAGACAGAACCCTCAGCTGCAGGTCTGTTGGAGTACCTGGCCGGCCGTGTGAGGTGTCAGTCTGCCCCTGCTGGGGGGTGCCTCCCAGTTAGGCTGCTCGGGGGTCAGGGGTCAGGGACCCACTTGAGGAGGCAGTCAGCCCGTTCTCAGATCTCCAGCTGCGTGCTGGGAGAACCACTGCTCTCCTCACAGCTGTCAGACAGGGACATTTAAGTCTGCAGAGGTTACTGCTGTCTTTTTGTTTGTCTGTGTCTTGCCCCCAGAGGTGGAGCCTACAGAGGCAGGCAGGCCTCCTTGAGCTGTGGTGGGCTCCACCCAGTTCAAGCTTCCAGGCTGCTTTGTTTACCTAAGCGAGCCTGGGCAATGGCGGGCGCCCCTCCCCCAGCCTCGCTGCCGACTTGCTGTTTGATCTCAGACTGCTGTGCTAGCAATCAGCGAGACTCCGTGGGCGTAGGACCCTCTGAGCCAGGTGCGGGCTATACTCTCCTGGGGCACCGTTTCCTAAGCCCGTCGGAAAAGCACAGTATTCGGGTGGGAGTGGCCCGATTTTCCAGGTGCCGTCTGTCACCCCTGGAAGGGGAACTCCCTGACCCCTTGTGCTTCCCGAGTGAGGCAATGCCTCGCCCCTGCTTCGGCTGGCGCACGGTGCACTCACCCACTGACCTGCGCCCACTGTCTGGCACTCCCTAGTGAGATGAACACGGTACCTCAGATGGAAATGCAGAAATCACCCGTCTTCTGCGTCGCTCGCGCTGGGAGCTGTAGACCGGAGCTGTTCCTATTCGGCCATCTTGGCTCCTCCCCCTGTTATTATTATTAAGAATACAAGGTCAAATACAATGAACAGCAGAGGAAAAAATGAGGAATCTTCATATTTAGTAGATAATTCCAGAATAAAACTTTGCAACCTTATCACTTAGACCTTATAGAGTTTCTTTAATTTACTCAGATGTAAAAACAAATCAATGTTAATATTTAAAGATAGTCAAGAACCATAAAGGTTTGAGGTTTTATCCCACTTGAGAACTAATAAGATAATCTGCTATGGTTTTTTGAGAGCTGGAAAGAGGACAAGAGATCCTGGGTCAAAGAAGAAAGTTATTATTTCTCATTATCCAGCAAGCAGCATGAGCATCAACATGTTTGTGAATTCCTTTTGTCCTGACGTCATATGAGGTGGCACTGATGGGCCCAGATTAAGGCCTGTATGTTTTGCCATTTGCAGATATCCTATAACATGAAGACTTTTTAGTTAGGCTTTTTTGAGTTTTGCAATGTGTACTTAAGACATATTCATGTATTTTCATGGCTCTATAGGTCATTACCTTTTTATCACTGATAAACTTCCAAACCGTCTTCCAAAGTGGATGTACCATTTTTTATTCCCACTAGCATTAAATGAATTTTTGGTATTATCAGTTTTTGCAAATTTTGGCAATTCTAATTCTTGTAGGAGTTTTTATGGAATTGTTTATTCTCTTAATGTTTATGGAATCAGTAGTGACGAATCCTCTTTCTTTTCTGATATTAATAATTTGTGTCTTCTCTCTTTTGCTGAGTCTGGCTTGAGGTTTACCAATTTTACTGATCTTTTCAAAAAAACTAGGTCTTGGCTCTGTTGGTTTTCTCTATTTTTTGTGTGTGATTTAAGTATCATTGATTTGTACTGTAATTTTTATTATTTATTTTCTGCTTGTTTAAGCTTACCTTGCTCTTCTTTCTGTGGGTTCTAAAGGTGAAAACTTAGGTTACTGATATTTAGATCTCTCTTCTCTTCTAATGTATACACTTAATAGTATAAATTCCCATCAAAGTACTGCTATTGCTGCATATCACGTTTTGACATGTCACATTTTCTTTTTCAATTAGGTTGAAATATTTTAAAATTTGCCTTGAAACTTATTCTGTGATCCATGTTATTTAGAAGTGTTTTATTTAATTTCCAAATATTTGTGGATTTTCTAGCCATGTTTCTTTACTTGATTTCTAGTTTAATTATAATCTATAATCTGAGAACATAATTTGTATACTTTATCTTCTTTTAAACTTAAGTGTATTTTATGGGCCAGAATATGGTCTATTTTGATGAATGTTTCATATAAACTTGAGAAGATTGTGCATTCCTCCATTGTTGAATGATGCTGCATTAGTCAGGGTTCTTTAGAGGGACAGAACTAACAGGAGATAGATAGATAGATAGATAGATAGATAGATAGATAGATAGATAAAGGGGAGTTTATTAAGTATCATGTGAGTTACACGATCACAAGGTCCCACAGTAGGCTGTCTGTAAGCTGAGGAGCAAGGAGAGCCTGTCCGAGTTTCAAAACTGTAGAACTTGGACTCCAATGTTGGAGGGCAGGAAGCATCCAGCATGGGAGAAAGATGTAGGCTGCCAGGCTAGGCCAGTCTTGTCTTTTCACATTTTTTTCTGCCTGCTTTTTATATTCTAGCCATGCTGGAAGCTGATTAGATGGTGCCCACCCAGATTAAGGGTGGGTCTGCCTTTCCCAGCCCACTGACTCAAATGTTAATCTCCTTTGGCAGCACCCTCACAGACACACCCAGGATCAATACTTTGTGTCTTTCAATCCAATCAAGTTGACATTCAATATTAGGCAACCCCTTGTCAACTTGAACCCATACACATCTCCTGAGATCATACATAATCTTTAAATAAAGGCAGTAATAAAAGTCATAATTACACCTAACATAATAAAACTATCCTTTGTACAACTGTAAATGCACCAATCCTCAACCCAAATACTATTACATAACGTTAACAATACTTAAATGCTTATGTGAAGTCAATAAATCTTATGTCACATGATAAAGGAAAAAGGAAATAAAATGAGGATAATTTCGTAATACAAGTGTATACATGCACAAACATGCTTTTAACAAAACAAGGAGAAAATACTCATGACAATTACAGTCTTCATTTCTGCAGCTGATCATGTGGTTTTAGCTGGTGTTGAGGACTACCTTCTTCTACTACCCATTCTGTATCCCCTTCAGCAGGTGGTGTTCTTTTCCTGGTGGAGTGACCCAAACTTTCATTCCTGAAGGGTGTGGGCCATTTGTAGTCCTGCTTGGATTGGGCTGTTGTAGTTTCCCATTGACCATAGTCACAAGGCATGGTAATACTAAGAGATACCCTAATGGATCTCCTTTATTCGATGCATACTCTTTCTTACCTACTCCTTGTGGTGTAGTAGACTGATTTCATCTTGATAGTCCAGGTCAGTCACCCCAGCCAACACTGTTACTCCCTTCTGAGCCTGTTGATTTAAAGGTAGGAGGAGCCCAAAGTGTCCAAGTGGTAATCTTAACCTCCGGTTTAATAGAATCGTTATTGTGTCTCCTTGTGGCAGTGTTCCTCCCTCTGGAACTAAGACCTCTAGGTCAGCAGAATGTAATGTTGTGGGAATTGGAAGCAAAAATTTTGCTAGTGGAGCACTAGGGGTGATGGTGAGTGGTGCCACTTCCACTGATACATTATATAAATGCCTCTTCCACTATTTATTTGATGTGAGTTTTTGACCTGTATCATTTTACTTCTGCCTGAAGAACTTCTTTTAACATTTTGCAAGGATAGTGTGGATGAATTTCCTTACTTTTTAATTGCCAGAAATTGTCTATTTTTTCTTCACTTTTGTAGAATGATTTTGCTAGATATAGAATTCTAGGTTGTTTTTTGTTTGTTTGTTTGTTTGTTTGTTTTACAATGTAAATATTTGATTCCACTCTCATGCTTGCATGGTTTCTGGCCAGGGGGTCACTGTAATTCTTATCTTTTTTCCTCTATAGTTTTGATGTTTTTTCCCCCTCTGGCTTCTTTCAAGATTTTCTCTTTGTCTTTGGTTTTTTACCATTTAAATATGATATGTCTAGATGTAATATTTTTTATACTTATCCTGCTAGGTGTTCTCTGAACTTCCTGGTTTTGTCCTTGTATATCTTCTATTAATTTTATTAAGTTCTCTAGCATTATTACTTCAAATATTTCTTCTGTTCTAATCTTGTTTCTTCTTCAGATTACATGTACATTATACTTTTTAAAAATTGCTCTGTAATTCTTGGATATTCTGCTCTGTTTTATTTATTCTTTTTTTTCCTATTACATTTCAATTTGTGAAATTACTGACCTATATTTAAGCTCCCCGATTTTCTTCTTTTGTGGTCAGCCTACCGATGAACTTATCAAAAGCATCTTTCATTTTTGTTATAATGTTTAAATTTTAAACATTTCTTACTGATTATGCCTTTAAATTTCTGTTTCTCTATTTTCTTTACCAAGCTATTCGTATGTGTTGTCTATATTTTCCTTTAGAGACTTTAATATACTAATGATATTTATTTTAGTTATTTAAAACTCTGTCTGACAATTCTATCATCTGGGTCATATCTTAGTCTTGTTATGATGTTGTTTTTTCTCCTTAGACATTTTTTGTTTGCTTGCCTTTTCACCTGCTGTGAAATTTTTGTTCTAACTTGGACATTTATATTGGATATTAGGAACCGAGTTAAGTAGGCATTTAATGTAAGAATTTATCTTACTGCAATTAGGAGTTTAACTGTGTTAATTGTTTACTATAGCCATAGATGCCAAAGATTTTTAATTCCTCTAGTGTCTTTTTGTGTGTCTCCTCTTACCTTCTCCTCCTTGGAGTTTGAATTTTGCAGTTGTTTTAGCTACAATTCACTGTTATACCACATCCCTTTTTATGTGGTGGTCATACATGGAGAAGCAGAAGTGACCTATAATCTTCTGAATTTCAGTCATTTAGTCATCTCATACCTCTGAGCTGTGACCTATACAAGCGTTTCTCCAGTGCTGTAGCCTTTTTATTCCTTCTATATTAGGCAGGAAGCAAGAAAGAGGTGGAGTTGAAGGAATATCATTCCTTCAGGTAATAGAAGTTTCTGGAAAAGGCCTTTTTTCTAGATGTATGCGTTCATTATGGAGAATGTTGTTGGCATATTTTGCAGTGATTACTCTTCCCTTCTCTCTGCCACAATCATAAGTGGATCTCTCTTAGATGTTGCAGTGATCCTCTTGTTCCCAAAAGGTACAATTCCTGAGTGATAAAACCCTTTAAAAAAAATGTGCCCCCCTACCACGATGGCAGCTCCAGGGAGTTCCAACTTTATGTTAGTCTACATTCAGCTCCAGCAATCCATCAAAATTACCACTTAAGTGCTTCTAGCAGTTTATATTTCCAGTGGGTGGCATCTGCGCTAGGTAAGTATATCTTTTATATGTATGTATATATATATTTTTTTATTATACCTTAAGTTTTAGGGTACATGTGCACAAGATGCAGGTTTCTTACATATGTATACATGTGCCATGTTCCTGTGCTGCACCCATTAACTTGTCATTTACATTAGGTATATCTCCTAATGCCATCCCTCCCCCACTCCCCCAACCCCACAACAGGCCGTGGTGTGTGATGTTCCCCTTCCTGTGTCCAAGTGTTCTCATTGTTCAATTCCCACCTGTGAGTGAGAACATGCAGTGTTTGGTTTTTTGTCCTTGCAATAGTTTGCTGAGAATGATGGTTTCCATCTTCATCCACGTCCCTACAAAGGACATGAACTCATCCTTTTTTATGGCTGCATAGTATTCCATGGTATATATGTACCACATTATCTTAATCCAGTCTATCATTGATGGACATTTGGCTTGGTTCCAAGTCTTTGCTATTGTGAATAGTGCCACAAAAAACATACGTGTGCATGTGTCTTTATAGCAGCATAATTTATAATCCTTTGGGTATATACCCAGTAATAGGATGGCCGGGTCAAACGGTATTTCTAGTTCTAGATCGCTGAGGAATCGACACACTGACTTCCACAATGGTTCAACCAGTTTACAGTCCCACCAACCATGTAAAAGTGTTCCTATTTCTCCACATCCTCTCCAGCACCTGTTGTTTCCTGACTTTTTAATGATTGCCATTCTACCTGGTGTGAGATGGTATCTCATTGTGCTTTTGATTTGCATTTCTCTGATGGCCAGTGATGATGAGCATTTTTTCATGTGTTTTTTGGCTGCATAAATGTCTTCTTTTGAGAAGTGTCTGTTCATATCCTTCGCCCACTTTTTGATGGAGTTGCTTGTTTTTTTCTTGTAAATTTGTTTGAGTTCATTGTAGATTCTGGATATTAGCCCTTTGTCAGATGAGTAGGTTGCAAAAATTTTCTCCCATTCTGTAGGTTTCCTGTTCACTCTGATGGTAGTTTCTTTTGCTGTGCAGAAGCTCTTTAGTTTAATTAGATCCCATTTGTCAATTTTGGCTTTTGTTGCCATTGCTTTTGGTGTTTTAGACATGAAGTCTTTGCCCATGCCTATGTCCTGAATGGTATTGCCTAGGTTTTCTTCTAGGGTTTTTATGGTTTTAGGTCTAACATGTAAGTCTTTAATCCATCTTGAATTAATTTTTGTATAAGATGTAAGGAAGGGATCCGGTTTAAGCTTTCTACATACAGCTATCCAGTTTTCCCAGCACAAATTGTTAAATAGAGAATCCTTTCCCAATTTCTTGTTTTTGTCAGTTTTGTCAAAGATCAGGTGGATGTAGATGTGTGGTATTATTTCTGAGGGCTCTGTTCTGTTCCATTGGTGTATATCTCTGTTTTGGTACCAGTACCATGCTGTACTGGTTACTGCAGCCTTGTAGTATAGTTTGAAGTCAGGTAGCATGATGCCTCCAGCATTGTTCTTTTGGTTTATGATTGTCTTGGCAATGTGGGCTCTTTTTTGGTTCCTAATGAACTTTAAATTAGTTTTTTCCATTTAAAGCAGTGTGTAGAGGCAATCTTATAGCACTAAATGCCCACAAGAGAAAGCAGGAAAGATCTAAAATTGACACCCTAACATCACAATTAAAAGAACTAGAGAAGCAAGAGCAAACACATTCAAAAGCCAGGAGAAGGCAAGAAATAACTAAGATCAGAGCAGAACTGAAGGAGCTAGAGACACAAAAATCTCTTCAAAAAATCAATGAATCCAGGAGCTGGTTTTTTCAAAAGATCAACAAAATTGATAGGCCGCTAGCAAGACTAATAAGAAAAGAGAGAAGAATCAAATAGATGCAATAAAAAATGATAATGGGGATATCACCACTGATCCCACAGAAATAGAAGCTACCATCAGAGAATACTATAAACACATCTATGCAAATAAACTAGAAAATCTAGAAGAAATGGATAAATTCCTCGACACATACCACCCTCCCAAGACTAAACCAGGAAGAAGTTGGATCTCTGAATAGACCAATAACAGGTTCTGAAATTGAGGCAATAATTAATAGCTTACCAACCAAAAAAAAGTCCAGGATCAGATGGAGTCACAGCCGAATTCTACCAGAGGTCCAAGGAGGAGCTGGTACCATTCCTTCTGAAACTATTCCAATCAACAGAAAAAGAGGGAATCCTCCCTAACTCATTTTATGAGGCCAGCATCATCCTGATACCAAAGCCGGGCAGGGACACAACCAAAAAAGAGAATTTTAGACCAATATCCCTGATGAACATCGATGCAAAAATCTTCAATAAACTACTGGCAAACAGAATCCAGCAGCACATCAAAAAGCTTATCCACCATGATCAAGTGGGCTTCATCCCTAGGATGCAAGGCTGGTTCAACATATGCAAATCAACAAATGTAATCCAGCATATAAACAGAACCAATGACAAAAACCACATGATTATCTCAATAGATGCAGAAAAGGCCTTTGACAAAATTCAACAACCCTTCATGATAAAATCTCTCAATAAATTAGGTATTGATGGGACGTTTCTCAAAATAATAAGAGCTATTTATGACAAACCCACAGCCAATATCATACTGAATGGGCAAAAACTGGAAGCATTCCCTCTGAAAACTGGCACAGGACAGGGATGCCCTCTCTCACCACTCCTATTCAACATAGTGTTGGAAGTTCTGGCCAGGGCAATCAGGCAGGAGAAAGAAATAAAGGGTATTCAATTAGGAAAAGAGGAAGTCAAATTGTCCCTGTTTGCAGATGACATGATTGTATATCTAGAAAACCCCATCGTCTCAGCTCAAAATCTCCTTAAGCTGATAAGCAACTTCAGCAAAGTCTCAGGATACAAAATCAATGTGCAAAAATCACAAGCATTCTTATACAGCAATAACAGACATACAGAGAGCCAAATCATGAGGGAACTCCCATTCACAATTGCTTCAAAGAGAATAAAATACCTAGGAATCCAACTTACAAGGGATGTGAAGGACCTCTTCAAGGAGAACTACAAACCACTGCTCAACAAAATAAAAGAGGATACAAACAAACGGAAGAACGTTCCATGCTCATGGATAGGAAGAATCAATATCGTGAAAATGGCCTTACTGCCCAAGGTAATTTATAGGTAAGTATATCTTGGCTGTAACTGTGAATTTGCCTGTCTCTAAATTAAGTGGCAGTTTACCCTGCAATCTCAGTTCTCTGATGGGTGCTAGAAAACTTATCGATTTTCAGTAAGTTCAGTTTTTTGTCTTTGTAAGAACAGAGTGACAATTTCTAAGCTCTTTACATGTCAGAATTAAAACAGAAGCAAAGCATCTTATTTTTCAATTATTAGTAAAACATTTGCCACAGTATGCCAATTGTGATAGTATATGATATACTGATGGCTAGAGGAAGTGGGAAAATTAGTATAATCATCATCATGGTCATTATCATTATCAAAACTTTACAAAGGAAAGAAATCATAATATGACTCTTTTCTAAATTGCCATGGAATGATGAGATGGGGAAAATAACTTAGAATAGCTCTATTTGTATCATATCCTCTTTTCTTAAATAAGAATCCTTCACCTTCTACAAGGCTGATAAAAGAAATGTCAGTCAGAACCTGCATAAAAGCAGTTTCCCAGCTAAAGGAATTTTATAAAATAAAAAGCATATGTATATTTTCTATGAATAATCAAATATAATTGTAACTTAAACATATACTTTTGTAGAAAAACAGAAGTGAGAGGGACTACTGAATCTCAGGAGAGAAATGTGGGTTTGGCATGTTTGTTTTAATTATTTATGAGGAATAAGTTATTCCAGTCCAGTTTGATCCACTTTTCTTCAAAACTTGACACATATTTTCGATCTTCTCATCTTTCCTTCTCATAATCTGAATCTCTGGCTGTAATAATTTTCCCATTGTCATAATCTCTAATCACCTTTTATCAGCCCTTCTCATGTATGCCTTCTTTCTTCTGCTATACTTGGTGTTCATGTACTTATTTGAAGGCTATCTGTCTTAGCCTGTTTTGTGTTGCCATAAAAGAATACCAGAGACTGAGCAATTTATAATGGAAAAAGGTTTATTTAGCTCATGGTTTTGCAGGCTAATAAGTCTAAGTGCATGCCCCTGGCTTCTGGCAAGAGTCTTCATACTACATGACAGCTTGGTGGAGAAGGTCAAAGGGGAAGCAGATACATGCAAAGAAGGAGATTCCTGAGAGGAGTCCTGGCTTTATTACAACCTACACTCTCAGGAACTAACCCATTCCTGCAAGAACTAATCCAGTCTCACGATAATGAGAAGCCACTATTTCAAGAATAGCTCCAAGACATTCATAAGGGATTTGCCCCTAAAACTAAAACACTTCCCACTGAGCCCCACCTTCCAACACCACCATATGCGGAACAAATTTCAACATGAGTTTGATGGGGTAAAATAAACCATATCCTTACCATAGCACTGTCCAATTTTCTTCTTAAATTTTTAAAAGAGTAGAAACTCAGTATCTCACGTGGCGTATTTTATAAACTAAGGATGGAAGACACCATTACACAAAAATTCTTTGAGAGCTCAGAAATATTCAATGTCTCAGCATTGAATATACAATTAAAAAAAAACAAGGCAAAGATCTCACAATGTATAAAAATAATTATACACTATGAGCAAGAGAGATTGGTTCCAAGTATGCAGGGCTAGTTCAATAGTCAACAGGCAATCAATGTATTCCTACACATCAAAGGCTCAAGAAGAGAAATCATATGATTATATTAGCTGACACTTACAGAGCATTACAATTCAACAGACATCCATAATGAAAAAGTCTCAGCAACCTAGGAATGAAGGAAACTTAAAAAATTTGATAAAGAACATCTGCAAAAAACCTACGGCTAACATCATAATAAATGATGCAAAATTTAACACCTTCCACTAAATTGACAACAAGGCAGGGAAGTCCTCTCTCACCACTAAATTGGACTCAAAGTCCTGGTTAGAGAAATAAGACAAGAAAAGGAAATAAATGTATTCACACTGTAAAGCAAGAAGTAAAATATCTTTAGTTGCAGATGACATAATTGTCTATGAAGAAAATCCCAATCCATCAATTAAAAAAAAAACTAGAACACTTAAGCAAGTATGTCACGTTTGCAGGACATGAGGTTAATATGCAAAGGCCAATTACTTTCCTACTACCGTTAATTAACAATTGGACTTGCTTATTTTTAAGAAACATTTATAATGGCACCAAAATTGAAATAATTAGGTATAAACCTAACAAAACTTATGCAGGCTCTAAATGTGGGAAATTATAAAAATCTGAAGAAATAAAGAATATCTGAATAAAAGGTGTAATATTCTGTGTTTGTAGATTAGAAGGCTCAATAATGTTAAGATGTCAGTTCTTCACAATTTAATCTATAGTCTCAACGCTATTCCAATCAAAATCTCTGCAATTTTGTAGATATTAACAAATAGACTAAAATTTATATGAAAAGGCAAAACATGTAGAATAGCTAACACCTAACTGATGAAGAAAAGACATTACTCTATTTTGAGACTTACAAGAAGCTATAACAATCAATACAATGTAGTGCTGGCAAATGAATAAACAGATAGATCAACTGAACAAAATAGAGAGCCCAGAAATGGATCCACACAAAACGTCAACCGATCTTTGACAAAGAAGCAAAAGAAATTCAATAGAGAAAAGATAGCCTCTTACTTCATTTTAAAAATAGATAGCCTTTTAAATAAATGGTGCTAGAGCAATCAGATGTACACATAAAAAAATAAGCTAGGCAAGATAAAGACCATACACCTTTTACAAAAATTAACTCAAAATGAATCATAGACCAAACTATTAAAAAAACCTATAAAACGTCTAGAAGAAAATACAGGAAACCATATAAGTAACCTTAGCCTTGAAATGAGTGTTTACATATAATACCAATAGCAAGATTCATGAAAGAAAAAAATTGATAAATTGGTCTCTATTAAAATTATCAGTTTCTGCTCTGTGAAAGACTCTAAGAAAATAAAAAATGGATCATGGACTGGAAGAAGATATTTTCAAATCACAACACTTGTATCTGAATATACAAAGAACAGTTTAAAATTCAACAATACAAAAATTAAAATGCACAAAAAAATCCAGAAAGATGCCTTGACAAAAAATATATACAAATGTAAGACACGTATATACAAAATTCTCAACACAAATTTTTTTAGAGAACAAAGTTAAAACAACAATGAATTACCACTGCATGCCTATTAAAATGGCTAAACTCCCCCAAACGTTGACAATATCAGTTACTGCTAAGAAGGATGCAGAATAACAGGAACTCTCATTCATCATTAGTGGAAATAAAAAATCCTTCAACCACATTAGAAGACAGTTTAGCAGTTTCTTAGAAAACTAGACATAATCTTATCACAGGATACAGCAATCACACAGTTAGGTATTTATCCCACCTGCAAATTTATACCCACAAAAAAATCATTCATGCAAATATTTATAGCAGCTTTATTTAAAATCTTCAAAAATTGGAAGCATCTGAGATGCTATTTAATAGGTGAATGAATAACCAAACTGTGGTACATCTATACAATAAAACATTTTCAACACCAAAAGGAAATGAGTTAGTAAACCATGAAAAAATAATAATGGATCTTACAATAAATACTTATTTCTATGTGAAAGAATTCTGCCTGAGATGTTGCAGTATACAAGGATTCCAATTTTCCACATCTTTGGAAAGACTTTTTCTTTCCTATTAAAAAAAAGTATTATAATGACCATCTTAGTAATTTTGAAGTAGTATATTATTGGGGTTTGAATTTGCATTTCTTTAATGACTCAGGATGTTGATCATCTTTTCATGGGTTCATTGACCATTTGTGTGTCTTCTCCAGAAAAACGTCAAATCAACTCTGTCCATTTTTAAATTGAGTTAGTTTTTTTTGTTTTCGCTTGGCCATGAGAAGTTTTTATATATTCTGGATACTAGAATGCTATCAAATATGTGACTTGCAAATATTTTCTGCCTTCTATGAATTGCCTTTCTCACTTCCTTGATAATGTTCTATAATGCATAAAGTTTTAATTTTGATAAAGTCAAATATATATATTCATACTTATATACATATATATGTGTATATCTATATATATATTTGGTTGTTTGTGCCTTCATATCTAAGTTTCATATCCAAAGTTCTTTTGCCAAATCCAAAGTCATTAAGACTTACCCTCATGTTTTCTTCTAAGAGTTTTGTGGTTTTTAGCTCTATATTTAGTACACCAATTCATTTTGAATTAATTTTTACGTCTTCTGTGAGGTAGCAGTTCAACTGTATTTTGCATGTAATATCTAGTTTTCCCAAAATTATTTTTTAAAACATTTTTTTCATTGAATAGTCTTGGTACCTTTGTTGAAAATCAGGTTGCCAAAGACATATGTGTTTATTTCTGGACTCTCAAGTCTATTTCATTGGTGTATATGTTCATCATTCTTTTGATTACAGTAGTATTTTAGTAAGTTTTGAGATTGGGGACTCTGGGTTTTTCAAGTTTGTTCCACCTCTGTCTTGTATGTTGTGTTTCTTTATAGAATATCCTTCTTTGTTCTGGCAGGCAGTTAAACTCCTTGCACAACAATGGAGTTTTTTCAGCTTTTATAAGATGGCTCTAGGTTGTCTTTAGAGATAGTTTTATTTGACTACTAAAGCCTGACCTATCTTGGTCTCTATTGAAAACGTGTATATATATATATATATACACACACACATATACGCACACACGCACACATATATATACACATCATATATATACATATATATACTGCATGTGTATACAAATGTATATATGTGTATATATGTATATATATGTGTATATATATGTATATATTGTAAGTTCCCTTTACCCTGGCTGACAAGAAGTTGTGTTTTTTCCAGATCTTTCTGAGCGCTCTGGAATTGTTATGCTTATAGATCTCCATTAGTTGTTCTTTTCATATAGTTGTTCTTTGCCAGCCTCATGAAGTTTTACACTCTACGTGACAGATTGGTATTCAGAAAAAGATACAATGATACTCTTTCTCTGTTTTGCTCCCTATTCTCTGGTATTCTACCCTATAAATTCTAGAAACTTTTGCCTCTCAAAACTTTAAGCTTTGCTTCCTCAACTAAGATTTTAAACTCTGCTTTGTTCCACTCTCCTTGCCTATAGTTGAGAAATCACCTCCAGTCAGAAAATAAGCATTAATGTATTTTCTGTTGGTCTACTGTTTTCATTAATAATGTCTAGTGTTATTTCTTAGACTCAAATTTATTTTCTATGCATTTCCACTTTTTGTTTGTATGAGGCTCCCATAAAATTGGCTTGATTTGTGGCTTCGCATACTTTGCAAAACTCTGAGTGTCGCATGACTATTCCCAGTAAGAAAACTGTTAAATGGGCCATGGTATCCATTCTTCTCTCCTCCATTATTTACCTGAAGGAAAGCACAAATGCTCTTTTTGCTTTACTATTAAGGAATTTTACAGGGTATTTATTTTCAATGACGTAGTTATACTGTTTAATAATTTTTTAGCCTAAACCCAGAAGCTGAGCCAGTTTCCTTTCTTATTGATTCAATGTTATAAAAGCCAGAAAGCGAAAATGCTTATTTTCTCAGACACTCTTACAGCTACGTGTTGACTTACAGCTAGACATAGACAATGAAATGTAAGCAAAAGTCATAAAGTGGCTCTTGGGGGAAATTTATAAAAGTAATAAAATACACTTGGGCCTTTCAACCTTTGCTTCCTGATTTTTTTGTTTTGTTTTCTTTGTTTATTTTTTTGGATATGGGCTTAATAACTGAAGTGTGACAGTTATTTTACAACCACGAGGTAACAAGCATTAACACAATGGCTACATGCCACCAATGATGGTGCAGACAGTGCATTGGGATCCTCAGACCTGGGTCATTGAGCAGTTGCACTTTGAAGGGCTGCCCTCATTTGAGCTTCTGTTAAAGTAAGATAAATAAGTAATTATTTCAGTCACCATTATTTACATTTCCTTTTGCTTTCAGTAAAATGAATTTGTATCTGTATATTCAAATATATTCTCCATTTTACAATTTCTGATCGACATATATGATATAACAGAAAATTCTATTGGAATGTTTACTCTAAAAATATAAAATTGCCCAAACCCCTGCTCCCAAGAAAGGACAAGATGACTAATTCCCTTTCCTAGGAGGCATTCTGAACAAAAGAATGGGTAACCTCGTTTGTCACACAGCCTTTAACAAGCCCAAATATTGAACTCTTTAGGGTATTACTAATACAGTATATATTTCTGAACCATTATTAAATAATACCTATCATAAATATTTTTTATCCTTTAGTTGAATATTTGCTTCCTATCTTCTTAGAGTTTTAAATATCTGAAATGGATTTGGTACCATATTGCTCTTTTACTTATCTGCGTTTCTAACTTTTTATAATTTAAGTTAACAAAATTGGGAAGATTTTTTTCCTAAATTTTGTTCAATATGAAGAACTGTAAAAGGAATTGTTAAGCCACCATCATCACTCATTATTAAGAGACTCTGGGAGCCTGGCTCTCTGATCATTCTATCTTAGATTTGAATCAACATTGATATTTACTAGCTATGTGAGCTAGGCAAGTGACTAAATTTCACAAAGTCTCCATTTTCCTTCAAAATATGGATAAAATACAAGGTTGTAAGAAGTAAATGAAACAATATTTGTTTATGTTAGTGTCTGAAACATACTAGATCTTAATATGTGATTGATATTGTTACTTTTAGTGTCAATTATTATTCAGCAATTCAGACTGTAACATACTCTGTTAGTTCAAATTACTTTCTTAATTTGTATTAGCCATCACAATCAGTTTGGACAAAATTACATTATCCCAGGAAACGCTTGTCATTACATACATGTAGAATTTGTTTAGCACAATATGAAATGAATACCATCATGCACCACTTAAAGAAAAAGATACGTTCTGAAATGCATTGTTAGTTAATTTTGTCTTGTGGGAACATCAGAGTGTACTTACACAAACCTAACTGGTATAGCCTACTACACACCTAGGCTACAAACCTATCCAGAATGTTACTGTACTGAATACTGTAGGCAACTGTAACACAGTGTTATGTATTTGTGTATCTAAATATATCTAAAAATAGAAATGGTACAGTAAACATACAAAGTAAATGTTTAAAAATGGTATAACTGTATAGAGCACTTACCATGAATGGAGCTTGCAGGACTGGAAGTTGCTCTGGATGAGTCAGGGAATGAGTGGTGAGTGCATGTGAAGATGAAGGACATTACTGTACACCATCATAGGCTTTATGAACACTGTACATTAGTCTACACTACATTTATTTTAAAAAATATTCATTCAATTATAAATTAACCTTAGCTTACTGTATCCTTTTTACTTTAGAAACTTTTTTCATTTTTTAAGCTTCTTTACTCTTTGGCGATAACCCAACTTAAAACACAAACATATTGAAAAGCTGTACAAAAATAATTTCTGTCTCTATATCCTTATTCTACTAGTCTTTTCCTTTTTTTGTTTTTAATTTTTACTTTTTATACCATTTTATTAAAAATTAAGACACAAACACACATATTAGCTTAGGCCTACCTAGGGTCAGGATTATCAATATCTTTGTCTTTCATATCCATATGTTGTCCTACTGGAAAGTCTTCTGGGGCCGTAACACACATAGCATTGTTGTTTGCTACAACAACAATGCCTTCCTCTGGAATACCTTCTGGAGGACCTGCCTGAGGCTGTTTTGAAGTTAACATCTTTTTAATAAGTAGAAGGAGTATACTCTAAAATAATAATAAAAAGTAGAACATAGTAAATTAATAAACCAGTAACACAGCTGTTTATTATCATTATCAAGTATTATGTACATACATGATTGTATGTGCTATATTTTATATGACTATCAGCACCGGTTTGTTTGCACTAACATCACCACAAACATGTAAGTAATGCCTTGTACTACGATGTTAGATGGCAATAACGTCACCAGGCAATAGGAATTTTTTGGCTTCATTATAATTTTATGAGACCACTTTTGTACATGTGGTCCATCTCTGACTGAAATGTCATTATGTGGCACATGGCTTGACTAATATCCAATTAATCCATCATTGTAAATGATATGATCAAAATAACATGTACATCACTGGATACCAACATATCTGTAGAATTTGGACCACATAGACAACCTCTACTAATCTGACTTTGTACTTTGTACATGATTCCATAAACTTGCTAAGAATTGAGTTTCATAAACTGAAACAGAGAACTTAAAACCAGGGTATGTGAGTAGCTTGCTAGGTAATCCTATGATAACTCCATCATTCAAAAATTCAAAGGTAGATGCATTAATGCTAAGAAGAGGCTTGAACCTTGCACACTTAAAGGTTTTATGAGATGTGATGTATTAGTTTGCTAGAGCTGCCATAACAGTATCACAAACTAGGTGCTTAAATAACAGGAATTTATTTTATCAGAATTGTCTAGGCTAGAAGTCTAAGACTGAGATGTCAACAGGGCTGATTTCTTCTCATGTCTTTCTCCTGGAATTGTAGATGACTGTCTTTTGCTTGTGTCAGTTGGACTTTGCTCTGCACAGTCTGTGTCCTAATCTCCTCTGCTTATAAGGACACCAGTCATATTGGATTAGGGCCCACTCTAATGACCTCATTTTAACTTAATTACCTCTTTAAATACCCATCTCCAAACACTGTCACATTATAAGCTATTGGATATTAGGATATCAACAAATTAATTTTAAGAGGACATAATATAGCCCATAAAATGTGGGTAGATTATATTGTGAAAGAGTGGATATAGAATGAAGCATTCCTTAACATTACACATTCAGAACTTTGTTCCAATAGTAATTTTTAAATTATATACTAATTCAAATGGCTTTCTTACTGTAAAAATATTAAGGCAGTGGCTCTATACTAATTGATGGATTTCCTTTGAAAGTATCTAATAGCTTATTTTAAAAATCATTTGCAGAGTTTAATTTTTAAATTAATGCTTTAATGCTTTGAGAATATTCTATTCTCTCTGCATGGTCAGCAAACCAAAATATTGCTTAGGTGTTAGAAACACCTATTTGAAACTTATGCAAAGCATCAACATTTGATGTATTTACAGAACCTAATAGATTTATCAATTATACTTTTGGACATCAAAGGTTAACGCTTTAAGAACTAAGCTCCTAATCATAAGCCAGCTCTTGTTCTTTATTTTGCTTAATTATGTTCTCTCTTTTCATTGTATTTCTGAAAATGTGATTTTAGTAAATTCCTACTTACTGTAATTATTTTCATCTGAGTATTAGTAGTACAATTATTCTTTTAACTGATAATATTTATAATAATTGATTGTGTGCCAGTTCATTTATACACAGCATATAAGAAATCATTGAAAGCACAATATTTATTTTCCTTGTTTAATATGCCATAGTGTTTCAACAATTGTGATATTGGGAGAAAAAAAAAAGAGTAATGTTTGATGGGGCACATGGAACTATTCCCCAGAGGCTCACGAAGAATAGCATGTGATAACTTCCAGGGAAGCATTTGAATAGTGGCGAGATTTTCTTTGATTTCTACACAGTTGTAATACAAATTAGGTAAAAATAAAAAAATTGTATAGAAGCATTCTAGAGTCATTGTATCTATTTTCCCTAGTATGTATTTTTCCTGAAAGTTACTTCCCTCTAGTAGATATTTATTATGCATAATTATGAATATATATTTATTGAATAAGTATGTTTGTCACTACAAGTTTTCAGAGTAGCTGGTTATAGAACACAGCATGCAAGTTAGCTCCCTCCCTTTTTTATTTCCACTGGTTTATGTTTTCAATAGGTGAATTAGAAAATCTCAGAAAATTGGTTACTGAAAATTGAAATGGGAATGGTAGGATCTATTCTGAAACCTGCCTTTTGGTGTTTACCTCAATGTGTGCTTCTGTGTGTTTGCTTGATTTACATTTAGCAATATCTAAGTGCAAATAGTAATCATACACCAAAGTAAACGGGACTATATGCAATTGCTTCCTCCGTTTCTTCAATTGCAATTGCAATCCCATAGATTCCAATCTTGACAGGTAGCATAATTAGAAAATTCTCTTTGTCTTATTAAATGTGACTCTTCTCAATAGAATTCACTTCATTGCCAGCAAAGAACAGAAAATATACTTCAAATCTAAAATGGAAAATCAAGGGGGACTGTTTTATTTTTATCTGTCTTTGTGCAAGCGACATTATTATCAAAGGATATTGTAATGCTGAAAATGTACTTTGGGGATTTAAATCATGCATTAGCCTGGAAAGCAAAAAGTGCTGTAGGGCCCATGCAATATATTTTCTCATTAATCTGATTGAAAGATTATCCTTCCTATAGCTATGAAAAGTCTAATACTCATATATCCATCTTCTCTGCTAGTAAAATTCAGCTTTGTGCAAAGTCATTGTCTCTTGTGTCAGGGGTTCAACACTTTTTTTTTCTCTCTCAGCGTAAGCCCATCTGTATTAAAATAAATTCAGAACAGGCCGCCATTTCATGCACACATTTTGATTATTTCATAAGCTGCTGTGGAAATGGAAGTATCAGCAAGTCATGCAGTTTCCTGGTAATGTAACGCTGTCATTACCTCAGTGATCATGTGAAAAAGTTTAACTGTACCATCTTTGACAAATGTTCAGTAGGTCAAAACAGTGCATTTAAATGAAATGCAGATATGAATGAGCCATTATTGCAATCACAACTCTGGCTTCTAAATTATCTTATAAGAATATATACACTTTCTCTGTAGCCTGACATTTGTAATACATAACTAGCTCTGCATTTCCTCTTCCTTCACCCACCCTGCCTCTTTTCTCTGCATCATCCTCCAGATTCAGGATGAAGGAAGGTATTGTGAGCAGAAGCTGCATGCAGTAATTGAAGATACTCTTGATGCTTTCATGCAATCAGAGTGGCACATTATTTGTGATGAAAATTAAGTAAAGAAACAAAGCAGACATATAGGTTGCCTTGCTATGGTCAATGTCTTTACAAAAGATTAGCAAATCTACGTGAATAAGCCCCATTAAAAGCAAACTCCAACACTTACATGCTTTTCTGCATAAGAGATTCTCTAAAAATTTTGTGTACCATTAGTAGTAACTTGAAGCACTTTGTGATTTTGATGGAACTATGGAAAATGACTTAAACTGAATGATTTCTATTCAGCGCACTTAGAGTGCTGATACCAAGAACAGTATAGATGCCTCCAGCCATAACTGTCACACAGATAATATTTTTTTATGCCTCAAGACACTAAGATGGTGCTGAAGATAACCAAAAGAAATAAGCTGCCACCATCACTAATCTGCAGCTTTGAAACATTATAGTTTTTGCATGGTTAAGAGGAGGTAAAATCACCTGCCGGTATAATAGAGAAGACATTTTAAAAGTGAACAGGAGCTGGAAGAATTAAGGCTTTCATATTTATTTGTAATCCATATGCACCATGGATCGAATTGTCCATATCCTATTTTACGTGTTTATGTATGACAATTGGAAATGCAAAATGAGCTGGGGCCTTTACATTTCCCCAAGACATTTTTGCTAATGTAGTGAAATGAAAATCTAAGGAGTATTTGGCTTTAGTGTTCCCTTCAGAGGTTAACTTTGGGGATCTTAAGTGTGTTCTTATGGCTGGATTTGTAATGTATGTCGCAGATTAGAGTGTATTATGATATTCAGATGCAACACCAGAGCAATATAAAAAAATTGCTGTCTATATTTTTCTCACCCAACAAATATTGCTTGAGGGCTTTTTACATGGATAAAATTGAATTTTGCATCCCTCTTGCATAATGTGACTTATCAGCTACTTTCTGTCTGTGTGAGCCTGGGGTTCGTTGAGCATAAATCATAAGCAAAGTTTGATGAACATCTTTTCTAAAGCTAGTATACTAGATCCATAGAAAGAACATAATTAGTTTTATGTCTTTGACTGTATTTTGAGGTGAAATATATCATTTCCTATCACAATGGAATGCATCCTTACTGGCAAGAAAAATAGTAATCCTTGATACTTGTTCATAAGGAAGATAAATAAATATAAGATCAAAACAAAATTTTAAATACTAAATTAATTTATTCATATTTAATTTAAATAATTGTTTTTCATATTCAGTTTGGAAATATCTAATCAGAAATCTTTTCATTCAAGAACACAGTCTGACATTCAAGACACAGGGAAACAGAAAGAAAAAATATTGATAAACCAAATATAATATAATGGACCCTACAATGAAATCATTTTCAGATTATTTGTTTTAAGAATGTGATAGTTTTCTGGGGAAAAGAAAAGTTTGACTTGAAATGTAGAGCAAGATACAGAATTTTTTTAATCGAACATAAGAACTATCAATACTAATCTGCTAATTTGTGCCCCAAAATGCAATCATGTTGTTGGGACAAAAACACAATGCATTCAGGAAGCTATTAAATGCACAGCAGTATTTGAAATCGAACCACAGTGACTTGTTGTTGTGGCATGCTGACATTATTGGTTCTTGTATATAGTTACATAATGATCTCTGAAGCCAGCTTTAAAAACTGTTCTGTTCTATAAAACCAGTTAACAGATGTCAAAATCTGACGACAGAGTCAACTTTCTAAAACCCTTACCTTAAACCCACATTTAAGAGACTCTTTTCCAATTAAAAAAATAAAATAAATTGTTACAATTTGTTCCCTCTCTAAAGAGTCTCTGGCATAGTAGACTCTTTTGTCTTCTATTTCCAATTTATTATGAATGTCATCAGCCAATGATCTTTGACCCACATGTACCACTGAAATTATGTCAGTGCTTGAGGAAAAAACCACGGTATCATTATTTGTTATAATTTTTTTCTAACTGCATTACTAATATAATACACACTTTACATTCTGTGTAAAAATTCGTATTTTGCTAGAGAAAGTCTACATTAATTAAAATATACAAAAGACAATATAAGGAGAAATCATTTTATCCATAGCACTTTCATACATTTTATGGTTATATCTTGCAACAATAGAATCTGTTGTGATTTCAGCTCACAATATCAAAGAATACAATGATGGCCTCCAGTAGTGTTGTGAACAATTGTTTTGGATAATTATTTTCTGACCCAAAGTAAAAAGTTTCTCAAATTAGACAGCCATGAAAGTAAAAATAAAATAGAATTATGTTGAAAATGATTAAACATTCTCTTCTCCTTTCAAGCTTCTAAATAAAACAACTCAAAAGTAGTACACAAAAAAGAAACTCATTTTCAGTGTTTTTGCATATTTCTCAAATAAATAAGATGACATCTAGGAAATGGAATTGCTATAGCAAAACTGCTTTTTGTTCTGTGAAAGCACTTGCTTTTGTAATTGTAAATGAAGCTGTTTCATCTGGTTTATATGCTGCTTTTCCCACTGTTGCAGCTTAGGGCAATACGAATGATTAGTTGCCTGATTCTGGATTCATATAGGCTCAACTATGAGAACTAGACTTGGGCATTTAAATGACTGAACTGATGTGAGACCATAAACCATTGCAGACCATTTATACAAATGGAACCGGCCAGGCATTTTATCAAATCTCCCATTACAGGGAACAGCTCTGTATTAGCTCCACGCAATTTTTTTACCTCTCCCAAAATATTGGGGTGCACTTTATATTAGTTTTTAGTTTTGACACCAATACCCCCGAAAATAATATTTTCGGATCACACTCTCAAGTAGTCAAAACATCATGTTTCATTCAGCCACTTCAGTGTAGATGTCTCTATAAGAAATGTTTCCCTCAAAAGAAACCATCATTTCCTATAAATTAAGTTCCTGAGGAGTTTCCCTGGAATACAAAAGTGTGGATTTCTACTGTGCTCAAAAGATAGAATTTGCATATAAAAATCAATCATTCTATTTTAAGTTTAACATCAAAATTATCTCCCTGTGCCTTCATATTTGTAATTTAATATTCCTAAAGAGTTTGAAATGTCAGTGAATACTCTCCAAACCTTCATTTCTACCTTTCACCAGAAGGTCTGAGATGTCAGTTTGAAAAATTGCAGGAACTCTATGAAGTTTTGTTAAAAAAAATCATCACATAATTTAAACAGCCTACTAAATTAGCACAATTGAAATTTAGACTTTAATACCACGATTTGTGAGCTTGAGCTTCTGCCTCTCTGTGTTTAGTAGAATAGTAACTGAGCAATTATATATATGAAAAGGATTAGAAGGAAATAATACTGAATTTTATAAGCCACCCAGGCAGATCAGTCACTTCAGTTATAATAATAATAATAAACACTATTTGAAACATGAATCACAATGAAAAACCAAACAACAATAACAAATGGAAAGAACCACTTTTATGAAAGTTTTTAGGAAAAATTAAGGACTAAGTTTTATTTTATTAACAGATAATAAACCATTTTCATTTTTATGCCAAAATTTCCCAGATAATTGTTCCAATAATTGTTGCACTTTTACTATGAGGATCAGAACTAACAATATTGTGCTACATCAAAATTTCAAGTCTGTTGTGACAAAAAATCAGCAGTTGAAGAAATTAGACCCATATTTTTTCCATTACCAAAGCTGGATTGCAAGTGAAATCTTCATATTCATCTCTATTCTTTACCTTCTCAAGAAAAATGACCCAATTTGTGTTCTAATTCTACACTTTTAATTGTGCCTCTGACCCCTGTTGCTGTTTCCATGACATAATTTCTTGAATTGATATTAACTCATTCCTATACTTTCAAAATAACTTGCTGTGCCTGGCATTTTACAAGGTAGACAGCAAGTAGTCACAGTCTTCAAATAGTTCAGTCTGGTGGAAGAGAAAGACTTGCTTGGCATGATGACTCATGCCAGTATTTTCAGCACTGTAAGAGGCTGGGTTGGTAGGTTCACTTGAGTCCAGGAGTTCGAGACCAGCCTGGGCAATATAGCAAGATCCTGTTTTTACAAAATAAAAAACTTATTTGGGTATGATGTCGCACACCTGTAGTTCCAGCTACTGGGGAAGCTGAGGTTGGAGGATCACTTGAGACCAGGATGTCAAGGCTGCAGTGAGCCATGATTGTGCCACTGCACACTCCAGCCTAGTCTATAGTGTGAGACTCTGTCTCAAAAAAAAAAAAAAAAGAAAAGAAAAGGAGGAATGGACTTGTAGACTGACACACAGTTGGCCCTTCATATCCATGAGTTCTGCATCTGTGGATTCAACCATCTGCAGATCAAAAATATTCAGAAAAAAGTGTCTGTACTGCACATGTACAGACTTTTTTTGCCATTATTCCCTAAACACAGTATAGCAACTATTTGCATAGCATTTACATTTTATTAGGTATTGTAAGTAATCCAGAGACGATTTAAAGTATGCAGGTAGATGTGTGTAGGTTATATGCAAAAACAACATTTTATTTCAAGGATTTGAGCATATGTGTCTTTGGATATTTGCAAGGGCTCCTGGAACCAATACTGAGGGATGACTGTATTCACCTCATAGATAAAAAATAATAAGGCACAGAGTGAAGTAGAGAAGGGATGATTTTGGTTATAGTGATGGTGTTTTCTTGGAATGGAAAGGAAATGGTAAGAAAAGACCAGCTAAAGGAGAAAATATGACAGCAGAATTTGGAAAAAGTTTACGTTTGCCAAGGAAATGATGGTGTTAAGGGAATCCCATGCAGAACAAACAGCATATGCAACATCATGAAGGATGGGTACATGGTTTACTAGGAGAACATAAAGAATGGGGAGGAATACATTAAGTTCAACTCAACATGAGCAAACATCAGGTCATAAAGGGATGTTATGTCATGGTAAGTATCCTTAATTTTTATTATTTAGGCATCTAGTATGGGGGATTCTCACGAAAAATGTTTAGCATGGGATATGGATGCAAACGTTAAGGATATCTGGTCTAGTTTTAGGTAAGGAATATACGTGAGGGGTTTAGGAATGTTGAGGAGAGGGTACCCATGGGGTCAAGCTTTAGTAAGGAAAAGCAGAAAACTACACCTTGAAATTTTCCTGTACACTCTGATGAAAGCCAGATGCTTCTCCTTTGTGTGTTCATAGCACCACCCACTTACCATTACAACAGAAATCATCACATTTTGGTATTGGTGTATCTGCCTATGTTATAAGTCATCATCTTCCTCAGCCCCAACCCATTCACTAGATAGTAAACTCATTGAATGTAAAGTTTGTGTTTTTTCTCTCCATACTCACAAACTCCAATGTGGTGCATAGTGGGGCTCGACAAGTGCTTAAACAAATTATTAGGAATTTTATTGGAAATTAATGCTTCACTGTATAACATGATGCCTGTGTTTCTTCTGGCTATTGCTACAACCTGGAATCTGCTGCATTTAGGTACCTACTGAACTTGTGAAAATTACATGAGTAATAGAAATTTTATATTTTTTCTCAAGTTAAGTGTCATATATAGAAATGTGTAAACTTTATTTTTCATATAAGAAATATCTAAAAGTTGAGTTATAAAAGAGGAAGGAAACTAAAGTTGATTGAGCACTCTATTTTGTTTGTTTTTGTTTTTTAGCGATGTGGTCTTGCTATGTCGCCCAGGCTAGAACACAGTGGCTATTCACAGGTGTGATCATAGAGCACTACAGCTCCTGTCCTCAGTCTCCAGAGTAGCTGGGCCTACAGGCGCACACCACTGCACCTAGTTTAAAGTTGATTGAATATTCTTCAATCCTGAAAATGCTGCAAAGCAGGTATTAGGATTTACAGGAGTTATTTTGGTGGTGTCATTATGGGGTTATGACCAGAAGCCCAAGAATGCTTGATTCACCTCCCCCTTCCAATGGAGTTCCTAGTAGAGTCATAGGAAATTTTAAAATAATTTTTAAAAATTGCAAACCAGGAATGAAATAATGTCTTTTGTTAAAAGTCACATACATTTCTGAAAATGTAAGCAGAGCTCAAATAAAAGTCAAGCTAATGCATGTGGTCTAGGCCCCTGTCCTAAGTAGAGCTTCATACTTCTACTTGAATAGAAATCTTTGGATCCATCGTGAGCTTACAATCAGGGGGAGATTACCAGATCTCAGGAAAGTCCTAGTTCATTAAAACTGGTGTTTAAATATACCCAGGAAACAGCAGAGAGAAAATTGCCTTTAAAACTCTTTCTTCACTGATTGATTCCACTACTGCATTTAGAATAGAAGAGACTCATATTGGGGTCTAAGGTAGAAATATATAAAAGGAGGCATGGGATTTTTTCATTTAACACAGTGTCTCTAACCAGAGGTATCTTTGGCTCAATCTAATTGACATTCTGGCCAAAATAAGCCAGAAAAATTTTTCCCTATAGAGTAGATATTATTCCTATTATTTTATGGATGGATACAGGGATGTTTAAATAAATTGAATGGCTTATTCAAGGGTACAGAGGAAGAGAAGCTGGAATTTGTACCACGTTTTTCAGATTTTAAACCTATACTCTGGCTGAAATCCTAGGGGAGACCCCTGGCTGATTCCTGATGGTGTACGAGATACACTCAGTTGAGACCTGTTGAAACACTCAACTGTCCAGAACTATCATTAAAAAAGATAACTGCCGTTTAAAGCACTAAATTTTGGGTAGCTTTATATGCATCAATAGATAGCTGTGATACAGACATTCTCTGAGTGTAATCTTATTTAATATTGTATACTTTAATAAAACATACGTGTTCTTACTGTTTAAGAAGTTAGAGGGACGGGAACTCACTTAGCTTATTGTTGAAATCCATTCTAGACTCAGAGTTGATTTGAGATCATTTGAAGTGGTCTGCAGAGCATCCTAGATAATCAAAAGCTATGTAAACAAAGTATAATGCCATTTTTTAAAAATTGAATCGACCGGGTGGGGTGGCTCATTCCTATAATCCCAGAAGGTTAGGAGGCTGCGGCGGGCAGATCACCTGAGGTCAGGAGTTCAAGACCAGCCTGGCCAACATGGTGAAACTCTGTCTCTACTAAAAGTACAAAAATTAGCTGGGTGTGATGGCAGGCACCTGTAATCCCAACTACTCAGGAGGCTGAGGCAGGAGATTCGCTTGAACCTGGGAAGAGGAGGTTGCAGTGAGCCAAGATTGCACCATTGCACTCCAGTCTGGGCGACAAGAGTGAGACTTTGTCTCAAAAAAAAAAAAAAAAAAGGGAATCAAGATCATACTACATACTTTGCCAGAGAATTAAGACTAGGCAAACAATGAAGTTAAAAATTGGTGTTTCCAAGTTAGGACCCTATCAAAAAAGGGATAAAAATATTCTTGAATATTTTGATTCTCAAATTGTAAACTAAGATACGATAGTTTGGCCTCCCCACAGCCTGCCAACAGACCTCTTTTCTTTTACCCAGCTACTTTTAAAATAATGTATTTGAACTCAAACATGTAAATGCTATATGAATTTAGCTCTTTCCACAATGCTATTACAAAATGAAAATTAATAGCAAATACAAGTGTTGAGGTTTATCTGGGTGATTATTACTGTCATCAGCATGTTCTTGTGGAATATAACATTTTTATCCTAATTATTGAAGGACACTGTATGGAATAGTCCTTTCCAACATAAAATGATCGAAATAAAGAAGACTCAAATGCCTTGATTAATCAAACATTTACGTGTTGGTCAATGGAAGTCATACTTTTGAGTGTGAATTATGCAGAAAGTTAACATTATTAAAAGGGAGCAATAACCATGCTGATGAATAATTCATTAGCATTCTTTCACCTTCCTTTAAAATAAGCTATTACTTGCATTGTGGGAAAGCAGATAATAGATTATAATTGATCACTTTTTCAGGAACTAGAAATGGTCTTATATTTAAAATCCTTGTTTTAATTATCTAGCCCAATATTTTCATAACCAATATTATAACATCAGGAGGTTCAGAAGATCCTGTGGAAGAGATATTTCGACATATTTAGTCTACATTTCTTGATTTCATAGTAAGATTGTAATGAGGATTTCCCATTTACTCTTGAGCTCAGCATTTAGATAATTGAATAATAAACCACAATCAATGAGGACCTTTAAAGATTGTCACTCTATGTTCAGGTTAGACTTAAAAAAAACAACAAAAATCATAGCTTGCCACCATTTTTGGCTCAATCCCATTTGGTATTCAGAATGTAAATGAGATTTGTTATCAGGAAGGAAACCTGAAACTGATTTAACCTAGAGATTAATCTTCATATTAAGGATGTATTTACTTTTCTTGCACAGCACAGTAGGTTAGCACAAAGTAGGATCTGCCTTTAATTTTTAAAAATGGCTAAGCCCAATTGACACACAGTACATATTTCTCATTTTAACTATTTTGTTTATTTCATGGATTCTTTTATTTTCTTGTGGTCATGTTAAGTCTTGCTGGATAGAAAATATGCTGAAAATAGAAGCCAAACCACAGTAAAATGACTCTGCTTAACCCTAAGTGTTCCAGCCATTTCCTTTTATATCTTATAATAAGATATGACAACTCAATTTAAAGAAAATACACAATAGTTGCTGACTACAGTGAAAAGTTTATATTAAAATAATGTGTTGCTGTGGGGAGGTGGATAATTGAGCATACAGTAGGTAATATCTGGCAGGGCTCCTGAAATAAGCAAAATAATATCTGTTAACAAAGGATAAATGCAGATAATGTTACTCTAGTCAGTAATTAGGATTGTACAGATCCCTGTTTAAATGCTGATGCAAGAGAAAATTAAGAAGGCTGCATCTAGTCATTAAAGTTGAGCTGATCCAAATTCTCTCAATAAGACCTGACCTTTCATTGGACCCACTTCCTACTGATACTTGACTCTACCAGTTTTTCTCTGAATTTTAATGAAGACTGAGTAAACTTGAGAACTCTAAATAAAATCTGGGTGAAACTGCTAATTTTAAAAAGCAGTTGGAGGGATTTAAAACCCTGAAGCCCTAGAAAGTTTCTCCTGCTTTCAAACAGAAGATTGGCCTATTTTTGTCTCCTTCAGCCTCTTATTTAATTCCAGGAGATAGACCTTTAGCTCTTTGACAGTCATTGAGTTGACCAAATCAACTTCTGGAAGGATATCATTCTTATAAAATTCTAATTGACTACTCTTTTCTTTCCTTCAAGAGAATTTATGAAATTAATCTAAGACACAATCTTCTTGAGCTACTCTGTTCACCAAAACAGCAGTAACTTGAATGATCATGTCAGTGTTATTAACAGATACTAAGAAAGCAGGTATTTTCCCTCTAGCAGTGCTACAAAGTGATAATATTTGTGTCCTGAATGCTGGCTTACAAACAAAAATCTAAAAGGCAAATTTATTCCCCAAATTATAGGCCAAAGAACTCCTCTCTTTTTTCCATTCTGTTTCTAGAGATGACTCTGGGGTGCTAGCCATGGTAAGTCTTCATCCATTATAGTTTTGGGGTTGGAAATAATTAAAGGAATCTAGACATGATTAATATAGATGACCATACTCCCTTGTGAAAGAAAAGAACTGTGGGGACTTTGGGGTTATTATCACTTATTATGTTTGAACAATTTTTCCCACATGCTTATTTGCTACTTGTTCCATTGAGGAACGTTTTGTGAGCATAAGTAGGGTGGACTAAAGTGGGGAGAGAATAGAGTTAAGGAAACAATTAGAAAGGTATTTCAAAATGTACTGGGGTGAAAATCTCCATTATCATTTATCAGTGTTCCTTTAGTTGGGACCTGGAGACAAGTCCCTCTAATCAAGCATTATTATAAATGACAGACACTTGAATCTCTGTAATCTTCTCCATAGGCTTGGTTCATTCCATTCTCACTAAATCCCTTTTATGCACTAGATCAAGTGTCTTATCAACTCTTGCTCTGTTTCCTGAGGTCACCTGGGATGAGTATTGACTGCTTTCTTCCTTTGCTAGTCTATGTTTACTTCTGGTTACCATCTTCAGAATATTCCAATAAGGTTAATTACTATGGCCCTACCTTTTTTTCACTTGAGTAGTTGGCCTCCTTGACCCCTATACTAAATTAAATATCATCTCTCCGTTTTATAGCTCCATAGAACCTTATATTTACTCAGTCATTCTTATATTTAATCATTCAACAAATGTGTGTTGAGTGGTTACTGTGTGCTAGGTACAGCAGCTAACAAAAGAGGAGAAAATTCCAGGCTTCATAGAGCTTACATCCTTACATGTTATTTAATGTCCTCACATCTCCACTAAAATGAAAGCTCTTTGAGAGTAAGAATCATAACTGTCTTTTTCACCACTATATCCTCAGGAATTTGCAGGATACCTGAAACACTGAAGAAGCACAGTGAATATTTATTTAATTATTAAATAAACAAATAAAAGTTGCAACTTTACAGAAACATAGGTGCTTTACCTGCTCATGAGAAAAGTCTAGCTGTATAAAATTAATAGTAAAAATATCTATAAAAAGTAACATAACAGAACTGTTAGACTGGAACACAGTAGTACAGAGGCATTAGAATTATGACAACATCACTACTTAAAAATTATTTTCTAGAAAAGCCTTTAGATTTAGTTCATACTCTGTCTTTTCAATAGGTATCAAGGTATTGTTTAAACACTTCCTAACACATAGTTTAAGTATATATAATACAAAAAAACTCATTATGAATGATTGTTACACTGACACAAAGGACTCCATCAGCAAAATATGTGACATAAGACTAAACACAGATTATTTTTTATCTTGTTATATGTGTATACATTTATATATACACACAAATATATATATACATATATAGTGTCTACATAAATATATGTATATATTTTCCAGTTTTTCTTAAATGCTTTGAATGAAATAAAAGAATATTGAGTTCAAACATTCCTATTGTTAATAGAGTATTTAAATATGCCCAAGTTCTTTTTTGGGGAACAAATGGATAAGTTATTTCTATTTATTTATTTTTCTTCTACTTTTATTTTAGGTTCGGGGGTATATGTGCAGGTTTGTTACATGGGTAAATTGTATGTCACTGAGGCTTAGTGTACAAATGATCCCATCACCAAGGTAGTGAGCATAGTAACCAATAGATAGCTTTCTAGCCTATGCCTAGCTCCTGCTGCCCCCCCCACCCCACCGAACAGTCCACAGTGTCTATTGTTCCCATCTTTGTGTCCATGCATATTCAATACTTAGCCCCTACTTATAAGTGAGAATGTGCAGTATTTGGTTTTCTGTTCCTGCAGTAGTTCACTTAGGATAATGGCCTCCAGCTATGTCCATGTTGCTGCAAAAGACATAATTTTATTCTTATTTATGGCTCTGTATTATTCCACAATGTATATGTACTGTATTTTCTTTATATAGTCCACCATTGATGGACATTTTGGTTGATTCCATGTCTTTGCTATTGTGAATAGCACTGCAATGAACACATGCGTGCATGTGTCTTTTTGATAAAATGATTTATTTTCCTTTGGGTATATACCCAATAATGGGATTGCTAGATCAAATAGTAGTTTTTTTTTCAGTTATTTGAGAAATCTCCACACTGCTTTCCATAGTGACTGAATTAATTTACACCACCAGCAGTGCATAAGTGTTCCCTTTTCTCTGCAACCTCATCAGAATCTACTATGCTTTGATTTTTTTAATAACAACTATTCTGATGGAGGTGAGATGATATTTCATTGTGGTTTTGATTTTCATTTCTCTAATGATTAGTAGTGATGAGCATTTTTAATATATTTGTTGGCCACATGTATGTCTTCTTTTGAGAAGTGTCTGTTCATGTCTTTTGCCCATTTTAATGCAGTTGTTTTTTTGTTTCCTGATATGTTTAAGTTCCTTATAGATACTGTATATTAGACCAATGTCAGATGCGCAGTTTGTTAATATTTTTTTCTTATTCTGTAGGTTCATCTGTTTATTCTGTTGATGGTTTCTTTTGCTGTTCAGAGCTCTTTAGTTTAATTAGGTTCCACTTGTCAATTTTTGTTTTTGTCTCAATTGCTTTTGGGGACTTAGTCATAAATTCTTTGCCAAAGCCAATATCTGGAATGGTATTTTCTAGGTTTTCTTCTAGGGTTGTTATTGCTTTAGGTCTTATCATTAAATCTTTAATCAATTGTGAGTTAATTTGTATGGTGAAATGAAGAGGTCCTGTTTCAATCTTCTGCATATGGCTAGCGAGTTATCACAGTACCATTTTATTGAATACAGGGTTCTTTCCCCATTGCTTACTATTGCTGACTGTGTCAAAGATCAGCTGGTTGTAGGTGTGTGGTTTCATTTCTGGGTTCTCTATCCTGTTCCATTTGTCTATGTGTCTGTTTTTGTACTGGTAGTGCACTGATTTGTTTACTGTAGCCTTGTAATATAGTTTGAAGTCAGGTAGTGTGTGCCTCTGGCTTTGATCTTTTTACTTAGGATTGCTTCAGCTATTCAGTTTATTTTTGGGTGCCATATGAATTTTAGAATAGTTTTTCTAATTCTGTGAAAAATGACGTTGATAATTTGATAAGAATAGCATTGAATCTGTAAATTTGACAAGTGGACTTTGACATAAGAAAACAATCTCTCCAGGAAGCATTGTATGGCTATATGCATATTATATTTCTAAATACAACCTTTGTTAAGGAAAAGGCAAAATTAGTCTATCTGAACAATATAAAATGGGGAGGAATTAAAAATGAATTTTTTAAAAAGCAAGCACTTGGAGTGGTATATGGAATCTGTTGTGTGTGGTTGGGCAAAGTAGAAAATGTATTATACAGAGAGTTGTAATCTCTGAGTGTAAGTTTAATCATCATCAACACATTTTTCCATCTTCATAAAGTCCTAATCTCCAGTTATTATTAATTTGTACAACATGGTGTTCAATATTTGACTGTGAAATAGAGGTAAGATATATCGCTTATAAAAATGAGTCTGTAACTGTTTCTGTCTTTCAAGGTACACTAAGTATTACACAATCACATATCTACTCTTACTTTCATGTATTTGGCTGGCAGTGAGTTGGGAAGAATTTGTGGTCCTGGATAAAACAAATAAAACTTCTCAGTCATTTTGCAGTTGTATTCATTATACAACAAAAATGGAATGGAAAAAAAATGGATGCCGTACACTGAGGGCCATGTAAGGAACTATAGAGTGGTGACAAAAGAGCTGGAAATACAAAATATACTGAGAGCAGAAGTCAAGAACACCAAGGAATTAAAAACATTGTGTAAGTGGTAGAATCATATTTTGAAGTCCAATTAATTAGTCTTCCCCTTTACTTCTTCTTATGTGACACATCTTTATATATCCAAATCACTCACTTCAGAAATGGATTAGCTGGGCGTGGTGGCGGGTGCCTGTAGTCCCAGCTACTCGGGAGGCTGAGGCAGGAGAATGGCGTGAACCCGGGAGGCGGAGTTTGCAGTGAGCCGAGATCGCGCCACTGCACTCCAACCTGGGCTACAGAGCGAGATACTGTCTCAAAAATAAATAAATAAATAAAAATAAAAATAAAATAATAATAAAAAAGAAGAGTCAACATGTAGCTTATTATTTTAAAATAAACGTTTAATGGCATCGAAGTCAGAGACAAACTGACGATATTAAAATAAAATTTGTTTGAAAAGTTAATAACTAATTCCTTGTTCTAAAGATTACAAGAGAAAAGGATAGGCTACAAAAAAAATAAATAAATAAAAATAAAAAAGATGGGCTCCTTTACTCCCTCTTAGATAGATATCAACTGATGTGGAGAAGAAAACATGGTTGGGCAGGTGGAAGAACACCCCCAAAAATGTACAGATTTTACAGGATGCTAAAGAAGTTTGGCACCTTGTCCTCCTGAGGAAAAGAAGCCTAGAATGAGAAGAGAATCCCAGAAAATCAAAATGTGGAGGGAACGTTTGCTTTGATTTCAATATTATAGTCCCGAAATGAGACTAAGCCTTGGGGAGAAGCGTCATTTTCTGTACATTGCTGGGCCAGTAGATTTAAAATGGCTCTGTACGTTTTCTATAAAAATGGGTCAGATTCTCTCTGCATGCTCCAAGAAAGTTGTGAAAGTTCTTTCAAAGTGAGACAAAGGATTCTTTAAAAGAAGGTGCTGCACAGACATTGCCTAGTGTGATATCAGAAAATAACCCAATTTAATTTTGCAGGTGACCTTAGAAAGGAAAATGACTGTTTTAGCACTAAGTTGGGCAGTGTGTTTCAGCAAAGGCCAAGGAAGTTTTGTGCTGATGTTTGGAGTGGATATGAAGACGGAGCAGCCAATTCCAGCATGGTTGAAGACCAATAATGAATAACTTCACACTGCTTCCTCATTGACATATATACCCCTTCAGATACAGTCCTAAATGGAAGAAAAAAGAATAGAAATTATGAATTGAGTTTACAATGGAAATGACTAGGAAATGCTGGAAGTGACTAAATTTGGCTGGAAATAATCACATTACCTTTGATGACATCAGGTGGATCAGACTTAAAAAAGAGAATAAATGGTTTTTCAAAAAAAAAAAAAACCTTACATTTACTTTAATTGTACATTAAACATGGACAATCCCCTCTTCTGGAAATTGCTAGCAACTGAGTATAAGATTGGGAGTGAGAAAATTTCCCAGGAAAAATCAGTGTCCTCACATGAAAATTCAAAGCAGTAAACTAAACAAAAGCTAAAGTTCCTCTCAATGCAAATCAGGCAAAACAAACAAACAAAAAAAATTAGAAACAGAAGAAAGGGAATGAAGATTCACAGCTAAAAGACAGCATGACCAAATGCAAGGAAGGATTAAAGTAAATGGCTATAAACAAGAAAAGAACTATAAGGTGGTAGAAAAGGGCTTGTGAGGAGGGGATTAGGAAAATGTTCAGTCAAGTTACAAGGAAGACAGATCCTGACACTGAAACCCATTAGATTCAAGATCATAGATCCATAAGTCCCCTAATACCTATAGACTAAAATGTGATTGGCAGACCAGTGCCATCATCATATCAGCATCACCAGGAAGCTTGTTGGAAATGTCAAGCCTCAGAGCCCACCCTAGGCCAACTGAATCAGACTGTGAATTTTAGCAAGAACCCTATATGAGTCTTACAAACATTAAAGTTTGAGAAGGAAGCTGTAACTAATCCACAGAGGAATGGGTGAGAAAATATGAATTTAAGTTCTATGTGAACGGGAATTTTTCCTATTTTATTTGTGGCTCTACCGACAGCATCTATAATACTGCCTGACACATGGTGAGTACATAATAAATATTTGTTGAAAAAACAATCTATCTTAATTCCACCTTTATTATTTAAAAAAACAAATAAAAGTACCTTCAAAGTTGATAGTTTAGCTTTTGAATATGAAAGGCAGCCTTAATCATTCCCCCAACCAATAATTAAAAACAAAATAAATGCCAAACCTTTGAGGGTTTCCTTATGTATTTCAAATTCATCAACACTTTGACTCTCTCACTATTCCTCCATATCATAATGAAAAGGGATTCAAAACTCCACAATTTTCAAATTTATTGTTGGTAGGTAAGAAAGTATTTCTTATAGAATTAACACATTCTATATTGTACTCTGTATTTCTCTTGATCCATACATAAATGGATCATTCATTCATATATTTATTCAGGACATGTTTCTTCTATATTCCATGAATTGTACTCAGTCTTCTGTAGAAAAATGTGAAACATATACAATCACTATGCTTAAAGAGTTTAACTCCAGTGGGAAAATAAACATTTAAACTACTAACCACACATATTAAACAGAAGAGAATGAATTACGTAAAGTAGAATTTATATGCAAAATAATGAGAGAAGGTGTCAAGCCCACACAAGAAAAGGCCAAAAATCAAGCCTGACTGACTAAACAGCTAAAAATATAATGTGTTACTTTTAGATTCAGCTTATTACTTCCCTCGACAATGAAGGGAAGGATAGCCAAAGGGGCCAGTTTCCCATGGTCCATTTTCCACACATCAAAAAGAACAATATCAAAACAAAAAGGGGCAAGATTAGCTGCAACACGAGTTGTGGGATATCCTGTTCCTGAGGAACCAGGTTTTGAGTGCTCTAAGTTGTTTTATAATTTGCAATACTTTGGTGAGGGGACAGGAAGAAAGCCCCACACCCCATCAGAACTTGAAGGTGCTGCAAAACTCACTCCCAGCAGCACCCCCCAGGGGAGATGGAGAAGGGAGTGGGAGCTGGCCTCATAGCAGCCCTTCACAGGCCCCCCATCCTCTCGTGTTCCAGGAGGATTGAAAGGCATTCTGGCAACACTCACATTAGCTTGTGTTCAAGTCCAAGTGTTTGTCTGTAGGGCCTATGTAGACATGTGCAAAGCTGCAAGGTCACCATGGTGGAGTCATTGCCCTACAGAATTCAGAAATAGGAGTGACAAATTCTTCTTGATATTGGAAAGGATTCACCATAGAGCCTTGAGGTAAAGAGGTTTTGTTTGTGGCATCAGTGTTTCTGCTCTCAAAAGCAGCATTATAAAACTGGGAATAGATATGAGAAGGAAGTAGAAGTGAAATGCATCCCACTCTCCACTTTTTAAAGCAGCTTTGCTGAGAATGAGTCCCATGCAATTGTTGTGTGCAGAGACGCATTGCCTGAATAACTAGAAGAGCTGATGGACGATACCCCTGCACCACGCAGGAAAGGGTCTATCTGTTTAGGCAGAGCGTGCATGTGAAAATAATCCTGAAGTAAATAAAGTTAGTAAGGAAATAAAGATATGGACATTGAAAATGAGGAGAAAATAGCAAAAGGAGTATAAAAATGTTATAAATAGCAATATTTGGAACTTGTTATTCTAAGAGATGGTAACATAGAAACTGTGTAAGAAGAATCCAGTAATGTTTCAATATCATATTAGGCATAGGTTAATGCATCCTATTGGATCTTCTTGATGCTATTACCTTCCAGCACCATAGCTGCTTGTTCATCTTCAGCCATCTCATGGTATTTTCTCCCAGAAGGGCCATCCACAACCCTGCTGCCACAGCCTACTGACTCAGTGTCTGGTGCTCTCCAGGAGGGCTGAACTCACTCTTCCCTTTGGATTGAAGGCCAAACCAGTCACAAACTGTAAGAGGCAGGCTTCCCCGATCCCATCACTCTCTGGTTAGATAAAACATGTGGCACATAATATCTAGTTTACAAAACAACTGCCAAAAGGACCAGAAAATACAACTCTGAGGTTCAGGGCAGTTAATTAATTCCTTGATAGGCAAGGTTTGTTAAGTGGAAAACCAGAACCGTGAAAGAATAAGTTTCCTCCCTTTCTATTCTTCCGTAGCGTTATCTGTAGAATGTTTAATCCATGGAGCCCATCTAAAGAGTCATGCATAGCCAAACAGATGCATGTGCTCAGTGATGGGCTTATTTTTGTGGTTTGTGTAAAGTAGAGGGCAGGGCTATAACACACGACTATGCATTTTTTCACATCCTTCTCCGTCTACTCCTACTACCCTTTTCCTTTAATCTCACTGCCTTGGGATTGCACCTTCCACATAAACCATTAGCACTAACTCTTGCTTCAATTTTCTGTTCTCTAGAGAAAAAGGGCTAGGACAGAAACATCTGTGGATGAAAGTAAAAATATCTATGCACAAAAACAACAAAAAAAGGATGGGTTCAGAGCTCTTCCAAACCTTTGCTAATTATGTGACATTTTTCTGGAAGAAAAAAAATACTATCAAAATCTCTCCCCGTGCCTCATACATAGCAGGTACTTAGGCAATGTTGGTTGGGTAAAGCACACAATCAGAGTTTAATAGAACAAAGGCCATCATAACTCACTTCTTATCAGTCCTCTATAAGAAAAAGCCTTCTTGCTCAGTAATATGGCCAGAGCTAACAGAGATTTCACTGTACGAATGGAGAGAAATGTCAACTATAAAAGTCATTATTTAAAAAACCAGCAAATAAGAAACCCCAGTTGTGGTATTTGGTAACAATCAGGACAGTTTTAATTATTCATATAATTTGTTTAGGTTATCACTCTTACCTTTTGGTCTTCTTTCATCTGACCCCAACTGAGGACTTTGTCTAAACACCCAAGCCTAACCCTCACCATCATTGTCTCTGTCTTTTCTTCTCTCTCTTCCCGTCCTTTCTGCATTCTCACAGTGATCTTAGCCACTTACATGACATTGAGTATAATTTGTACCCAAATAAATCTCATTGTACTATATCCATCAATGACCTCTCTTCATTTCTTCTGTATATTTTCTTTAACTTTTAAAATATTTTACCTAGAATGATTCACTGACTCATCCCATTTTATCAAAAACTGAACTCTTCAGTACATTAACCAGTTCTTTTTCATGCCTAATTTGTGACAATGATGTTTACTCCCTAAATATGCCTACGTTCATTGAGCAAAGGTAGTTACCAGATATTGACTGAATTTATCAATTATTTTATTTTGTAAATTCCACATGGGAAAACCTGTTCCCCATCCTCAGCTTCTGTACACCAACACTGGCCTTTTAGTTACTGATTACAAGCCTATTAATCAGGTGTCATAACCAAGCCCTTTCATTGCTTTTACTTAGTTAATTTCACTCATTAAATTCTCTAAAATGCTACTCTATCTCATCTGAATTCACAATTTAGAGAACAAAGCTTTTATTTACTCAAATTACCACTAAAAACCTATCGACTCATTGAAGGAAGAGGATGTGGAAATAGAAATATCTCCAACATGCCTGAAAACATTACAAAATGAAAATGGAATAAAGTGCAGGGGAAAGCGATAGGTGCCAGTATGCTAATATGAAAGCAAAAACCTGGGAGAGAAGACACAGATTGATTTGTTTCAAAAAGCTGAAAGCTGCAATCTTCTCTACCACTTCTATTTATGTTTCATAGAATAATTACAATAAATGCCTAGCAATGTTTTTTCCAAAACAGACTCACATTTGTCACTAATCCTTTCGAATTTGTTCCTGAGAGTTCTGTGAACATTCCTTGACACTGAAAGAAAACCCAGTGAAGATATCCTTAGCTTACTGTTGTTGTTTTTATATATAGAACCAGTAGATTAAAAAAAAAAATCTCAATCGGTATACAATATCGAGAACAATCACTACAGCAGTTATCCAGACTTCAGGCTTTGGATTCTATCTGAATTCCAAATTGGCTGAATAACACAGGGCAATTGCTTTACATAACTTCATTGTCATTCGGTTTGCTCATAGGGATAATAATATTATAATCCTTACCTAATATCCATTACTTTCAATGGCAAAAACCGAAATTATTTTGCACCAACCTAATAGCACCCACCTAATTGGTTTTTTTTCTAATGATTAAATGCAATAATACATATAAATTGTTTAGATGAGTGACTGGAATAATTGCTCAATAAAAAGACACTTTTCATTACTAAGTCCTTATTCTCTACCAGGAACTATTTTGTGTCAGTTGAAGGACCGTGACTTACACATTTTGGTGTTATCCATGTTGTATTGCTGTAGCAATTCAATAAATGTTGAATAAGTGAGCTGAAATTTTCAGATACCAATGATTAAGAAATGATTCTGAAATTTTCCACTTGATTCACCACTCATAATATAGAGAAATTCGGTGGAAAAGAGGATTATAGTTATATTGCTTGTGCTGCTAGCAGTTCATTTAATTTGAGAAAATTATTAATCATTTTGAAATATCTAAATAAATGAGCACAAATGAGCATGTGGTTGGATAATTGTAATTCCTACCTAATATTTATTAAACACTGATTTTCAAGCCAGGCATTACATTAGACATTAGCGAGGTAAAGATGAGCCAGACGAGATTTCTACCTTCATGAAACTTACAGTCTTCAGGTTACAGGTCAGGTAAAAGAAAGCTGCCGAGCTGGGGCAAACGGATGTTGTGCCATTAAATAAATGAGGAAAAGGTACAATGTAAGGTATTTGTCTTCAGAATGCCTCATCATTCATTGCATGTAGAAAAGTTTTTTTTTAATATATAAAATGACATTCACTAATTCATAATAAATGTGACATGTTAAAATGTCTAAAGATTAAAGTTTCATCTGTCATTTTTATATTAATAAAAACAAAAAAACAGAAAGACTTAGGATTCCCCAAGGATCTTATACGCCCATCATTTCACAAGCAGAGAAACTGACCACCTGAGTTACTAAACAAGTCAGGCAGAGTTTAAACACCTCTCCCAATACCTTCTTCCCTCTAAGGACTTCAGTTGGTCACTATGTCAGCCAGTAACTGCCACTGCTTCAAACACTTTTCCTCCTTTATTGAGAGCTCACCCACAGAGACCCGGGCAGGCAAAGGCAGAGTTCACCTTTGCTTTCATCCTTGGCTGTGTCACGTACCTGTGCAAGCGGAATCCCCAGTTAGAGTGATCCCTGAGGCCAAGGAGTTCTATTACACAGCAGCAAGAATTGGTCAGCTATTTGCTCTTGGGAAAATCCTACTGCTGTGACTAATAAGTATTTCAAAGGAAATAAATGAGCATGTCATTCATTCTATGATTACAGGATGAGTTGCAAGGGAGTTGCTGGCCAGCAGGCCCTTTACCTAACCCTCAGTTACAGAGTTCTTTCCCTAAATAGTACAAATTGTCCCAAGACGGGATTAAATCCTTCTTCAGCCACTATCATGGCAAATCTGGTGGAGGATCACAGCATACCATTAGACAAAGGGAATCTTTGTTACATTTAGTGGGAAAGAAGGTGGTATTTGTGCCACTCAAGTCAACAGAAAAAGTAGTTATATTTTATTATATTCTAATTGTGTAAGCTATAATTATAATTACAATTTCATGGGCAATACATGCAATGATCGTTCTTCACAGAGTTACATGCAAGAAGGCATATTGTACCATGTTCTCTCCGAATTGGGATATGCAATCATTACTTACCACCACCAGCATTGCTATCACTGCGAAACAAAAAATATAAAAATGCATGACCATAGCATTAATGATTTCTTCTCACCAGTATCTGGGACTTTCTATATCCTAGCTCTTCTTCAAAGTCAAGGTTGTCTATGACATCATCTGTGGAAATTTCCCTGGAAATGACCCCATTCTTTGAACTTTCCCAGCATGTATTTTTTGTTTTGTTTTGTTGTGACAGTTTCACTCTGTCTCCCAGGCTAGAGTGCAGTGGCACGATCTCGGCTCACTGCAACCTCTGCCTCCTAGGATCAAGTGATCTTCCCGCCGTCAGCCTCCAGAATAGGTAGGACTACAGGCCTGCACCACCATACCCGGCAAATGTTTGTATTTTTTGTAGAGATGGGGTTTCGCCCTGTTGGCCAGGCTGGTTTCAAACTCGTGGGCTCAAGCAATCCTCACACCTTGACCTCCCAAAGTACTGGGATTACAGGCCTGAGTCGCAGTGCCCGGACAGTATGTTTTTTGTACATTGCTTATGATATATATCACATTCACCTTGGACTCTAGATATTTACAACCCTATTTAACTTTATATATTGAGTAAAATTTTCTTGAAGTTTAGATTGATGTGTAATTTACCCCAGTATAAATGACTTCTTTATGTTAGGTATTCAGTAGATACACTTTTGATGAATGAAGAAAATGGGAAGTTTAACGACAAACAACCAGTGTATTGTTTTCACTCTATTAGTAAGATGTATTTTAAAATAAGCCCCACATTTTTAATATAATTAACATATTATTAATGTCTACATATGTTCTACCAGCTTTTTCTTAGTGGAGCAAGACTGCCTAAGCATTGTGTCAGAAATAACATACAGAAGCCAGCAACAAGTAGCATGGTGTTGTCTTCAGAGTTTTTATAGACCCACCTCCTATTGGTCCATTGGGCCTCATCTTGATGTTTCCATCATTGGTTTCTTCATTCTCATTTGTTATACTCCAGTTCTCAAAATTTTGAATAGAATTGTCTAGTCTTGTCACAGTCTCTCTTTGTACTGATGATTCCTTTGTGCTTATTTACCTTTCAACCTTCAGCTCCTTTGCTTGTGACATAGCCATAGCTCTAGACAAGAGATACTCTTTCAAACAGCCCTAACTCTGGGGGTGGAGGCTTGGTAAAATTTCCATGTCAACATCTTTTCTGCCAATGAAAAGGAATTAAACATACATATAAAAAGTTTGATTTATGTTATTGTTACCAAATTTGTGAAATATTTATATATTTATTTCTACTTTATACACTGCCTACTTTCAAAAATACAATTAAAATAAGAGAACGTTAGAATACACAGACAAGCCATTTAGTTTTATGCTACACACTTATGCTAGTGCAGTTATTCAGACTGATCCTTAAGATTAGTTTTGACTCCCAAGGTAAAAAGGAAAGAAAATATCATGGTTCATATAATTAGCAGATTGAAAAAAACATAATTTTTTCATTTAGATAAACATTTTTTCTATTTCTAAATTCAAATAGGATTCTAAATCTTCATGTGAGAGACGCTGATAAAAATACATTTAATAATGATTTTATAGAAGACAAAAAATTTTCCTTAATGCATTTATGACTGTAGAAGTCAATGATATTACGCTAATGCCTAACTGAATGAAGACAACTGGTAATGAGATAAAAATTATAGACATTTCTGGTGCTCAAATTTATATGGATATAGATAGAAAATCTGTAAAAACCAATGACTAGTATGTCTGGTAAATAAAATTTCTCATTACAAAATTGTATCAATCCAACATTCTTTACTCAGAAAAAAATATTCTTCACATGTGAGAGTGAAATAAAAACATTTTTAGATAAATAAAAGTTGAGTTAAGTTTCCTGTACTACAACATATACTAAAAGTAGGCCTTCAGGCTATAGAGAAATGTCAGCAAATGTAAAGTCAGATCTACAGAAAAGAATAAAAAGCATCAAGAATGGTAGCTATGTGTAAATATTTAAAACTTTCTTTTTCTTATTTTAATTCTTTGAAAAAATTTTTGAACATTTAAAACTAATATATTGTGGAGTTTATAATTTAAGTATTAATAAATTATGTGAGAAAAGTACAAAAAGGCTAGAGTTAGGTCTAATTATTATCTAAGGTTTTTATACTTTATATAAAGGATAAATATTAATTCTAGTTAGAGTGTGACATGTTATGGCCAGTAAGACAGATGGAAATAAAAAGAAATACTAAAAATATGTAATTAATTTAAAAAATCAAGAAAAGAGATGGAAAAGAACAATTAAAAGATGGGACAAACAATAACTATGTAGCAAGATGGCAAACCTAAATCAAGTCATATCAATAATTACATTAAAAATGGAGTAAACAATAAAACATATTTGATCAAATATTTGACATATATTTGATCCATTTATAAAAATACAAGTAGGTTAAAAGGAAAATGAAGATAAAAAGCATATCATGCAAATACAGGCAATATAAGAAAGCTGGTGTGGCTATATCAATATTAGACAAATTAGACTTCAGGATGAGAAACATTACCAGAAAAAGAGAATGACTATTTATACAATGAAAGGGCAATTGAGTAGAAGATACAAAAGTTGTAAATGTTAAAACACATGAAGAAAAAATAGGCAGATCTAAAAGGTAAAATTAGATACATTGATAACCATAGCTGAATGTTTTAATACCCACGTTTATTATTGATTGAATTAGACAAAAATCAGTAAAAATATGGAATATTTGAACAGCGTGATCAACCAAAGTACTTTAAGATTTATAAGATATTAGCCCTAAAACTACAGTATTTATATTATTTTCAAGTTCACATGTAATATTTTTTAAGATAATTAATATTCTGGGCATAAAATAAGTTTTTAACACTTTTTAAAATTAAATTTTATAGATCTTTTTCACTATAATGAAATTAAATTATAAAACAGTAAAAATAAGATACTAGAAAGACTGAAATATTTCAAAATCAAAAGCATTTTTCTAGGTAACATATGGTCCATAAAGAAAAAAATATATATATTTCAAGTAAATTTTTAGTTAAAAAAAAAACACGCTGAAATTTGGAGGACACAGGCCATAGAGGAAAATTGATAACTTTAAATGTCTATATTACCAAGAAGAACAACTTAAAATCAATAACATATACAACAATAAGAGGACATCTTAAAAATAATAATTATTATTATGCTATGGCAAAAAAACAGACACAAATTCACACTCTTTGATTTTGTTTATGTGAAGCTTAAGATTATGAAAACCTTAAAAAAAAGTGAAATAATAGTTGCCTATGGGAGATGGAAAGGCCTAGAATAGGGCATGAGGGAAGTTCCAATAGTAGTGAAAAGATTCTACATCTTGGTCAAGATTTTTGTTATTTGGGTGTGTACATTTGTAAAAGCTCATTGAATTTTATCCTTAAAGTTGGGGCACTTAACTGTGAACTTTACAAAAATGAAAAAGAAGGGACTGATAAGATGCAAACAAATCTCGAATTTCAAAAGAAACCTAATCACACTCTTAGAATCGCCACATCACATTTCCACTTGAATTCCAAAGGTTCCAATAATCAAACAGTATCAGCTGGCTTTTAATTTAAAGTCTTCATTCTTCAGCTAATTTCAGTGATTGTGTGCTGACAAAAGGAGAAAGATTTTTTATAAAGTTACTGATGCACTTAGATCATAGCTCTCAAAAACTATTTTTCTCGTGTTTATTTTCTAGCAGAGTTTTTAACCATAGAATAGCTTCATTTCAACTCCTGTCAGTCAGCTTATTTTAAAGAATTCAGCATTATGACAGGCTCACCATGCTCCCAAATAACGGCAAAACTGATGTGCAGGAGATGGTTATATAGTTCCGCCCATTTGAACACTGGACAATGTCAGCTGAAAACAATTATTTGAATTTTGACCTAGATGATATTGAGCAGTAATTGAAGAGCAATTTCCATTGGTTTTTGAAACCACTTTAAGGTTTCAACAATGTCATATATGAGCTATAGGAAGATGCTATATTCCTGACTTCCATGACATATATAAATAAATGTAAAAAAATATATATTTTTAAATAATAAATTTGTATTCCAAGTGGTGTGAAATAAAAATAAATAAATGAAAGAAAAGTAAATAAATTATATTTTCCAGATGAAAAAGTTGATTTAGTTTTAAATATGCTGTATATGTATATAACTATATATAGAAAATATATATTTAATATAAAGTATATAACTGCATATATACATAGTATATATATATAATATGTGTGTATGTATATATATATATGCTAAAAACTAAATCCAATGTATTTAGTTTTAAATACACTGTATAAAACTAAATACAGTGTATAGAACTAAATACAGTGTATTTAAAACAATCAACTTTTTCATCTGGAAAATATAATTTATTTTTATTTTGTACCCATTGGAATACAAATTTATTCTGTCAACATACTTAAATTAAAGACACATTTTAATCATTCTTATGTGTTTCCTTTTTTCCTGTCATGAGTTGACTGCAATATTTACCTATTGAATAAGAAAATGATGACTTGAGGTTTCAATATTCAATATTCAATGAAAACAGCAATAAAACAACAAAAGGAGTGCTGCCTGAATGACATTAGTCTCTCTCTTTTTATTATTATTATTATTATTATTATTATTATTATACTTTAAGTTCTGGGGTACATGTGCACAATGTGCAGGTTTGTTACATAGGTATACATGTGCCATGTTGGAATGATGAGTTGATGGGTAGTCTCTCTTTTTTTAACTGCTACGGAAGCAATCATGAAAAATAAACTAGGGTTCAAATAAGGCCTGGGACCTCTATGGTGGTCTTGCTTTTAGTGTAGATCACAATACTTTTAACAACATATTTTTTCCTTCTCACACAGTAGCAATAACAATCTCTGTATATTATAAAGTATACATTATGTGTTTACATCTTAGAGTGTTTCTCATTTTCCAAGTAAAGTAGTCATGTTGGGCTTGATCCTCCTGCCATTATATATATATATGAGATAATATTATATGTATATGATAATATTATATATATATATATAATATTAGTTTCTTTCACATGCCAGGAACTATTCTACATGCTATAGAGAGAGTGAAGAACAAGACAGGAAAAGTCCCTTTCCTCATGGGACTCTTATTCTTGTAGAAGAGATTGGCCAAGAAATAGCAAATATGTAACACAAATATAGAGTGAAATCTCCTTTCATAAGGTGGTATTTGTAGACAGACATGAAGGAAATGCATAAGAAAGCAAGAGATCTGAAGGTAGAGCATTCCAGGAAGAGAAAATAACTGCAAATATCTTGAGACAAAATATACTTGGTTTATTAGGGGAGTGGTGAATAAATTAAGAGTGTCTAGAGTGAGGTGAATAAGGAGGAGAGTGGGAGGAGATGTGTTCAGAATGGAGGTACTGAATAGGTCATGAATGGGTTTGTACCTTATAGTGAAGAAGATGAAGTCAATTTTCAATGAGATGGGAGGAGATTGAAAGATGTGAAGTAGGGTAAGATGGTATGATTATTCTGTCTGCTGTGTAAAGCAGTGACTTTAAGGGGTAAGAGTGGAAACAGGAATACTAATTAAAAGTTCTGTCAGTGTAGAAAATTAAAAATAAGACTAGCTGTTTTAAGCTTGAAGAAATTTGATGCAAGGAATTAGCTCACGAATTCTACGGAATGATTAGAGGAGTGAGCTATAGCCTGACTTCTGACATACAGGAATCAGAAAGCTAGAGTCAAGATGTTGTTGGTTATCATTCATGATGCCACAACTGCCTTTCCATACTCAGGAAATTAGAGACAGGGCCCTAGAATACTGCTGCAGAATAAAACTCATTTTCCATAAATTTGCTAGTGCTCAAGGAAAAATAAAGCCAAAGATTCAGGAAGATATCTGAATTCAGAAAGATTCTGTCTTTCCAACTTCGAGCCAACATATCTAACTGAAAAAGAAAAATCACATTTAAGAAGTCTTACTGCAATGAGTCTGGAAAATGTGGTTTCTAATTTCCAGACCTTCCAGAAAAGAAAAGCACTCTAGAATAAAGGCAGGATGAAGATGAAACAAGCTTGCCTCCATTATACTATGCATTCGTTATGCTATCTAGGAGGGAGAAGGTGGTGGTTTGGACTAAATTGGGTGCAGTGGACACAGTGAACCGTAGACATGGTCAGAATCTTGATAAATTTGAAGAGAGAGCTAAAAAGGCTTCGTGAAAAACTTAATGTGGAATGTAACGAAAACAGTAGAGTCAGGGTTTATTCCTCCTTTTTGGTCTTATTAACTGGATGAATGGTAGTCATTTCCTGAACTGGGGATGATGGGATGAGGACAGAAATCAGAGGTTCTGCCTTGGCCACTTTAAGTTTGAAATGCCAGTAACTAGATATAAGATGGTTGAGTAAATCTGGGTAACAAGGAAGAAATGTATTTGGGTGGCATGTGCATATGAATGACATTTAAAACCATGGCAGGGTGAAATTACTTTGAAAGTGAGTGTGAAAAAAGAAGGAAATTAAGGGCAAACCCTGTAGCACTTCAACGCTGAGACAGCAGAAAGAGAAGCAGACCTGGCAAAGGAAGCTGAGCACAGGTAGCCACTGGAGAAGGGCAAGCCCAAGAGAATGCAGTGTCCGAGGAGGTCAAGTGAAGATATCGTTTTAAGAAGGAAGGAATGATCACCTGTTTTAAATGCTTAGAATCAAGGAAAATGAAAATTGAGAATTGGCAGGATCTCCATTCTAGCCACGAATTCAGCTAGTGGAGAAGGCAAGGGTTGAACCCCAGAACCAGTTGGAAAATTGGAGATTTATATAAGGCAGACTAAATTTTAGTCATGGCATACGACCATAAGTTCAGAATTTAGGGACCAGAAAATGGGATTCACAGACTAGAGATGAAAGAAATGCCATGTAAATATTCTTCACACGGCTTAGTTGATTTCTCAATAAATCTGTTTCAGAGGTATCAGCATTTACAACAATAGTAAGACACAGTATCACATGTAATTTTATGAAGGCTATGAATACATTCATTTAGTCATGTATTAAATATTTATTGAAAATTTACTAGGTGCCAGGCACTAAAAAAAACTTAGAAATTGTATATGAAGATTACTGGATAACACAATACTGGTATTTTGGAAGATAAAGATGTGTAATTGTGGACTATAATTATGAAAAAATGCTTATATATTCTGTTTTGAAGATATAGTTCCAAATAAACTTGATTAATTAAAAGTAATAACTATTAGTATAACATATTGTTTATAATAGAATCTCACTTTATCCCCATGATGTCTCATAACATTAAGTTTTTATCATCAATAATTTATGGATAAAGATACACAGTTTGAAGACATTTTAAAATTTGCCCAAGGCTATATAGCTACTAAATAATAGAGCAAGTGTTAGATACTAGGTCTTCTGACTCCAAACCCAACCCCATTAATCTTTCATCCTTGTCTAATCTGGCTAGAATATTAGGGGTGTGGGGGGTAGAAGTTAAGGAGGGAAATATTTGGAAATATATTGTTTTCATATAGTTTTGTTTAAACTTATTTACTTGGACTTAGCATCTTCAGCCTTTCTCGTGTCATTGAAAAATAGCTGTCACGTAAAAGTGTGATAATAGAAGGTTTTTGAAAAAGAGAGAAAAATGCTGATGAACATCCAATGAGGAAGGGGACTAAAGATTGTTCATTAGACTGAAGATTGTTAGTGCTTTGGAGAATATTCATTGTTGTAGCTGCCTTTCTAAAATTGGAGGTTTTATATCCACTGTGATGCTAAGTAATTGTGTTTTTCATGTGTTAGGTAGCACCAATGCTTAGGAGCTGAATAAAATGAAACTCACATAGCTGTTATCATAGGATTTTTACCCTAAATACCTTAATACATTGGTTGATGCTTTAGAAAAGATTCTTGGTACTCAGTAAGACTATGAGTTTGTGACATCTACAAGAGTAGAGCCAACTCAAAATGTTGATGAAAGTTGAGTGGACAGTCTCCATTCTGAAAACTCAACATACAAGTGTTTTCTCCAGTTTAATTACAAACTATGTTTTTGATATTACCTCGCAAAGCCCAGAGGGCTGAGGCTAAGCCCAATCAATTGCAATGATGTTTGTTATAGTATTAACTTATGTGGGTGACTACATAATCACATTTACCTGTACATGATCAATTGTTGAGATTAGAAGAAATAGCAGTGATTTATATTATAGTATATTTGGTGCAACTGACATTTATGAAACACATTGTATGGCATTTGTCATTTTGTAGTCACTTTGATGAAAATATGTAAGAATGAAATTTTTAACCTATTTTAAAATTATCTTTGCCATTCATGAAATCAGAACTATTATGCCTATAGTTTGAAATCTTTCATCTAACACAATTTAGATTTTTAAACATTTGTGCTTCTCAAATAATTTTGAACTGTGTTCATTCAGTGGTGTATTTAACAAATGATTATGGTGCTGGAGTGCCTATTATGTGCCATTTACTACATTGGGTGTCATGGATAAAGTAATAAAGACAGATTTGGTCCTATAAACTAAAATCTGCATTGCAGTAGGCATGTAATTGGAATTTTTTGAGATGTGGAATTTTTAAGGATACCCAGTATCCATCTAAACCCCAGAATTACATATATTACCAGACAATGAGAACAGATATACACCGCACTACTGTTTAAATCATCATGGTTCCAAGCTATAGCTTTGTTGACCATAAAAAATTCAGTGTTGGATAAAATTTACTCACTGAAACATGTCTTCCTATCTCCCCCTGCTTAATATCCACACAGTATGGCCCTGCAGTAGTCCCAGCCATTTCCTATCAGTACAGCCAGGCAAACTGGTAATCAAGTAGCCCGTTTCCTGACATTTCAACTGACGGCCAGTTCATATACCAGGATTTCATTCCAGTCACTATTATAGTCACTGTATTTCTGAAGGCCAGCCCATATTAAGTTATGGAACTGATTGACTGGGATTGCACCAATAAGACAAAGATTATTATTTTCAGGACCTTCTACATGCTTATTATTTATTGTCATAAAAATCTATGTTCATTAAAGAAAATCTGGAAAATAAAGTGCAACAGTAGATACACAAACAATATTGCTAGTTCTATCATCTCAACATAACCACTGCCAACATTGTGATGTATTATTTTGATTTTTTCCTACACATAAGCTTGATTTATTTATTCTTTAAATCTCTATCTTTTCTTTTTTATTCATAAAACCATGTGAGGTCCTCTCAATCAGTGTTCACGGTTACAATTTCCTACTTAGCAATTTTCAGAGATTTTCATCAGGTTTGTCAACATATAGATGAAGAAGGAAGTGATTACAGACATGAGACAGAGAGAGTGAGAGAGAGTGAACATTTTTTCTTTCTTTCTTTCTTTCTTTCTTTTTTGTTTTTGAGATGGAGTTTTGCTGTTGTTGCCCAGGCTGGAATGCAATGGCATGATCTCGGCACAGTGCAACCTCCACCTCCCGGGTTCAAGCGATTCTCCTGACTCAGCCTTCTAATACTGGGATTACAGGGGCCCACCACCATGCCCAGCTATTTTTTTTTTATGTATTTTTTAACAGAGACGGGGTTTTCATCATGTTGGCGAGTCTGGTCTCAAACTCCTGACCTCAGGTGATCCATCCACCTCAGCCTCCCACAGTGCTGGGATTGCACGTGTGAGCCACCATGCCCAGTCGAGAGAGTGACCATTCTTAGTGTCACCTTTGATGCCATATAAACACTTGTCATCTGCCCTTCAACACTGGGGCTTTTGTAAGCTCAATTCATAATAAATAAAGTCAATATTTTTTAAAAGAAAAAATTCTAACTAGAAAGTTTCTGTGAGTTTTTTTTAAAGTTTAACTTTTATTTTAAGTTCAGGGGTACATGTGCAGGTTTCTTAATGTAGGTAACCTTGTGTCATAGGGTTTTGTTGTTTGGATTGTCACCCTGGTATTAAGTCTAGTACCCATTAGTTATTTTTACTGATCCCCTCCTTCCTACTACCCTCCACCCTGCGATAGACCCTAGTGTGTGTTGCCCCCCTCTATGTGTCCATGTGTTCTCATTGTTTAGCTCCCATTTATAAGTGAGAACATGCAGTATTGGGTTTTCTGTTACTGTGTTAGTTTGCTAAGGATAATGGCCTCCAGCTCTTATTACTGCTCTTCCACAGTAAGTCAGAATGCTCCTTCTGTGTTACTCTTGGCTATTGTGTATGTACCTGTGCATTACTTAGCATTCTTACTTGTAGATAACAAACTATTCTAGCTGATTTAATTACGAATGTATTGATTAAAATATAATAAAGTGTTTACAAAGTTACTGGAAGAGTTAAAGGAACAGGCAGTAGACTGAGCTGCCAAAATAAACTCCCCAAATCGCACCACAGATCTAGCAAAGAGACAGCTGCCATTGACAACCTCTAAACTACGCTACTTCTGTATGACCAGGATTTCATTAGAAACTTTTTCTCACCAACTCTTTCACCAGCAAAATGGATGCCTTACATTTAGAACTCCCCTCATGTAGCTAACTTATAAATAAAAGGCTTGCATGAGTGTGTCTGACTGAGAGATGTTAAGTTCTTATATCAGTATCCTAGTATCAAAGAAGGTTGAGAAACGTAGATTTATCCCCAGTTATTTTGACAAATTTTTATTCCCCTTGGAAAAACAGGATTCACAATGTGAGGAACTAAAAAGGTGGAGAACGTGCTTCAACCATTTCAATTGCAGATATTCACAATGGTCTGTTTTTGTAATTGAACATAAGCAGTGAGGAGATACAAAGATAAGAAAAATGAATGTAGTCTGTACATTCACCAAAGTGTCACTTAAGTGTCAAAGTATTGCCAATTCTTAAAGTCACCAAGTCTTTCCTCCCATGGCACATATGTGGTGCATAACTACCTGTGTTAGAATTGGGTCTTTTGTCAATTGCCATACTTTTCCTGGCATCATCACAATTTTCCATTCTCCAAACCTATTGGTAATTCCTCTCCAGCAGATCAAACTCCAATTTTTTTTAAATGTTTGTTTGTTTTAGCTTTTCTTTTCAGAGACCCTTTTTCATGTATTCAACAAATATTTGTTGTGTCTTTAACAAGTGCCAGACCACGTACTAGCTGCTGGTGACACAGCAGTGAATAGAACATTATCCCCTTAAGGAATGTACATTCTAGCACTGGGCAAATAATAAGCAAATCAAATGTATATCTCAGGTGGTGATTAGCATAAAGAAAAAAGTGGCACAGTTAAGGGTGGTTAGAATGGTATTTTACATAGTTTCATTGCAGAAGGATTTTTTTTTCTGGTAATTTAAAGAGAGTCCTGAACGAAGTAAGGGAATCAGCCATGCACATGCTAAAGGAAGGAGCATAACAGGCCTGGACACTGGGAAAATGGAGCATCTATTTATTGAGTTCGGGAAGACTAGAGGAATCAAATTGGAGGGGAATGCTGTGAAATATTTTTTACATGGTTTGTGCAGAAGAGCTAATAAAGTCGAAGTGGAGATGCCATGTCAAGCAGATATTAGATATGTGAATTTGGTGTTAAAATTTTCATTATATGTAATTCTCATCTGTAATTAGATGAGATTACCCAAAACAACCCCTAAAACAACTGGACACCCCATTATTCAAAGGAGGATAATGTAGAAAAGGAAACTGAGCTAGTAAGATGGAAGAAATAAGACTGAGTGGTGCAGATGCCCCACCCCATATCCTTTAGTTCACCCGAAGCTTCAGGTTCAGGGTGTATTCAACTGGTAACAACTTCCAAGGTATGTGCCACACAATTTCTCAGAAGGTTCCCAGTGGGTACCAGTGTCCCATGAGGAGAATCTTGCTGGTTCATACAACTTCTGGTGACTTTTGTCACTTTTCAATTCCACTTTCTCCACTTCCATAACTGTGCCTCTGTTTACCTACAAATAAACTATCTGTACCCAGGTCCTGCCTCCTGATTTACTTTGTGAGGAACCCAAACCAACATACTTGATAATCTTGACCACAGCTGTTTTTTTTTTTGTGAGTGATGGGGAAAATCCTAAATATAAGAGGTTCAAAGAGAGGAAGAACAAACATGTATACTGACAATTGCTTCATATGTTTTTTTATCTGATGAGGAAAAGAGGAATGGAAGGGGGAGGTTGCGGCAATTTCTTTTTCCTTTTTGTTGATGGAATATATTGAAGCAAGTTTTATGATGATGAGAGCTATCTGGCAGCTAGAGAGCAGTAGATATGAATATGGTAGTATGTGAAATTTCTTTTTTGAAATAAGTCTTCTGCAGGGAGTAAAGAATGGGGAAAATATATTCAGAGAAAGAGGCCAAGGTGTAAAATAGTTTTCTAGAAGAGTAAGAGAGTGAATGACTATTGTACTACGTATAATTGCTAGCCACTTGAAGTTAACAGTCAGATTTACTGTGAAACTTGTCAGGATGCTCATTTACCTTTCTTTAACAAAGATCAGTTCTCTTTGAACAAGTGTTAAGTGGGTAGAAACTTGGATTTTAGAAACTTTGCATATTTTTCTAGGTACATGGAAAGCTATGAAGTTGTATGCATGTCAGTGATTATAAAGTCGAACAATAGATCCAGGTGAGAAAAGGAGCAAGTGGTAAGATAAATCAATTAATTGGGGGATTTAATGGGATCAAATAATAATTTGAGTACAATATTAGAAGACAATTATTTGAAAATACAGGGGATGGTGCTCATAGAACGGGATCCTTGAAAGTGTGATTCTACTGGAGAAGAGATAAAAGAGGATGCTCTTACCGGTATCATACAGAGCTGGGACCTCTCTTTTTCCCTTAAATTTAGGATCAAAATCTTCTATATTTTAATGTCACCTGACTCCTACTGGGGCTACCTACCACAGTCGATCAGACCTGTTTTCATTCATCTTCACTCCAATGGTGAACATGGTTCACATTCTTTTCTTCAGGATATCCTCAAATACCATTAAATCCTATTAGGACAGTAGATGTAAGTGGATATTTCCAGAGAAGAGTTTCATTTCTTCCTCCTTTGATACCCAACTCTTGTACAGCAGGGAGCACTATAACTGTTAGAATCTAGACCACATTGATATTAAGTGGCAATTTGCCTACCATGAAATGTGTTTTCAGTAGATATTTATTAACTGTTGGCTCTTGACCCACATGACATAATCACATGAAGCCAGAGACAATATAAATCTTCAGATTTTCATGAGTGGAACTAATCTCTTCCTTCACATGAACTAGAAGGGAGAGAAAAGAAAGAATAATATGCTGGCATTGTCATTCCATTGTCAAAGCTGAAGTTGAAGATGATTTCTGCAACTAGCTACCTGTTTTCTTCTTGGGGACACAGGACGATGCAGAGAAGGCAACAATAGCAGCAATCCTTTTTCAGGATAATTTCAATCTTTTTGGTATAGCTACAAGATGTTAAAAAAAAATTAAAGTCACTAATAAAACCAATTAAGGTATTTGAGGAACTGTGACCAAAAAATCTAATAACTTTTATTTTTTTGCATTTTTCCATTTCCTTTGGCTATTCTTCAAAACCATCCAAATTAATGGGAATATTCCAGTTGTTTATTGCTGGTACAATTTTTTTTTTAGTCTGGTGATAAAGGAGATGTAGCAAGAAAAGCATTTTTCATTGGTCAGAATAGGATAGAAGAAACCTTTGTATTTATGGGGGTATTAATGCAAATTTCCTGAAGAAAATGAAGTTTTTATTATCTTAACATTTTGTCTAACTTATCTATATGTATACATATACACATATGTATAACATATAGGTATACACATAAACATACGTATGTATACATACATATACATATATATGTTATACATATCTATACACACATATATAGTCTCTTAAGAACAGACATGAGTATTAAGCACAAATTGTTCTTTGATGGTAGAAATAAAATTCAATATAAATAAGCTCTGTAGTGCAGAATGAGATTTTCTATTACCAACAATTAAACAGGAAGTTTTCAAGCAGCATATGAATAGCTCTCACGCAGATGCCACTACTTGGAATTCTTGATGAAGGAAATAAATGGTAACAAATCAAGTAGGCCTAGATATATTTAAATGCATGTAAAGCCTTTCTTATTTAAAACCAGATTTCTGAAGCTTTGAAATCTATGAATAACATGGAAAAAGCAAAGGCAATAATATTAGTATAAGCTATATAAAAATATGAAATGTACATTAACCTGAAATATAGTCTCATTCCCCAGTTAACTAGGAGTCATTCTGTATGAGCATGAACTCTTAGATCTTTTTTATGAGAAATTATAATACTTCCAATATTTGAGGAGGGTGGGTAGCTAATTCAAAAGTGTATTATTATAAAGATCTTTATGTGATAGTATTTCTACGATTTCTTATAATGTAAAGGGAAATGAACAGTTATGGGAAATTTAGTGACATATATGAAGACAAACAACAGTTGATGAAAAGATCTAAAATATTTTATCCTTTGCTCAGCTCCTGATATCCCATAAGGAAATGAGACCATTAGACCTAATTGTCACCAAGAGACACAGAAGGGACCAAGCTATGATTTCAGTGAAACTGGGCCCAAGATTCAAAGAAATTACCTACCATTTTTTTTAACATTTGCATAAATCCAGAACTAATCTTTTTCACTTTTTCAAAAAGCTATATATGTACATGTCATTCCTTATCAGGCAGTATGCTTCTTGAGAAAAAGGATATTTTCTTCATAGTTTTACTTCTACAGAACCTAGCATTATGTTTTCTTGCAAATGGGTTTTCAGCAAATGTTGTTAGAATTGGATTAAATTCAAAATTGTCAAATAAAAGGCTAAAATCTAAAATAATAATGAGTGCAAAAAGACTTCAATCATTAACTAATGAGTCTCAAGTGATCTCCAACTAAGTAGAAGAGAGTAATTTATAACTGACACTGAAATAAAAATTAAGATGGAAATAATTATGGATTATTTTTAGCAAAGAAATTAGAAAGTTAAGGATATAAATTTTTAGAGAACTTCACTCACAAATTGGAGGCTAATGAAAATAGTGATGAAATGGACAGTGAGTGAACAGTCTAAACCTGAAACATTTGGGGAGCAGTGCCAGTTTAAAAGAGATCATTAAATATAGTTTTATGGAAGGAGAATAAGATGACCAAAAACTTGGGGAGGAGAATATGTCTGTATTCTTGTATTAAAGAATGCTACCCACTGCAATAGTTAGAAAATTATACTAAATGAAAAGTAAATATAATAATATATCACAGGAAGATAGGATATAGTCTATCTAAGGACATTTAGATGAGAGAAGAGTTTTAAACATATTGTAATTTGGGGTTCCAACTATTTTCTTCACTTACACTTCTAAGCTCATCTTTAAAAAAATTAGCTACAAAACATTATAGTGAATTTTGCAGTTAAAACAACTTCTCATTGTTGCAAATTATCTTCTGTTCACCTAAATTCTAGGCATATGTTGTTCACTTGGAATATAAGACTTTCCATATTTCTCAGAGTTGAGAAATTCTGATTTATTTACAAATATTTATTTAAAAAGTATTTTCTTATGCTCCAAGCTTTCTAAGTGTTTTCCAAAGATTCATTCATTTAATCCTTATAGTAACCTTATACCAGAGATACAATTATTACTATTATCTCCCTTTACCAAAGAGGGAACACAATGCATACAGAAGGTAATAACTTGGCCACAGCCACATAAACGGTAAGTGGTGGCTCCAGGCTCCCGGGACAGGTGGGTTAGTTCAGGAAGAAGAGCCACCCACTTACAATGCTCTGTTGCTCAGTCACAAGTAGAATAATAATGATTTATGTATGACCTCTGTCTATAAAGCACAAGTTTATATTTTTAATGAACACCATTGGAACTTATACCTCAGAATGAATGTTCTTTCAAAAAGCACTCAATTCAGATGCTGTACATTTACTTCAATGAAGCTGGCATTTACCACATTATTTGTGAAACATATTTCTTACTGTTAGAACAAGTTTCAAATTCCAACAATAAAATCAGTAAAATATCATGTTGTATTTGACAAGCACATACATCTTATCTGTCAATTTAAAAATTTATGTTAAATAATACATTTTAAAATTTAATATTGTTATTTAAAATCTCTTCCTTTCTACCTCTGAAGCCATAAAATGTCTTCTAATGAGGTTCCCATCATTGGAATCAAGGCATGATTGGCTTGAATACTTTTTGACATGACCCCAAATCAAATTAATTCTCTAATACTGAAAATTTTGCCATGAGAGATATTTCTCAAAATATTTTCAAGGGTGGTGTACACAATATTGTCTGTAAAGGGCCAAGTACTGTGCCCATTACAAACTAAAAAAAAAAAAAAGTTATTCCTCAGTTGTCACCAGTTTTATTGCTTCTTTCTTTTAGAAGCTGCTTTCAGTCATCCTTTCCATTTTCTCTGCCTCTATCTTATTCTGAGAGGCTGAAAGATGATTGAAGAAATTAAGCTTCAGGTCCTGTCTGAGTTTTCTATTGCTGCTGTTAGAAACTACCAAACATTTAGTGGCTTATAACAACACACATTCATTTTGTGTTCAAAATCAAGGTTTACTCCCCAAATCAAGGTACACGCAGGACCAAATTCCTTCTGAAGATTCTAGAAGACAGTGTTTCTTTGCCTTTTCCAGTTTCTAGAAAGGCCTTCTACATTCCTTGGCTTATGGCCCCTTCCTCTATCTTCAGTGAGCATCATTCCAACCTCTGCTTCCATTATCAGATTTTCTTTTTCTGACTCTGATTCTCCTGTATTCTTCTTTGTCTTAGAAAAACTCTTGTGATTACCATAAGCCCACCTGAATAATACAAGATGATCTCCCCATGTCAAGATCTTTTACTTAATCACAGCTGGAAAGTCTCTTTTGACATGTAAAATAACATATTCACTGATTTGAGGATTAGGAGGAAGAAACCTACGGAGGCCATTTTTCTGTCTACCAGAAGGCCAGATAGCCTGAGTTAAAGCCTGGTTCTACTATTCATTTACTGCTTATTTTTTTAAGCAAATTATTTAACCTTCCGGAAAGCAAATCTTCTTATCCATGTAATAAGACTCATAATAGTACGTAATAAGATTCCAGTAAGGATTAGATAAGATTGTTCTGTGTATATAATCTTTATGCCTGTCAAACTGTGATCTAGTTTGGCTATGTATCCACCCAAATCTCATCTTGAATTGTAGTTCCCATAATCTCAATGTGTATGGGAGGCACACAGTGAGAGGTAATTTAATCATTGGGGCGTTCGTCCTCAAGCTGGTCTCATGACAGTGAGTAAGTTTTCACCAGATCTGATGGTTTTATAAGGGGCTTCTTCTGCTTTGCTCAGCACTTTTCCTTGCTGCTGCCATGTGAAGAAGGTCTTGTTTGCTTTCCCTTCCACTGTGACTTTAAGTTTACTGAGGCCTCTCAAGCCCTGTAAAACTGTGCATCAATTAAACCTCTTTCCTTTATAAATTACCCAGTCTCAGTTATGTCTGTATTAGCAGCATGAGAATGAATGAATACAAAGAATATTAAGTCTTAGTGATTATTACTTTAATAATAAGATGCAATAGTAATACAAAATAAGTCTTAGCTATTATTATTTTATTAACCTCATTGGATACAAATGCACATTAACCAACCTCACAGAAATAAATGCATAAATGCATAAATCTAGAATGTCCACATGTTTATTCACCATAAGGGATACAATCTTGGGATTAACAATACTGTTATTTAGATAAACCAACAAAGAAGGCAAATTACAATCTGAAGTTGGCTTAATGAGTCCAAATCAAGGAAAAGCAGAGATAAATCAAAGTATGTCCGTGATTCAGGGTTTCTTTCAACTAAATCCTCGTTATTCAAAGTGGACAAGCTGTGTCAGCATCACCTGGAAGCTTATTATGCAGAGTGCCAAGCCCCACTCTAGACCTTCACATGAGAATCTGAATTCTTCTGTGATTCCTCAGGTGATTTGCATGCATATTTAAGTTTGAGAAGTACTACCTTCAACAGAACTTAAAAGAATGCAAGTGCTTTGCCCAGGTGTACAAGTTTGCCTTCAGTAACAAATATCTTTCTCTGCTTTTGTAACTGAAACACCACCATCATCTATTCATTGATACATTCTTTACATGTATCAATGCCTTGTAAAAAGAATGTTTCTAGACACTGTCCCTTTGAAGTGAAATGGCATGAGTAGGCACTGATTGCCGTGTGTGATTGGAAGTTTAGCTCTCATTGCACATTCTTAAGTTCTTCAATGTTAAGCTGATGAAGAAAAGAGAAGGCTTTACTTACAAAGGTCTAGAAATAATTACAAAGGCAGACATCCAGAAATCATGTATTCACTTCATTTCTTAGTAGCTTCACTAAATTCTATTATTAATTGAATATTTCAAAACAAACCCTATAAGAAAACTCAATGAAAATTAATTAATACCATTAGTTGTAATAAAGCTAAATATCAAATTTTCTACAGGAAAAAAACAAAACCATATGGAATACATTTTTTCAGATGGAACAATAATCATTGGAGTATGCTTTTTGAAGTGAGACCAAATATCCAAGTATAAATTTAGCTTCTTCAATGGAATTGTGCTCACTAATGTACTTAAAAATTAAGTACATTGCTATTCTATGATTGTATTCAAAGGAGGTAGAGTCAAAGACTCTAGAGAATTCCTAGAGATGCTAAGACATTGACAATAATTCAGTGAATTAAAATATTTGAACATTATTTCAACACATACTTATTGAATAACTATTGTGGAAGGTCCTCTGCTACTCGCACTTGGTCAAATGCAGGCTTCCCTAAAGAACCATCACCAGGTGAGCCTGTTCAGATGACAAAGTTAAGTTTTTAACAAATGAGAGCACTACCTTGACAGAGTCTTCCTGGCCTCCTGAAAGAAGAATAGCAAAGTTAGGATATTTATGAGGTTTCAGACTCCGATTTATGGAGGGCTTTTCAGTGCAGTGGTGGTAGGGGAAGGGATGACTAGAATTGAAGAAGAACTATGATATAATAGCTTATATTAGTGAGAAGGTTTTGAAGTGAGGGTTTACAGAGCTTTGAAGACTTTTCACATGATTCTATTACCCATTGGAAAGCCTAACTGTCTGATGTTCATTTAAATGGTTTTTCCAGGAAGCTTCTAAATGAACAATATAGTTACTTGCAACCTGGGCAAGAGGTTCCTGGAAGAGTAAACTTGGGTTGATAAGGCAGCGGAATAGTAAATTGACATTAGTGAAGACAGCCTAATGGTGGAGTAGAGTTATGTTAATACAGAGAATAAGCTGCATGCGGCAGATGGTTTTATCTTTCATTTTAGTGATTCAAGGATGCATAGGACATAGTCACTATTCTAAGAGTATGCAATAGAATGTGAAAGTTTATTAAGTACTAAAATGGATTTGTATTGATTATAAAATAGACGGTTATTGAGAAAAAGTAGAGAGGAATATAAACAAGAAAATGAGTCAACAAATTCCACTAATTTGACAGAGCATTCTTTGCATTTTGATGTTTCTATATTGTATTTACATGTGTTCAGTTTATATATACAATATATGCATATGATAAAATATACATATTTTATAATCAAAGCTTGGGGCCATGTTATCAATTAACTTTGTAGCCAGTTATTTTACTTAATTCAAAAGTCTATGAACATCTTCTAATGTTATTCAATATTATTGGCAAACTTCTCTCAGATATATTTTATTTTTTGCCAAAATGATTTGAGTAGTTATCATTGGAATCAGATTTTGCACTTAATTCAGGATTCCAGTCACGTAGGATAGAAGACTACAGAAAGGAGTGAATAGACTCTCAAACATATTACAAATAAAATTAAAATTTTAAAAATTTGAAAAGCTACAGAGAGATTTGATTTGTAAAGTTCTAAGTTTTGTTTATTGACATGAGCAGTTTAGAATCCAGGCTCTAGGAAGCGAATCAGTTGGCAGGGTGCTGAATTTCTCCCAAAGGAATGGAGTAACTTCCAAATAGGAACCCAGTGACTACAGTAGATTTCCAAGTTATATCTCTCTCAATCATGTTTTAGTTCACATAGTAAACCTTCGAAAACTGTCATGGATTACCTGAAATTCTGAAGAAACTGAGTCTTCCTTTCTCTCCCTTGTCTATCACTCCCACTTTCATTATGTTTTCCTCTAGACTAAGGCTTTGGATGCCCAGGGGACACTATTGTTGTTTTTCTTTCTGTGGGCATAAAATAGAAAACCAAGAGCAGACAATACACTGAATCGTGAGAACTGGTTAATCTCATCTTATGAAAGATAATTTGATTATCATTAAACTGATAGGTCTTTTATAAGGAGAGACCTGAACATTGGTAGAAAAAAAAGAATAAATAACAGTAGGTTAGGCAAATGTACTCCCATATAACCAGAACACAATTCAAAATATTTCAAGAATGTGAGTATAATTTTTGACGAGACATTAAAATAGTTTCATTCAGATGTCTTGAACCATAGTTTGGGTTTTAAAAAAAAGAATATTTCAATATACTTTTAGAACAGGAATAGTAAAATAAAAGTCAATAGAAATTATTAATAAGGAGTATAATTATGATGTGAGACTGATAAAGCAGTAGTCTTCCCTTATCTGCAGTTTCAGTTTTTGCAGTTAACTATGGTCAAAATATTAAATGGAAAATTTCAGAAATAAGTAATACATAAGTTTTAAATTGCACAGCATTCTGAGTAGCATGATGAAATCTTGTACTGTCCCAATCTGTTCTACCTAGGACATGAATCAGCCCTTTGTCCAGCATATCCACACATTACCTGGCTGTTAGTCACTTAGCAGCCCTCTCTGTATCAGAGGGGAAAAATATAGTATATGTAGAGTTTGGTACAATCTGCAGTTCCAGGCATCCATTGGACATCTTGGAACGTATTCCCTGTGGATAAAGGGGGACAACAGTACCAGAATTCTGCCAATCTGATAAACAAATTAATAAAAATAAACTCTACAATACAGCAGATAAAAAGAAGAATGAGGAGTACTAATCCTGTGAAAGAAAGGTATATAATGAACAAGAATAAAGCCAAGAGTACAGAACAATTTATTGCTGCTTAATCATACATAACAGTGATAAAACCTCAAGTGAATAGAAAAATAAATACATTAAAAGAGATGGCGGTGGTAATTAGTATAATATGAATTATAACCAGTGATCAGAATTATGATTTGTAGTAGAAGATGGAAATAAAGGGGATGATTTAGAATATTCTGTGAATGGTAGAAAATAAGACAAAAACAACTAAGAATTAAGTGAACAAGTCTAAACGAAGCACAAGGAAGCTTTATTATAATGAGAAAGATTGAAATTGATTTAAGGAAGTAGAAAGTCAAGTACTAATATAAGAGCAAAGTGTTATATAAGATCATCTACGGTATGCATCCTGACATTTTTAGTTTTAAAAAAGCAAAACGATATTCTTTGGAAAAATAGCCACAGAATATGAATAGAATATGAAACATGAAAAACAAATATCTAGAATAATAAAATTTTTTCCTGCCACCATTTAAAAAATATATATTTTTGCAGTACTAATCACAACATTTCTTGCTGTATTTCATTGCTTATTAAAATTCATTTTAGAAATGAATTCCTAAAATGTGACTGGAACATATGTTTAAAAAAGCATTGAGATTTAGATTTTTGGAAAAGTAAATGAGTTGAATTTTATTTTATGATTGATTAATAAAATTGGTTTAGAGCAATTGTCTCCTAATAGTTCAAGGCAAGTTGAAGTGTATGTTATTCAAGAAACTCTTTCATATTAAACATTTGGATGTTGACTTTAACTCTAGGTGTTATCTTCACAGATCAGTAAAAGATGACAGAGTTCTCTCTAAAATGTGCTCAATTTAAATCAAACCAACATTCTTGGTTTCCCAAAATAGCACAACTTTTATTTGACACTTCTATAAAAATTATACTCTCTAATTGTTGCTTTTAATTTTGTGCTCCAAATCCTACCAAAGCACTATAAAACAGTAATTGTTCTCAATAAAAAACCCAAGCTACAGAGGGGCCAGAATACTCACTGGTATATAATAGTTTATCAGTTATCTTCATCCTTAGGCAGGCTGCAGAATGAGCTAAAGAAAGAACCAAAAATTATAAGAATTAAATATATTGCTGTATATTATGTTTATAATTTTTTATTATACTTTGAGGAAAATATGAATATATCTTAAAATGTAAACTTTTTGGACATTTATTGACACATTTGTCTCCAAAATGTAAAAATCGGTTTTGCAAAAATATAAAATAGCAGATATTTACTTTTTGTTAGAATATAATTTTAAATTGCAAGCTTATATGTGAAGAATAAAACAAAAAAAAACACTAAATGTATCCATCCAAAAGGAGAGTAAATGAATTTATTTAAATATAACTCTAACCTGAGACTCTATGACTTTAAAATTAACTATAATTTATGTCATATTCTTTGATACTATTAAACCTAAATGATAAGAATTTTAAAATATGTAAATATGAATATTAATATTTATGTTTATTTTTAGAAGTAATTATCTTAAGTCAGAACACATAAACTCCTCTGTCTTCCCTGGCAATGCCCATGAAAGGGCCATTTATCTGCTAGATTTCATCCTGTCTGTTTTCAGACCCCTTGACAAGCCTAACATCATTAAAAGAGATTGAATGTATTCATTCACTGTCAGTCAGAACACTATGGCAAACCTCAGCATAACTAGAAAAAAACTAATGTCATAAAAACAGGAGACAAAGAGGAAATTCAAGATGCCCCCAAATTGTTATGAAAGAAATTAGCATAAATACTTGGGAATAACTGGAAAAAAATAAGCAAAACTGGAGGAATCTCAGAGACACTGGTGTTAAGATGAGAAGAGAGACAAGAATGAGAAAAGACAACTAATAGATCTTGGTTTTCAACATATATTCTGGCTAAACAGAAAAAACATTGCACACATGACTCCTGGGGGCTGAATTAATTAAACTTTTATTTTATTTTTCTCCTTAATTAGTTTGCTAGTTACACATATTTTATTTTTCAGTGATTATGAAAAGAATTACAATTTAAATCTTTGATTTATCAATCTCTAATTTATATTAGTACGCTACTTTTACAACTTCCAAGATAATGTATCATAGAACATGCTAATTCTACTTAGCCCTATTTGATTTTTATGTTGTTGAGTGTTTTTATTTTGTATAAAATTTAAACTTCACAAGCTATTATTTTCATTATATGTTTTATTCAGTATTTATTTATTGACCCACATCTTTATGCTTTTCATTTCTTTTCTTGTTTTCAAGTTTCCATATTGTATTATTTTTCTTCTGATTAAATAACTTCCTTTACTTTTTTTCCCTAGTGCAGTTCCCCTGGAAATCAATTCTTAATTTAAATATGTGTGTAATGTCTTTAATTTTCCATAATTTTTGAAAATATTTTTGGATATTTAAATCTAAGCTAACAGTTATTTTCTTTCAGTATTTTGAAGGTTTCCATTGTCTCCTAGCTTCCTTTTCTTGTTGTTAGTCAGGAGACAGTTTTATTCTTGCTTATTTGAAAGTGCTATACCTTTTCTATGTCTGTTTTTTGTTGGTCTTTACAAGTTTTATTATTATGTGCTTTTATGGTTTTTGCTGTATTTATCATGTTTGGGTTTCTGAAGGTTTCCTCATTGCACGGCTGTTTCTTTCATCAGTTTTGGAAAATTCTCCACCAAACACTGATTCTGTCCTACTCTTTTCATCTAGTACTCCAATGGGATGTATTAGATCTTTTCACTGTGTTGAATTAGTAGTCTATTAGTATTTCAGTTTGGGTATTTTCTCTAACCCATCTTGTAGTTCACTAATTCTATTTTTTTCTGTGTCCAGTATGCAGTTAGCTCCAACCACTAACTTCTACATTTAGATATGTATTTTTCTCTTTAAAAATTTCTATTTTTTATGATTTTATATTCTCTGTACACATTCTTTTTGTCTTTTAATCTTTTGAACATGTATTAAAGGCCAAGCCCGATAACTCCATTATGTAGAGCCTTTATGGATCTGTTTCCATTACCTACATTTTCTTTCCTTCTCTCTCTCTCTCTCTCCGTGTGTGTGTGTGTGTGTGTGTGTGTGTGTGTGTGTGTGTGTGTGTTTTGCTCAACTCTTACATATTTATATGCCTAAGATTTTTTTATTGACTTTTGGTTCTGGTGTATAAAATATTATTGAAAAAGTATAAGGCTCAGGATCATCTTCTCTTCTCCTAGAAAGAATACACTTTTTATTTTGTCAGACAGTTGGTTCAAGGCCATATTCCCTAAATCTAATTATGGATAGAGATGACTCAAAATTGTGTTTTTTACTTGTTAGGACAAGTCCATTCACCGTTTACAGACCCCAGACTCCAATTTTTGTTTATTCTACCCCCATAAGATTGCTGAATATAACCTCAGTTCCTCAATCTCTTTACCACAACTTTCACTTTTTATCTGAGAGGTAAAATTGGTGACACGTACTGAGTTTAACTCGCTAGACCATTTTTCCCCTATATTGTGACCCCTCAAATTATGAATTCACAGACACATTTTACAATTGTGCATCTTTACTCAATGTACAGCTGGATGGTTAGTTGAAGATCACTATGTCTACCATTTCCAGAAATAAATCACTTTGCTCATGCATTGTGGAAACTCCTGGCAACAGATTATTAAAAATCCGAACTCATTGTCCTAAGATTTCCTACTCTGTTTCTTCTAAGATCCATAATGTCATTGTGGAAAAAGCAATGCAGCAACTCCTCAGGATCACCACAATAAATGGTAGGCTGTGAAATCCAGAAAATGAGGAGACAGCTACATTTTATGCATAAAGTTTTTCTAAAAACCAACATAAAAATTATACATACATTCAGTACTCAGAGATGAGTTTCTAGACATAACCCCTAAGCTTAGCTACTTAAATCGGTTGACAGTGTCTCACAGAACAGCACTAGTTACAAATATAACTTCTATTCCAAATATGTATTTCAATATATATCTACACAGAAGCTGGAGATCTTTTGCAAAAGAAATATTGAATGGTTTACTTTTCAGCATCATTATTTTCTGAAAACTAGTCAGATTCCTGAGCCATATACTAGAATAGATTTATATTCTCAAAGACATACATACACACTTCAAACTACTTTTAAAGAAAAAAATATCACAATACTGTGCCCCCGCACTCAAGGCATGGGACCTCTAACATTTTCCTGAGGTTTTTTTTTCTGTATTTTCTATAACTCACTTAGAATTTTTTGTTGTTGATATTATTTTCTCCTGTACTTTATTTTATTCCGATTTTAGTACTGACAACATTGTTTATAATTTGTCATTGTTTATAATACTCCTTTTGTGCCTACTCTGCAGACAGTAAGCTGGCAAACAAAGAGAATAAGTCTTTATGAAACTTTATACACTGTGAAGTTATAAAAATGTCCTTTATCAAGATGATTAGTAATACATATTTGTTAATGAAATAGATGAGTGTGTGGGTTGAATTTACTTATTCACCCACACATTCATCCATTGTGATGGATGAATGGATGAATGTGGAGGAATTCTTCCTTCTAATTTTATTGAAAGTGTGGATACATGACTTAAAAAATAAGCATTTAATGCTTTCAAAAAATCATTTCCTGGTCCTTAGATCATTACTTCTGTTCCTGTACAAAGAAATCTTCCAGTCTTTACAGCTTCTTGCTCTCTTACTACACCACATAGTAAGTATTTTCTTGCCTGAGATCTATGGTACAAGTTCTTGCTTTTCCATCCACTGTTTGGACATATGATGTGCTAATGACCTAGGCTGTTGGCAAAGTGGGTATGACTGTTGGTAAGAGTGTCAATTTGTCTTCATGCAGGAAAATTTGGCAATATCTGTTAAAATACCCAAATATATGCACATTGATTTACGTTTAAGAAGGTTTGCTACAACACAATATGAAATAGCAAAAATGAAGCCACATAAGAATGTTGAAAAAATTTTGATACAACAACATTTTGTAACATTATGCAAAATTCAGTGTGCTGACATGAGGGTATCTTCACAATATACTGTTAACTAAAAAATCCAAAAGCAGAAAGTTATCCATAGTTATCATGTGTATAAATTATAAAAACCCATGCAGATAAAGTGTGCATGAATGTACACTGTCAAAAATTTTGAAAATTGAACATAAAAATGTTAACTGTGGCTGCTTTTGGGAAGCGTAGTAGGTAGGAGTTTTGAATGTAGAGTCCTTTCCTTTAAGTTAATATATGCCTGCAATATCTGAATGTTTCCCAAGGATTGTGGATTGTTTTCATAACATGAAATAGATTGAGCCTGCTTAGAAACTAAGCTTCAGTTTAAGTGCCATAAATATAATAGAAAGAAGACTTTTTAATATTGATGATAAATCTAGGGAAGGTTTGGGAGTTCCCGAATATCTTCAACTAGTCACAACAGTGTTTCTCCCACATGGACACACGGAGGGTAACAACACACACCAGGGCCTGTTGAGGGGTGGGGGGTGAGGGGAGGGAACTTAGAGGACAGGTCAATAGGTGCAGCAAACCACCATGGCACACGTATACCTGTGTAATGAACCTCCACATTCTGCACACGTATCTCGGAATTTAAAGTAAATATTTTTTTAAAAAGTGTTGAAAGAAAAAAAACAGTGTTTCTCAAATTTCAGCAAAAAAGGCTTATGACTCAAGGAAAGAAAATTATTACAGTTTTCCAGACAATTTCTGCAAAAGGAAAGATTACTCAGAATTATCTAGGCAATAACCCTATTTTTCCACTTCCTCAGGCCGTGGGAAGTAGGATAGGCTGAAATTTAAGTGTCTCTAATACAGTCATAAATGTTCTGCAACTTACATTCCATGCTTAATAGGAACTCTTTCTGCCTAAGTAATTACTTATCTCTGGGTGATAGAATCATCTGTTCTTTGGAATACCATTACTGGTGCTATTACATCTCTTAAGAAGTTTTTGTTTTATAAAATCAAAATAGGCCTGGCACGGTGGCTCACGCCTGTAATCCCAGCACTTTGGAAGGTCACGGTAGGAGGCAGGAGGATCACTTGATTCCAGGAGTTCGAGGCCAGCCTGGGCAAGATGGTGAAACTGTATCTGTACCTTTTTTTTTTTTTTAATTAGCCGGGTATGGTGGTGTGTTCCTGTAGCCTCAGCTACTCAGGAGGCTAAGGTGGGAAGATTGCTTGAGTGCTGGAGTTTGAGGATGCAGTGAACGATGATTGCACCATTGCATTCTACCCCGGGTGAGAAAAGTGATACCCTCATCTCTAAAACAAATAATAATAACGAAAATAAATCAAATCTAATTAAAATAGACAAAAGGTAATCAATCTATTAATCAGTCAATGTTACAAAATGGAAACTATAAGACCCAAATAAGCGGTCACGGTTTCAGGAATTTTTTTGAATAAAGCAGATAACTTCCTTCATCATGAAAGGAGGAGTATAAAAGTTGATCTGGGTGCTTTAATGTAAGTTAAGTAATCCACCTAGTATGTCTGTTTTCTTTAACTTTTTACATTGATCATAAATTTGTCTACCATTAAAGTCTTTGTTTTAGTGATTGCATTTTTAAAATTTTCACAATTATTTGTTGCAATCATTTATAAATTGAAAATATTCAACTTTACAACTGCATTTTAAAGTATAGATATGGCTTGTTTTGCTGGAAATATAAAGCCAACATTTTCCCCCTACATTCTCCCTGGTAATAAGTTAAAATAATTTATGTATTCACACATTAAATGAATATGTAACAAGTATCTATGCACAATGTGTAAAGTAAATTAAATATGTATCAAGCATCTATACATTGAGCAATCTGCTAGATGTTGAAAGGGATGCCAAGGGACAAACAGGAAAGCACACCATGAAAAGTGAATGTAAAAGAGGCTCTGAAAATTCAACTATTAGCATCACGGAGCTTTTTTTTTTTTTTTCTTTTGAGATGGAGTCTCGCTCTGTCGCCCCGACCAGAGTGCAGCGCCGCTATTTCAGCTCACCGTAACCTTCACCTTCCGGGCTCAAGTGATTTTCCTGCCTCAACCTCCTGAGTAGCTGGGATTACAGGCACGCGCCACCATGCCTGGCTAATTTTTCTATTTTTAGTAGAGACGGGGTTTCACCGTGGCGGCCAGGCTGGTCCGGAATGCCTGACCTCGTGATCTGCCCGCCTCGGCCTCCGAAAGTGCTGGGATTACAGGCGTGAGCCACCGCGCCCAGCCCATGGAGCTTTTTTTCCTCCCAATTCTATCGATTGTATCCTTCCAGTTAATTTTACTTTTTGACGAACTTGAAACTACTAGTAAAAAGAGGGCTGGGTAAACATTTCAGCCTCAAGAGTAGGTAGTATTAGGAGTAGAATAAGAGGGAAATGTGCCAATGCATTAAGCCAAAAATCTGGTGAACAAGAGGAAGTGTGCCTTGCCCTTCATGTCACCTTATAATAATATTTAACAGTGAAGGCACCCTTATTACACGTGTTTCAGACACATTTTAAGTAGTTTATTAATTTCAACTCTTTTAACTAAGCTATGCAGAATAACTCTAAGTAGGCATTATCATTCCCTTTTCCAAATGAGAAAATTAAGGCACAGAAAGGTAGATAATTTGCTGCAAGGTACACAGAACAGGATTCATATTCATATTCATATTCAGTCTAGCCTGAGTCCAGGATCTTAATCCTTATGTAACACTGTAAATGATATTCCTTTCAAAAAAGAGTAAAATAATTAGTTTGTTGTGCTTTTCTCTTCCAACATTTGAAGAAATCACTTTATCAATCTTAATCCTAAATGGTAAGCTCTCAACATTAGCACTTTAGTGCTTTTGAATTATTACATATACTATGGTGATTCTTGTAGTGTATGGCATGAAAATATATTAGCTGATTGATAACAAATCATTGCTATTTGACTTCTTACACTGAAAATTGGAAATAATCTGATAATTGTTAACACTGATTTCTCATTGGGTGACTCAGAGCCACGAAGAAATTTGGAAATTTGCATGTCTCTTGTAGGAAAACTATTCTCACTAATATTTTAACGTGGCTCAGTGAAGTGAGCAAAGTGAAGAAGCCTTGGCTGTATAATGAGACTGCACACAAAACTCAAGGGTATTCAACTTTAAATCAAGTCAGAAAATCTCCATCCAAGAGGTAGTGAAACCAGGAAGAACATTCAGACCTGCTTCTCAGATCACTGAACTATGTCTTAGGAGAGCAGAGTCCAGGGTCTGGGATGTTTGACTCTGTGCCTCTACTGGAACTGCACTATGGAAAGATCTGCCCCTCACTTCATCTCAATTCTCACACTTACCTCCATGTCTCCATTTGTCAATATCAATGTTAATACCTTTCTCATTTAGGATTTTTCAAAATGCGGCTGACAATATTTGCAAGATTTGTTATAGATTATTAGATTCGATATGTACCCTTCTACACCAGAATCTTCTACCAATTACTAGTGCCATCCATGTATGTAACATCATCCTTAAAGTAAGTTAGTGAATAAGACTGCCATTAGGCCTATGTAGTTGCCGGTAAGAAATCAAATCAAATAAGTCAATACATGATGTTGTTCTAAATATTTATTGTGTACCTTAGGAAAAATGATATTGAGGTATTGTTATGAAATTGTTCAAGGATTATAGAACTTTTGTTAAACCCAAGTATTTTCTAAATATCTTAGAAAAAGATTATTCATGAAGTCAGTGTATGTGCACAACTTAGGATATTACTGTGTACATTCAGCAAATATTACTTAAGGACACACTGTCAGATGACTGTTATCATTAGTTGGAGAGGTCTAGGGGATTAGCTATTTGACTTAGAAAAATGTGAAATTTATACTTTCAAAGTTATGACACAAAGGCACATCAAACCAAAACAAGTACATTAGAGTATTCAAGAACCATATTCTAATGGTTTCCTTTTTAGTTTTCTTTAAATAAAAATTTCATGACAGTAGAAAGAGCTCTGGTGAATGCAAAGATGAAGACTATTATTTGCCCTCTTCTTACAGTGTCTCACCAAGGTATTTAGAAAGCCTGGTGAGTCTGTTATCCAAACACTTTGTAGTCCCAGCTCAGCGGGCTTTCACCCCCTCTGTGCCAGGTTACCCTGCCTCTCCTGTGGCTACACTGTTTTTCGACTGTCATTTTTATTGAAAAATAAAAGCTAAATTGGAGTTTCAGAATACCTTCCATTTAACTCCTTTAATAAAACGGGAAAGATAAAAGCAACCTAGTCACAAGAGAAGTGTTTTTGAAAGCTATGCCTTGGATATCAGAGATGCAGAAATAAAAGGCTGCTTCAAAAATAGAGCCCACTGGCCTAGCGCTGGCCCTCTGCAGCTCTTCTCCTGTGCTAGACCGGCTTTTAGCTTTAATTTTTTATTCAAGAAGTTAAATGGGAGACGTGAAATAGTTTGGATCAAATATCCCAACAAATGGAAAACGGGCAGCAGATGATTCTTTTAAATGCATTATTCTTATGCACCTGGGCCAGACAACTTCGTCAGGCAATTTTGCACATGCCTGATAGAAAAGAGAATATTATTCATATTTCTGTACACAGAGAACTCTTTTTTCCACTAATCCCATGGGAAGAATAGTATTTCTCAAAGCGTGTCTCACTTAAAATCAGCATCAACACAATAAATGCTCTGAGGAGTCCCATGCTAAAGAGAAACAAAATAAACAAAACTGTATAATTTTGTATTTGCCTAATCCATTTGTCTGTTAATTCCTTTAAAACTTTATATGTATTAATATCCCAAGATTCTTATCTAGAGATAGTATGATCTTGATCCTCAGTCACACTAGTAACATAGTTAAAAAATATTTTCAAAAGAAGGCATCCCTTTAGGTGTGTAATTGTAGCTCTATTTAATGCATTTATGCTGATTATTGAATTAAGACCTACCATAGATCAAACATTTGAGGTAATAGTAGTATGTAATTGCAAATTGGCTGAGAGAGATTCATGTTTAAGATAACATAATTCAAAGGTTAATTGATAGTAATTGTCAATAATTAAACTGACAAATGTGAAGAGAATATGGAAGAGGAACCAGTAGGATTTGGCAAAGGAAAAAGATTGATAAAGTCCTTAAAGTTTAAGAAACATTTGATTTTACTATGAAACAGGTCATTTAGCTCTACACTGTTCAATAACCCCCATGCTCTATTCCATTGTTCCTATAATGTTCAGCTAATGCTTTAATGAAGGTGACTCTAAAATACCCCTATTTGTCTTTTGCCCTCTTAATTAAAGCAAAAGACACAACTTGGGATTGTAATATTCCCTTCTGGCTCTTACACATCTTTAAATATAATTATTTTTCAAAAAAGAACACTTTCAGTCATTTCACATTATTCTAACCAATTAAAGAGAAATGAGAAAATGGAAGTTATAATGATGTTAAGTATATCTCCCAGGATAAGTCAGTGTTGATGAAGAATGACCTGTGAAGAGACAACTGCTCTCCACCACTGCCAGATTCTGAGGGGTGTGCTAAAAGCTTTCTAGTGGCCTTCAATCAGAACTGCCTCATTATTGTGAGCATGGTATTATTTTAAATTAGCTTTTTATATTTAATTAAATAACACCTAGTCTAAAAAGTACCTCTTATTTTCCATGCCAGCATTTTGTATGACTACCTTCAAAATAAGTTTCATAGAATAGGCAAAGAATAAACAGAAAGCAATTACTTTTTCTACATAGAGAAAAAGGAAAGAATGGGGGTAAATTTGGCAGCCTGTCTTTTGATCCCATGAAACAATCTCTTTTTTGAAAAGCACCATTATACTTAATAATCACATAATTTTCCCTAGGCTCCAGTAAAAAGCAGAGAAGAATATTTCAACAATGCTAAGATGTAAATAGCATTACTATTGTCTTATGATCTTCAATAGCATATAACTGATCTGACCCAAATTGTGATTCTTACCAAATCATTTTGCCCATTGAAGGATTCACTTACTTTGTTGCTTTAATATTCTTCATTGTGTTCCCTGGTCAGAGACAAAAGGATAATTTTGAAGGCATTGAAGACCATATTGTCTTTCAAGTGTTCATAGAAAAGTTTCCTTGGTAGCAAAAACATTGCCTTTGAAAATGCAAAGGAGGTGAGTATAAAATCATGGAAATTCTAATCTAGAGTAGCTTAATTTGATATAATGTTTTAAAATATGAAGTAATATCATTATGGTTTTTAGTTTTTGTTTTATTTTTTAAAAGAGAGCATTTTATTTTATTTTTTAAATTAATTAATTTTTTTTTTTTTTTTTGAGAAGGAGTCTCACTCTGTTGCCCAGGTTAGAGTGCAGTGCCGTGATCTCGGATCAGTTCAACCTCCACCTCTCAGGTTCAAGCAATTCTCGTGCCTCAGCCTCCCGAGTAGCCGGGATTACAGACATGTACCACCACGCCCAGCTAATTTTTTATTTTAGTAGAGATGGGGTTTCACCATGTTGGCCAGGCTGGTCTTGAACTCCTGACCTCAGATGATCGACCCACCTCAGCCTCCCAAAGTGCTGGGATTACAGGCATGAGCCATTGCACCTGGCCAAAAGAGGGAATTTTAGTCCAGATGTGATGGCAGTTCTATTTTCAGGATTTGCTAAAATAAAATTCATTCAATATATAAAATAAAGCTTTAAAGTTCCACGTATTAGATCACAACTTGGTTAAGATGGTGCCTTTCCCGAATTACTGACATTTTTATTATTTCTAAACTAAAGCACTCTAAATACAATGATCGTTTTTTTCTGTCTACACTGAATATGTACTATATGCTCCAAACCTATCTTACTAATTGAATAGGCAAGTACATATTTGCATATATACAAAGTATATGTACATTGTTATTCTGAAAACATTTTCTCCCTGAAAAGCCACAGGAGAAATGTGTATGAGCTAATTGTAAGTTGATGATGCAGAGTGGTTATATTTTTCTCTAGTAGCTGAACATGTTTGGTGAGAATCAAATTCTTCAGCAAAGATCACACATTAGAATTAGGCAATATTTACTTTGGCATATGTCCATGATAGGCATAACTGGTGTCTAAAAATCTCACTGATTAAAAATATTCTGCCAGTTTTCTGATGATATAAGGAGGAAACAAATGCAAAAGTTTAGTTTTTTAAGTTTTCTCTATTTTCTGTTTTCTAAAATATGATAAAGATAACTCCCAGACTTTCAAATATTAAAAAGACTGATGTGCATTCCTAAAAATGGTAATAATTACCATATTATTTTTTATTTTTAAAATTTATTTCTTTTTTTGACACAGTAATTTATGGGGTACATAGTGATGTTGTGATATATGTAATATGTAGTGATCAGATCAGGGTAACTAGAATACCTATCATCTCAAATCTTTATCATTTCTTGTGTTAGGAACATTCAATATCCCAATTCTAACTATTTGAAAGTATATGATATGTCATTGTCAACTATAGGCATCCTACAATGCTTCAGAACACTAGAACTCTTACCTAGCTGTAATTTTATATCCTTTAACAATTCTCTCATTACCCTCTCCCTAGAAACTAGAGTCTTTAGAATCTTCTGTTCTACTTTTTACTTCTATGAGATCACTTTTTTTTTTTTATTTTTTAGATTCCACATGTGAATGAGAACATGCTATGTTTAACCTTTCTGTTCCTGGTTTATTTCACTTAGCATAATGTCCCCCAGTACTATCCACTTTGCCTTGAATTATGGGACTTCATTAAATTTTGTCTGAATAATATTTCATTGTATATATATGGGGAGAGCACACCTTATCTGTTCAGCTGTTGTTGAACACCTACATTGACTCCACATCTTAGCTATTGTGAATTGTGCTATGACAAACATGAGGGTGCTGATGTCTCTTCTATATAATGTTTTTCTTTCCTTTGGATAAATTCCCAGTAGTGGGATTGAAGGATCAGATGGTAGTTCTATCTATAGTTTTTATTTTTTGGAAAGTCCGGACTATTCTCATAGTGGCTGTACTACTGTACTAGTTTACATTCTCTCCAATAGTGTGTAAGAGTTCTCTTTTCTCTGCATGCTTACCAGCATGTATTATTTTTTGTCTTTTTGATAATAGCCATCCTAACTGGGGTGAGATGATACTTCATTGTAGTGTTGATTTGCACGTCTCTGATGATAAGTGATGTTAAGCATTTTAAAAATATATTTGTTGGTCATTTTTATGTCTTCTATTGAGAAACATTCACATTATTTGCCATTTTTAATTGGATTTTTAAACTGTTAATTTGTTTGTGTTGCTTCTATATTAATCTCCAGTTAGGAGATTAATATACAGTTCATTGGGTAGGTGAAGTGTTTGAAAATACTTCTCCCATCCTGTAGGCTTTTCTCTTTGTTGATTGTTTTCTTTGCTATTAAGAAGATTTGAAATTGGAAATCATCATTCTCAGTAAACTATCGCAAGAACAAAAAAACCAAACACCGCATATTCTCACTCATAGGTGGGAATTGAACAATGAGAACACACGGACACAGGAAGGGGAACATCACACTCTGGGGACTGTTGTGGGGTGGGGGGAGGGGGGAGGGATAGCATTGGGAGATATACCTAATGCTAGATGACGAGTTGGTGGGTGCAGCGCACCAGCATGGCACATGTATACATATGTAACTTACCTGCACATTGTGCACATGTACCATAAAACCTAAAGTATAATAATAATAATAATAAAAGAAAAAAAAAAAAAAAAAAAAAAAAAAAGAAGATTTTTAGTTTAATATCATTCCATTTGTTCATTTTTGCTTCAGTTGCCTATGTTTTTGAGATGTTATTCATGAAATCTTTTCCCTGACCAATGTCTTGAAGCATTTCCCCCATGTTTTCTTCTAGTAGTTTTATAGTTTTAGGTCTTACATTTAGGTCTTTTATCCATTTTGTGTTAATTTTTGTACAGGGTGAGAAGTAGGGGTCTTGTTTCATTCTTTTGCAAATGGACATCCAGTTTTCCCAGCACCATTTATTAAACAGACTATCCTTTCTCCAGTGTGTGTTCTTGGAGTCTCTGAAAAACATCAATTGGCTGTAGATACATGGATTAATTTCTGTAGATATACGGATTAATTTCATGGATCTATTCTGTTCTATTGTTCTGTGTTTCTGTTTTTACGCCACTACCATGCTGTTTTGGTTACCATAGTATTGTAGTATATTTTGAAGTCTAGTAGTGTAATGCCTCTACCTTTGTTCTTTTTGCTCAGAACTGCTTTGGCTATTCAGGGTCTCATTGTTTCATTGAAATTTTAGATTTTCTTTTTATTTCTGTGAAGGATGTCATTGATATTTTGATAGGGATTGCACTGAATCCGTACATTGCTTTGGATAGTATGGTCATTTTAATTATATCAACTCTTCTGATTCATGAGCACAAAATATTTTTCCACTTGTTTCTATCCTCTTAAATTTCTTTCAACAGAGTTTTGTGGTTTCTCTTGTGAAAGTCTTTTACCTCCTTGTAGAAATTTATTCTCAGGTATGTTATTTTTTTTGTAGCTGTTGTAAATGGAATTGCCTTCTTGATTTCTTTGTCAACTAGTTTTTTGTTTAAATTAAAGTTTTTTATTTTGAGATAATTTTAGATTTACATGTGGTTTTAAGAAGTAATACAGAAAGTTTTCATGTACGCTTTACCCAGTTTCCTCCAATAGTAACATCTTATAATATTACAGTACGGTATTTCAACCAGGATATTGAAATTGACAGTCAGGATATAGAATATTTTCATCACCTCAGAATTCCCCATATTGCTTTTTTATACCTATACCTACTTTCCTCCCACTGACACCCTTCCTTAACCTCTGACAACCACTCATCTGTTCTCCATTTTACAATTTTGTCATTTCAATAGTATGATATAAATAAAATCATAAAATATTTAATCTTTTGGAATGGAATTTTCACACATAAACCTCTAGAAATGTTGCCAGGTTATAGTTCAATCCTTTTTATTGCTGAGTAATATTCCATGTTATGAATACTACAGATTTTTTTTTTTTTTTTTTTTTTTGAGACAGAGTCTCGATCTGTCACCCAGGCTGGAGGGCAGTGGCGTGATCTCAGCTCACTGCAAGCTCCGCCTCCTGGGTTCACGCCATTCTCCTGCCTCAGCCTCCCAAGTAGCTGGGACTACAGGTGCCAGCCACCATGGCCGGCTAATGTTTTGTATTTTTAGTAGAGACGGGGTTTTACCGTGTTAGCCAGGATGGTCTCAATCTCCTGACCCCGTGATCTGTTCGCCTCGGCCTCCCAAAGTGCTGGGATTACAGGCGTAAGCCACCATGCCCAGCCGAATACCACAAATTTTTTAACATTTACCTGATGAAGAACATCTTTGTTATTCCCTTTTTTTTGCTATTACCAATAAAGCCACCATACACATATTATTTTAGGCTTTTGTGTAAACCTATGGTGTTTTTTCCCCCTCTGAAATAAAAGCCCAGGAATGAAATTGCTGAGTTTTATGATAATAATATATTTAATTTCTGTTTGTTTGTTTTTAATGAACTGCCAAACTCATTTTCGAAGTGGCTGTATCATTTTCCGTTCTCACCAGGAACATGGGTGGCATAGTTTCTCTGCATCCTTGCCAGCATTTAGTTTTATGCTTTTTAAAATTTTAGCCATTGTAATAGGTGTGTACTGATATATTATTATGATTTTCATTTTCATTACCTCAATGGCTAATGAAGTAGAATATCTTTTCATGTGCTTATTTTTCATCTGTATATCGTCTTTGTTGAAATATCCTTTATTTTTAGCCCACATCTTCCAATACATAAAAACAATGTTATTCCATTGTAGTACTGTATTTTTTTGTTGTTCTACTGTTGTTTTTAAAGTTCTTTATATTGTCTAGATATTAGTACTTTGTCAGATATGTGGCTTGCAAATGTTTTTCCCAGTATGAAATGTGTGTTTTTATTCTCTAAACAGGACCATTCACAGAACCAAAGATTTTAATTTTGATGGCAGCCATCAAAGTTATCATTTTTTGTCCTTTAATTGATTATACTTTTGGTGTCAACTTTAAAAGCTCCTTTCTTAGCCCTAAACCCCAAATATTTTCTTCTATTTTTTCTAAAGTTTTATATCTTTACATTTTTTCATTTAGATCCATGATCCATTTTTTTTGTTAATTTTTGTTATAAGGTATGAAAGTTAAATGACAGTTTTATTGTTGTTGTTGCCTAAGGATATTCAACTGAATTGGCATCATTTGATGAATGACTATCTCTTCTTCACTAAATTGATTTTGTGTAGATCTATTTCTGGGTAGTTTATTCTGCTCCATTGATCCACGTGTCTATCACCAACACCGCACAATCTGTATTACTCCTCTCATGAACTAAGTGTCAAATAGGGTAGACTCATTCTTCATGCTTTATTCTTCTTTTTAAAAATTGCTACAGCTATTCTAGTTCCTTTACTATGTTTGAGTCTTCCAATACATATATACAATATGTTTCACCATTTTTTAGACCTTCTTTGATTTTTTTATCAGTGTTTTGGCATATAAGTCTTAAAACAGGTTTTATTGGATCTACATCTAAGAATTTTGATTTAAATGATTGGAAATGATATTATATTTTTTGATTTTGGTGTCCACATGTTAATAGTTATTATGTAAAAAATATATTTTATTTGTACAGCTTTATCTTATATCCTGTGACTGCTGAGTTCACTTATCCGTTAGTTATCTTTACATTTTCTCATAGATATCTTGTGTTTTCCACTATATATATATATATATATGACACTCATTACTTCTTTTCCAATCTGTGTGCCCTTTATTTCCTTTCTTATAATTGCCAACACTTGTGAATAAGAGTTTTCAGAGCAGACGTTCTTGCCTTGCTCCCAATCTTAAGGTAAAATCTTTCACCATTGGATATAGTGTTACCTATAGTTGTTGGGGTTTTTTTTCTTAGTTGCTCTTCCTCAGATTGAGGAATTCCCCTTATATTTCTATTATTCTGGTAATTTTTAGCATAAATGGGTGTTACATTTTGTCCAATTTCTCTATATAGGCTGATACAATTTTCTAGTTTTTCTTCTTTAGTTAATTAATATAGTGGATTTCATTGATTGATTTTGAATATTTAACCAGCCATGCATCCCTTGGAATAAACCCCATTGTTCTGGTGTATAATTTGTTCTTTATGTTGCTAAATTCTATTTGGTAATATTATATTAAGAGCTTTGTATCTATATACATAGTTAGTATCAACCTGTTGTTTTCTTTTTTGTAACATCTTTGGTTTTGATATCAAAGTAATATAAGCTTCAAAAAATAAATTGGAAAATGTTTTCACTTCTTCTAGTTTCTGGAAGAGATTGTATAGAATTGATGTTAATTCTTTAAATATCTGGTGACATTTTCTAATTAACCAATCTGGGATTGGGTATTCCTTTGGGGAGAGATTTTAAATTACGGATTCAATTTTTCTTAAGAGTTATCTCTATTAAGATCGTTTATTTCTGCATGAATCTGTTTTGATGTTTGTGTTTATAAAGGAATTTGTTCATTTTACCTAAGTTGTCATATTTCTGTGTGTAGAGTTGCTGATAATATTCCTTTATTATCCTTTTGATGTCTGCAAGGTCAATAGTGATATCTCCTCTTATATGCCAGATATCAGTAAGTCATGACTTCTCTCTCGTTTTATCAATCTTGCTAGACATTTGACAATTTTTATCAATCTCATCAAAGAACGAACTAGTTTCAACAATTTTCTCTTTCGTTGTGCTTTTTCTATTTCATAGATTTTGTTCTTATCTATCCATATCCTTCCATTTGCTGGCCTTGGGTTTACTTTGCTCTTGGTTTTTTAGATTTTTGAGGTAGGATTTTAGATTACAAGTTTTTAATATATGCATTCATTGCCATAATTTTTCCTCTAAGTATTACATTAGCTTTGTCTAAAAAATGTTGATATCTTGTATTTTCATTTTCATTCAGTTCCATGTACTTTTAAAATATTTTCTTTTTCTTTGACTCAATGTATTGGTTAGTTTTTGTATGTTTGGATATTTTCTTATTATCATTTTGTTATCGATTTCTGGTTTGTTTCTGCTGCAGTTGAAGAATCCATTCTGTATGTTGTCAGTTCTTTTAAATGTGTTAAGATTTGTTTTATGCCCAAATATATAATCTTGAAATATTTCCTAGGCCCTTTTAAATAGTATGTATTGGACCATTTTTAGGGGTGACAATTAGATACTATGCTTGATGGTGTTGTTGAGTTCTACACTCTTGCTGATTTTCTGTCTTGTTGTTTATCACTTTTTGAGACAAGGGTATTGATGTCTTTAACTATAATTTTGAATTTCTTAACTTTTTTCTTTTAATTTTATTAGTTTATGCTTCACATATTTGCAGCTCTATTATTTGGTGCATACAAATTTAGGAATACTGTCCTTCATAGTGTGGATTGACCCTTTTATCTTTAAATCAGATTCTTTCCTGTCTCTGGTAATTTTCTCTGCTCTGAAGACTCCCTTATCTAGTTAATGTAGTCACTCCTGCTTTCTTTTCATTGTTTGTGTGATATAACTTTTGCCATCTCATTTTTCAACATTTCTATATAGTTATATTTAAGCACTGTTTGTAGGTAGAACACAGATACATCTTTTTTTAAAAATCAATTCTGCAAATCTCTGTATTTCCATTGTTGCATTTAGATTATTTATGTCTAATTTAATTATGGGTACGTTAATGCTTAAGTCTGCCATTTTATTTTGTGTTTTCTTTGTTCTCTCTCTTTTTTATCTGCCTTCCCATGGGTTATTTGAACTTTTTAGCATTCAAGTTTGTTTATTTAGAATGTTTTTAAGTATATCTGTTTGTACAGCTTCTTTAGTCATTTCTCAAGAAATTTTTTTAATATATATCTACATATATATGGCAATTTACTAGTGTCATTATTTCATCACTTCAGATGAAGTGTGGAATCCTTATCTCCCTTTAAGTCACTTTACTGTACTCCATTTATAATGTAATTGTCTTAAACATTTTCTCTAAGTACACTTAGAACCACATCAGGGACTGTTATAATTTTTGATCCAAATATCAATCATAATTTAGAAAACTCAAGAGAAGAAAGTCTATCTTATTTACACATATTTTTACTGAACATGTTCTTTCTTCCTTTCTGATATTCTCAGTTTGCTTTGTCATTCCTTTCTACTTACAAAACTTTCTTTAGCTATTTTTTATTGTAGGTCTGCTGGCAAAAAAAAAAATAGTTTTTCTTCATCAAGGCATTCTGAAGGATATTTTCACTGAATATAACGTTCTGAGCTAACAGTTCTTGTCTTTCCGCACTTGAAAAATGTCACTTTCTTCAAGCCTCCATAGTTTTTAATGAGAAATCTGCTTTCATCAAAATTTTCTTGCTCCTATTGGCAAGGTGTCATTTCTGTCTTGAGGTTTTCAAATGTTTGTTTAGTTTTCAGAAATTTGACTGTGATGTATCCAGTTTTGTATTTTGAGGGGCTTATCCTGTTAAGGTTAGTCTAGCTTATTAAATCTGTAAATGCATGTCTTTTGCCAAGTTTGGGGATTTTTTTTCAGCCATTATTTTCTCAACTACTTTTTCAGATTAACCCTGTTTCTCTTCTTCTTCTGAGACTCTTGTGACTCAGAATTTAACAGATGACAAATGTTAAGTATTTTTCATAATCTCACAGATTCCTGAGGCTTTGATCATCCTTTTTCAGTATATTTTTTTTCTGTTTCTTAGATTGGATAATTTCTATTGTTCTTTCATTTCTCTGATTCTTTCCTCTGTACCATCCGTTCTTCTTTTGAGTCATTCTAATAAGGTCCATACCAAATTCATACGTTGAATCCTAACCCCTACAGAGATGGTGGTAAGAGGCAAGGGCTTTGGGAGATGAATAGGTCCTGAGGGTTCTGCTCTCATGAATGAAATTAGTGTTCTTTTTTTTATTATTATACTTTAAGTTTTAGGGTACATGTGCACAACGTGCAAGTTAGTTACATATGTATACATGTGCCAGGTTGGTGTGCTGCACCCAGTAACTCATCATTTAACATCAGGTATATCTCCTAATGCTATCCCTTCCCCCTCCCCCCATCCTACAACAGGCCCTGGTGTGTGATGTTCCCCTTCCTGTGTCCATGTGTTCTCATTGTTCAATTCCCACCTATGAGTGAGAACATCTGGTGTTTGGTTTTTTGTCCTTGTGATAGTTTGCTGAGGATGATGGTTTCCAGCTTCATCCATGTCCCTACAAAGGACATGAACTCATCATTTTTTATGGCTGCATAGTATTCCATGGTGTATATGTGACACATTTTCTTAATCCAGTCTATCATTGTTGGACATTTGGGTTGGTTCCAAGTCTTTGCTATTGTGAATAGTGCCACAATAAACATACGTGTGCATGTGTCTTTATAGCAGCATGATTTATAATCCTTTGGGTATATACCCAGTAATGGGATGGCTGGGTCAAATGGTATTTCTAGTTCTAGATCCCTGAGGAATTGCCACACTGACTTCCACAATTGTTGAACTAGTTTACAGTCCCACCAACAGTGTAAAAGTGTTCCTATTTCTCCACATCCTCTCCAGCACCTATTGTTTCCTGACTTTTCAATGATCACCATTCTACCTGGTGTGAGATGGTATCTCATTGTGGTTTTGATTTGCATTTCTCTGATGGCCAGTGATGATGAGCATTTTTTCATGTGTCTTTTGGCTGCATAAATGTCTTCTTTTGAGAAGTGTCTGTTCATATCCTTCACCCACTTTTTGATAGGGTTGTTTGTCTTTTTCTTGTAAATTAAAGAAGGCCTGAGAGAGCTTGTGAAAGCACAGCTAGAGGGCACCACCTTTGAGGCAGAGAGCAAGCCCTCACCAGACATTAAATTTGCTGGAGACTTTGACCTTTAGATTTCCCAGCATCCAAAACTGTGAACAATAATTATCTGTTGTTTATGAGTTACTTAGTTTAATGTATTTTGTTATAGCAGCCTGAATAGACTTAAGACATAATCCTTTGAGTTTTTCATTTTAATTATTGTGTTTGTTAGATAAAGATTTCCATTTGTTTCTTCTTTATTCAGTTGTACCTTTGAGTTCACAGTGGATTGTTTCTGGAATCCTCCATGAATAGCAAAATTTATAGATACTCAAGTCCCTTATTTAAAATGGCATAATATTTGCATATTACCTATGCACATCCTCTCATATACATTAAAAATATCTGGATTACTTATAATACCTAATTCAACATAAAAGTCATTCTAATAGTTATTGTACTGTATTAACTTTTGTTAAAAATTTGCATTATTTTTAATTGTTATATTATTATTTTATTGTTTTTTCAAATATGTTTATCTGTGGTTCGTTGAATCTGCACATGTAAAAACCATGAAGATGGAGGGCTGATTATACCTTCTTTGTAATTGCTCATTGAAGAATTTTAAGGATGGCTGCTTTTAAATCTTTGTCAGATAATTTTAACATCTCTATCACTTTGGTGTTGGCATCCATTGAGAAACTGTTTTCACTTAGTTTGCGATCTTACTAGTTCTTGACATGACAAATTATTTCTTATTAAACCTGAACCTTCAAGCATTATGTTAAGATATTCTTGATTTTATTTAAACTTCTGTTTTAGATGTATTCCTCTGACACTTCTCTAACAGGGAAATAAGAGGGTACCACCATATAACTGCAAGGTTAGATGGCAGTACAAATTCTTTCATGGCATCTTTTGATACTAAAGGGAATGGGTTAGTATTACTGCAGAGTGGGTGTGGAAGTTCATGCTTCTTACTAGAATTTTTGTGATTATCTGTGTTCAAGGCTATGCAACTCAAAGCTTAGCAATACTTTGTAACTGTGTCCCATACATCTGTGGATATTGCTTAAAGGCACCCATAGAGTTTCTCATGTCTGAAAGGGGAGTGAAGTAAGCCACCATTTCCTCAGACAGCCTCTCCTAGTTCATCCAGAATGGCTCAGATTTTGCCTCTTTTCTATTCTGGGGTTCAACATAGAATTTTATTTGAAGAAAAAATTCCACCAATTAAAAAATGTTTGAAAATATCTTAAATTTCAATTTTTCTCAAATGAAATTCTACAAGGGAATTAAGTTCTGTAAGATATTATCTTAGTGACTATTTTCTCAGTTCTCCCCAGAAGGGTACATGGCTAGCAACACTGTAGGTGCATAGATTAATTTATTAATTACATACACTAAATATCTTAGAATGTTGGAAATTAATTCTGTTGTAGTAGTGAAGTGAGAAAGCTTGTAACCATCATATGTTGTCAAGAGTTTGCACATGGCATATTCCAAATAACTAAGACTTTAAAAAAGAATTAGCACTATTTCAAAAAAAAAATTATACCAATTAACTTGAAAAAAGAAATTTGTTTTTGTTCTAAAGGAGGAAGCACAAGTAGTTTTGAGCATTTAATCAAATTATGCTCTACCAGTTACAAAGAAGCAACAAACAGTTCTAACTATGCCAAATATCTACTTAAAATCTAAATACAAAGAATAAAGATAATATTGAGTTTGTGGATTGCATTAGTCTGTTCTCATGCTGCTGACAAAGATGTACTCAAGACTGGACAATTTACAAAATAAAGAGATTTAAAGGACTTACAGTTCCACGTGGCTGGAGAGGCCTCACAATCATGGCAGACAGAAAGGAGAAGGAAGTCACACCTTACACGGATGACAGCAGGCAAAGAGAGAGAGCTTGTGCAGGGGAAATCTCCCTCATAAAACCATCAGATCTCATGAGACTCATTCACCAACATGAGAACAGCACAGGAAAGACCTGCCCCCATGATTCAATTACCTCCCACCGGGTCGCTCCCACAACACATGGGAATTCAAGATGAGATTTTTGTGGGGACACAGCCAAACTATATCATGGATGTTATGCAAAATTCATGAAAATATTATTGGTCAAAGCCTGAAAACCTTAATAATCAAACTCATAGAGTACCTTATTTTCTCTGTGCTCACAGATGAAAAGGATATAACTTTTCATCTTTATTCTATATCTTTTTATATTCTGCATGAGCACTGTGGCTATGCCACTCAAGTTTGTCCCCACTGGGAGGCAAGAGAGTATTCCTAATGTGCTGTGGTACGAGATTTGGTACCATAACTATTGTGATTCAGAAGACAGAAAATGCACTCCTCCTTCCATTTTATCACAGGATGGCAGATAATACAATGAAGTCAACTAGTAGGGGCTATGTGTCACAGTGAAATGAGCCATTCAGAATCGACCTGTCCAGCCTGAAACCATGGATTTTCCATACCTCTTTTCATCAAAAAACATGGATGAACATTGAGACACAAAGAAGCAAAACATATTAAGTGCAGTGACAATGTCTGCTTCAATGAGACTGTCAACATTGCCTAAATGAGGAAACACAGATATTTACTCAGAGGACTCATTGGCACCATTAACAAGTTCTGGGGACTACTCAGTCTCTGAGTTTCAGTACTGACAACAACATTACATTCTAACAACATTTTCTACAAATCAACAGTGGTGCAATCAGAGTCTCAGGCTAGGTAAGGCCTACAAAGATGAATATATCATAATAAAATATTTTGACATACCACCAAAAAAGTTTAATTTTAAATGCTTAAAAATTTTTCCTGCTTTCTCTCAGAGGACAAAGAGCCACCTTACATTATTTGAGAAATGATTTTTTTTTTCTTTTAAGCATCAAGAACCAGCTAAGACAAAGGATACAGGAAATCATAAAAAGTCATTCTAGGACCATAGTTTTCATTGTAACCAGATCAGTATAGGACATAAGAATCCTCTTCACTAAAAAAAAAATAAAGAAGTTTATGTATAAAATCTGGGTTATCAAAGACCAGCTGACACTAAATGTTTTGCTCTGTATCTTAATTTGATCTCAAAGACATCTCCATCTCCAAAAAGTAAATAAATAAACAAAACAAAAACAATTCTTCGAGGTCCCCAACAGCAACAGCAGAGAAGAGACCTGGTGATTCTATAGTTACTAGAACATCATACAGAATAGCAACAAAGTAGAGGATTCCCTTGTAATATGAATGGGCATAGGATAGGTTATAACCCAAACTATGTTTCTTATTTCTCTTTTGGGCTGTTTAGTGTTTGGTCTCAATTAGTTATCCTGATGACTCCTTTGAATGTGGCAAAATGTAAAGGTTTTGGTTGCAAAAAAACTATGAATCAGAAGCACTTCAACCTCTACCTGCTTACTGAAACCATAAACAGGATCAGCACTAATTTTGCACAGATCCCCGCTTTCCTAGCTTTCCATTTTCTGGAAAGACCCATATTGTTTGTATCTATACTCTATGAGTTGTTGGAAGATTATTTAACATTTTAAAATAGATTTTTAGATTATTTTTTTCAGTTGTGTTCTGGTCTATTGAATAAATATACATATTCGAAATGCTTTTGAATATTATAGTTTTACACTATGTGTAAAACCACAGAAAAGTAAAAAATTTATGTTGTTTGCTGAGATCTTGATCTTTTCCCTATTCCCCTCAAATTGTGATGAAAAGGTAAAAACAGATTTAGTGTTCTAGTTCTATTCTGATAAAATATTTCAGTTTTTTTAGAGTTACTGATTTGAGAGACACATTCATAACAAGGTTATTATTGTAATTCTACCTGGAATGTCAGTAATAATTTATAGGAAACCTACAGAATATATAAATCAGTAGCACAAGAAGCATTGTCAAAAATACAGGATAAATTTTCATGTCCATATGAAATTCAGCAAGACCTCTTCTGAAAATGGTGAGAGGGAGGGAAATTGAAAGGAATAAATTATTGGGCTAATTTACACTATTAATTATTATGCCAGTGTTTGGAGAAAGAGTTTAAAATGAACTGAACAATGTAAGTATTACAGCTAATGAATCATCAAGATTTTTAAAGATAGCATTTTGTTAATAATACTAGTACAAAATTAAATCTACAAATACATTCGATTTCAGATAAACTGAAATCAAACATATATTGTATTCAGCAAACAAATAATCATCAGAGGCCTATAGGGATCCTACATCGAGAGTGAGAAATTTTCCTGCTTGGAGTCTACTAAAGCAAAATAGAGTTAGAAAATGAAATTAAGTAATTGTGCTGTGTTTAGGCTATGGGGAAGAAATAAATAAAAAGCTAATTGGACAGAAGAGTAGCAAGAAATCAGAGAAACCAGATTTCCTTGTTGCTAGGGGTGTTTTGCTTCAATAAATTAGAAAGGTGTAAATTACACTCCAAATTGAAATTCAATCTACTACCATAAATAGAAAAAATACATTTACCTTTGCATTTCTATCCATGGAACATTTAGATCTCTGACGAAAGGACCACCTGATGTCAGAGCTCTTTCAAATAAAATCCTTTCAAAAGCATATAGCTTTCGATGAAATGAAAATGTGATGGAGATGGAGTCTTGATAATGTCTGTTTTAAAATTGCTGTTTAAAAGAATGTTATAAGAAGGTAAAACTTGTCCAAGGACTTGGGAAAGATTTAAGGTCACAGCCAGAATCTATTAAAGGCTAGTTACTAAAGAGTAGGTAACATGTTGATCACAAAGAAGTGGAAAAAATTATAAAACACTGGTACATAATTATATCAGCAGTGATCCTACACCCCAAACCAAAATTTCTTTATATTTTTGTTATGATTCAGGAAATTTTCCAAAATCTGGAAACTGTCCCCATTCTTAAGACCATGAGCTTTGGCTAACTGGCTAAGGCTAGTTTTAGCTTTAATATTCTATGATTTGAAGATGTATATCAAGAACAGTAAAGCTTAATGAAAGAACCAAAGAACCAGTAGTTATAATTTAAGGCCTAAGGTGAATTGGGGCAATGTGTTTGTTTTTTATTTGCTTAACATGTTATTAAATTTCCATTTTCTTCTGGGTCTATAGTTTAGGGAGAGGTTTAAAAAATAAATATTTAAAAAATAATCGCATGACATTATGTTCAAAATCATTGTCAATTTCTATGATTTATGCAAATAAAAATGAAATATTTTACATCAATTGACTGAAAAACATTGGGAAGATAGGTAATGCCAAGTGTTAGTGGAGACATAAAGAATCAGAGACCCTCTTATACTGCTGATGGAAGCATAGACTGGTAGAGTCAGCCTGGGGAGCACACTGGAACCAATCAGACAAATTAAGCATTATCCCATTCTATAAGCATATCATACCCTCTCAGGGTAATCATTTCCCAAAGAAATGTGACGCTAGCCCAGATCATGTACTAGCATGTTCATTAAAATATTATTTATAGTGGCAGAAATTGGAAGCAATTTCTGTGACCATCACAATATAAAAAGGTGAAAAGGCAAGAATACATACTGTTGACTAAAGCAATGTAGACTGCATACAACATGGAGCTATCTAAAAATACGCATTGTCATGAGAAAAGAAATACACTGTCACATTACATGAAACTCTTTAGAAGGATCAAAAGTATTTGCAAAAATAATAACAGAAAACTATTTTCTTAGATTACAAACACAAAACATATACATTAAAACTCAGTAGAATGATTTTGTGGCAATAGGAAAAGGAGATTATGATTATAAAAGAGAATAAATAGCAATAATAATAATAAATAAAATGAAACAAGAATGATAGTGTGCCATGATTTGAGGAACACAATAATCAACCCTCTAGACATCTGGGGTCTAGAAGAAATAAAATAAAGAAAATTTAACAAATATTTTATTTGAAATAAAATAAATTAATAGCCAAAATTCTGCCCTAAATTAAAAACAAAACAAAAATTTCTATGGGATTAGTGCATGCTGATTACTATATAGCCTCAATGTATCAGGCATATGCTATCCATTTTTAATGCATCATCCCTTTTCATCTTCACAGTAATTCCATAAAATAGACATTCTTATCCTCAATTTACATTTGGCATAACTGAGTCTTAAAAGGCTCAATTTTGCCCAAAGACCTACAGCTTTTTTGTGTTAGAAGCAAGAGTCAAACCCAGATTTGTTAACACTGAAGCTCATCTCTTTAATCTCTATAAAATGTACAATCAAGCTTCTCAAAAAAGTAGCCCACATTTGCTATGTCTTATAAGAGGGTAAGACTTGTCTAAGGACTTGGAAAAAACTTCAGGTGGCAGCTAGAATCTATTTTGGGACAGTTACTAAGGAGTAGGTAACTTGTTGATCAGAGAGAAGTGAAAAAAAATTGTACAACACTGGTTCTAAACTATATCAGCAGTGATACTACACCCCAAACCAAAATTTCTTTGGTTTGGAATATTTGTATTCCCTGTGCCGCCCCCTCCCCCATTTTTAAAATTAATTTCATCTCCACGATCTCCAGACAAGTGCCCTCCATAACTTTCCACATGATCTCATCTTTACCAAATCCACTAACACTAACCTGCTGCATTGGATAATGATCAGGTCCTTGTCTCCCTTCACTTTTGTCCCACTACTCTCATCTAGTTCTCTTCATTTCTTCAAAATACCCTGACTCTTTTGTCCAACTTGTTAAATGTTGATGTTCCCCAAGAATTTAATCTCAGAATCTTTAGGGACTGGTGGTTTCTCCACATGTTCACCATGTGATAATCTCAGGCAATCGTAGTTCATAGATTGATGACTTCTAAATCCATTCCAAATCCACCAAACTATTGAAACCAGACAATATGTTTTTCTTTTTGTCTACCTTCTATGATCAATCACTGGACAAGTCTTGCATATTTTAGCTTTTAAATACTTTTCTAATTCATATGCTTGTTTAAACCTATTAACACAACCTTGATTCAGACTTGTATTATTTCTTGACTACATTATCATAGTAGCTACTTATCTAATCTCCTTTTCTCTAATTTCATCCTCTTTAACCTGATTAACCTGAAGTCATACTAATCCAGCTAAACTACCAATGGGAAGCATCTCTTCCAAACTCTTCAATCATTTTTGCATTCCCTACAGGATTATCTTAATTTCCTTCACAGACCAACAAATTATCCTATGACATGGTTCTTACACTGCTCCTGTGCATCCCATTTTATTATCTTGGGATACTGAACTAATAATTCCTTGTACCAGGCTGTTTAGTTCTCTTTTTTGTAACATGCTCTGCCCAGCAAATTCTTCCTATCTTTCTTTTCCAATTTTATACTTTTTTACCTTTAAAGTATCATCTTCTCTATAAAGTCATGTGTTAATACCTATGACCTATTATATCTTCTTGGGGAACTTTGGGCAAATAATATCTAATAATACTTTTATCATATTACTAAAGTAGAAACATGTATTCTATATAGAACTTTTTTCCCCCAAAAGAGTTCAGCATTGTACTAAAATTCATTTAACTACATTAACCTTAATGTAGACTTGAGTGTATTATGAGCATAAAATTTCATTTTGAAGATATGGTTTCCTTTCTGCAGAGTCTATAAAATAAAATTTTGCATTTTGATTTCAATTACATGTAACATTTTGGGGGAGGTAAAATTGAAAGCAGAAGATAGCTAAAATCCACAAGATCTTAATGGTCCTACAATTATAACTAAAAATTCCAATACTACTTTCCCAGAAACTGATAGAAAAAGTAGACCAAAAAAAGAGTAAGTATATAGTCAACTTGAAAAACACTGTCAATCAACATACATACTTGATATTTGTAGAATTATCTACAAAAAAACCTATAACTTTTTTTAGGTACACATGGAAAATTCACAAACATAGACCATATGCTATGTCATAAAATGTGTCTCGATCAATTTGAAAAAAATTAAATCATACATAGTATATTATCTGACCACAGCAGAATTAGAAATCAATAATAGAAATATACATGAAAAATTCTTAAATATTTGAAAATTAGACTACACACTTCTAAATAAGTTATCATTTAAAGAAGAAATCATTACGGAAATTAGAAAACATTTTGAACTGAACTCTAATGACAACTCATGAGGTCAAAACTTGTGGGATGTTAAGGAAGTAGTGTTGAGAGAGAAAGAGCTTATATTACAAAGAAAAGACAGATAACGTCAGTGTTTTCAGGTATTCACTTGAATAAAGTAGAAAAAAAAAAACAAATTAAAACCAAAGCAAAGAAGGTAGAATTTAACTGCAAAAATAATTAAATGATCAGTTTTTATGTTTATAAAAATATTTAATTATCTCTTATCAAATATATTTAATACTGTATAAAGAATAATACATCATAACCAAATACATTAATTTCAGAGATGAAAAGTTGGTTTAACATTCAGGAATCAATCATGAATTTCACTATATTAATATAAAAAGAAAAACATAATCATTTCAAAACATGCAGAAAAAATAACTCAACAAAATTCAAAACCCATTCTTGATTAGAAAAACTGTCAGTAAACATCAATAGAATGAAAATTTCAGTTTAATAAAGGACATGTTAATTGTGAAAATCTGCATGATTTTCCCCTAAATTTCCATATTAGCCAGGGATATTACCTCTCACTAGTTTTATTCACTATTGTTCTGCACTAGTCGAATAATAGAAAAGTAATAAAGACTCACCGATTGGAATGAAGAAATAAAACATTTTATTCAACAATGACATGGTGATCTAGACAGAAAAACCTGAGGAATCAACAAAAAACTACCAAACTGATAAGTGAGTTTAGCAAGGTAACGGTTCACAAGATCAATATAAAAAGTCAATTGCATTTCTATATACTAGCAATCAACCATGGGAAATAAAATTTTAAAATGCCAATTTCAAAGGCATAATATTTATAATATAATTAGAAGTAAATTTACCAAAATATGTGTATAACATATAAACTACAAATGACTGGGAGAAAGTAAAACAGACTTAAATAAATGGAGAAATATACCATGTTGTTGATTTAAATGATATATTATTAATATGTTTATTTCTCCCCAAATCTATCTATAGAGTCAAAACAACTCCAATTAAAATTCCATCATGTTTATTTGTACTAATTGATAAGTTAATTCTAAAATTTATATGACAATGCATGGAAGAATAGCCAACATGATTTAAACCAAATATAAAAACAGAGAACTTCCTCTACATGGCTTTAAGACTTACTATAATGCTGTATTAGTCAAGGGGCTGAGTAAGAATCAATGGAATAGAATAGTGTGTCTCCAAAATCACACTGACATATGCCTGGAAAGTCAGTTTTTCATAAGGATGCTAAGGCAATTTAATGGAGAAAATAAAATATTTTCCCCCAAAAAAACAGTTAAATAATTAAATATCCTCATGGAAACAAAACAACCTCGAACATACCACATACCACACATAAAAATTCACTCAATATGTATTATAGACACAAAAGTGAAACTAAAGCTACAGAATTTCTAGAAGAAAACATAGGGGAAAATCTGAATAACCTTAATCTAAGGAAAAGTTTCATGGAAAGGACACATAGATGATTAGTAATAAAAGAAAAAGATATTTTGGAATGTATAAAATGTAAAGTCTGCTTTACACCAGAGATTACTGTGTAAGTAAAAAGATAAGTCAAATATTGAGATAAAATATTTGCAATATATATCTGACAAGAGGATTTACATTAGAATATAAAACACACTTTAAAAATCAGATGAAAAAGTTAAAATATGGACAAAAGACTTGAATACATGTTACAAAATATGCTAAAAGCTAATAAGCATATTAAAAGATGTTCTGCATTTTTGCATAGAAATACAAATTAAAATCACAAGGAGATACAAGCAGACCCCTACAAGACTGGCAATACCATGTGTTTGTGAGGATATAGAGCAACTGGAATTCTTGTGTAATGCTTGTAAAAACATGAATAGTAAATCCATTTTGGAAAACTGTTCAGCAGCTTCTTACAAAGTCAAACATCCATTTACCATATGACCTAACAGTTCCATTTCTATATATTTACCCAAGACAAATAAAAATATGTCAACAACAAAGCTTGTACAAAATTTTTAGAGCAGTTTTATTCATCACGGTCCTAAACTGGAATCAATTCAAATATTCATCAACAGGTGAATGGATAAGCAAAGTTTCATACATTCCTAAAATGAAATATAAGTCAGCAATTAAGCCCTCTGATACAGAAAACGGCAAGGTGAATTTAAAAAAAAAATGAGGTCAGATACAGAAGAGTACCTTCTGTGGTATTCCATTCCTATGAAATTCTAGAATAAGTAAACTCATATTCAGGGAAGTAGGGTTGTTAGGGTGTGGTGGGATTCACTGGGAAGAAGCATGAGGGAATTTGAGGGCAGGTGTCGGAATATGTTTTATATCTTGATTGAGGGGTAGTTTTTGGTATATATATTTGTCAAAACTCATCAAACTGCACATTTAAAGTCAGAATAATATGCTTTATGTAAATTATACCTCAGTAGTGTTGATTTTCAAAGTTACTGAAACTGTACAGTATAAAATGGTAACACACTATTTACAACAATCGGATAATTGGGAATAATTCTGAAACAGTTGAATTGTGGTGATTTAATAAGTGTCAGTCAAATACTTTTTGAGAATTTAAGTAAAATACTTTTGAACTATAACTTCAAGTGTTTAAAAGAGGGAAATGGAACTAATATTTACCAGTTATATATTATTCAGTGAATTATTTCATCTATTCCTGACTTTGAGTATGCAAAATGAGAGACTGAGAGATAGTAAGAAAACTAACCAAGGTATACATCTTCTGCAATGGCAGATCTAGTGACAAATCCAAGTCTATCTGACTTCACAAGTTGATTATTCATGTAATTCCATGTTGAATTCCTTTGTGCAAACTTAAAATCTTTATGAATATCCCCTATATTGTGAGATGATATTTTGAGTAGTCAGAAATTCCATGAGACATTGGGCAGTGGGCCCTGTTTTAGAAATATTTAACGTAAAGTTTTTCCTCTACTTTCCTTCACAGATTTTTCTCTGTTTGCCCAGAATTTGTGACTTATCCTAAATTTCAACATTAAACCTCACTAATTTGGATCAAGGAGATACCAGTTGGGGTAGATGAGTGAAAAGTCCAAATTATAAGATACTCTTGAAGAATTGTAGCTTTATCAGTTTTAGGTAGAGGGTGTAACTTGAACTGTCCTAATCCAGGTCACCTAACAGAAATTCTGTGGTAGATCAGATTAGAAGGATTTCCAATTAACATACCAAAGCACTCTAAAATCCTATTGATTCAAGCTTGTATTGCAGATTCCTTTCATGTGAAAAACACTAAATTGTTTAAAATTTAGTTCGTATCCCTAACATAAATATTTTCATTTTATATCTGATTCTTTTAGACATCTTTTTTTGACAATAAAAAGAATACAATTTCTAAAAAGTCACTTCAGAATTCTCCACAAATGTTAAATTAGTAAAAGCAGAATTAGAGAGGCTTAGCTTCAGGAAAAAAAAAATTCAAAGGTAGTTATTAAAATGTCTAAAATCTAGACTGATGCTAAAAGGCTGATATCAAAGTTAGCCCCTCTGAGTTGAAAGAGAATCCATATGTATGACAAGTTCCAAAGATTCCTCTTGCAAGAGAAAATATTTGCAGTAGGGGACAGAGGAAAGCCTCTTTTATATTAATTTCTTGAGCTGCTTGTAGCCAGAACCATCCCCTCTGCTGTTCCCTGTCACTTTTGGAGGTCTTTGAGCCAAGCCCAAGCTGTCTGCCTGTCCCAATAGTGGTGTTTTCTCTTCAAAGAACCGTTGCCACAGCCTCGCAGTTCTGTGCAGGAATTGAAAAGCCTTTGAAATCGGTGCAGCCTCACTGCACAGCTAGTAATAAGCATTAGAGAAAAACATGCAGCTCATTTGTTTAAAAGTTCATTCGCTTCAGTGTGATTTAGACAGATGTGAGGTGGGTTTTGCTTAGTGCTGCTCAGCCTGATGGCAAAGTAGAGCTAGGTCTCCTTTCAAAGACTTCCTCAGTCCCTGCCCATTGCTGAGCTTCTGCAACAATGGGGCTTTGAAAGGGGAAAAAAAAGGAAGAAGAAAAAGAAAGAAAGAAAGAGAAAAAGAGAAAGAGATGACACCAGTGGGAGAGGCTGACAGCTCAGTCCAAACTCAAACAGCCCTTCTAGTGTCCAGGACAGAGGTGCACGTCTGAAGGTGGGGATGAGGTCTGGGTTCAGAACAGCCCAAAGAATTAATTTAAAAGAATTTCCCCACCCATTTTCTGTAAAGGCAGCAGCAAGCAGCTCTGTTAAAATAGTTCCCAGATCACAGGGCAGTTAGCCATGTAGATTCTGCTGTATTCCCAAAGAATACTATTTCCTGGAAGTAAATCTGAAAAACAGTAGATGCTTCAGTTATTTTCTACCAGGCACAAATAACAAATAAAACCCATCCGTATTTTTCATTGAAGAGAGGATCTGAACAATCAACACACATTACTAACAACAGTTTATTTCCTCTAGAAACAATGCTCTTTGGAAAGAGGCGTGTGTTTATTAGTCGTGATGCATGCAGAGTAACAGTCGTTTTGAGATGTGGAGCATTCAGTGCAATCAAGATATGTTTTTGCTAACCTACACAGACATATTGATAGCATTGAGGTATGATGCTAATTCCACAAGCAAATGGATCTATTGTTATGATCTTGCTGAAAGCTTAGAAATTGCTTTTATATTTAAAACCTTATTTTGAGAGCTGTCAGGCTACAGATAATACAAATTCAGTTAAAGTGTGCCAGAGATTTTTGAAGGAAATCTGAGCAGGTACAAATGAAAAAATATAATGTATATAATATGAATATGATGTATTTAAAAACACATTCCTCGGTTAGCCTTTTAAATTACACCGAATGTGTGTACATAATTAGAACAACCATATAATTTAATAGCTTGTAAACTAAAAGAAAGCTTCAAAGAAATGAGAAAGCTAATTAGAAATGGGGACATGGGAAGACAATAATTTAATTAGAACACAAATTGCCACACGCCTATAATTAAACAGTTGTGTGATAATTTGAGTGTGGCTAAATCCAGTGAAAATTTAGTCATCCACTGGAATGCTTTGTGAATGAATAGAATTTAGCATGTCTTGAAGATCCAATGAAGCACTCTGTGAATTAGGTCTGTAGAATGAAAAGACTGTAAGTGAAGCTTAGGGGAGAGTCAACCTGGAGTTGAGCAAGAGCGTTTGAATCCCTGTCTTCGTTACCTATAGTTAAATAACCTTGAGCAATAAGTAACTGGGCTTCAGGATGGATTGCTCAGAGAGCAGATTCTGAAGTAAATTCTAGCATTCAGGATATTTATGAAGGTGTGCCCTTGTAACCAACACTTGTAGAAAAGAGGGGAAAGAGACAGGAGTGGGTGGAGGAAGAAGTCAAGTTGTGATGCCTGTCTTGCTAAAACCCCAGATGAAAATCACAGAACTCGGGAGCTCAAGTGGCTCTTTAGGGATAGCCACCTTTATATTCTAGCATCTATCAGTCATTGGATGAGGAGCACTGAGAGAATGGTTTAACCTTGGGAAAGGATCTCTCATCAACTGAGAAAGTTCCTGAGGAGCTCATACCTGAGGGCTGTCTGCTGATAGCACTTCTAACAGTGGGGGATGTGAGTGGTACATGTTGATGTCAACCAGAGTAACGGTTCTCAGCTACAGTTAGCTTTCTATAAAATGAATATAACAATACCTACAACTCATAGGTTTGTCCTGTTGGACAGTGCCTAATAAATGGTTGCAATTATTATACATTTCAAAATGGACATCATTATTTGAAGGACAGACTAGGAAATCACCCTACAATTGATTACATAAAATAACATTAAAGTAATATTTTAGTTACCAAAAAAGAATATGTAACTACTAAATGTTCATTACCATTCTCCTTATTATTTATAAATATTGCAAAAATTCTAAATAGTAGGTGAATAGCATCTCAGGACACTTAAAGAGTGCAGCTAATTCTCAGCTCTCAGTGGCTCAAATATGCAGTCTGGTGCATAATCTGTAGTAGTATTGTTTGACGTATTTAAAGTAACTGCTTTGATACTGTTGAATATGACATCATAGACAATGGCTCTTGTGCCCTAGCAGAACTGCTGTCCCTTAACTTTTATTAACTCAAATATGTAATACCACTGATCTTTTCTGAAGCACTCTAATACTTCATGGTGTCTTCCTGTACCCAAGACCAAGTCTTAATGGGTTATTTTTTCTATTCATAGTTTAGCAATGCAGGAATATTTGCTGTTTAGCTGTAAGGAGCTGACTCATTTTTTAATGGTACTGTCATTTCATAGATAGGCTCTGTTTGTACTATTTGAGTATTAGATACGATGCTGTAAAAAGAAACTATATGTACTGTATACTTTTTTCTTTTTGTTGCATTTAAATATTAAGACAAAGTTTATTAAGACAATAACGCCAATAGAAAATACATTACCAATGTGCTTCTTCAATGTTTCAGCAGCACAGTATTTTAAAGTCTGTAGGAGTCTGAAATCTTTATGTCTCACATATGATTTTGAGCAATTATCACCTAGTTAGAAACATAAACCCACAAAAAAAAACATGTCACACGAATTCTTTCCTTTGCAGATTCAGAGCAAAAGACTAAAGGTTTGAAAAAAAATATTGATTGATAAATGAAAAGAGTCATCTTGCATATTCTATTTTCTTAATCAATGATAAATTTCAGTGTGTTACTTTCAGAGAAAAGCAAAATTATCACTGATACATGTGATAGTATATTTGTAGTCAACTTTATCACAAAATTTTTCATGCAGAATAAATCATTGACAATGATAAGTTGTCTTACTGCCTTGTAGCTTCACATGAAAATAGATACTTTCAGTATTTTTAAAGTGTCAAAAGTTAATCATTCTTTTGGCTTAATCATAGATGTTCAGATTTACTTTACTCTTAGTATTTTAAGTTGCCTTGTATTAATTTATCTTGACTAACAAACAATTTTATGACTGAGTCAGAATAAAACTATTCTGATCTAGATTATTATTCAATTAAATCTACCTCATAATGTTCAAAGCAACTACCATAATGAAGATGGACCTGTCTTGAATGTCAAAATTCTAAACACAGAATATTTGGGGGTGGGAGGTGGACATGATTTATCACCAGTCTGAGATAACAGATGGAAAGATAGATGATTATAATAAGGATGAAAGTATCCTGAGAAAACACACATTGAAAACAAAGTTCCATAAAAACAGCCAGGATGGTGAAAGCATGGCAAGGTGGATGGAAATCAGCAATTAGTTCCCACAAACTCATGTGGGGCCAATTAGTTCCCACAAACTCATGTGGGGCATCTTCTTTGGGGCAGGCTCTGCCCCACATACTACATGTGCATTTGATGGATGGTAAAATTATAGCATTACAAAAATAGATGCAGGAATTTTTTTTTTTTTTTGAGACAGAGTCTGGCTCTGTTGCCCAGGCTGGAGTGCAATGGTGTAATCTTGGCTCACTGCAACCTCTGCCTTCCGGGTGCAAGCGATTCTCCTGTCTCAGCCTCCTGAGTAGCTGGTATTACAGACATCTGCCATCATGCCTGGTTAATTTTTGTATTTTTGTAGAGACAGGGTTTCACCATGTTAGCCAGGCTGGTTTTGAACTCCTGACCTTTGGTGATCTGCCCTCCTCAGCCTCCCAGAGTGCTGGGATTACAAGTGTGAGCCACAGCACCCAGTCAGATGCAGGAATTTTAACAAGGAAAGAATCTCATTCTCTCTTTAAGATTCTAGACAAGAGACAGAGAAAATTTTGTGATGTTTCTAAGGTAACAAAGTTACTTAGTGGACTCCGAACCAAAATTCCAATCTCTTGACATCAGTTTGGTACTCATTTGCTTCACCATTCTAGATTCTATTATTATGGATATTTCTAAAAATTATATGTAGTATTTTCCAACATTAGCTTTATGTAGGACATGATAGAAGAGTCTTTCCTGGAGCATGCTCATATTAACTTGCTCACATCCTAAGTCAGCCAAACATATTAAGATGGGATTTAAAAAATAAGGAGAGGGCCTTTGTGTTACAAGATGTTTGAGAATAGTACAAAAATCACAAAAATGAAAATGTTTGTAAGAGTAGGATTAGAAAGACACGTCAATGGAACCATTTTAAAACAGGTTTTATTAGTAAGGTATGATGAGGCCAACAGATCAGGAGATGACTGGCATTGAAAAGACAGTTTGTAACTTACAGTTACCAAGAGAAAGGAAGATATCATGCCAGGCAGGGCCACATGAGAAGGCACTGTGATCAGTCAGGAGACATGAGTAAGGAATAATGTGGGTGGAAGCCTTTATTGTGGTTTCCAGAGGAAGGAATGGATAAGGCAGGATAAGCGGGCATAAGATTGGCCTGTTTGAATAATTTCAGTGGGCTCTGGGGTGTAGAAATTGTCTCTAGTTTTCTGGTACCAGCACCTGGAGTGATCAGGGAAGGGAAATAGTGGCCCAGAGTGTAAGCAAATAGAGGAGGTGATGGGGATGGGTGAGCTCTGAATTGTTTGGTTTGTATGGGAAAGGCACACTTCCGGGAAAGTCACTTGCTATTCCAGGAATTGGCTAGGCCTGGGACAAACAATCCCTTCAGAGTCAGCAAGTCCCCAGATGTCAAAATATCAAAAATGGTTGATACAAGAACAAAATAGAATGTCTAAAAACAGAATCAAAAATACCATACATTTACTATAAGATTAAGAGAGCTTTAAAATTAGCATGAACAGGGCTGTGAAAAATGTAGGATTTACATGTAAACTTTACATATTGTAATATTTTCATGTATCAAAATGTAATCATAATAAATAGAATTTTATTAACACAGATTAACAAGGATAAATTCATGCCAACTCTTGTAACGGGCTTTCTTGCAGGGTATATCTACTTTGAGGTATTTTCATGGAACCAATTCTGACATCTTAAAATGCCCAGGAAAATGGCCCAAGAATGTGGAACCAGATTAATATGAAAATATTCTTTCAAAGGTCTTCTTGTCAAAATTTTAGAGACTATCACATTTTCTTCTAGATTAATGTGATATCATATTTATTTTATGAAAGGTAGTCTTTCATAAACTAATCCATTACTTAATAGAAGCAATAATGTTAGTATAAGTAACATGAAGACATTCTCATTGCATAAGCTTACCTCAGACCAGAATAACCCACTGACTGTTAACAGCCTAATATTCATAAATGATATAATAAGCACCCTGTCATTTACACTGTTAACCTAACACAGGTATGCTCTAAGGAAGGACTTCAAAAAGTAAAAGGAACTCGACAAATCATACCCTGCCTGTTTACCAAAAACATCACCTCCAGCATTACCAGTGTTAGAGGCACTGCCTACCCAGTGACTTATGTTCAATGGCCATGGTATCCTGACCGTGCAAAGATAGCATAATCACTTGTTCCTTAACAAGGGACTTGTATGAATGGCCACATCAGGGTTCAGCTGTCTCTTATGAAAGGTAGTCATTCATAAAATAAATATGATATCATGTTAATCTAGAAAAAAATGTGATGGTCTCTAAAATTTCAAAAAGAAGACCTTTGAAAGATTTTGGTGGAAGATATAGTTCGTTTCCAAATAGTCTAGGATCAAGAGATGATTTACCCTGATCACTCCATTAATTCAATATAACTTTTTCTTTCACACAATTGCATAGTCTAGATTGCCTAAGTTCTAGTAATAATAACACTGTTACAGTTTCAATTTCTGGAGATTTTCACATATTATTCTCTCAAGGTGTCCAGTGGTGATATAATATTCCCACACCCTTGAATTTACTCCTTGGACATTAATGAACTCTGTAATCCTAGCAGAATTTGCAATATCTGACTAGATCCATGGGAGTTCCAGTTTAGAAAAGGTTTCAGGCACTTTGTAATAGGTCATCACTTGCACACCAAGAAGAGTATTTTCATATTAATCTGGTTGCACATTCTTGGGCCATTTTCCTGGGCATTTTAAGATGTGAGAATTGGTTCCGTGAAAACACCTCAAAATACTCCTGTGATATACCCTGCAAGAAAGCCCCTATTACAACAGTTGGCATGAATTTATCCCCATTAATCTGTGTTAATAAAATTTCTGCAAGTAGATACTTTCATCAACTGTACACGCTTCGGATGAAATGAAAGGAATAAAATATTTTAACATTTATTTCTTGAGTAATAAACATAGTACATTTCTTTTCAGAATATTGTTTCTTAATTTTGGTAGTAAACTTCTGAAATGCATGTTCTAATTAGAAATCTTCTTGAATATTTCACTTCAGAAATTCCGAAACACTTCAGAAAAATTCTGAAACACCATTAATTAAGAAATTAGCTCACAAAATAAACTGTGATTTTGAATTTTTAATGCCTTTTTCTATTCCACATAATGATTCTAGTTAAGTCACAAATGGTATTTAACAGCTGTTTTATACAATTCAATATCTTAATAGCAATTAAGGCAGATTACAACCTAAATAGAATCAGTTCAAGGTATTAAATTAGGGGCAACCCTGTGCTTCAGAATCAAGTAGATGAGGAAGTTCCTGGCTGCTTGACAAGACTCCATATGCTACTAAATATGCAAAGCTAGATTGGGAGATTTTGTGTTTTGGAAATGTAGGCAGTGGCAATTCAGGAATATTTAGCACTAATGAAGAGCATCAGATCAGTTCAAGTTAATTAGCATTTATCCTTCCTCCTTCACTGAGTCCTTCTATCATGCTTCATTCAACATTAAATCTAAGCATGTACTATTAGGAATAAAAGTGGGGCCTGAATTACCTATCCTTGGGAAAAACTGGCAGCTGAACAACAGCTTTCAACATACATTTGTCAACATTATCAATGTATTCACTTTACAGAGGCACCAATTCCATTCTGTTTAAAAAATATTTCCTTATTTTAAACATAACATTTAAATGTAGTAATATTTAATTCATAGAACAAAATATTAATACCTCAAAATTCCAACCAATAAAATAAGGCCTGGTCTTTTATTTTTCCACTTTTCTTCCTCAACTAATATTTTAATATATTATGAATCTAAAGCAGCATTTTAAATATCACAGCTCATATAATTATTTACATTGTTATTTAAATGTCTTATTTTTATAGATTGAAAGTATCATTTGTGGTCTGAAGCATATTAGCATTTTCTGAAAGGAGAAAATAATTTCCATTTGAGTGGTGTGAGTTAGAACCTATAATGTTTGTGTACTTAAATTTGTTTCTATTTCCAAACTCCTGTATTTATTTCTATTTAAATAAATGAAGGTTTTTTTTTTTAACTAGGATTTTTTTTGCTTTAGATCATATGTAATATTCCCCTTTCTGGGTCTCCCTGTACTTTTATATATACAAGAAGCTCAAATCCCTAGAAACTCATCTAAGGCAGAGCTATAATAAGTAGATCATTTGATTCATTAATTGCTTAATTCATTTGTTCTTTAAATATTGCTGGGTACCTTCTATTTACTATTCAGTGTAAGAAATAATCTCCCTTGAAGCATGTAAATCCAACCAAACTGTTAGCTTTACCAACAATTTTATAATATATTTTTCACTTTTATTCTGTTGTGGGGGTTCCTTTTTCCACTCCTTTGTTTAGTAGATGTGTGACTTTGGACAAGTGAATCAATTTAGTGAGCCGTCACTTTTCTTACAGAATTTGGAGGATGTATGAAATATGCATGAGAAAGTGCTTTTAAATTTAAAAACTAAACATAAAGACTATTATGAGATTACTATGAGATTGTTTTACCTGATTAAAAAAAAGGTGTCTGGATTACTATTATCACAACTATCACCATGATATGCCCAACCAAATCTTCTGTGTATTTAAAAAAAAAAAAAAAAAAAAAAAGCCTGGTAATAGTTAAGAGAGAGTGAGAGAAGGACGGTGGGAGAGTACAAAAGTGTAGTGTGGTAGCGTTACGTTTTATCAATCCATTAATATGCTTGATTTGTCATTCTTTTTATTTTAAAAAGATCTATTTATTCACAACCAGAAGATGTCATTAAAACCCTTTTTTATGGTTGAGTTGGGTAGGTTGAAGTGATCTGTTCTAACCTACTTTAAAATATGTATTATTGTCTAGGCCAGAGAATTTTCCCTTCATTATCACCTCATAAAACAACTATGAGAGGAGACTATACTTCTTACTCTAATGCAGTCGTAACGAAGTGAAAGTTTTCTGGTTTGCTTTTGGATTCTTCCGCACAGAATTCTGCAACCCAAGCCAGCACACACCTTGGCTCATGTATTAGCTCATTTTTCTTTCCCCAAAATTAAAGTTTAGAGACTAGGGAGATCAAACGAAAACATGGAATTCTTAAACAATGTGTGGCTAGTCATATACTGCAAAAATTACTGAATTTCACAAAAAGAAAAATCCCTGTTAAGTTGCAAGAAATCTTCATAATAATAAGAACTTTTATCAGGTTAAATATAAACATTTCAAAGGATACTAATGGAAGCTCTTTTATCATCAATGTGTACCATATTCTTGAAGTCAGAGAAACTAATTGTAGTCTCAAAAATATGTTTAAATTGATGAACTACTTCCAAGGAACTAGAAACTATTGACAAGTAAGATTGAATATTTATGTTGTAATGTCTACATCTATCTTATTCTATTATACTAACTGAAAATCATTACTAGTTTAAACTCCACTAGAGAATTATCATTGGCTATAGTGAAATTTTTGTTGGTTTTATCCTGGAATCCTACTAAAACACCTTAATCTAAAACGTTATATGAGTTAATCATAATCTCTATTAAGTGTTTAGAAAGAAAAGGAAGTAACGCCTTAAAGCACCTCTTTTATGCACTAGCAATTTCTGCAGCACAGATTTTACAAACATGCCCCTTCACTGCCCTCAGAAAAATTCTACTTTCTTGATAACGATCACATTATAAGCTGCTGAAGTATTTCTTTAAAAAACACACAACCACAGACTCATGTAGCATGAAACTGTGATTTCTACAGATATTTCACAGAACAACTTGTACAATATTAAAGATATATATGTATATATATATATATTTCCAATTTGTGAAAGTTAAAGAGATGGTTGGTTGCACACAATTATGAAACTGTTTATCCTTTATTTTGTTATTTGCATTTTAGTATTTAGGTATTAATTTAGGAGACAAATGGAAAAAAGAATTAGAAGAGTAGCCAGAAAAGGTGAAATATTTTAATGTCACATTTTGTTGCTTTCTCTAAGACATATGTTTCTAGGTTCATTTTCTTTTTGACTTCCTGAGTAAATGCCACTTCATCTTTGATGATCACTTATCAGTTCAATGTGAATTTACAGTGTGTATCTATTTTCCTAAGTTTTAAAAATACATTAAATATCTATTATGCTTTAATAACAAATACGATATTTATTGAATTAAGGCAATTTAAAACTTTTGTGAAGACCTCCAAGGATTATATACATTTGAAAATATTGTCATATGAGAAAAAATGTATTGCATTTGTGTCAAATTCAATATAATTTCCAAATAAGTGGCAGGCTTAATAGTGAATTTGAATATTCTTCCTAAATTTGAAGAAATAAAAGATACTATAAAAGGATTCTTGTCCCTGACAGTATCAGCTTTAGAAAGGAAAAACATATCCTAATTGATAAAATTGTTTATGGACTTTATCATAAGTTATACATTATATAATATTTGTGAGTGCTAGAGGATCTACCTAAATGTTATAGGAAAATGGAGCTGTCCAAGGCAAAGAATCTGGTCATGCACCCAGACGTATTCAATTGTATTTGAAGTGCTAGCAGTACAGTCTATTGGAGATCTAAAACATATAAAATATATTACTAAATATATGGAATAGTCATTTCATTGTAAAAATAGATGAATATTGACCATTTTTGGCTCATACTAATGTCTTCACTTGGAGACTAAAAATCTCATGTAAAATAAATCTTCATTAGGTAAAAGAAAGTCCAGAGAGAGAATACTTTTGAATAAGTTTCAATTTCTGCTAAAACTTAGGAGTGAGAGGTCTGAAAGAAAAGAAGAGCTCTGTTTACAACAGTGTACTTAAGAAAGACGAAGGCACAAAGCAGCACTGAGTTATGGACCAAGGTTTTGTGGAAGTTATTTACCCACTTCAGCATGGCAGTTGGAGTGAAACAGTACAGCAATATCATGAGCTAATTCCTATATTTATTTTAATTTTATGGTATGGTTAATTGTTTTGATGGTTATTCACTTAACCTTTTATTAATTTATTCATTTGTTCAGTAAATATTTACTAAGCTTCTACTATATACTAGGAAAAAAAGAAAGGTGCTAGGGATATACTTGGAAACAAAGTGCTTAATTTTTTTCATATTGTGTGATAACTCAAAAAAAATAAGATTAGAGTTAATGTGAAAAATACTATAATGAAGCCAGGGTAAGATACTAAAAGAGTACGAAGAAAGGGCATATAACTAAAGTGGAGCATAGAAAAGTTTCTTAGAAAAAAAGATATCTGAGAGAAGGATTAGAATGTTTAAAAAGACAGAGCAAGAGTGTTCTAGTCAATATCTAATTTCAATGTTCGAAATAGAGAACAATAAGAAATGGTCCCAGAAAAATTCAATAATATGCATAATTTGCATAGTTTTGGAAATCTGTTCACAGCATTTGTATTTATCTTAAGAGCAAAAAGAAAAACGCCAAATTAATCCAAAGAGATTGCACTGTGGTGAACAGACTGAAAGAAAGCAAAACTAAAGCAGAAAACTGGCTAAAAGTCGGCTGTGATAACCCTCAAGTATAATGGCCCACGCCCTTTCATTAGCAGTAGGAATAAATATAAAAGAATGGATATAAAGCTCAGTGTTTAATCAAATGGGTTTGGTTACTAATTTGTTGATGATGGTAAGGGAGCTTAAAGAGTCAAAAATATATAAAGCCAGGCATCTGCTTGAAGAAATTGTGATATTTATCTCATGATGAACCAAGGATGGATTGCAATTCTTCACCCTTAAAATGATGTTCTCTAAGTTGTGTTTGTTCTGAGATATCCCTATGCTGACTCTGTCATTCAACCAAATTCTGCATTAGTTTTGCTCCACTATCTTACACTGTCCTCTATGGGGACCTATGTGAGAACATTTATGTCCTAGTACTGAGATAAAGGTCTCTCTCTCTCTTTCTCTCTCTCTCTTTCTCTCTCTCTTTCTCTATCTCTCTTTTCCTCTCCTCGCTCTTATTTTTCCCCTTTGTTGGAAAATCAATTTTAAATCTCTCTTGTTCTCTGTCTCCCATGGATTGCTAGTAAGCTCAAAACCTTACTACTAGCAAAAAACTAGCAGGGAGAACTTATTAATCTTAGTCATGATTTTGGTTTAATTTCCTATCCTAATTCTCTCTTTGCCTCAAATTCCTTTCCTATTTGTTTTTCTTGTTTTATTATTTTGGAATGAGATCCAGATAAAGTAGGAAAAATACAAAACTTAAAGTCAAAAGATATAAGTATTACCTTGACATTTTGTGAATCATTTATCCTTTGTGAGGAGATAAATAGTAACAACAGAAATTATGATATGGTTGAAATGAGGTGATAAGTTGCAGTGTGGCTTGGCACATGGTACACTTTCAGCAAATGTTGGTTGAACCTGACTCTACGATGTCTAGATTAAGATAATTGTAGGAGGTCCTTAAGATTCTCTATTGGAATCATTATTTGGTGGCCCTGTCCTCCTCCTACTTAGATTATAATCTACATCTCTATTTCACTCTCTAAATTAGTTACAGCCCTGAAAAAAAGTACAAAACTTCTGAACCCCCATAAAATGACTCTTTTCATCTTCTAACTAGTACATGCACTTAGGGCCTCTGATAAATATGTACTCCATAGCCATCTTGGATTTGACCAGATATGACCTACTTACTCAGTCTCAGTCTTCATTCCAAATTTCTTGGATAAAGAAACCATTTCCTTTAACTCTGATTATCTGATTGGGATCTGACTGGGAGATATCAATCATCTGATTGGGAGATAAATTATCTGATTGGGAGATAAAGAGAAATAAGACAAAACAAAAAAGATCTAACCTAAAGGAATTTGTAATAAACGTGCATGCTAACAATTGCTAGAGAAGTTACTGTTTTATGATTATTACCATACTGTCTTTTACTGATATCTCTTACATCCATTTTTGCTTGTAGGACTAAGATACAAACCTTGGAGGTGCTTTTTCAAGGTAGCTGACCAAAAACTATCCGAAGAAATTGTGCCCAGAGTGGTTTGGGGAGCTGCTGCTACTGCTGAAGCACTGAGAAAATATTTGGACCCCTGTATTAGAAGTGATCCTTCACTAACCTTCCTGTCAGACACTGTTATGACCTCCACTGCACCTCCCATCCCTGTTTTACAAGGTCACTCCTGGAAGCTCATACCTCCCTTTTCCCTCCTCTTAATATTTTATTAATATTTCCCTCTCTTAATAGTTTTTCTAAACTTCAGTCTTCTCAGCCTTCGCAGAACTTCTGGATCTTCTGGAAGTTCCAATTTGTGATCAATTAACTTTTTCATGTGCCTTAGTCCGTTCTGTTCTGCTATAACATAGTACCAAAGACTGAATAATTTATAATGAAATTTACTGGCTTCCAGTTCTGGAGACTGGGAAATCTGAGATCAAGGTGCTGGCACCTCATGGTGACCTTCATTTCATGGTGGCAGGAGAAGGGCAAGTAAAAGCAAGAGGGAACCAAACTTGCCCTTTTATAACAGCACCAACACCTCCCATGAGGGTGGAGCCCTCATGGCCTAATCACCTCTTCAAGGTTCCACCTTTTAATACTGCCTAGCAATTAAATTTAAACATGAGTTTTGTGGGGAACAAACATTCAAATAATAGCAACGTAGTTTTAGTTTTTTACTTGCCATCTCCTTTCTTTAACTGGAATGAGATATTTCCTAAAATCGCTGCTTCCCTGGACGTCTTTTCAAATGGAAGCTACTTTTCCTGTCAGCAACCTGACATTTCCTAGCAGGAAGTTGAAGTATGTGTCTGATCTGCTCCCTAGAGCTCTTTTAAAGGTATAGATTTTTCCTGTAAAATCTCTTTTGAGGCTCCTATCTTCAAGATGGAACATTCCCTCTCCATTCTTATTGCTGGTCGTTAATTTAAATCTCACTGTCATTTATTTAAATCTCGAACTCTTGACTCAAAATCCTCATAGTATCTCAGATCTTGCAGCTTTCCTGCCAATGTTCTGGCTACTCACTTGGTTACAGCTACTTTTCTCTCTCTCTCACACACACACATGCGCGCGCACGTGCCCTCAAATAGAATGACAGCTAAAAAATTGGTATGAATAATTACATGGCATTCATGAGTCTTAAGTACTAGATATAAGCCTCTGTAAAGACATAAAACTGAACTTAAATAATCAAACCTTAGTTTATTGTGTCATGCTGGATTGGAGTGTTGCAATGCTCTCCCGATTTAGATAGATATACAAGTAGTTCCACCTCTCCTCATGACTCCTGAGCAACACATGTCCTCTTGCTTTCATCTTTACACTGACCCATCTTTCACTCACCCTCCTGAGAGTATAACTCCACCTTTGCTTAGGTATTCTTTATACAGCAGAAGCAGCATTTTTTATCATCATGTAATTTCACAGTGGGTGAGCCATTTCCTTGTTGATATTGGAACATGCCCGCACAAGAACCTTATTTTCAGGATCTTTCACCTGCCCAGTGTGCCAGTCACAGCCACTGGAGAGCCAACTTTTTGGAAAAACAACCTATATATAACAAGAGTTATAAATACTTGTCTTCTACCTAGCTTTTGGAGATGAGTTGTCAAGAAATACATGTTGGGGTTAATGAAGATGAGCACTTTACAGCTCCTGGCAAGGGTTAATGATCCCATAGATGTTTCTTTAGTTCTAATTATTACGGCCATTTAACATGTTGATGATGACTCCTAGATTTATATTTTTTCCACTTCAATTGCTGTCTCCATACATGAAGCCTTCAAAACATTTATGAAGGACACAGCTTACACACTGATCTGTACTTCTTCACCCCAATGAGTGTTTCCTCCATTCCACCTCCATTTCTCAAGGAAACAGTTTTAGATTCATCTAATTTCTAAAATCTCTGATGCTAAAACCCCACTCTCCAATTAAAACATCTTTCCTTCCTGCTTTGCAAGTGCTCCTTCCATAAGAATATTTTGTCTCAATGCAAAAATCCATTGCATTGAGATGCATCTATGTGCATCCCTACCACATTCTTCTCCCAATTTCTCAATGTACTTCATTATTTTTCCCCTGCTGAAGTTGTAATAAATTCCATTATAATTACTCCCTTGCTAATATCTTCAGCTCTCTTATTCCATTTCCCTTGATGAAATATACATAATGTTTATTTCTTTAGATGAAAATTGGGAAATATTTTATTTAATCTCTCTCATAGACAGACAAGCCCTTCTTATCCACTTAACCAAATAGAAACAGGAGTTTGGTAGGTTATCATTTTAAAAACTAGAGAATGGCTGCAGCATTTGCTTCCTGTTTCTCTTCATCCATCCATTTACCTTAGTGTCTCTCCTGTTGAACTTGCAAGTTCTGCTTCTCCAAGTCACAATGAGTCAGGCTTTTTTGTCATTGTTTATTGTTCCTGTCTGGCTTTAGCATCTGCCCATGTTGAATATACTATCCTTTCTTTTTTCACTTCAAGCACTTCTAAGGGCAGTTTTGATGAGAGTTCAGGCTATTCTGCTTTTTGGTAGGATTAACATAAATATTTGCATTCAAGACATTCTTTCCATTTGCTTCTTCTTATGGGATGACGCTAAATGCTGCATTGCACTGCTACAGCACATACATATTTTGTTTTGTTTTATAAGGAACTTCTGATACATTTCTGAGTTGGCTTTTTAGAATTCAGGTATTACTGAACAGAAAATTTTGATATGAACATAAACTTCTATACTTTCCACTACCCACAAATATTTGAAAACTTATTATCGAATTGAATCTTAAGCATGTTATCCATTTCTTTTGCTTTTGTTTTATTGTGAAATTGAATCTATTTACTCGCTTCATTAACACAGGTTAAGGAAGTTCCTCCTCCTTGTCTCACAAGTTTTCACATGCCTCTTGTTTTTTTGTCATATTTTGATGTCTTCACTCAACGTTGGGTAGACTCAGCTGCATATTATCTATTTATCTTGATTCTTAAGTTGGAAGTATTTCTGGGGGAAAAAGCATTTAAGATGGTAACACTCTAAATTTGTGCTAACCAATCTTAGTTGAATACTAAAAATGATTCTACAGTCTTTGGCTCAATTCTAATTTACACATCACCTGTTCCAATCATCTTGCTTCAAGCCCTCAAACACATACTATATTCCATATCTCTAAGCAGATACTTTAATCTCCTGCTATATTGAAAATTTTGATGAGAGTCAACCTCAACTCTTTTCGCTTATTATTAAATACTCCTTGTATATAATCACCATTGTGTACATCAGAGAAAGACAAACCAGTCCTTTTTAAGGCAAGCCCTTCTATTTGTGATTATTGATGTCATACTAGTCTCTGAATACTTCTTCAATAGTTATTTCCTCTGGCTTTCATGTATATCTATTTTACCCAACTCTTTTCCATAAGTCTTCAAATAGTTTGACTTTTCCTTATGTTAGCACTTCTTGGGCCATGATTTCTCCTGGATCTATTCCATATTTCAATCTTCTCAATTCCTATTAGCATCGAGTGACATGGTTGAACCTCTTCTTTCCCTGACTTCTCTGCCCTGCCTTCTACCAAACTGGACTCTCTTGTCTTCCTAAATTTATGATCTTTTTTCTCAATCTACCTACCATTCTTGCCTCCAATATTGTCTCTTTTAAAACACTTCACTTTGGTTTGTAATTTCAGACATTTGTCAACGTTTCAACTGTCATTTCCATGCAAAAGTCTATGAAAAATTTGTCTCTAAGTATATCTTCTTTCCTAATACTCTGATCTATGTTTTCACTGCATTCTGGAGTGCTTCTCATGAGTCATTGGAAGAACTTTCAAACTCAGTGTTTTCCTTTCAAACTGTTCCTTCTCCTGGTTTCCCAGTCTCAGGCAAGAAGACTGCCATCCTCTTTCTTTACACAATTACTTGAAACCATCAGTTCTTCCTTCTCAGTGTCTTTGCATTCACCCTCAGTTTTTCAATAGCATAAATTAGATCTCCATTGTCACTTGTACATAATAGTTTACATGTTCCTCACCTAAATACCTTAAGTGATAGGCTAAAAATGAATAAAACAAGACTAAAACACAATAGAAGGAAAAAATCATTTAAATGAAAGGCCCTTTTTTTCCTTTGTTTCAATCAGATATATTTTATTTTATTCATAAACTTCATATTATCACTCATCATTTCAGAAAAACTTGAAAACAACCTAATTGTGGAAAAAGTGACTCTAAATTTTACCCCATATAAAACACCAGTCAGTTAGCTAAGTACAATCATAATTACAAAATTTTTTAATGGCAGACAACAGAAAGTATTCTTATTAAAAATATCCCATCATTTACCTCTTGAACAAACTCATTCCTAAAACTCTATTTTCTCTACATAAGTTGACAAAGAAAAAAAGTATGCCCTAGCTCTTGCTCTCTTTCTTATTGCTCTCTCTTCCCTTTCATTTAGAAGAAAACATATTATTTTTGGTAAATTGCACTTATATTAAGAGGGGAAAGATTGAAGTTTGGAGAGCAGATAGATGGGATGTTTTTCAGAGACAACAAGATAGAGGAGAAGAATCTTTAAACCTCTAAACCCTCAACTTTCACATCTGTGTCCCACTACAATTCTGTGTCTGAGTGTACCTCAAAATGTGAAACTTTCAGAGGCAGAGAAGTTGCCGTAGTTCATCTGCTCAAGAGGGCTAACAACTCTGAAGCTGAGAGGTAGAAGTGAGGGTAGAAGTAGAACAAAGAGACAGAGAGACAGGAAAGTAATCATCTCACACTGAAATGTCATGCACATGTCCCAATATAAGTACAAAGGGAAGAGCCAATGTAAGTGAAGAGCCTCAGTTGTGACACTGAGCACTGAATCTTTCCTGAGAGATCACATGCCAGATGAACAGACAAGTATGAAATGCAGTAAAGATGCACAGACCAAGTTTCTTTGTTTCATCAATATTGAAAAAAAAAAAAAACCTAGCTATGAGAATGTTTGTAAATAAAAGGATTCCATTATTATTTCTTCCTCAAAGCTTGTTTACCAAACATAGAAAGCATCCAATCCACAGAATTGCTCCAAAATAATCGTTGAATTGTCATCTTTTAATACAAATTTGCTATAGTTTCTAACACCTAGTGATGATGTGAAGTGTCAGGTTCCACTGTTGATGGAGGATGTTACAGAAAGTCAATCCAAGTAATTTCTGTGTCTCAGTTCATAGCTCTGTTTGCATATCTCTCTCTCTCCCTTGAGACGGAATGCTTTGAAAGCAGAGGTTATAACTTATTTATTCTTGTAAGTAACCTGTTTTGTCTGGCACAATATCTTGTATAATAAATGTGCTCATACAGAATTATTAAATCTAAATATTTGATGTTTTCAAAATTAAAAAGATAAATTTTTTCATAGTAATTGCTGCAGAAATGAAATTCAAAATACAAAAATTATTGTATTGCAAAATATCTTCAAAGTCAGTTTCTATGCCACTATTTATTTTCATGGATGAGTTAGTGAATTTTACTTGTTACTTTCTTGCTGTAGTATCAGAACACGGATGATGATACTGCTCTCCTTTGGTATTACCAAAAAATCATTTTAAAAGTATAAATTATTGAATTCATAAAACAAGCCATTTCAGACCATCATTCTTGATTATTTTGTTTATAAAATATTAGCCATTGATAGGTATAAATAATCTACAAAGCATACATTGCATGAATATAAGTTCTAGCAGCTTTAAGTATTTAATTTAGGCTATCACTTAGTCTACAGAACTAAAATTAACTTTTTCTTTTTTTTTTGGAGACAGGGTCTTCTCTTTTGCCCAGTTGGAGTGTGGCATGATCTTGGCTCACTGCAGCCTCCACCTCCTGGGTTCAAGCAATTCTCCTGCCCTAGCATCCCGAGTAGCTGGGATTATAGGTGCACACCACCACACCTGGCTAATTTTTGTATTTTTAGTAGAGATGAGGTTTCACCATGTTGGCCAGGCTGGTCTCGAACTGCTGGCCTCAAGTGATCCACTTGCCTTGGCCTCCTAAAGTGCTGGGATTACAAGTGTGAGCTACCACACCTGCCTGGCCAACTTTTCAAAACTCTAGAGATTCCAATTTTCCCAAATTTGGATCTTACACTATCATTTAAATTACTGTATTTTTCTTGTAGATATTTTTAATTTGTCTTCATTTGCTACTGGATTTATTCATTCATTTATTCAACAAATATTTACTGATTGTGTTTATACACACAGTATATATATATACGTGTGTGTGTATATATATATATTATATATATATGTGTGTTACTGAGTTTATAACATGGAAAATACACATTCTTTGCCCTTACAGTTTGGATTGGAGCCAGACAAACAAACAATCGGAACATGCTGTGTCAGCTGCTTCACTGGAGGATGCAAGAAACACACAGGAAGCAGATGCCCCTGCCAGGCTGCCCAAGGCCTGGAATGTTTAATGGGGACATTCACAATTGAACTGAGACTCATGTAATAAGTGGGATTTTGTTAAGATTAATCTAAATGGGGTATTACAAGGAAGTACTCTCCAGGTGGAGTTCCATATAAAGGCTCCTAGCCAAGGGGTGAAGGGAAAAAAGTAAGGCTAAAATGTGACTGTGTCCATTTTCAAGGCCATCTTCCCTGGAGTACAGCTGATTCAAACCAAATAGAGAGGCCCTTTTTCTAATTTATTTGTTCAGAGTAAATATCTTGTAGTCCACCTATCTGGGGGTAGGTGGGTGGTGGGCAGCAATTTTAAGGATCATATATATAAGGCAACTTACATGGCATCAGAAGACATGGACAACTCCTTGCAAAAAAAAATGTACAGGCAGGGAGGCAGCAGAGACTGTGGTATTCAGGGTCAGAAAAAAGTGGCGAAGGAAGAGGAATACATGATTTGAAATACATCAAAGAGGTGAAGGAATTTTGGAATTTTAAAATATCCGTTAAATTTTGTAACAGGGTAATTATTGATGAACCTAATTAGCATGAACATGTTCACTGGAGTGGTAAGGGGTGAACCTAGTTGCAGTAGATAGTGTGGTGGTGGCAGTGAGGCAGGAAATGTGGTTAAAAAAAAAAAAAGAGAGAGAGAAACCAAAAGCTTCAAGGGGCAGGTTTGGTGAATATTATGTTACACATGTCTATCAAATACTCAATTCAAGATACAGAACATTTCCAGCTCCATAGAAGACCCCATTTTGTCTACTCCCAGTCAAAACCTCCCATCCCAAGAACACAACCACTATACTCACTTCTGTTACTATAGATTGCATTTGCCCTTTCTTTAACTTCACACACATGTATGGCCTCTTTTTCTCAAATGTTGATCGCGAAATTCATCCATCCAAAATGTGTTATTTTCCATTCCATTGTATGAATATATTCAATAGTTTTTAACCACTAGTTTCTTAGTCATTATTGATAAATAATTCTTAGTTATTACATTTATTACCCATTCTTGGTTATTATAATCAGTGCTGCCATTAATTCTTATAGCCTATCTTTTGGGAGCTATGTACCCATTTCTTTGGGGTATACATCTAAGAATGAAATTGTTAGACCATAACATAGGCATACATTTATCTTTAATAGAGAAATGCCAAAGCTTTCCAAAATGATTGCACTCATTTACACTTCCACCAGCAGCCTATGAGAGTTGATATGTATCTTTGCCAACATTTGTGTTTTCCATCTTCTTTATTTTAGCCAGGCTAGTTGTTAGTTTCTCTATTTCATTGTTGTTTCATTCAGTTTTCATTCATATCTTTCTGAAAGCTAATAATGTTAGTGTTCTTTTGTGAAATGCACATTCAAATCTTTTGATCATTTTTCTATTTGGTTTTCTGTCTTTTTATTATTTAATTTCTTGGTGTCCAGTATATATTCTGAATATGTACTTTTTCAAAATTTAAAATATAAAATATGAAAAATATATTGCAAATGTATTTTGTCATATCATGACTTGCCTTTCCCAGGTCTTAATGGTGTTTTCATAAAAAGATAAATTTTTAATTTAACTTTAACAAAGTGCAACTAATTAATATTCTTGTGTCCTGTTTACTGTGTCTTTTTTTTTTCAGCTCAAAGTTATGAAAGTATTTTTCTGTTTTTCTTAAAAAAAACCTTATTCTTTTGCTTTTTCTATAAAAGCCTACAATCTTCCTGTGATTAATTTTGTAATATGGTATGATGTATGGGTCATGTTCTCCCTCTCCTCCATATAGATATCCAAGAGAAACAGCATCATTTATAAGAAACAAATCCTTGGACAACTGTTTTGCAGCTGTTTTTGTGGCACTATGTGGGTGGGTCTATTTCCACATTGCCTATGCTGATTTCCTTGTCTATTTGTCTATTCTTGTACCAATACTATACTGTAACTTTAAACGTTATAGTAACTCTTTAAGTCAGGTAATATATGTCCTCCTCCATTGTTGTTTTTTTCAATATTACATTAGCTATGGTTGGCTCTTTGCATTTCCACATAAATATCGGAATTACAGTCTGCACATAGAACTTGAATAAACTGCTGAGATCCTTTTTTATGCGTAGAGAATTTTAAGACAGCTTGGGTAGAACAGTAGTGAATTTTCCTATCCATCAAACTGAGTTCTTTATCCAATTTATTTCTATGTAATTACTACATAATTTTATGTAAAGAATATCTTGTAATCGCATTGTTTTCTATTTATTTCTTATTTTTTACTTCATCATTTCTCCTTTATTGCGTTATTGTAAACTAATAATGTATTTTTATTAAATTTTTCTTGCTTATCAATTTGATACGTATTCACTTACAATATCTAACTAGATATGACTAAGAGATTTTTCAAATAAATGAGTGTAGAATTTTGTCAAATGCCTTCTGTACATCTACTGAGTTGTGAATGATCTTTTTGTTTTTCTCATTAGTGAGGCAAATTACATCAGTTGATTTTCTAATGTTAAACCAACTTTGATTTTGTGGTATAAATTCTACTTTTTCATGATATATTATCCTGTTTCTATATATTGACAGATTCTATTTTTCATAGTTTCTTTAAGAATTTACATCTATACATGACATCTAGACATGAAACGGGTTGGCCCTTTTTTTTTTTTTTTTGAGATGGAGTCTCCCTCAGTCGCCCAGGCTGGAGTGCAGTGGCATGCAAGCTCCACCTCCCAGGTTCACGCCATTCTCCTCCCTCAGCCTCCCTCGTAGCTGGGACTACAGGCACCCGCTACCACGCCGGCTAATTTTTTTGTATATTTAGTAGAGATGGGGTTTCACCATGTTGGCCAGGATGGTCTCCATCTCTTCACCTCGTGATCCACCAGCCTCGGCCTCCCAAAGTGCTGCGCATATTTGACACCTTATGTGACGTGTCGGTTCCTATCACTGGCCACATAGGAAGAGTTGAATACTGTGTGAAATTGATGCTTCTTCTTCTTTAAATTTTTTGAAGAGTTCGCTATTAAAATCATCAGGGCCTGGATTTTCCTCTATTGGAAACATTCTAAAACCAGGTTCATTTTTCTTTCATTTGTGTAAGATTCCTCAGCTTTTCAATTCTTTTTGTATCAATCTTTTTATTTCATTTTTTTTTTGCTTTATCAGTTTATTTGTTATTTAATATTCTTTTGCAGTTACTTTATGACTTACAGCATGTATGTTGCAGCATGTATCAAAACTTCATTCTTTTTTCATTCCCAAATAATATTCCATTGCATGGATATACTCGATTTTACCTATTCATTGCTCAATTGACATTTGACTTGTTTGCACTTTTTCTTTACCTTCACCTTGAAGAATATTTTCACCGGGTATGGAAACTGGAGGTTGACAGTTTCTTTTGTTAAGGACTCTAAATATGCGATTCCACTATTTTCTTCTTTTCATTGTTTCTGTTGGGAACTCAGTCATCAATATTTCTGGTTTCGTGTTGATGGCATTTCTGATGTTCCTGTTGAGGATCTGGAATGTTTTTCAGTGTGGAGCTTGAACTCTAACCACTGCCACTCTAGCACCTCACAACTATTGAAATCTTTGCTTCTCACTTTGGGATCCCACCTACTGCTTTCTGTTAGTTGTTTCTCTGCTCTTAACTTCTGCCTGTGCAGGTTAAGTGTAAGCAAGCATTTTGAGGGGAATTTTTGCTTTTCTATGGTTTTCTCCTCTGTAAGATTTCCCACCTCAAATATCAGTTGCTTTAGCAGCCCCTAATTTTAAACTCTTTTGACTCTTCCCAGAGAGTCTGCCTCTTTTTTGAAAAAACTCTACTCTCCTATAGCAAGAAGTGATGAATCACCCCTGATCAAAAGCAGGTGCTAATGCAGAGCTCAAGTCTGTGTGCCCTGTTACCTGTAAAATTATAGCTCCTGAAATCCTCCTTGCATTGCTTCTTCTGTAATGTTTCCAAGTAGTTTTGTTTTGTATTTTGTTCCTCTTTTGTAGTAGTATCTGGGGGAAAATTAATCTGATACAAATAGCACTTATAAACTTGGAACTGGAAGTTAATCTACACTTTCTAAGAGCTTGGTTCTAAAGCAGAGTTATATGGAGATAGGTCTAGAGAGAACACTGAATTGGGAAGTACATAAAAGTGGAAGTTATGTCAGCATACTTATATAATAAAGGAGTCAGTGAAAAATGAAAGGCTGAGGATTCAGGAATGAAGAGCTCATATGAATAAATTAGTATTGCGTGAGAGGAGTTGCTTCTCATAGAACAATTTCTGAGATTGATGCCACTGCTAACAGATGAACAAATGGAAGAGCAGAAAATCGAGGTAGTTCATGCCTTATAATCTCTATTTTCTGTGCTAAATAACAATAAAAGCTGTTGTTCTGAATAAGAAGAGAGGGGTGGTAGAAGAAAGAAGTCTTGAAATACTAATGAAGATTTACATGCTGCGATGATGAAGTGGAAGCTGGCCAGAGACATTTGGTTGAATTGCTGAGTTTTATTGAAGGGCAAGACAAACATCATTCCATAAGTTAAAAAATATGATAGCTCAGCTCTAAAAACTCTTGTAGTTCTTTGGCCACAAGAACATGACCATAACTGTCTTTTTCCCGTTGTTGTCTCATCTTGTATTTAGGCTATGGTCATGTAAGAATCTACCCTGAGAACTTTGGGGACTGAATCATATTATTTTTAATTTTTTTTTTTGAGACAGGGTCTTCCTCTGTCACTGCAGCCAGACTACAGTGGCACAGTCAGAGTTCACTGCAGCCTTGAACTCCTGGACTCAACCAGTCCTCCCTACTCAGCCTCCCAAAACCCTAGTATTACAGTGAGCCACTGCACCAGCCCCAATTCTAATTCTTGAGAGTCACTACTGGAATTTCTGAGTTAGCTACAGATTATAGCTAGATAATACAGACAGTAGTGAATGTGATGCTAGGGTCTCACTTGACATTTTAATTTCACAAAATTGGTTCCTTGTAAATAATGTAAAAAAATGCTTTATTTAGTCTTAATATGTCATCTTTAAAGGAAGAATGTTACATGTTAACCAACTAATCTGTTCTAATGCCTATTTTCTCCTACCTACTCTACTCCACCAGGGACCCAGAGAGTTCTTACCCAACTCCTTTAAGATTTTGTCTGAAGTAGAGGATTAAGTGTGATCTTTAAAAAGTATGCTTTTAATGATTATGAATGCAATGGTTTTATTTTGCTTATCAATATAAACTTTAGAAATATTGAGAATCAAAACATCCTGATGGCAAGGTCCAATTTTCATTATATTTTATTTACTGAAAATTGTGTATGCTGAACAATACTAATTCAATGTGATTTTTTTTTCTTTACACATGGTGTATTAATCATACACCCCATTGCATAGCAAACAATCTCCAAATCTAGTGGCTTAAGGCAGCAATCATCTACTATCATTCACATGTCTGTGGGCCAGCTGTGGGGTTCAGCTGCTATGGATTGTGTCCAGCTGGGCAGCTTTGCTCTGCATCCTCCTTGGACTAACAGGCTAGTAAGTGCAAATTCTTCTTATGGCAATGGCAGTGGTGCAAGACAGCAAGCAGAAACTTGTGAGACCTCTTATGGCGCAGGTCGTAACTGGGATACAGTCACTTGTGCTTATTTATCATTTCCTAAAGCAAGTCACATAGCTAAGCTCAAAGCTCAGAGAAAGGGACATAATACCACACCTGTCATGAGGCCATGGCAAAAGAGTTGATGAACGGAGGGGTGAAAACTGGGGCCAATCATGCAATGTGCTTGCCCTACTCTCCCAATTTCTCATTCAGGTCTCAGGATCCTTCCTAGAAGTTACTCTTTCTTTGTGTAGGGAGAACCAAAATGCAGAGGCTTGTTTTATTGTCGTCATTTTTTTTTTTTCAAGCATAAGGATCATCTGGAGCATAAAGGTCTTCTCTAACACAGAGTGGTATTTATGTTCCAGACTACCCTTGAGCTAAGCTTATTTATTGTCATACCTGGAACTAAAGTGAGAAACAATATAACAGAATGATGAAAGAGAATAAGCTTTACAATTAGAAAGACCTGGATTACAGTCCCAGCTCCAGGATGTTTGAACTGTCAACTGTGCCGCTTGGCCTTCATAAGTCTGTCTTCCTCATTGTCGAATAAGAATATCAATAGTGCTTACTTCTTTTTACCTCTATGGGGATCTTGAATTAAATAAAATAACAGGCACATGGCTAGCATAGAGTCAGTGATCAAGAATGATAGTAATAATTATTTCCACAGAATCAGTCCCAGAATATAGAGGACTGGTGTACAGAAGGAATAATTACTCTTGTGATGAGAGTGAAAATGCCTTCAAAGACATAATGATATTTGAGACGATGTTTGAAGGATTTTGCTGGTCAGTGAAATTATTAAAGGGCAATTTAAGAATTAATTATTAGATTACATTAGTAAGAATGATAAAATTTTCAAAGTAATGAGACATGAATTTCTAAAATTTTTAGGAATTTCTCCATACCCTATACTCCTGCTCATGAAATGTAGTATTTATTATCTTATCACTCACCGAAGCCTATGTGACAACTGCATTTTCAGTTTCCTTCATGTAAACTAAAGCTGAGAAGGGCATGAGGCATGGGTCCTTTGAAACCAGTAAAGCTGTTAAAGCATTCGTTTGGTTACTAGAAACTGAAATGGAAGTGTAAATAGCATTCACTAAATTAAACTGCAAAGTAATTTTCTTCAAATGCTATTACTCTATAGGTTTATAGAAAATTATATATTCCATATAGATAAACACACTATTTTTTTTCCACTGAAAACACAGTGATTTAAGTTCAAAACCATGAAAATGTTAAGTTACAATCAAAGGCCACTTTCAACTTTGCCATTTAGAGGCTCACTTATTGTTCATAACTCTTATAATTGAATCCTTATTATATTATCCTGCTGCACAGCGTGATTTCCTGTTATTTGTCTAATGTTTTTTAAAGAACAGTAATTTAATAACTATAGTGATATTCATCCGCGGCTTCTAACAAATGTGCTATTTCATGAGGCCTGTTTGTAAAACACTGTTGGAGTCAATGTATATTCCAGGCTAGCCATTAGGTGACTTTGAAAACAATGTAAAGCAGAAAAATAACCAAAATATAATTTTGGAGAAAAAGTTTGAAGTATTTACCTTTCTATTTCAGATTCTGCAATAAAATTGTTGAGAATAAATAAATGTTTAACTTATTTAGTAGTGAATGAGTAAGGAGAAGAGAAAGAGAATATCTTGTATATACCATTTCTTTAATTTTATGTACATCCAAATATGAAGCTTTCTGATGATAGCTAAGTAGATATCAGAATATCAGAATCCTAAAATGATATAATGCATATACATTTTTAAGTATCCTTTTTTATCCTGCAAAGCAAAAGATCAGACTTAGGGAGTGTTTTGTGTACCTTCCCAATAATATCTTGAATAAGCCTCACAATTAAGACACTTTTAACTTTTACACTTATTCCGCCTTATTTAATTATGAAAATAAGTAATCTGTGGTCAAAAACTGGAAAAAAAAAACCTTATTTAGTAATCAAAGTATAATATTAAGACTGTAAAGGAAAGAGGCTGTTATGCTAGCTACCCCATGCTGGAATAATAGGAATGGGTCTTCCTAGGAATTAAGGTAAACATAATTTCTCTAAAATCATAGTTTTGGTATATTTTATGCTCACTTTAAAATGCCACTTTCCTTATCCATTACTTGAGGCAGAAAATATACCTTTATTTTTCCAAACACATCAAGTCAGTCCTTTGTTATCATGTAGTAATTTTGAAAATTTAAACAAAAAAAGCAATGGAAACTTTATTCAAATGGATTATCTATCCTAAAGCCAAGGAAAAATTATTTTCTAAAACTCTACCATAATTTTTATCTCAAAGGATTAGAACCAAAGCATTCCTTTATTAGAATATTTCATATTAGAATTCTCTTATAATTCTACTTGATTGAATCTTATTTTTTAATGAGTTTCAGAAAAGAATTCCTGACATTTAGCTGCCCAAGTTGGATTTTTTTTAAGTTTGCAATTTGTGCCTATTGTCTTTCAGTTTGTGAGTCATTTTATTTTGTGGATTTCCAATGTGACAACTACAATTTCAGACCTTTGGAATATATTGTCTTTTTAAATATGTGATAGCTAAAGCCTTTAAGTTGTTCTGTTGGCTTTTTAAAAACCTATTAATCTATGCAAAAGATTGAAAGTTACATTATTCTGTCACATGAGTGTATGTAACTAAATAGTGAGAGGATACTCATATAGATTATTGCTATAAACACAAACAACATGCAGATATGCTGCCAACACTTCTCACTTCTTAATGAACACTTGTTCAGTGAGCACCTCTGAAGTGATTCCAGCATTAGCTGGAGTTGTGGTTTCTGCGGCCTTCACTTGCTGGTAGTGACCAACAGCAGAACCAAAATCAATCTCTGTCAGGCTTGTAATGGAGCACTTCCCTAATTTATGCGACAGTTTTCCCATTAACAACAAAATCTTGAGAATTAAATAAAAACAGACCTTCACAAGTGCTGCTGCATAGGTGAGTGTGGAATAAACGTTGATAAATGTACATGCTAGGTGGGAGCCTGACTTTGAAAAATTCTGTGTCAGATTTTAGGTCACATTCTGACAACTATTAGGAACACTGAAATAAATAGTTGGCAATCCTTCTTTGTTATGACAGGGGATGTAAAACCATCTTTACCAAGAAAAAGCCTATTTTGTGAATATGAAATGCAGTGCCCAGCCATCTTGCTGTGACTGAGAATCTGTAGGCATGTCTATTATAAACCAGAGTAGAATCCTTTTGAAGATTTTAAAAGTTTGGTTAAGCTGTTTTCACCTTGTTATTTGTAAAATTCCCGTGCCACTGCAATTCCATGCTTCCTATAGAACCCACAAAATGGTTTTAAAAAAACTTACATGTCAAGTTAAAGTTTATTTTTAGTATGAAGTATCTAACCATAATATTTCGTGAAATATTCTGGCAAAATCTAAATGACTCAAGAGGGCTGGCTGAAATTCTAAGTCTTTAAAGTTTATTCTAATTTGATGTAGTTTATAAACTTCAAATTCACATGTTGAGAGCTTAATATTTAGTTAATTTCTTTGATTTTTCAAATGGTATGAATCTGTATGTTTACACTGATCTAAAGAGTATAATTGATAACAGGAAATAGTGATATTTCATCAGCCAGATACAAAACTACCAGTCCATTCAGTCAGAAATTTGAACAAGTCGTGTCGAAAGCTGCTATTGATTATTTGAACTGAGTTTGTCAAATCATTGAAAAACTCATTAGTAGCTTCACATCCCATACAGTCATTGCATTAGTCAACTTACCCAGGATTTCTCTGAAAAAATAAAATAAAAGTAAAATAAAACAAAAAGCAGCTGTTAAAAATACATTTTGAAAAACTAAAAGTTAAAGTATTGAAAATTCTGGAAACTGAAATCTCATATACACAATCTGTAAAATTAGAGCCAGTAATTAATATGTTTATAGGGCTCCATATATAGTCAAACATGCATACAATATATTGTACTCTTTTAGGTGATCTGTACTACATACAGTAATCTCCCTCCAAACAAGTAGATTAAGAGTTTGTTTTACCCTCATATAACAGTCCAAATTGGTATCCTGGTTGGTGAAGTTGTAAGCTTGGGAAGCATGGCTCTTCCCTACTTGATGATTCAGAACCTTCAAGTACCTTCTCTTCTGTGGCTCCACCACCCACCAGGGCCATGTTATCTAGCCTAGAGATCAAAGAGAACATGGAAGTATACTCACATCTTAAAAGCCATCACCTGGAAGTGGCACCTATTCCCCTCTCTTACATTTTATTGACTAGCTGGCAGTCACATCGGTACAGCTAACCACAGTCACCTCTTTCTGCTAGAAAGAGGTGAACATAGATTTGATCTGCTGCACTTATATAATGCACAACAATCCTCATTTAAATGTCAACTTTACCTACTTGAACTAAATATTTAGCACCTTTCTATAACTGGAATGCAGCGGTCATTAAGCAAAGAGGTGCTCAGAGCATCTAATGTAGATATTGTAAAGTACAGGAATTAAAGTACCTGAATATCATAGATTATACAGACATTAATTAGAGAGGTACTAATTAATTTTTGCTTCTTGTTTAGTCTTTACATATGTTACTTGATTTCTGAGTCTACCATAAATTAAAAGAAATAAATGAGAATGAGAAAAAGAATAGATGTTGCCATGGTCTTACACAGAAAACAGCCTCCTATACAAGTAAGGCTATAAGACAGGTAAATAAAGACATAGTCAATCAATCATAGTAATTCAAAGCTACTTAGCATATGGTGAAACCTTCTACCCATCTTTGAAAACATATTTCCAGTGTAATGTTCTTTGTAAAGTATTCCTTGATTCTTTGTCAGAATTATCACTATCTCTTCTGAGCTTTAGATTCCTCAATATTTTTTACTCACCTCCACTATGGCAATTACAACATGTTTTCCTTTTCAAAAATATGAGTTTTTATAGACTGAGGATAAATTTTTTTTAATTTTATTTTTTAATCTTTCTGCAATCTCTGTGCTTAGCACAGTGCTTTCCATAAAAATACGTAAAATGGATGAATCAAACCACGTTCCAAAAACATCAGATAAAATCCAGTATTATAGCAAGAAAAAATACAAGTGCTGATATTCAAGATATTATCATATTGAAAGTGTTAAAACTTGCTTATTACATTTTGTTTATAATGGAAAAAAATCCAATTTAGAAATGAATTTTCAGGTTGTAAATTTGTTTTCCTTAGAGAAGCAAATTTTGATTTACCATAAAAGCTCATCTACCTACATATGTTATATAAAATTTATTATATATGGTAGTTATATATAAATTTAAATGCATATTTAATACTATATAATCAATTTATCATACTATTATTAAATATTAAAAATAGGAATAATTCTAATGCCAATGTGGCTATTATATGGATTTCATTTTTCCATAGATTAACTAGTGCTTGTATAGCATACATCTAGACATGGACAATTGAAATACTATGAATTAACCTTTCCACAAATTTCACTTGGAGCCTTTAGCACCATCTTCTATCGCTTTCTAGGAATGGTAAAAAAAAAAAATACATATAATCAAGCATATAAGTTTTCATATGTTCTAGAATTCATATTGAATTCTAAGATGCTAGGGCACAAAACCACAGTGAAATATTTAGTTATAGGTTATTACTGTTTGAAGTCTCAAATATACATCTATGAATTGAGTGAGTCATCTATGGCTAGGAAGCTTAACTAACTCTAACTGTTGCTGGTTTAGAGACAAAACAACTTTATATTGTTTAAACGTACAAAAATACAAACTACATTTTTATTAGTCAATTGTTTAAAATCCTTTTTATATCTTAAATTTTGCTAAGTAAACAAAATTGTCCTACATGAGGTACATTTATTTCTTTACATATTATGCTATCATATTTAGAGTTTTCTATTATGAACATTTCAGTAAAAGATCATCTTGATGGTAATTTTTCTATTTCAAGAAATATTGTTTCTGTCAAATATCTATCTGTTAGGTGGATAAACATATTTCCTTAGTCTTTGGAAGCTGAAAGTCATCACACTTTTTATAGATAAAAACATAATAATATATGCTATTCATAAGGTGTTTAGGGTATTAAAACCACTTCTGTTGATACCACAATTGAGCTATGTGTCAAATTAGTTACTAAGTCAAAGATCCCTTAAGAATAGAAAATATCATTTGTTTTCCTGAAAATGTCAAAAGTATGACAAGGACAGAGACTTCAGTTTTATTAACTTTTAAGAGCAGAAATGTGTGGATCTTGGATGACACAAAGCCAGAGTTTTTTTTTCTTTTTTACCTTTAAATAAATTAAAACTGCTAAGGTATATACTCACTGAAAAATGGAGTTTATAATGGAAATAGAAACTGACCCTTAACTATAGCAGCACTACCGGATGCCGTTATAATAAGCTCCCCTAGATGCCATAGTGTAAATGTATTAGCTGTACTAAGAGACCCACTCCTGCTATAATTATGTTAGGAACCAATAAGACAGCTCAGAAATCAATATGCTAAGACAGATAGAGTAAAGGACCATGGCCAGCCCACTGGGAATAGATTAGTCTGGCAGGTCCCTAGCTGAGCTATGAAGAAGGGGATATCTTCGCTGTTGTAGAAAGCCATTAATTGTAAATTTTCCTGAACAAGGAACTTGAAGGGAAAGCTTAAACTGCGTTGTTCATACCACTCAAAGAAAACTATAACTCTCATTGATCAAGAGTTAAGCTTTTTATTTTTATTTCAAAATCCAATGGTGCAAAAACCTAAACGTTCAGAGGGATTTTTGAAGCTGTTTCCACAGCGCGACTAAAATTCTTCTTTGGTTATTAATCTGTTTTAATATTTTTAAAACTTTTAGATCAATTAAATCATATCTAGGCAATGGACCTCCACGCTAACAATTGACTTTACTGATGTGATATCAATTATGTAATCAATTAATATTCATGTGTCATAAAATATAAGAAAAAGGATATATTCTTTGCAGGCTTTTTCCCAAGTTGGCAATCACCTAACTGCTAAATATTACCAAGTTTAGTTTAATAATAACTAAATATTACCAAGTTTAATAATAACTAAATTTAATAAATAACTAAATGATAAGGAGGAAGGACTGCTGCAACTTATTTCAACTATTTCTAATTGAGTTTCTTCACATTATTAACGACATCTAATTTGCTTAATAGACAAAAGTAGTAAGATTTAGTAGCTTTGCTAAGAAAGAAAAAGAGAAGGAGGAAAGAAAAGAGAAGGAGAGAAAGAGAAATAAAGTAATGAAGGAAGAAAAAAAGAAATGAGAAGAAAACAAAAGGCCGACCTTTTGTGGTTACAGTTTGGCACATCTGCTCATGCCCAATCAAGCTTTCAAACACAGAGTAGTAAACAAAAGCAGCCATCAAGCAAGGACAAAGTCAGAGACATAAGTGGTTTGAATGAGTGTGCAATTTCTGCCCATATGACCATCCTGACACAATTGCTCTAATTTTCTTTCCAGAAATGACTGATAAAAGATTTAGGTAATTGCTATGGAGACAGACTTCCTTCCATCACTAGGTATCTTGAATAATACAGCCTCAGGGTCATAAGATGGAGTGTCAGTTTCTGCAGAGTCCTAAATTAATACTTGTCCCTGCTTTGGCTACACTTCCTGTACATCTAATGAAGTGAATGTAATTTATTTTGACAATGTATTGAAAATCACTTGATCAAATGACTATTCTGTAATGAACACAAAAGGTAATATAGACTTGCAAACTATAAACTCCAAAATAACATAAATATATATCAATTTCTCAAAGCACATTTTTTCCTAAAAACTGCATATGTGGTCAGAGTAAATATGAAACAGAATAGATATTAAAAGCATAATAATTAATGTGAATGTGAATGTGAATTTTATTTTATTTTATTTTATTTTGCTCTGATGCCTGAGATTGACCTATCTCCATTCAGCACATGACCTTGTCCCCTCTAATCACACTTAATTTGTCTGGTTGATCTTTGCATTTCTAAGTATTAAGCAGCCTGCAGAAAGAAAAGCAGAGAGCCATGAATAAGCTAGTGCTTACAGGGAAATTCTAAAAACATTATAGATCTGCCTTGCCAGAAATTTTACCTTCACTTGTGAACAGTCAATTTACAGGGGAATCTTAAACACGTCCACTAAAACTTCACAGCATGAGACAGACTATGATTTTGCTGTCTCCTGAATGTTATGACATTTCCAATAGTTAATGAAATCAGCTGTGTGCTAATGAAAACTCCCTCTACTGACATCATAAATGATTAGAAGATTACATAATTTGTTCAAAGATTACACATGTAAGACTAATTTAAAAGGCAGTTTTTTTTTTTTTTTGTAATCAACAGGGAAACTGACTTAGGTCTTGTGATAAGATTTTTATGTTTTTTCCTAGTGGAAAACAGTATCTCAGATTTCAAAGTATTCAAACACTTGAATTACCATATAGTCAACTGTACCAAAAACAATTGCATAATTTTCTTTCTTTAGAAAACTAGCAGGACACCTTGGAAGCTGACAGAGATAATGTAATCGGAATATTTGGTTTGCACTAAAAATAAATACACTTGGCACCATTTTGGCAAGACAGCCACAGCAAGGCAAGTGTCTGTACAGTGGCACTGTGAAAGTACAATGTAGTGTTTAAATACAGCCAGGCAGAGGCCAGTGGATAATGCTCAGTAATGGGTTAATCAATACTTATTATGGTTTTATTGGTTCACTAAAGAGAGAACAGAACCTAGTGAGCACAGAGTCGAAAAAATCACTGCATCTGATCTAGATAACATCTACTCTCCCTAAGGGATTTCCCTATTCAAGAATCCAATTTAACATGCCTGATTGACAAGGATTGGATCCTAGGGAATCACATAACTCTTTTTAGGACCCAATAAAATCCTAATGGATTTGTCTGACTGGCCAGGAGGCTTCTAGTTTTACTAAACTGAGATGGTTTGTTGCAATTAGCCTTGATTCCACTTGCAGTTGAAAAACTAGGCTATTAGGAGTCATCCCCTCTTTATAAATGCTGGAGTCGTGCTGGGATGTGCCCGCTGGAAGGAGATACTGTGCTGTATAAAAGAAGACCCTTATGATAAATTGTAAACATTTGAAAGCTTCTGAAAAATGGTAATCAAAACAGGATTCAAATGAAAAAGGTGGAAAGTCCAACTAAATTGCACCTTTAAAATCCATTTATTGGTCAGTTAGCCTTTACAATTTATTTCTCATTCAGGTAACTGTAGCAGAAAGGAATCTCTCCCTTTGAAAGAAGCTTTGAAATGTACACCTTTTGCGATCTGAGCTTCTCTTTTAATAGCTGAAGTGTGAAAAAAATCATTCTGCAACAATAAAAATCTTGTATATGGTTGTCCCTGTTGCAGCTCCCTTTTTCTGGGGATAATGTTTTTACTAAGCAGCTAACTTGTTCAAGTACACTTGTTTTTGATCGTGTCTTGGTGCTATTAAGAAGTCAGGAAACAGTGTGTATGATTATTTGAAGTCAGGGCTGAAGTGCAGTTGAAGGAGAACTTTTAAATAATATAGATCGTATTTTGAAGCAAACAATTTCTTTAATATAAAAATCACTGGTGGAACCCATATCCCTGTAGAATTGTGTCTGCTCTTTCATGAGTCATAAACGACACGTTAAATGTGTTTAAATTGAATGGACTTCTTAATCAGAAAGATATTCACTTATGAAATGTCTTCGAATAGACATCACGATTTACTCTTTTCCCCTTAGACTTGGAGGGGTCTTAGTCATATTCAGAGAGCTCACATGAGCTCACATTACAAGCACCCTAGACTACAGTTTCCAACTCCAAAATCTCCAGCTAAAAGGCTATGCTAATTGAGTGCAAAAAATACGCTTCCCCTAAGAGATGTATAACTGTGATAATAAATATTTGAAATACAAGATGAACACATGAATTTTATGTTTAAACATATAAAATTGTGTAAACATAGATGTAGAATACTTTCATATCTAACTCTATATAATAAACTTTTAAATAATGGCATTCTAGCTCAGTGCCTGTTAGGAAGACAAAAAATAAATGCTGTGTATGATCATTACAGAGGAACGCTGAAAGAAATACAAAAAGGAGGAAAGGGGGAGGTAGACGAAGAAGAAAAAAGCAATGGAATAGAAGGAAATTAATAAAATATTAGCATGTCTTTTAAAGTAAAATTGTAAGAAATTTAAATTTATTTTGTTTATTTTACTGTATATTTTAAAATAAAGTCACTTTTGTTGTGTAATAAGAAAAGTGTTAATTTGGTTAGAAATTAAAAATTGATATGTGGTTTTTCATGATGGTGTAAAAATTATCTTTTAAAAAGTGTAATCACCAGATAGCTTCCAAAGGGTTAGAGTTCTAGTGTAGGAAATAGATCAAATTGGTCCTTCTGTCTTTATTGGCTAGATTTATGTAGTGTTCAAGATTATGCTGTAAGTATGGTGTTCAAGTTTTCTGTGGTAAGTTCCAAGTTAATCCTATAACTCTAAAAGTGAAGTATTTTTATCTGTTTCTAATGTATTTACTTTACCCTAGCATACATAGAAGTGTTCCCAGGGACTGAGGAACAAATTTAAAGATGTCGAAGAAGTTAATCTGAATCAGAATATTTAAGAAATACTATTGAAATTCAAGTGAGGATGGTTCAGGACATGATTAAAATGTCTCTCATTAAGATCTTTCACATTTGTTTATAATTATGGTCCCTGTTGTTACCGTATGACTTTAAATGATTTATTGTTATTGGTTAAAAAATTAGTAAGAATTCTTTTATTTTAGATAATATCAATTTATTGTCCATCTATGACTTGTTAATTCATATTATTTAAGTTTTGTTTGCTGCTAATGCTACCTAGGGCACAACTAGCAGTATTTAATTGACACATTACTGAAATGTAATTTTCAACCTCAGTATACAATTGTAATTATTAAAGGCAATTCAATTCAAGGGATTCTCATTCAAAAATATTAATATAGCTATTTACAAAAAATGAAAATGATTCCTGTTTTTTGTGTGTTTTGTTTTATTTGTTTTTTGTTTTCTGCTTTTTTTTTTTTTTTTTTTTTTTTTGAGACAGAGTCTTACTCTGTTGCCAGGCTGGAGTGCAGTGGTGTGATCTCGGTTCACTGCAACCGGTTGACTGCAACCTCCGCCTCCCAGGTTCAAGCGATCCTCCTGCCTCAGTCTCCCGAATAGCTGGGACTACAGGCTATTTTTGTATTTTTAGTAGAGACAGGGTTTCACCATTCTGGCCAGGATGGTCTCAATCTCTTGACCTCATGATCTACCTGCCTCAGCCTCCCAAAGTGCTGGTAGTACAGGCATGAGCCACCGCGCCTAGCCAATGATTCCAGTTTAAAAAATGGTCTCAGTCATGCATTTGCTTATCTTTTCTCATGAAACTCAACTGTAATGTCAGCAATAAATGGTTAAATACATAAACCCAGAAATGCAAGTAAAAATTAGACATAAATGAGAAAATAAGAAATTGCACAAAATTCTGAAACATGGAAAATAGGTGAAAGTATGTCAATAGATGAAAGAGAGGTGTGGAAAATTGTATTTTCCAAAAGTGACCACAGCTATATTTCCAACTCCACACGCTACTGAAGAACCTTGCTATTCCCTCATGAAACAGTAAAATCTCTTTTTCTTCCTTTGAAATTGGGTGGACCTGTCTCACTGCATGGATGTGTATAATATGGCCAAAAAGATGATATGTGACTCCTGAGACTACGCTGTGAAGGGTGATATGGCCTTTCCCTGGCTCTCTTCTTGGGATGCTCGCCCATAGAATCCAGACCTAATGTTGTGAGGAAACCCAAGCCACCTGGAGACATCCCGTGGAGCAGATATTCCAGTCACCAACCCCATTAAGGTCTCAACTGACAGCCAGTATCAACTGGGGGATATGTAAATGCAAAAGTCTTCATATGACTCTAGTCCCTAACTGTTGCCCCAGCTGATGCCAAATGGTGCAGTGAGCTATCCCTGTAAAGCCTTCAGCAAGTTGTGACATCACAATCAAAATTAATGTTACTTTTCTTTTAAGTCACCAAGTTTTGGGGTCATTTTTAGGTAGCAATAGGTAGCTAATTGTGTTAGTTGGGTAGTGTGCTGTTATAACAAATGCAAAACATGTGGTTTTGGCGTCAGCTAGCAGGTGGAAGCTGTAAGAGCTTTGAGGAAGGTATTAGACAAAGACTATGGGACCTTGAACAAGATTATTAGCAAATCGTTGATAGCCCTCTAGAAGGCTATTGGAAATGGCTTAAAGATAATGAGGAAAATATTACTGAAACCTGGAGAAAGGCAGACAAAAGGCAAAAAATGTAACCACACCTTGTCTGTGGTAATGTGGAAGATAGAAAATATACCTAATGAACTGGATGACATAGCTAAGGAGAGTTCTAGGTCGAATACTTAAATTGTCACCTGGTTTCTTCCTACTGAATTTGATAAATTGAGAGGGGGAAAAAAAAACAGGTTAGCTAAAATGTTTTCATTTAAGTGAAATTGAAAGGAGCTATAAAGCAGCCAGATCTTACTGAGTTCAAAAATAAAAATGCTTCATAATATTAGTTTATCTGAGGTTCTCAAATGACAAAGAACTTGTGAGTAAATATCAAATCCAAGGTGGGAAATGGCATTATTCTTAATACTTCAGAAGACTTAAGGATTGCCTGAGCAATTCACTTAATCAGATAAAGCCCTCTGAAAGTCTAACAGATCTTCTCTATTAAACAGTAGGGCTAAAAATTTTAAGGGTGTTATATATGAGAAGGCTTATAAGAAGCCAAATGTGGAGGAGGATTTACCTCAAAAAGATTGTTGGGTATAACTTGGCTAAATAACAAGATTCATGGAAAACTCGCTGAATTTTTAAAAGGAATTGTGTGGTTGGAAACATCACCAGCTTAGACAAAAAGAGACAGTGACATTACAAAATGAAAATTAATTTTTAGATCCTTGAAACACTATTAACATAAAGCAAGTTGATAAAACTATTCAGCTGCAAACAATAGCCATTGTTTATGGAAAAGAAAGGGTGACTCAGAGGGTAATACCCAGAGCCTAAAAGTCACAGTGAAACTATGGAGAATCATTCCCAGGCAGTAGTGCTGAGCCCTAATCAATGAGCTCATATACATGCCTGAATGAATCCCAGAATAATTATGAAACTTTGAATACTGTGTTCCTCCCACTTTCACCTTTTTTGAATAGGAGTATGTACAGCGGTTATCCTATGACCCACCCATCACTGTTTGTTGACTGTATCAAAGACAAAGAATATGTCCCTTTTAATTCACTGGTCTATAGATTGAGAACTATACTTAACAAGTTTTACCAAGGGAAACACACATGAAAAAATTTATTCACACCTAGACCTGATTTAGTTGACAAAATCCTGGTCCTCAAGCATAAAACTGATGCTATAATGGATGAGATTTTGGATTTCCTTGGAGGAAAAGGTGTGATTGTATCAATATTTTGCATGTGATTATGAAGTGAATTGTGCTTAGAGTAAGGATAATAATAGACGGAACTTTATAGCAGCAACATTTACGGCAACATTTCTTTTCCTATGCACTCTTCTAGAGTCTTGCCACTACTCCACTAATTTTTTTTTTTTTTCAAAAGAAAAGAAGAAGGTTTTTCCTCCTTCCTTTGAATTTGGAAAGGACTTTGTAGCTACTTGCATAAATAGAATGCAGCAGAAGTGACTGTGCATGACCTCTAAGGCTGAATCATAAAAGGTAATATGACCTCCATCTGGCTCTCTTGGATAATTACCCTTGAAATCCAGCCACCACGTACTAAGGAATGTGTCAGGCCATATGGAGAAGATGTGGTATTTTTGCCAATAGCCTCATATAGGGTCTTAAATACCAGAAATGTGAGAAAATGGAATTTCAGATTATTTCAGCCCCCAGCCTTCAAACTGCTGCAGCTAATACTAATAGAATTAAGGATGAGTTATCACTACTGAGCCCCACCGAAATAGGAGTTCAGCAAGCAGAATATTAATAATCATTGTTGCTTTAAGCCACTGTGTTTGGGTGGTTTGTTACACACATTAATAATAGAACAAGAATAAGGGAAGGCAGCACAGCAAATACAGGAAAATGGGATGGAAGAATAGATTGAAGTAGGGAGAAATTAATTGAAAGTCGGTCTGGAGCAATGGTTATCAAAGTGTGGATCCATAGCATGCAACCAGCTGAGAACTTATTAAAAGGCAAATTCCTAGACCATGCCCAGACATACTGAGTCAAACACTCTGCAGTACATATGGCTACTTTGTATTAGCCACGCCAGATAACCTTCCAGATAATTCTAATTCAAACTAAAGTTTGAGAACCAGGGGGCTAGAAACTGCCTGCGAGTTCCCTCTGCAGTTACTGGAAGATAATTCATTAAAATCCCACTAACACTCATCTGAATGTATTGTCTAGAAAGAACTAAGTCTGCTAGTATGTGAGTTAGTGTCACAGAGTAAAACCATTTTCATTCCTGCTCATCGATATGCTTCTATTATACGCAGACTTTCCAGGAAGCCTTCCATTTCCATTTCAGAAGAGATACTTACAGGGAATAGCCATCCTACACACACAGTAATAAAGGAAACCCACACCAGTTGCCCAGAGAAATAAATTAAAACTTGAATTTTGTAAATATGAATGGTCAGTGAAGGATAATAATTTCCCTTGATACAAGGAAATGTAAAAAAGAGCAGCTTACCCCAGAGAAATGGAGATAATTCAGGAAAAGAAGAGAACTTATTAAATATTTGGTATAGCCTCAAAGAGATTTAAGAATATAGCACACCTACAAAAGCAAGAATAAGATGCCTCAAAATAGAAAAATTCAAAGACACTAAGTGTATTTTTGAAATTTATGAAAAATAAATATCTAAAATTTCAAAATAATGGGTTAACTATAAAATTAATAATACATGGCCAAATGTGGGTAAAAATAGCAGAACTGTTAAAAAACAGAGAAAATATTAAATACATAAATTCTCAATAATGGGTATCTAATATTTAATGTATAGGAATTCAAAAAGAGTAAAACATAAAATAGAAGTAAAAAATATGAAAAAGTTTAAAGATACTGTATCAGCTTCATCTGAAAGAGAAAGAGACAGTCCAAAATTTTTGAAAAAGGTGTTGTATTTCCAAACTTATTTGGGCAGGGACAAGACTGAGAACACTTCTCAGCTAAAACAATCCATTTATTATGGGAAAGGTAGGACTCAGAGAGCTGAATCAAATCTTCAGAAAACACAGCCAGAAGCTAAGTAGATTCCTTCTCAGGAAGCAGATTTGGGTTTTAATCAAGACTATGATGATACGTGTCTGGCTGGATTTCAGTTCCTATTGGCAACTGAATTCTACATGTCTCCTGTTATTTCTCCTTTTAAAGAAAAGTGTCTATTGTGATTATTTGATGCCTGTTTCACCATAATGTGTTGGAAATGTAGGGGGCAGGAAACTTGTCTATTTACTTCACAGGTCAACAGAGAGAAAAATCACACTCTAGGAGCGCCATCTGTACCTAGACCTGGTTTAGGTGATGGTAAACTAAACCTCAGGCCAATATCATACTGTGCTAATGTATTTAGGATCTTGGGAGTGGGCAGGATTTTGTACATGAAAAGAATGTAAATAATTTGTGGTCAGAGTTTGGACTATAGTACATTAAAGTTCATTGCAAGTCTTTTGCTCTTTTGGATTATCTCTAATTTAAAAAAGGTCTATGTTTCCTTGCCTTTAATCTGGGAAAGGTCTGTGACTACTTGACCTATAGAATATGTTAGAACTGAAGCTTTGCAAGTTTCCAGGCCTTGACCTTGAAAGGCTGGCAGTTTCTACTTTCTGCTTCTTGGATCACATTCTTGGGGAGGCAGCTGCCACTCTGTGGGAAATCAAAGCGTTCCCATGGACAGGCCTATGTGGAGACAATCAGAAGTCTCTGGCCAACAGCCCTCCACTAGGTTCACAGGTGACAACTAATACAAATTGCCAGCCATGAAGGAAGCCACTTTAGAAGTGGATCCTCAGCCCCAGTTAAGCCACTTCAGGTGATGCGGTGTACATCAGAAAGTAACCATCCATGCTAAACCCTGCCAAAACGCAGATTTGTACACAGACAAATGATAGCTGTTTTTTAAGTCACTAAATTTTAGCATGATGTTTTATGCATCAGTAAGTAACCAGAATAAAATATTTGGTACTATAATTCTTTATGCAGTAATTTGGTACTGTAATTTGTTATGCAGTAATAATAGGTACAATATATACTTGTGAAACTTCAGAATAAAACATTAAAATATATCATGTTTATATATATTTATATGTAATAAGAAAATGAAGTCAAGAAATTTACAGAGAAATAAGATCAAATTGACATTAGACTTTTCTTCAGTAGATGATAGAACACATTAGAGTAACGCCTTTTGAGTTCTGAAGGAATAATTTTGATTCGAGAAGATAATTTTTTTAAAGTATATATACAGGAGTGTGTATGTGTATATGTATATATACACACACACATACACATACATATACATATATATACATACACATACATATACACATATAGATATATGTATGTGTTCTCTTAACAGGAACTAAATGGTTATAATACATGATATATAGTCAATTAAGATGTCATTTTACCACATTAAAAATTTATTGTTTTGTTTTTGGTTTTTTATTAGTACAACAGGCTATGAATTTTTCAGAGCTTCCTTGTATATTTTATAGTATTTTCCTTACAGATCTCAGTGTTCTGTAACGATAAAAAATGAAATTTTACTTAAAAATTCAACTAGGGATGAAGTGAGCACAGTGGTTAGAATTAGGAAAGGATTACAATTCCCTCAAACTGTAACTATTCCTTTCCCTATTTGCCAAGTTTTTGATTGTTCAGAAAATAACACGAAGGACAGCATCCCTATCAATGTTGGAGAGAGCTCATTTCTGAGCTTTCCCTTTGGTTAAGCCAAAGCACAGCTGCCTAAAATACATCTAATTACGGCAGTAATTAAAGTTCTTACCTTACCTGTGTAGTCAAGGACACAAGGACTTCTAATGGGAACAAATCTAGATATAAAGGCTTGCTGTCAATTAGCCCTGATGGTTTGAAAAAATAATGAAGGAGAATGAGGGTTGAGTTACAGCTCCATACAAAACAAATAGAGTAATTCAGTACCTCTTTCTTTTCCTGGATCCAACGCAAGAGTTTGGGAGAAGAAAGACAAGAAGATTATCTAGGTAATATGATCTTAAGAATATCAGTGGATAATGGTGTCCTCCGTCAACTTTGTGCTAGTGCTTACCTCTAACAAAAGATGGGACTGCTACAAATACAAGCCCTTCAATCTGGAAACAACAAAACTGTTCAGGCTCTTGTCACAGATTCTGTCAATAGAATGAAGACCAAAAAAAGGAGAAAAGAAATGTAATTCGGCTGTTGGCAGTGTTTTCTGCTCCATCCTCTCTGAGCAAAACTGTCTTTCCTGATGAGCCTTTCACAAGCTGACGATATATTTGGAATATGTTTTTCCTTGGTTAAAAAATATTGTTTTTCTGTCTTGATAAGGAAATAATTATAATAAATTGTGAGAGTGCTAAATTATGTAATGGGAATTGTTAAGGTATTCTTTAAAAAATAAAAGTCTTGGAAAATCTCTTTCATCCATAGCATATCTTGACTGTATTACATATTAATCTTAAAAACACAGATATCATATGTATTACTTGAAATGTTGTTGTTTCTATGCCCTCCAAAATTCGCCACTTGATACAGAAGGTAATCTACACACCTGTCTTCTTATAGATTATAAAGTCTTTGAGATGATATTATGGACAAATCCCAGAGACTCTGTGACCAGTAAAATGTAAATGTTCAATCTGTATTTTGATCTTGTATCTAATGTGAACTTGAATTTTGCTTTAATTATACTAAATACCTGTTCTATTAATTATAATGAATATCAAGCACGTCATTAAGAATAATTATGTATGCTTTATGCATTTCATATTTAAGATTTCTTCTCAAATTGTATTTTAGGTGCAGAAGAGACATCATATACAATTTTGTTACATGGGTAAATTGTGTGTTGCTGAGGTTTGATGTATAAATGATTCCATTACCCAGGTGGTGGGTATACTACCTCATAGGTAGTTTTTCAACTCTTACCCCATTCCCGCCCTCTCACTTCTAGTAGCCTCATGCACAGTATCTATTGTTCTCATCTTTATGTTCATGTATACTCAATGCTTAGCTCCCACTTGTAAGTGAGAACATGCGGTATTTGGTTTTCCATTCCTTATGCTTTATTTATGTTTTGTTCTTTTCCTATTTTCTCACTTATTCATACAGAGGGACATGCATTTATTGTGATGGTTAGTTTCACCAATTTGGCTAGGCTATGGTATGCAGTTATTTAATCAAACACTAATATAGGTTTTGCTGTGAAGATATTTTGTACATGTGGTTGTGATTTACAATCAGTTGACTTTAAGTAAAGGAGATTGTCCTTGATAATTTGAGTGGGACCTCATCCAAACCATGGAAGACCTTAAGAACAAATATTTGGGTTTTCCAGAGAAGAAGAAATTTTGCCTCAACACTGCAGCATTAACTCCTGCCCTCTGAATTTTCTACAGATCTCAGCCTTGGCAGTTTCCACAATCTCATGAGTTGACTTTTTAAGATAAATCTATAAATATTTCCACAGTCTCATGAGTTGACTTTTTAAGATAAATCTATAAATATTTCCACAATCTCATGAGTTGACTTTTTAAGATAAATCTATAAATATACAAGGAAGACTTCAAAAAGTTCATAGAAAAAATAGAATTAAAAGAAAAAATTTGAAATACAAAATTTATTTCTCAGAATCGAGGTCAAGACTTTTTAATTTTATTTTTCTGAAACAGAGTCCCGTTCTGTCACCCAGGCTGGAGTGCAATAGTGCAATGGTGCCATCTCGGCTCACTGCAACTTTTGCCTCCCAGGTTCAAGTGATTCTCCTGCCTCAGCTTCCCAAGTAGCTGGGATTACACCACCATGCCCAGCTAATTTTTCTATTTTTAGTAGAGATGGGGTTTCACCATGTTGGTCAGGCTGGCCGGGTGCAGTGGCTCCTGCCTGTATTCTTAGCACTTTGGGAGACTGAGGCAGGTGGATCACCTGAGGTCAGGAGTTCAAGACATTTTTATAAGCCATTTAGTCTATCCATAAAGAACTAAGGGACCTGGGAATTTAACCATGTCAATGTAGTCTTTTTAAAATTATTAACTAAAGAAAAATGGGTTCTCTTTAATATCTTAAATTTTTTTAAGATTAGGAGACAAAAAGAAGTTAGAGAAAAATAAAGACTGTAAGGTGCATGCTAATGATTCCTCATAAAAACTCTCACAAAATTGCCCTTACTTGATGAGAGAAATGAGTAGGAGTACTGTCGGGGTGAAGAAGGTCTCTCTTTCATGCTAAAGCTTGGCTAACTTTCTTAAAACACTCTCATAATAAGTAGATGTTATCATTCTTTGGCCCTCCAGAAAGTCAACCACTAAAATGTCTTGAGTATCCCCACAAAATGTTGCCATGACCTCTGCTCTTCACAGGTCCACTTTTGCTTTGACTGGATCACTTCCACATCATGGTAGCCACTGCTTTGATAGTGTTTTGTCTTCTGGATCATACTGATAAAGCCATGTTTCATCTGTGGTTACAATTTATTTGATAAAACACTTCAGGATCTTGATCCCAATTGTTTAAAATTTCCAGTGAAAGCTCTGACCTTGTCTGCAGCTGATCTGGGCCCAACTGTTTGGCATGCATTTATTGAGTGGAAAGTTTACTTTAATTTTTCAGTCAAAGTTTTGTAACCCAAGGTAACTGTGATGTCTTTGGCGTTGACTACTGTGTCTGCTGTTAATTGTTGGTCCTCTTTAATTAGGCCGTGAACAAGATGAATTTTTTTCTCACAGATTGATGTGGATGGTCTGCCATGACAGGCTTCATCTTCAATATTGTCTCGTTCCTTCTGTTTCTTCTTAAAACAAGTTACCTATTTGTAAACTGTTGATTTCTTTGGTGCATTGTCCCCATAAACTTTTCATAAAGGATCAATGATTTCATCATTTTTCCACCTCAACTTCAGCACAAATTTGAATGTTTACCACAAACATTCTTGTGTCCGTTTTAACAGAATTTAGGTTACTCTGACAGGGGCTCTTTTCAAACTAATCTTATCTTTCTTAATGCCTCCAACTAGATTCTGTTCTGTACAGACATGTTATAATAAATTAGTATGAGTTTATGTTTGTGCAAAAAATGTTGAAATTCATGATAGCTTTTTGATAACACACATTTTCCATGAACTTTTGAAGAAGCGTTGTGTGTGTTTGTGGTGTGGTGTGTGTGTGTGTGTGTGTGTGCACGCATGCACTTTCCTGAAGAATGCTGACTAATATATAAACTTAAGACATATGGAATATATATGAAATTTTATAATTTCAGGGAATATCATGAGTTTTTGTCTCTATGTTTGTCATTTATTGCTTTAAGTTTTAATACCACATCTTTGAAGTCAGTAATAGAAATGCAAATATGTACTTTGAAACTATCTAGAAAATTATTTTAAAAGATCAATATGAAAAGCTGATAAATTATACATTTTACCATATCAGTTAGGGGAATGATTTCAATTTCTTTCACAGTATCATTAAACATTGAGTTGAGTTTACTTAGACAATGCTTTTTAAAACAGATCATCTTTATTGGTTTACAATTTAAAGTAATGAAAGGTACTAAAAGTTTAAAAGTATTCAAGCTGTTTCTTTTCTATTTCTCAAATTAATGTCGGCCAGTAAACTGGAATAAACACATACAGCATCAGTATATCTAAGTACATAGATTTTCCAACCATAATTTTCAACTTGTATGAAAGAATGTTAGGGCTTTAAGTGTTATCAATATATTATCTAATTTGGAAAGAGGATGCCAATTATCGTGGATTGCAAGAGAAATGGTAGATCTTCATATTGTATAAATGTTGAAGCTGAATCCAGCATCAGATGGGAATGATTAGGATGTCTGGCGTAGACATAGTTTGGAAGGTTGGGTAAAGTCAGGTAATAGCACTTGTTTAAGATATTTGACAGAACTGGGCAAATCTATTCTAAAGTAATTAATCATTAAAACCATTTTATAATTTTCCTAAATAATCTAAATATGTTGAATTCTTATCCAAATAGAAGCATTTCAAAATAAGCAAATATTATCACTTATGCAGAAAATAACTCTACATTAAAAGATGAGAAGAAAAGTATTGTATAAATTCTAAGACCTTAGAATAGGTCCTTGTATTGCTAATGTAGCCTTAGTCCCAACTCACTTCTCTAATAACTTTAAAGAATAATTACATTAAACATCAATATTGCCCCTGCATTAAAAAAAATTTAAATTCAAGACACATTATTTTGTGTTTGTATATTGCCTCATAATTTGTTGATTATTTACATATCTACAATGTCTACAAACTAAAACATACTTTGAGGTAAATGTCTATCCCAGTTCACCACAGTTCATGGTATTGAAACTCATTAGACTAACAAAAACTCATTAGACTAACAAAAACTAAAAATAACATAAGTATTAGAAAGATATAGACTGTAAGAACACGGAAAATATATATGTATAGTTGGAATATATGTGTGTGTGTGTGTATACATAGATTTTCCAGTTATAATTTTACAATATATGGTGAAATGATATATATATTATATATATTACATATATATTTATAATATATACATTTGTCCACCATATATATAGATTATATTTTTGAATCTCCAGGTTATTTACTATTGTCTTCAAAAACGTGTGTCTACCATACATTATATATATTATATATGGTAGAAAATTTTTGTCTACTATCTATATTATAATATATGTTTATATATAATGTTATAAAACATAACATGTATATTACAATATATATTATTACCATATATATTATGAAATTTATTATAGTAACCAATCTGAAGATTCAAAAACAAACGGAGCTTCCCTGTTAATACTTTTGATGACATTGAGGGACAGTACATCTTCAGCAGAATACATAAAATAATGATTGTATTATTTTCATTTTAATTTCTGTTGTTTTATTTTTCTTAGAAAATAGATAATTAAGAAACATAATGGGTGACACATCTTACAAGTTTTCCTGAAATGTCAATATAATCATGTCATTTCTACCAGTACAAAAAGTTCTGATAGTTTTCTATTACACACTGGCTCAGGTTTAAAAAAAATAAAAAATAAATAAACTTTTCTGATAATGTTTAAGGCTTCCCAGAGTATGCCCAACTCTATCTATCCATATTATTTCCTCATAATTCATGATATTATTTTCCCTTTGCGTTAAGCAGTTTTATCATCTTGCTTATTTCTTGGAACTTTTCACTTTTCTTCCACTTATAAAGCCTTTACTCTCTGTTCTCCTGCCACTTATGTCTTTCCATATCCTCTTTGCTCTTCAAAGCCCAGCTTAAAATTTTGCCTAAAAATAGCACTCAGTCAGCAAATAATTGTTGATTGTTTATATGAAAGAATAAAACTACACAAAAAATGACTCAGACTACAAACTACAGGCAAGTGAGTTATGAATGATGGAGGTGTTCACTGCATTGAGAAAATAATAAAATATGACATAAAACCTATAACAAGTATTAGCTATATTATGTAATCTTTGTTGGCAAAATTTCATATCTAATAAAATAATAAAACCCATAATGGTCTAATAATTTTAAAAACAGGGAAGGCTATAATATTATAACAAAATTAATAAGAAAGAATGTCTATATTTAGCCAATAATTTTCTCTTGATAGATTCAATTATTCCACGTTTTATTCTCTACCTCCTGTCCATGATATGGACCCATTACCAAATGACCTTGTTCAGGAAAGAGACTACTTTATTCTTCACTGGATCCCAAGCACCTAACATTGGGTCTAACCATGTTAGACACTCAACAGATATTTGTGAAATAAATAAACTATTACATTTTGTTTTCTATGCATTGCAATGTTTTCAAATGTGACATTGTTTTTTTACTTTCTTCTATTCCTCATTTGCATATCTACTTCCCTTTTACCAGTTCACAAATTGGAATTTTTCTTTGATTTTTCCCCAAGTTTGGATGATGTTGGTTGTCCTTGCCCTGCTATTTTCATTCTTTATGCTGTTTGTGCTTTCGATCTTACTATTTTCCTAAATGATAAAGCATTCATAGCTTTATTTACTTGTTCAAATCTTACACTTCCTTAAAGGCCCCACTCATTCCTTTGAGAACTTTAATAATTATACTAAACACTAATCTTACTTTATATATTTTTTAAAAATCTTAAACTCAAGACACAATATTTTTCTTTATATATTGCTTATTTTTTGGCAATTTTACATATTATTTCCTACCAAATGAAAAATAATGTCCTCCATCATTATATTATTTATTTTATTATCTACAGTGCCTACAAAACATATAGAGCCAACATTCATTACATTATCCTTGAGTAAATCTAAACAAGACTTTGTTCAATAAAAATTACTACATCCTAATTATTAGAAAATGGTGCACCATGACCTGTGTTTGGTGGCTGTTAAGTACTGGCAGAAATTATGACTTATAGTGAGCATTTTTTTTTGCAATAATAATGAACAAAATGGGTTTAAGATTAGAAACAAACAAAATGATGTGATTAATTTGAAAATATTAACTAGAATTAAATACCCTTAATTGCTTAAAGAAACCTGAAAAGATTGTTAAAGTAAATATGAAACATACATATTTTTTAATAAAAATGTATAAAAAATAAAGGGACTGGTTATTATATTGAGAAGTATGTAATATAGAGGTTTTTAAATGTTTTGGTCTCGAACCCTCTGCACACTGTGAAATAATACGGAGCACTTCAATGAATTCTTGTTTTAGTGAGTTATATTTACTGATGGACACTATTAAAAATAAAAGCATACATTTAAAAATATTTATTTTCTAATTTGTTTTAAAATAACCATGAAAAGCTCATTTTATGTTATTATAAATGATATACTTTGTTTTTAAAAGTAGCTGTATTCTCATTTTTAAAATTTTGATTACATTTTTATTTTTTAGATTTTTAAATTTCTTTAATATCTGGCTTAATAGAAGTCAGCTGGATTCTTATATCTTTTCAGCACTCAATCTGCTGTGATATCATCACACATTACATAGGACCTGACAAACTCACTGTATATTTGCTAGAAAAATAGTGAAGAAAAGGTAAATCACCACTAGTGTTATTATGAAAATTTTTTATAGCTGGAAAAAAATCAAGAAAACAATCTCATCTACAATAGCCACAATAAATAAGTAAATAAACAATATGCCTGGGAATTAATCAGCAGCATGATAGAGCTCTACAAGAAAAGCTATAAAACACTGATAAGAGAAACTGAAGAGGATATCACAATACAGAAAGACATACCATGTTTAGAGATTGGAAAAAATAATATTGTTAAAATGACCCAAAGCAATCTTGCAATTAAATACAACATTCTTTACAGAAATAGAAAAAAAAATTATAGAATTTGTATGAAAACCCATAAGACCCTGATTAGCCAAAGTAATTTTGAGCAAAAATAACAGAGCTGGGACATCATACTACTTGACTTCAAAATGTGCTACAAAACTGTAGAAACCAAAACAGCATGGTACTGGAATAAAAACAAATGAAATAAAATGCAGTACATATATATATTTCCATAAGAAAGGCTAAGCATCTCAGAGAAGAAAGAAAAACATAGTGTGTCTGCAGATGTTTTACCTGAAAATGTTTCTCTTTTGGTTTTGAAAGCATGCTTCCTTGCTATTTGTTCTCCTGTAAGAGAATAGGAAACTATTGTTCCTCAAAGTCTTGAAAGTTTTGCTGAATCTCACTATTGTTGCAGTATCTACTAAAAAAAAAAAAAAAAACTACTACTAAACTACTAAAAATATATATATATACAATGAAATATTATTCATCCATAACAAAGAATGAAATTATTTTATTAATGGAAACACAGATGAATCTGGAGGGCATTATATTAAGTGAAATAAGCCAGGACCAGAAAGACGAATACCACATATTCTCACATATATCTGAATGAAAGCTAAAAAAGTTGGTCTCATAGAAGTAGAGAGTAAAATGGTGGTTACTAGAAGGTGAGAGGGATAGAAAGGAGAGAAAAATAAAGAAAAGCTGCTTAATGAATATAAAATTAGAGCTAGACAGGAGAAATAATTTCTAGGGATCTATAGCCCCATACAGTGAATATAGTTAACCACAATTTATTGGATATTTTAAAATAGCTAGAAGAAAGAATTCTGACTATTCCCGACAGAAAGAAATTATAAATGTTTGAGGTGAGGGATATGGTAATTAATCTGATTTGATCATTATGCATTGTGTACATGTACCAAAATAGCACACTGTACCTCATAAATATGTAGTTATTATGTCAATTCATAATAAAGAGTCAACGTCCTAGACAACTTCCTACCTTTTAACATTAAAATTCATTTCTAATAAAAATATAATTATGCTGACAAAATAAAATTTACTAGACCACACTTTGAGAACCACTGCCTGCAACTTCTCTTTCCCGTTTGATTACAAATTCTTTCAGCAAATGCTAAAAATAGCTAGTCATATTTACCAAATTAGGGACTGCCTCCCTCTCTGAACCAGACCACACATTAATATATTTTTTAATTGAAGGGCGAAAAACTAAAGGCAGGTTTTATCCTGCCTTTCTTTTTTTATTCAAATGATGTCAAACAAAGCCCACATAGTAACTGCAGTGCTTCTAGCCAACTACATGAAAATGTGATCATTTAATTTTCCAAAAGTTTTTGAGCCATACAGCTGTCATTACTAACGAAAGGAGTAGTAATCTTAGTGTTACCCACTCCCTGCCACTCCACCTCTGAAGGCCAAAGTGGGACACCATTTCAAGGGGCAGAATGGCACTGAACACTTTCAGATTTTTTTTTTTTTTTTTTTTTTTTTTTAGTGGGTACTGCAACAATGGTGAGATTCAGCAAAACTTTCAAGACTTTGAGGAGCAATAGTTTCCTATTCTCTTATAGGAGAACAAATAGCAAGGAAGCATGCTTTCAAAACCAAAAGAGAAACATTTTCAGGTAAAACATCTGCAGACAAGGTGTGTTTTTCTTTCTTCTCTGAGATGCTTAGCCTTTCTTATGGAAGGAGCAGAGACATCTTAAAATTTGCTTAAAAACCATAACCACAGTATATTATTACCATTTCACCTTACGAGAAGAAATAACCATTACAGAGCAGCATCCCAAGTGTTTCTCATAATCTTTAGGCAAGTAATTTCAATTTCAATTTTTGACAGTTTTAACTCATGTTTTAACTTTCTTCCAGTGTAGCTCTTTTGTTTCGAACAAATAGTCTATAAATATGCTTAAAGAAAAAATAGAGTTTATAGTAGAACCTCATAGAATCTAGGAACCTGTTATTCCTTTTCTATCTCACAGGCCACATGAAATCTCCCTTATGGCATCTCAGCTTCCCTCTATGCCTGCCCCCTATAACATTGATTTGCCATGATCTCTTTTTGTCTCACAACTCTTCCTATAGGTATATACATCCATGTACAACTTTAACATATTAAAGCGTTTTCCAATGTATTTTAATACTTTAAGGATATGATTTCTCTATATTCTGATTTTTATTTTTTTATTATTGAGAAAACCGAACTCAAGCGTACTTTTGCTCTTTTTAAAGTAATATATTTTGTGTCAGTAAATGGTTTTAAAATGTTCCCTCTATAATTGCTTTTTTGCAATTTTGCTCTTATTTTCTTTGTTTTTATTTTGCATGGGATCCACAGTGATTCTTAAATCTGAAGCTTGATGTATTTCATCAGTGTCAGAAAATTCTCAACAGCATTATCGTTTCAAACATTGATCCTGCCTATTTGCTTTACTCTTTCTTTCTGAAACTCCTGTTACATCTATGCATGGTCTTCTCAACATATTATTTATATCTTTCCTTCTCTTTTTAAATGCATTTTTCATCCTTTTATTTTTCCATGCCTCTTCTAGATACTTTTTTCTGCTCTATACATTATGTAAGTGAGTCTGTCTGCATCTGTGTCTAATATAATGTTAAACACATTCATAATTGTAAATTTGTTTATTGATTTTTTTAATTCCTGAATTTTCATCTGTCTTATTTTTGTACATTTTAGTTGTCAGTCAAAATTCTCAATCTTGTTTTGAAATCCTTAATTATATCAAGCTCAGCCATTTCAAATTCTGTGTCTAATTAATTCATTTGCTGCATTATCTTAGATTGTATTTCTATTTCTATTGTTTTTCTTGGTTCTAAATCATGTAGTCTTATTACATACCTTGTTACTTTGACAGAGTGCCAGGGTTTATAATATCGTAGAAATAATTTGAGGCCTGGAATGATTATACTTTCCTTCAGAGAGAATATACTTATGTACTTGCAGATGGCTACAGGCACTTGGAATTTCAGATCACATAATCCAATTCCAAGGAGATGAGCAGAAACAGTGCTTTAGTCCCTGAAATGACTAAACTATTTCTGATTAACCCTTACTCCTATCTTGTAGACCTTTATGACCTAACATAAAGCCTGAGGGCCTTGGATTCCAGTTTCTGTCCTCAGGCTCCATAAGGCTGTCAAAGCTTTGTTCAGCTTCTCAACCCTTCAGCCACCTCTGCAGTAATCAGAAAAATCCCCTAAGTAAAAAATCTCCTAAGTAAGAGCATTCTAAAATGATGGGCTCACCTCTCTAGGTTTCTTTCCTCTCCCACTCTTTTATATCTTGACCTCATATTTCCTTATTAGCTTCTTAACTTTCCAATGTCTTCAAACAGCTTTATTTTTCTAGCTTTTCTAGGTGTTTTCAATGTCAGTATTGTTCTGAATTTCCTACTGCACTATTACTACAAGTGGCCCCTCCCAAAGGACATTTTTAACTAGGCTAATTAACAAATAAATAAAATGATAAATAACAGGTCAGATGCAATAAAAATGAAAGCTAAAAATAGAAGTAAAAATCATTCCAAATCCACTACTCATTAAAGTGCATTAATATTTTTTAGCTATTCAATCAATCATTGTTGCTATTTCATAAGGATTTTTCTAGAAGAGATGTTAACACTGATAATAAAAGGTTTTTAGAATATAATTAAAGCCAGGTTCTGTCAATAATTATGATTTTAAAAAATACTACTACAAGAAAGAAATTTAATTTCCATTATTCCATAAAGATTTTATGAAGTGAGCCAAGCTCAAATTTTCTTTTGAGATAAGCAATCAATGTATTAAATTAACTGATGGTAGCATATACTTGACCCTTAAACAATATAAATTTGAATGATCTTGGTCCATTTACATGTAGATTTTCTTCTGCTTCTGCCACCCCAAAAGAACAAGACTAACCCTTCCTCTTCCTCCTTCTTCTCAATCTACTCAACATTAAGATGGCAAAGATGAAGACCATTATGGTGATCTGCTTCCACTTAATGAACAGTAAATATATTTTATCTTCCTTCTGATTTTCTTAATAACATTTTCTTTTCTCTAGCTTCCTTTATTATAAGAATACACTGTAAAATATATATAACATACAAAATGTGTTGACTGTTTCAGTTACAAATAAGGCTTCTGATCAACATTAAACTGTTAATAATTAAGTTTTTGAAGAGTCAAAAACTTTTGGAGAGTCAAAGTTATACATGGATTTTTGACAGCATGGGGTGTTCGCATTCCTAACCCCCACATTGTTCAAGGCCCATGTACATAAACATTGTAAGTCAAATGGAAAAAATAATCAATGGAGTAATTGAAATTGGACTGAATCTACATAAGATCCTTGAAAGAACTCAAAGATGAAATAATGGAAATGACTAAAGTATATTATATGTTATCATAAGTGTTCTTTGTTTTGATGTATTGGCTGATTGACTATTTAACTCCCTGTAGAGGCTTTAAAAGATGACCTGTAAGCCAAATAATCTCTATTTCACAGTTGGCAAATTTCCTAGGATTATATTCAACAATAGAGTTCTTCACTGCGTAAACAACTCAACCTACTGGTATGTTATGAAGTTTATGTCAAAGGAAGTCAATATTTTCTGGAACTATTTAAAGGAAGAAAGTATGTACATAAAAAGAGGCTAATTTATCTTGGCATTCTAAAAATTAAAAATAGAATACTTGTAACAAATTTCTGTGATGGCTATCTTTGAAAACAACACTAAAGATTGGAGTTTAATAAAAAGTGTGTTTCACTATTTTCCTAAAAGTTTTATATCAAAGAAACATCTTAAAGCATCTTGATGTCATAAAGAACCTATTAAAATCCAAAACTATATTTAGTAGTTCAGGCATATTTTTAGACTCAGAGTAGGATAGGATAGTTTCAAATGTAAAATAAATTCAATAGAACTTTCCATTTTGAATTTTTTTTTTTTTTTGAGACGAAGTCTTGCTCTTGTCCAGCAATGGCATGATCTCAGCTCACTGCAACCTCTGCCTCCCTGGTTCAAGCTATTCTCCCACCTCAGTCTCCCGAGTAGCTGAGATTACAGGTGCCTGCCACCACACCCGGCTAAATTTTTCATTTTTAGTAGAGTCGGGGTTTCACCATGTTGGCCAGGCTGGTCTCGAACTCCTGACCTCAGGTGATCTGCCCACCTCAGCCTCCCAAACTGCTGGGATTACAGGTGTGAGCTACCGTGCCTGGCCCATTTTGAATTTTTAAGAGTAGATCTTGAGATGTTTGGCATCAGCTTAAAATGAAAACTGGAAAAATTATCACTCCTTTCTATAAAACAAAATAATGGCAAAGAATGTAAGTTCAGAGCTTTTCTTAAGCTCCTCAGAGAGTTGAGGTTAAAACTTAACTAACTAACCCCAAATCTAAAGAAATACAAATGTATCAAAGGACAGACATAATGTGAGCACTTGTTCACCAGTGACAGATGATGCTGGACACCATAAAATTGGGTAACATTTTACCTAATTTTTTTAACACATTGCTAAATTGGCTAGCATAAAAATATAGAAGCCCTAGTAGCTGCAGGCACAAGAAATATTCACACTCGCTCACAGCTCTTCTCTACATACATCACTAGATACTCACAAGAAAGAACAAGGACAGGACAAGAGTTCTGAGAAAATGTTCCTCATAATACAGGCTTGGGGAAGGGAGCATCAGTCCCTACAACAAAGGCAAAAAGCTCTGCCCAAATCCATGTTCTCTATCTCTCTAAAAAAGCAAAAGCCTTCAACCACCTGGAAAGAGCAGAAAACCTTGTTGCCCTTTGGAAACTGTGAAGACCAACTGAAGCTAAGGGAAGGAAAAAGGGAAAAATATATATATATTTTTTTACCCTTGCAGTGGAGCATACATTTACCCTGAAACCAGACCACTGGAAGTCTACCACTATAGTGAGCAGGATAGGACAAATGATAATACCCTACACCCGACACCCGGGGAAACAAAGGATGCCTCAGACTGACACAAACTGAAAATAGAAGAGCAGAGAACATTCTCTTCCCACTCTCACCACCAGGCAAGCAAGCACTGAATGAATGACATGTAACAGCAGGCTATCTGAGAGCAAGGAGAGACAGTCTGGGAGGCATGTCCACAAAAGGAAGACCTAGAGCTGAAAAGTGGAGTAGTTATTAAAAATAATCCTCTGGCAAACTAACCCCCATTCTAAACATAAAATAACACAGAGAAATTGAACACTTGTGATGCACTGAATGTAACCATGGCAACAACAACAGCAAAAAAACCTTACCCAACAGGAGTAGCTATATCAATATCAGAGACTTTAAAACAAGGGATATCACCAGGGATAAAGGAAAACATTATGTAATAGCAAAAGGTTAACTTTCCAAGAAGATATAACAATCTTAAATGTATATGCACCTATCAAGAGAGCTTCTAAATATAAGATACAAAATCTGATAGAACTGTAAAAAGAGAAAGACAACTCTACAATTACAGTCAGACACTTTTATACTTTTCACTCAGTAAATGATAGTGCAAGTGGTCAGAAAATCACCAAGGCTATAGAAAAGCTGAATACCACTATCATGCAACTTGGCCTAATTAACATTTGGCCAGTGCAGTGGCTCATGCCTGTAATCCTAGCACTTTGGGATGTCAAGGCAGGCAGATCACCTGAAGTCAGGAATTCGAGACCAGTCTGGCCACCATGGTGAAACCCTGTCTCTACTAAAAATTAAAAAATTAGCTAGGCATGGTGGCGCACACCTGTAATCCCAGCTACTCAGGTGGCTAAGGCAGGAGAATAACTTGAACCCAGGAGGCGGAGGTGGCAGTGATCCGAGATCACGCCACTGCATTCCAGCCTGGGGAACAGAGCAAGACTCCAAAAAAAAAAAAAAAGAAAAAGAAAAAAAAGAAAAGAAAAACATTTATAGAGCACTCCACCTAACAATAGCAGGATAGATATTTATTTCAAGTGCACATGGAACATTCACTAAGAAAGAGAATATGCTAGGGATAAAGTATATTTTAACAAAATTAAAAGAATTAAAATCATACAAACATACAACTCACACTGCAGAATTTACCTAAAAAATCAATAACAGAAATATATATTTAAAATCACCAAATATTTGTGTTAAGAGTTGAATTGTGTCTTCTAAAAATTCATGTGTTGAAGTCTCAACCGCCAATACTTCAAAATGCGACTATATTTAGAGATAGAGTCTTTATGGAGGGAATGAAGTTAAAATGAGGTCATTAGGGTGGGTCCTAATTCAATCTGATTGATGTCCTTATGAGAAGAGAAGATTAAGACAGACAGAGACACCAGGCATGCATATGCATACAAAAAAGATCATGCAAGAACACAGAAAGAAACCAGTCATCTGCAAACAAAGGGGAGAAGCCACAGAAAAAACTAAACCTGATGACACCTTTATCTTGGATTTGTAACCTCCAGAATTATAAGAAATAAACTTCTGTTTTTTAGGCCACCCAATCTGTTACGGAAGCCCTAGCAAACGAATAATATTTGCAAACTAGGCAACATATTTCTAAATAGTCCATCGGTCTAAACGAATATATAAAGGGAAATTAGAAAATATTTATATTAAATAAAAATGAAAGCACAGTATATAAAAATTAGTAGGATGCAGCTAAGGGAAATATAAAGTTTATACAGAAAAGATGAAATATGTCACATGAATAACAGAAACTCCAATATTAAGAAGCCAGAAAAAAAAAAGAGCAAATTAAATCCAAAGCGAGGAGAAGGAAGGAAATAAAGAAAAAAGTAGAAATTGGTATAATTAAGAACAGAAAAAAAGTTTAAAAAATAGTGAAACCAAAACCTGGTTCATCGTAAAGATCAGAAAACATGATACATTCTTAGCCAGCCTGACAAAGGAAAAACTAAATGAAAATATATTACAGATGTAAGAAATAAAGGAGCAGGCATCACTATAGAGCCTATGGGCATTTAATAAATAATCAAGGAATAGTACAAACAGTGCTAGGCCCATAAATACAACATCTTAGAGAAAATGCATAAAATTCTCAAAAGATACAAACTGCATTGTAACTATATTTTTCATTACAACTATTTTAAAAAGTGAATTGAGTTAAAAACATTTTAACATAAAAAATTTCAGGTAAGACGGCTTTACCTAAAGAGGAGCTTCAAGTGGCTGATTACAGGCACCTGGTACTCACTTTCTCCACAGAGAAGAGCCAAAATAGCAAGTAAATAATCACATTTCAAATAGATCATCCAAGAGAGAAAATTGGAATCCAACAAAGAAGTGACAGAGAACACCTAAGGCAGGAAAGGAGAGGTAAGTGAGGCACCCTGCTTTGCCAGGATCAGCTGGGAGTCTGGAGACTCAGTGAAGGAAAATGGTAAGTAGGAGAATCCCAGAAGCCCACATGACTAATGCAGATTTATTCAGCCCTAGCCACAGGAGAGCCCCTAGACCATCACAGGCCCAAGACTAACAAAGGAAGCTGCCTGGAGACTAAAAGACAGCATTGTTCCAGAAAGGGTCCCACACACCCCTAATCCTAAGCAGCCACAGCAGATGCCATATTGAGATCCCAGTCCCCACCATACTGCATCCTGCCTAGGGACCCAACAGCTCCTGCATCTTCATATCCATGCAGCCCCACTGACACTCCCCATGTCCAGTCACCACCAAAGGTAGCTGCTGCTGCCACGGCTGAAGTACAAATCACTGGCAATTACTCCACTGCCTACAGTGAGGCAGTCATGCATTTTCACATGCCCCAAGGACAAAGTCCCCTGCCTACAGACACTGCTGCTGTGGACTGCCACCACCAGGCCAAAACGTGAATGAAGTGCATGCTACCCAGCCACTTAAATATGACTGTTGCTGCTAAAAGCAGTCCCACCCTCCTCAGTAGCAGGGCTGCAGTACAGCTGTTGCTGCCTCTACCAGAACATTCCCCTGGAGGCCTGGGAGATCATCCCGCTCCTGCCTGCCACAGTCAGCACCTGTATCCACCATTGGGGGCCAGAGGAAAGGTCAACCCAGCCCAGCATTGCCCCCAGTCAGAGCAAAAGCATGGCACCTGGGGGCCTGGGAACTACCCAGTTGAGTCTGCCACAGTTGTACCTTGGCACTCTTCCTGGGGGACTGAATTTGGGCCCACCCAACTTGCCACTACCACCACATCTGGTACACACCCTCATGTGTCACTGGTGGGCCTGGATACTGGCCTACTCAACCTATTACAGCTACCACAAACACCAGCATGGACCACTTGAGAGCCAGAGGCTTGTCCTGCCATTGCTACAGCCATCACTCATACTATGCTTGCTTTCCATTGGCCTGAAAATGTGCCCACCCACCAGGGACACCACTGCTAGTACTGGCACCTGAGCAAGCTGCCTGGAAGACCAAGAATCAGCCCAACTAGAACCAATAACACTGGTGCCAGCACACGCCACCCTGGGGACAGGCATGCTTAGCCTACTACTGCCACCACTGGGACCCAAAGATACAGTCTATGTAGATCTAGTTCCTGTCTCCATCAAAACTTTACCACAGCCTCCACTACAACAACATCCTCCACCACCAAGAAAACCGAAGACACCATTGACACTGTTTAGAGCTGAAGAAATAATGCAGAGATTAAATTACTTCATGTGCCCCAAATCAAAGCCAAAGCAGTCTTTCAAACCAATAGCATAGATAGATCTTCAGGAAAAAAGTTCTCCTCCACTATAACAAATTAAAAAAAAAAAATGGAAGAAGCAACTGTTACACCAGATGCACACTATCAACATGGCACAAGAAATGTAAAAAAGCAAGACAATATGACACCTCTAAAGGAACACAATAATTCTCCAGCAACAGATTCTAATGAAAAAGAGATTTATAAGGTCCCAGGAAAGGAACTTAAAATAATGATATTAAAGAAGCTTGGTGAGGTACAAGAGAATACAGAAAAAAGAATATAAATGAATCAGAACAATTTGGGATATAAATGAGAAATTTACCAAAGAGATAGAAACCCCCCCAAAAATTTTGTAACTAAAGAATTTATTGGAGGAGCCAAGATGGCCGAATAGGAACAGCTCCGGTCTACAGCTCCCAGCGCGAGCGACGCAGAAGACGGGTGATTTCTGCATTTCCATCTGAGGTACCGTGTTCATCTCACTAGGGAGTGCCAGACAGTGGGCGCAGGTCAGTGGGTGAGCGCACCGTGCGCCAGCCGAAGCAGGGGCGAGGCATTGCCTCACTCGGGAAGCACAAGGGGTCAGGGAGTTCCCCTTCCAGGGGTGACAGACGGCACCTGGAAAATCGGGCCACTCCCACCCGAATACTGTGCTTTTCCGACGGGCTTAGGAAACGGTGCCCCAGGAGAGTATAGCCCGCACCTGGCTCAGAGGGTCCTACGCCCACGGAGTCTCGCTGATTGCTAGCACAGCAGTCTGAGATCAAACAGCAAGTCGGCAGCGAGGCTGGGGGAGGGGCGCCCGCCATTGCCCAGGCTCGCTTAGGTAAACAAAGCAGCCTGGAAGCTTGAACTGGGTGGAGCCCACCACAGCTCAAGGAGGCCTGCCTGCCTCTGTAGGCTCCACCTCTGGGGGCAGGACACAGACAAACAAAAAGACAGCAGTAACCTCTGCAGACTTAAATGTCCCTGTCTGACAGCTGTGAGGAGAGCAGTGGTTCTCCCAGCACGCAGCTGGAGATCTGAGAACGGGCTGACTGCCTCCTCAAGTGGGTCCCTGACCCCTGACCCCCGAGCAGCCTAACTGGGAGGCACCCCCCAGCAGGGGCAGACTGACACCTCACACGGCCGGCCAGGTACTCCAACAGACCTGCAGCTGAGGGTTCTGTCTGTTAGAAGGAAAACTAACAGAAAGGACATCCACACCAAAAACCCATCTGTACATCACCATCATCAAAGACCAAAAGTAGATAAAACCACAAAGATGGGGAAAAAACAGAGCAGAAAAACTGGAAACTCTAAAAACCAGAGTACCTCTCCTCCTCCAAAGGAACGCAGTTCCTCACCAGCAACGGAACAAAGCTGGACGGAGAATGACTTTGACGAGCTGAGAGAAGAAGGCTTCAGACGATCAAATTACTCCGAGCTACGGGAGGATATTCAAACCAAAGGCAAAGAAGTTGAAAACTTTGAAAAAAATTTAGAAGAATGTATAACTAGAATAACCAATACAGAGAAGTGCTTAAAGGAGCTGATGGAGCTGAAAACCAAGGCTCGAGAACTACGTGAAGAATGCAGAAGCCTCAGGAGCCGATGCGATCAAATGGAAGAAAGGGTATCAGCCCTGGAAGATGAAATGAATGAAATGAAGCGAGAAGGGAAGTTTAGAGAAAAAAGAATAAAAAGAAACGAGCAAAGCCTCCAAGAAATGTGGGACTATGTGAAAAGACCAAATCTACGTCTGATTGGTGTACCTGAAAGTGACGGGGAGAATGGAACCAAGTTGGAAAACACTCTGCAGGATATTATCCAGGAGAACTTCCCCAATCTAGCAAGGCAGGCCAACATTCAGATTCAGGAAATACAGAGAACGCCACAAAGATACTCCTCGAGAAGAGCAACTCCAAGACACATAATTGTCAGATTCACCAAAGTTGAAATGAAGGAAAAAATGTTAAGGGCAGCCAGAGAGAAAGGTCGGGTTACCATCAAAGGGAAGCCCATCAGACTAACAGCGGATCTCTCAGCAGAAACCCTACAAGCCAGAAGAGAGTGGGGGCCAATATTCAACATTCTTAAAGAAAAGAATTTTCAACCCAGAATTTCATATCCTGCCAAACTAAGCTTCATAAGTGAAGGAGAAATAAAATACTTTACAGACAAGCAAATGCTGAGAGATTTTGTCACCACCAGGCCTGCCCTAAAAGAGCTCCTGAAGGAAGCGCTAAACATGGAAAGGCACAACCGGTACCAGCCACTGCAAAATCATACCGAAATGTAAAGAACATCGAGACTAGGAAGAGACTGCATCAACTAACGAGCAAAATATCCAGCTAACATCATAATGACAGGATCAAATTCACACATAACAATATTAACTTTAAATGTAAATGGACTAAATGCTCCAATTAAAAGACACAGACTGGCAAACTGGATTAAGACTCAAGACCCATCAGTGTGCTGTATTCAGGAAACCCATCTCACGTGCAGAGACACACATAGGCTCAAAATAAAAGGATGGAGGAAGATCTACCAAGCAAATGGAAAACACAAAAAGGCAGGGGTTGCAATCCTAGTCTCTGATAAAACAGACTTTAAACCAACAAAGATCAAAAGAGACAAAGAAGGCCATTACATAATGGTAAAGGGATTAATTCAACAAGAAGAGCTAACTATCCTAAATATATATGCACCCAATACAGGAGCACCCAGATTCATAAAGCAAGTCCTGAGTAACCTACAAAGAGACTTAGACTCCCACACATTAATAATGGGAGACTTTAACACCCCACTATCAACATTAGACAGATCAACGAGACAGAAAGTCAACAAGGATACCCAGGAATTAAACTTAGCTCTGCACCAAGCGGACCTAGTAGACATCTACAGAACTCTCCACCCCAAATCAACAGAATATACATTTTTTTCAGCACCACACCACACCTATTCCAAAATTGACCATATACTTGGAAGTAAAGCTCTCCTCAATAAATGTAAAAGAACAGAAATTGTAACAAACTGTCTCTCAGATCACAGTGCAATCAAGCTAGAACTCAGGATTAAGAATCTCACTCAAAACCGCTCAACTACGTGGAAACTGAACAACCTGCTCCTGAACGACTACTGGGTACATAACGAAATGAAGGCAGAAATAAAGATGTTCTTTGAAACCAACGAGAACCAAGACACAACATACCAGAATCTCTGGGATGCATTCAAAGCAGTGTGTAGAGGGAAATTTATAGCACTAAATGCCCACAAGAGAAAGCAGGAAAGATCCAAAATTGACACCCTAACATCACAATTAAAAGAACTAGAAAAGCAAGAGCAAACACATTCAAAAGCTAGCAGAAGGCAAGAAATAACTAAAATCAGAGCAGAACTGAAGGAAATAGAGACACAAAAAACCCTTCAAAAAATAAATGAATCCAGGAGCTGGTTTTTTGAAAGGATCAACAAAATTGATAGACCGCTAGCAAGATTAATAAAGAAAAAAAGAGAGAAGAATCAAATAGATGCAATAAAAAATGATAAAGGGGAAATCACCACCGATCCCACAGAAATACAAACTACCATCAGAGAATATTACAAACACCTCTATGCAAATAAACTAGAAAATCTAGAAGAAATGGATAAATTCCTCAACACATACACCCTCCCAAGACTAAACCAGGAAGAAGTTGAATCTCTGAATAGACCAATAACAGGAGCTGAAATTGTGGCAATAATCAATAGCTTACCAACCAAAAAAAGTCCAGGTCCAGATGGATTCACAGCCGAATTCTACCAGAGGTACAAGGAGGAGCTGGTACCATTCCTTCTGAAACTATTCCAATCAATAGAAAAAGAGGGAATCCTCCCTAACTCATTTTATGAGGCCAGCATCATCCTGATACCAAAGCCTGGCAGAGACACAACAAAAAAAGAGAATTTTAGACCAATATCCTTGATGAACATTGATGCAAAAATCCTCAATAAAATACTGGCAAACAGAATCCAGCAACACATCAAAAAGCTTATCCACCATGATCAAGTGGGCTTCATCCCTGGGATGCAAGGCTGGTTCAATATACGCAAATCAATAAATGTAATCCAGCATATAAACAGAACCAAAGACAAAAACCACATGATTATCTCAATAGATGCAGAAAAGGCCTTTGACAAAATTCAACAACCCTTCATGCTAAAAACTCTCAATAAATTAGGAATTGATGGGACGTATCTCAAAATAATAAGAGCTATTTATGACAAACCCACAGCCAATATCATACTGAATGGGCAAAAACTGGAAGCATTCCCTTTGAAAACTGGCACAAGACAGGGATGCCCTCTCTCACCACTTCTATTCAACATAGTGTTGGAAGTTCTGGCCAGGGCAATTAGGCAGGAGAAGGAAATCAAGGGTATTCAATTAGGAAAAGAGGAAGTCAAATTGTCCCTGTTTGCAGATGACATGATAGTATATCTAGAAAACCCCATTGTCTCAGCCCAAAATCTCCTTAAGCTGATAAGCAACTTCAGCAAAGTCTCAGGATACAAAATCAATGTACAAAAATCACAAGCATTCTTATACATCAATAACAGACAAACAGAGAGCCAAATCATGAGTGAACTCCCATTCACAATTGCTTCAAAGAGAATAAAATACCTAGGAATCCAACTTACAAGGGATGTGAAAGACCTCTTCAAGGAGAACTACAAACCACTGCTCAAGGAAATAAAAGAGGATACAAACAAATGGAAGAACATTCCATGCTCATGGGTAGGAAGAATCAACATCGTGAAAATGGCCATCCTTCCCAAGGTAATTTACAGATTCAATGCCATCCCCATCAAGCTACCAATGACTTTCTTCACAGAATTGGAAAAAACTACTTTAAAGTTCATATGGAACCAAAAAAAAGCCCGCATCGCCAAGTCAATCCTCAGCCAAAAGAACAAAGCTGGAGGCATCACACTACCTGACTTCAAACTATACTACAAGGCTACAGTAACCAAAACAGCATGGTACTGGTACCAAAACAGAGATATAGATCAATGGAACAGAACAGAGCCGTCAGAAATAATGCCACATATCTACAAGTATCTGATCTTTGACAAACCTGACAAAAACAAGAAATGGGGAAAGGATTCCCTATTTAATAAATGGTGCTGGGAAAACTGGCTAGCCATATGTAGAAAGCTGAAACTGGATCCCTTCCTTACACCTTATACAAAAATCAATTCAAGATGGATTAAAGACTTAAATGTTAGACCTAAAACCATAAAAACCCTAGAAGAAAACCTAGGCATTACCATTCAGGACATAGGCATGGGCAAGGACTTCATGTCTAAAACACCAAAAGCAATGGCAACAAAAGCCAAAATTGACAAATGGGATCTAATTAAACTCAAGAGCTTCTGCACAGCAAAAGAAACTACCATCAGAGTGAACAGGCAACCTACAAAATGGGAGAAAATTTTCGCAACCTACTCATCTGACAAAGGGCTAATATCCAGAATCTACAATGAACTCCAACAAATTTACAAGAAAAAAACAAACAACCCCATCAAAAAGTGGGCGAAGGACATGAACAGACACTTCTCAAAAGAAGACATTTATGCAGCCAAAAAACACATGAAAAAATGCTCACCATCACTGGCCATCAGAGAAATGCAAATCAAAACCACAATGAGATACCATCTCACACCAGTTAGAATGGCAATCATTAAAAAGTCAGGAAACAACAGGTGCTGGAGAGGATGTGGAGAAACAGGAACACTTTTACACTGTTGGTGGGACTGTAAACTAGTTCAGCCCTTGTGGAAGTCAGTGTGGCGATTCCTCAGGGATCTAGAACTAGAAATTCCATTCGACCCAGCCATCCCATTACTGGGTATATACCCAAAGGACTATAAATCATGCTGCTATAAAGACACATGCACACGTATGTTTATTGCGGCATTATTCACAATAGCAAAGACTTGGAACCAACCCAAATGTCCAACAATGATAGACTGGATTAAGAAAATGTGGCACATATACACCATGGAATACTATGCAGCCATAAAAAATGATGAGTTCACGTCCTTTGTAGGGACATGGATGAAATTGGAAATCATCATTCTCAGTAAACTATCGCAAGAACAAAAAACCAAACACCGCATATTCTCACTCATAGGTGGGAATTGAACAATGAGAACACATGGACACAGGAAGGGGAACATCACACTCTGGGGACTGTTGTGGGGTGGGGGGAGGGGGGAGGGATAGCATTGGAAGATATACCTAATGCTAGATGACGAGTTGGTGGGTGCAGCGCACCAGCATGGCACATGTATACATATGTAACTTACCTGCACATTGCGCACATGTACCATAAAACCTAAAGTATAATAATAATAATAATAATAATAAAAAAAAAAAAAAAAAAAAAGAATTTATTAAATGAAATACAAAATACATTTAAAAGCTCCAACAATAGACTAGATCAAGCAGGAAAAATAAATTCAGGAACTGAAGACAGGTCTTTTGAAATAATCCAGCCAAACAAAAATAAAGAAAAAATAATTTAAAAGAATAAACAAAGCCTATACAACATATGGAACATCATAAAATTACCAAATTTTCAAATTTTTTGGTGTTCCAGAGTATGAAGACAAAATAAAAAAGATTTAAAAATTCCTACTTAATAAAATAATAGCTGGAAACGTCCAAAGTCTAACAAAAGATTTAGACATCCACATACAGGAAGCTTAGAGATTTCTAAACAGATACAATTCAAAAAGGTCTTCTACATGGCACATTATAGCCGAGTGATCAAAAGTCAAAGACAAATAAAGCATTCTATAAATAGCAAAATAAAAGTAACTAGTCACTTATGAGAGAACCCCCATGATACTAAGAGTGGACTTCTCAGCAAAAGCCTTATAGTTTAGTAGAAAAATAGGATCATATATTAAAAGTGCTGAAAGAAACAAACTGTCATAAATAATAATATAACCAGTAATGTAATCTTTTATAAATGAACAAGAAATGAAGTTTTTACCAGACAAGCAAAAGTGGAAAAAAATTATCACCAGTAGGCCAGCCCTACTAAAAGTCCTTAAGGGAGTCCTACACCTGGAAGCAAAAGAATGATAGCTACAATTATGAAAATACATGAATGTGTAAAATCCACTAGTAAAGCAAACACACAGATAAGGGAGAGAAAGGAATCAAATGTTACCAATACAGGAAACCACTGAACCACAATGATAAATAATAAGAGAGAGAAAAAGGAACAGAAAATATACAAAACAACCAGAAGTCCATTAAAATAATGATATTAATTATTTTAATATCAGAAATCAATTCCTAATAAAATAATAGGAATAAGCCCTCACATATCAATGATAATCTTAAAAAAAAGGAACAGATTAGCCTTTCTACTTGAAAGATACAGAGTGGCTGAATGGATAAGAAAACTTGACCTAACTATATGATGCCTACAAGAAACTCACCTCACCTATAAAGACACATACAGACTGAAAGTAAAGAGATGTAAAAAGATATTCCATACAAACAAAAACCAAAAGCAAGTCAGAGTAGCTATACTTTTCTTAGATAAAACAAATTTTAAGTCAAAAACTATAAAAAGAGGCAAAGAAGGCCTTTATTTAATAGTAAATGGATCAATTCAGCAAGAGGATGTAACCGTTCTAAACATATGTGCTCCCAACACTGGAGCACACCTAGATATATAAAGCTAACAATATTAAATGTTAAAGAGGAGATAGACTTCAATACAACAGTAGTTGCAGATGTCAACACTTCAGTCTCAGCATTAGACAGATCATCTAGTCAGAAAATTAACAAAGAAATATTGGATTTAAATTGGACATTAGACCAAATGGACCTAAGAGATATTTACAGAATATTTAATTTAACAGCTACATAATACACATTTTTCTAATTAGCATTTGAGAATTCTCCAGGATAGACCATAAGTTAGGACACAAAACAATTCTCAACAAATTGAAAAGAAATCAAAATCATATCAAGTATCTTCTCAGACCACAATGGAATAAAACTAAAAACCAATAACAAGAGAAACTTGGGAAACTGTACACAATCATGGATATTAAATAGCATAGTCCCAAATGATCACTGGGTCAAGACAGAAATTAAGCAGGAAATCAAAAAATTTCTGGAAACAACTGAAAATCTAAACAAAACATAAAACTTATGAGATTAAAAAAAAAAAACCTATGCCACTAAAAGAAAAGCAATAAATACTTACATCAAAAAAGTAGAAATATTCCAAATAGCAATATAAAAATTCACCTCAAGAAACCAGAAAAGCGAGGACAGATCAATCCAAAAATTAGTAGAAAGTAAGAAATAACAAAGATCAGAGAACTAAATAAAATAGAAAAAAATACATAAAATATCAACAAAATGAAAAGTAGCTTTTTTGAAAACATGAAGTCAATAAACTGCTAACTAGAATAACAAAGAAAAAAGAGAATAGACACAAATAATCATAATCAGAAATGAAAAAGGAGACATTACAAAGGTGACAGAGAAACACAAAAGGCCAGCCGGGTGCGGTGGCTCACGCTTGTAATCCCAGGACTTTGTGAGGCGGAGTCGAGCAGATCACAAGGTAAGGAAATAAAGACCATCCTGGCTAACATGGTGAAAACCCATCTCTACTAGCAATACAAAAAATTAGCCGGGTGTGGTGTGGCACGCACCTGTAGTCACAGGTACTTGGGAGGCTGAGGCAGGAGAATCACTTGAACCCAGGAGGCAGAGGTTGCAGTGAGCCGAGATTGTACCACTGCACTCAGCCTGGGCAACAGAGCGAGACTCCATCTCAAAAAAAAAAAAAAAAAGGCAGTCAGAGATTACTATAAACGACTATACAGTAACAAACTGGAAAATCTACTGGAAATAAATTCGTAGACACATACCACCTACCAAGATTGAATCAGGAAGAAATAGTAAACCTAAACAGACCAATAACAAGTAATTATGTTGAATCAGTAATAAAAAATTATCCACAAAGAAAAGTTCAGGACTGGATGACTTCTCTGTTAAATTCTATCTTTCAAATAACTAAGAAAAAATTCTCCTCAAAAATACTCCAAAAAACTAAACAGGGCAACATTCTCACTAGCTCATTCTATGAGACCAACATACTTTGATACCAACACTAGCTAAAAACACAAGAAAGAAAGAAAACAGGCCAAAACACCTGATGAACATTGATGCAATAATTCTCAACAATGTACTAGCAAACTGAATTCCACAGCATATCAAAAAGTTGATACACCATGATCAAGTTGGATTCCTCCCAGGAATGCAAGGGTGGTTCAACATATACAAATCAATAAATGTGACACATCATATCAATGGTATGAAGGACAAAAACCATATGATCATTTCAATAGATGTAGAAAAAGCACTTATAAAATTCAAAATTTCTTTAAGATAAAAATTCTCAACAAACTAGGCATTGAAGGAACATATCTCAGTGTAATAAAAGCCATGTATAACAAACCCACAGTTAACATAATGCTGAATGGGGAAAAGCTGACAGCCTTCCCTCTAATAATTGAAGTAGGACAAGGATTTCTACTTTCATCAATCCTATTCAACATAAGAATCCTCTGGAGGTCCTACCTAGAGCAATCAGCCAAGAGAAGGAAATAAAAGGCATCTAAATTCAAAAAGAGGAAGTCAAGTTATCTCTTTTTGCAGATGATATGCTCTTATATCTAGGAGAACATAAAGACTCCACCAAAAAGCTCTTAGATCTGATAAATAAATTCAGTAAATTGCAGGATAAAAGTAAACATGAAAATTAGTAGCATTTATTTATAAACACCCATAATGAACTAGGTGAGAAAGAAATAAGAAGGCTAGCTCATTTATAATAGATTAAAAAATATTTTATTCCAAGGAATAAATTTAGCTGGCCAGGTTAAAGAACTCTACAAAAAAACTATAAAACATTGATAAAAGAAATTAAAGAGGAGACAAACAAATAAAAAGACAACCCATACTCACAGACCAAAAGAATTAATATCACTAAATTGACTATACTCCTCAAAGTGATCTACAGAGTCAATGCAAATATTATCAAAATACCAACTTATATTTTCACACAAATAGAACAAACAATCCTAAAATTTGTATGGAATCAAAAAAGAGCCCAAATAGCCAAAGCAATCCAGAGCAAAAAGAACAAAGCTGGAGGCATTAGACTCCCTGTCTTCAAAATATAGTACAAGGCTATAGTAAAAAAAAATCAGGGTATTGGTATAAAAACAATCATATAGACCAATGGAACAGAATAGAGAACCCAGAAATAAATCCACATATTTACTGCCAACTGATTTTTGACAAAGGTGTCAAGAACATACTTTGGGGAAATAATAACTTCTTCAATAAATAATGCTGCAAAAACTGGATATCCATATGTAGAAGAATGAAACCAGACCCCTATTTCTTACCATATACAACAATCAACTGAAGATGGGTCAAAGACTTAAATGTAAGACCTGAAACTATAAAAGAAGAAAATGATATAAACACTCCAAGACAATGGTCTAGGCAAAGATTTTATGGTTAAGACCTCAAAAGTACAGAGAGCAAAAACAAAAATAGACAAATGGGATTAAATTAAGCTAGAAAACAGCACAGCAAAAATGACAATCAACAAGATGAAGAGACAACCTCTTTAACGCAAGGAAATAATTGCAAACTATTCGTCTGACAAGAAACTAATATCCAGAATATACAAGTAACTCAGACGTCTCAATAGTAATAATAATAATAATCCCATTAAAAAGTGGGGAAAGAACATAAATACACATTCCTCAAAAGAAGACATATAATAGGCCAACAGGTATATAAAAAATGTTCAGTATAACTGATCATCAGAGAAATCCAAATCAAAACCACAATGAAATATCATCTGACTCCAGTTAAAAGAGCTATTATTAAAAAGGCAAAATATCAGATGGCTGGTGAGGATACAGAGCAAAGGGGGCTCTCATACACTATTGGTGGGCATGTAAATTAGTTCTGCCACTATGGAAAACATATGGATAATTCTCAAAAAATAAAAATGGAATTACCATATGGTCTAGCAATCCTACTACTGGGTATTTATCCAAAGGAAAAGGAATTAGTACATCAAAGAAAGGCCTACATATCTCTCTTTATTGCAGGACTATTCACAATAGCCAAGAGATGGAATCAACCCATGTTCATCAATAGATAAATGGATAAAGAAAATGTGGTATATATACACATAGTGGAATACTATTCAGCCATAAAAGGAATGACATTATGTCATTTGCAGCAACATGGATGGAGCTGGTGGTCATTGTGTTAAGTGAAATAAGCCAGGCACAGAAAGACAAATACTATATGGTCTCACTCATGTGTGGGAGCTTAATTAGTTGTTCTCATGGAGGTAGAAAGTAGACTGATACATACCAGAGGCTAAGAAAGGTATGTGGATTAGTGAGGAGAGTGTCTGTAAAGAGTGGGTGGTAATGGGTTAACGAGTACAAACATACATTAGATAGAAAATAAATTCTAATGTTTGATAGCAGAGTGAGTATAGTCAACAACAATGAATTGTGTATTTCAAAATAGCTATGAGAGAGCACTTGAAATGTTCCACAGATATAGAAATAATAAATAGTCAAGGTGATGGACAACCCAGATACCCTGACTTCATTGTTACACAGTCTATAAATAAACAATGTCACATGAACCCGATAAGTACATACAAATATTCTGCATCAGTAAAAAAGCAAAAAATACAGAGAGATGGATTCCCCTTGCAAATGAGATAAGGCAAGAAATAAAAAGATATTCATAGTAAAAAAAGATGAAATATAACTGTATCTTCAAACATTATTTGGAATATAGAAATTCCTTAAAACCGATTAAAAAGCTACTAACACTAATACAGAGTGTTTAGTAAGGTTGCAGGACACAAGGGCAGTATTTAAAAGATACTATTTTCCCCTCAACACAGTTAATTAAATATTTTTATAATTAATATATACTATTTTCCCCTCAACACAGTTAATGAAGTATTTTTACAATTAATATTATATAAAAAAGAACACTTTATTCCTCTCCTAAGCCTCTTCTATAAGTAACTGTCACCATAGCTTAATGTACCTCAGATTTAATCTATTGGCAAGACCATGGTTCTATCTTCAAAATTTTCTGTCATTTTTCCTCCATTTCCACTGTTACCATTCTCCTCGAAGCCATCATTAACTCTTTTCTTACATTACTTATGATTCCTTCTAATTTATCTCTCTCCTATTTTCCTTCTTACTCCCAAAAAAAATCCTTTTCCACTTAGTAGCCAAAATGGTTATTTTTAAATCTTAAACAAGATCATATTACTCCTCTGCTTAAAATTTTTCAAAAGCTTCAACATGCTCTAAAAATAAAATCTAAGCTTATCTCGGCCTGTGTCATAGAGCAGCACTTATCAAAATGTGCTCTGCAGACCCATGGGGATCTTCGAGACACTTTCAGGGGATCTGCAATGTCAAAACTATTTTATTAATAATACTAAGATGTTATTTGCCTTCTTAACTTGTTCTTATTTTCACTGACACAGCAAAAGTAATGGTGTGTAAAACTCAGTTCCTGACAGTTTCCTAACTTGTAATGACTTTTCTGATAAGACAGGAGATACCATTAATGTTGTTTTTAAAATATCATATAAAGAAATGTGTCAACACCTGCGGGATCTGCAAAACTCAGTCAACCATTATTTTCCAAATAACCAGTGCATAATAGTATAGCCTAATTCATGGGTAAAGACGCATTTAAAGTTTAAGATAAACCACTGGATTTTAATGAGACAGAATAAGAAAAGTTTATTAGGACAGTTTCAGATTCCACACTGCAACTAATCTTTAAGAAACTACAACTTGGTTTTGGTGTCATGCCAAAAACGAATATCCACGGTTATCTAAAAGACTATTAAAATATTACTCTCTTATTCAACTATTTATTTGTGTGATTTCTTTCACATATGGCAACCACACAATATACGACAATAGATCGAATATAGAAATAGATGTGAAAATTCTATTTAAAAATATTTGAAAATATATAAACAATGCCATTCTTCTCTGAAATGTTGTTTTGGCTTGGAAAACATAGATTTTTTAAATACAAATGTTATTTATGTTAATATATTATGGGTTTATTATTATTACTCCCCAAATAAATTAACAGAGATATTTTTAATATTCAGAGCTTTAATATATAATATAATAAGTATTTATAGATATGACTGACATACACAAAATATTTGGAGTATTTATTTTTTAAAAGTGTAAATGAGTTCTGAATTCAAGTAGTCTGACTAGTCTTATAGTGAAATTCATCAGCTTGACTGAGCACTGTGTATCATCTTTCATCATCTTGCTTCTATAGGCAAAATATATGAGGAATATATATTTAGTTCATAAAATGCTTAAGTTGTCTTAGTTTACTGTTTCTGATTTTAATCCCTAAATTTAGGAAAGAAAAAATATTTAAATATAAGAAGTGTGTTTTTTAATAAAAGCCATGACACTTGCTGCTATGTAGAGATATAACATATTTTTTCTATAAATTTTATTAAAAAGTGATTAATTTGCCTTCTCCTAGAGGGATAAGATAATAAGGATTCAAACACACACACACACTCACGTGTTCATTCAGATCAATTCAGCCTATCTCTTTGTACTATTTTTTTTAATAATCTAGTTGAATCTGATTGTAATAAAAATGAGAGAAATACCTACAATTTTACACAGTTGGAAGACAGATCATTAGAGTTTTCATTCCTAGTCATAAGGGATCTGAGTCCATTCCAATACACTGATTAAAATTGAAGGGTCCATCCCAGCACGATTGTAGATTCCATTAAACTCTTCCCCTATATCCAACTACTCACAAGACTGTATGATCTGCCTCCTAAATGTCTTTCCAACCTTTTCTCTCTCTGCCCTATCCATTGTTTATTAGAATTCAGCTTTCTTTCTATCTCTTTCTTATAGAACCAAACTCTTCCTGTAAATTACACTGGTTCAACTGTTTCCTACTTCAGAAATGTTTACCTTCCTATTTATTCTGCATAGAATAGCTTCACTCAGCACTAAAGATTGCTTTCTCCTTCTCATTCTTTATTTCTAAATTAAAATATTATTTCCTTAAAGCCATCATCCTTGACAAGTGTGTCTCTAAAGATGTCATACTTCCCATCTGAACCCCTCAGTCTCTATCTTGTTACTCGACTCTTATTTTTTACTACTTCATACCACTTTGAAAACTCCTGGTTTGTTTGTTCACTTGGCTATTGTCTTGTTCCTACCCTACAATGTATATTCTCATGAAGGAGAAACTCTGTGGGTCGTTATTGCTACACATGTCTCATTAAATAGTCATGGAATAGATTAATCAGTAAATTAATGAGTCAGGATTGAATTTGTAAATAGTATATTTAAGTTATAAGAGCAAATCTTCTATTAATTAAGTTTACCTTGTTGAAGTCACTTAAGCCTCCAGACTTTCCACTACAAACATGAGTAAAATTGCCATGATCATTAAATTAGATCATTGGACATTGTAAAGCATTTCTTGAGGCAAACTATTATTGAAATTAGGTGAAATATAACTATATGTGTGTGTGTGTGTGTGTGTGTGTGTATTAAATAGTGTGTGTTTCTATTCTATTATCTGGAATTAATAGTATTATATTATTGGGAATTCATAAAATGTGAGGAATTTGTAGAAGACTACTAATAAAAATTCATCATAAATTCAGAAGTCATGACTTTTCCACAAGAGCAAAAATAACAAATCACTATAAAATAATTCATTAATATTAAACAATTTATTTTAAAAAGTAACTTTCCAGTAGCCATTGGTATTCTTTTCAGTACTTTGCCTTATAAAAAGTAACCGTTCTCATTCTAATCTTCTTTTTGAAACTAAAATAAACATTTTTTTACCTTCTCCAGAGCTCACAATCAATGGGACAATAATTACTGTATATTCATAGAAAAGGAGTCTTGAGCAATATTAAAATGTTCACTATCCACTATAACAGTGAAAGAGAAAATGAAAATTTCTGATTAGGGTAGCAACTGAAAGGAAAAGAACTCAAAAAAGCATTCGTTGTTTACTTGGCTTTCTGTAATGCACCAAAAAAAAAAAAAAACAAAAAAAAAAACCACAAAATAAATAATGTTGGCTTAATTTAACTGTTACCAGAAGAGTCCTAGGACTGTATTTCTTTCATAGTCAGGAAAACAATGTAAAATTCTTGTTTCAGTGCTCAAATGAGAGAGGAGACAGGCTCATAGAATTTCAAAAATTCAAAAGAAGTTTAACAGTCATTATGTGTGATGGATTCCTACCTGGGATTTAATGGTCTCCAAGATATCTCAACTCATCTTTGAAATACCTTAGTATAACAAATGACCAAAGAAAGGAGACTTACCCACAGTAAGCCAAGTAAAATATTGATTCTTTCCATTTAACTAGACTGTAGTAACTAATAGTTACATTTCAGTTCAAAAGGTCTAATTTAATATTATGCAGTACTTTGTTATGTTTAAAAGAAAAGTAAGTCAATAATGTATTTTTTAAAATTCCTCTTGGGGGTACCATTTCTGAGAATACTGATAGGCCAGGTCAATATGTGAAGTGGATTGAGCAAGCTCTTATTCCATCTCTGAGTTCCAAAAATTCATTTAATATTGCATCCTCAAATAGAGGACATATCAAGTATTAAACTGGAAAGAATAGATGTACACTTGATCTTAGCCAAAAGGCTGAGAAACAATCATAAATCATCTTCTAATAAACATATTATCTTTTGATAGATAGTAAATAAAGGATTTTTCAAAATATTGAGTTCATATATTAGGCATCATAATAAATACTTCTAGGAAATCAATTGAAAACAAATGATCTAATCCAATTCTCTCTTTCTGCAAATAAAGTACGAAAAGCCTAATGTGCAAATAACTAACCCAAGGTTATTCATTTTCTTATGACCAAGTATGTAACTACAAATAGTGTAATGCTAATCTGGTGCATATTCATGTTCATTAAAGAGAAGCATTTCCCATATTGCTATACTTGACTTGAGAAAGATATAGTTCAAATCCTACTTCTTCCTAACCACAAATAGCCATCCACCTTTAAGTGGATAACTTTTTTGCATTATATGGAAGAAGACTATATTTTTCAGAATAAAAACAAAGTATGTAGGTTGACAAAAATAAGGACAAATCAATGATATTCATGAGGTTAATATTTGATATTCAGATGTACGTTTCAAAATATTCAAATATTCTCTATAGAAAGAGCTACAGTATTTAATTATTAAGCCCAAATTTTATTCATACTTTTATTTTAAAATCATCATTGTCTTTGCATCAGTGAATCACTCTGAAATATTTTAAGCTGGCACTTCAAATTACTGTAAATATCTTCCCTTTATTAGAAAAATTGGTAGCTTTTTGAAGGTCATAATACACATTTTCAAAAATAGTTTATAAATTGGAAAGAGTGTAACTTGAAAGAGATATATATATTTGAATTTGAATATAAATTATACCACTAATTAATAATAAACTCTTGTTCAAATTACTTGGCTTTATTTTTCTCATTTGTTAAGATGGGTACACTAGCACCTAGTTACTAGGGGTACTGAGAAGATTTCTTATGACTTTTTAATATTTTCTTCACCAATGGTAAGGACTGTGTGCATATAAAACCTTTCTCAGCTATTTGGCCTTGAAAAATATTTGTTGAGCAAATAAAATAAATAAATACATGAAAATAAATATACAAGAAAATAGCACATGTAAACTGACTGACTGAGTACCTAAAATATAATGGGACCTCATTTAGTGGTAAACATAATTGTCATTGTAATTTATAATATAAAAATTAGATATTATTAACAACTAGGACCAGTCTTCAATATGGTTTATCTAGATTCTCAATAGAAAAATTGAACAGCTCCATAGAAAACATTTAATAGAGTTTTCCCCATGAAATACCTGATTAGGATACCAGCAGTTTTAAATGTAATAAAACATTTTCCATGTCTCTATCATTTCTAAGGCACATATTTACTGGTGTGCTAGTTTGGGATCTTTAAAATGAAAAAGCACTGATTCGTAGTTTTTGTCTTATTCTGTGATATAAATAGCCTTTATTACATCCTAATTTCTCAGCTTCTCAATACCACATGTGGAACAAATTTTATATATTTCTTTAATAAATGAAAAACATCAGGAAGATGTGCTTAGGTCTATTTAGCAGCATGAAATTCATTTCAAACACAAATTCTAAGTTCTTTTTATTTGCTAAGTGAATACAGGCAACATGCTCACCCTCTCTGCTTTCTTAGTATCCTAAGATATAAAATCAGGTAGCTGTATTGACCTACACACACATACACAAATGCTAATTTGTGACAATGGAACAAACACATTATTTCAACCAGTTGAAGGTAATATTATATATTACTAATCCATAATATTATGATTTTTTTTAGAATAATACTTGTTGAGCCCCTCGTATCTTATGGACTAGTTACTAAGGCTCAAAGATGAAGATAATCAAATCTTATCACATAAGCCATTACTTTATGATTTCTATTGATGTTCCAAGCTCTTTTTCTCTGCTTTTACATCATATAATTTTTAGCCCTTTTATAATTCTGCATTCTCTACTTTAAACATGGTTTAGTTATTTTCTGTAGGTCTTAACAATACTGTCTCGAAATAAATGTAATGCTCTAGATAAAATTTCACTATAGTAGCCTAAACAGGACCAGATAACTGTCTGCTTTGTTCTTGGTGAATGATGTTCAAAATTCTAGTTCTGAAGTGATGTCAGCAAGATAGAAGACTAGCAAGCTTCAGGACCTCCTTCTACCACAGGGACACAGAGTTAGCAATAATATACAAACCAAAATATCTTTGTGAGAACTCTAGAGAACAGTTGAGAATCACCCAGGTCATTGTAAAATAAAGAAGGAATTCAAGTGAAAGGGTAATATATATATATATATATATATATATATATATATATACACACACACACACATATATATATATAGTATGTATATATATATATTTTATATATATATATATAGTAGCCTTTGGTGTATGTATTTATGACCCTCCCTTTATGAAGATAGAGTGGAGCAATTGCAAGAAAACCCTCATATTTAGGCTTCTCTCTTGGAATGGAAACAAAAGAGTGGCCCAGTCCCAACATTCCAGACCATCTGGGAACTGCCAAAACAACTGATTTTTATCTTATCTAACTTGGAGTGTTCATGGGACCAGCATCAGATTTTGAAAGCCACTAAAAACAGAGGTAAGAACAAAGAAAATTAGACCTACGGCTCCAAAGGCATAGGCTAGGGGAAGCAAGAGAATAAAAAGGGTTTGAGAAGTCCTAGAAACTCTTGCTCTGCTGATTGGTAAAATTCTTCCTCTTTAGGAAATATAATGGTTAATACTGAGTGTTAATTTGATTGGATTGAAAGATACAAAGTATTGATCCTGGATGTGTCAGTGAGGATGTTGCCAAAGGAGATTAACATTTGAGTTAGTGGGCTGCGAAAGGCAGACCCATCCTTAATCTGGGTGGGCACAATCTAATCAGCTGCTAGAGTGACTAGAATACAAGCAGGCAAAAAACTGTGAAAAGAGAGACTGGCCTAGCCTCCCAGCCTACATCTATCTCTCGTGCTGGATGCCTCTTGCCCTCGAACACTGGACTCCAAATTCTTTAGTTTTGGAACTTGGACTGGCTCTACTTGTTCCTCAGCCTGTAGGTGGCCTATTGTGGGACCTTGTGATCATGTGAGTTAATACTTGATAAATTCCTATATGTATGTGTGTGTGTGTGTGTTTATATATGTATTTGTGTGTGTGTGTGTGTGTATATATATATATATATATATATTCCATTAGTTCTGTTTCTCTAGAGAACCCTAACTAATACAGGAAGCTGATATGCAAACAATGGAAGATGTTTGTTTTTCCAAATTCCAAAATCCTAGCAAAAGACTACAAGGCATAAAAGAAATAGAAAAATGTGACCCAATCAGAGGAAAAAAATAAAATGCCATAAATGAACCATGTAGAAAGATAGATCTATGAGCTTCTTGACAAATAATTTAAAATAATTGTTCAAAAAGATGTTCAATGAGCTAAAAGAGAACATAGGCAACTGTATAAAATCAGAAAAATGATACATGAACAAAATGAGAATATCAACAAAGAGACAGAAATTGTAACATAGAACCAAACAGAAACTCTGGAGCTGACAAAAATACAGTAAGTGAACTAAAAAATTCATAGAGAGGGTTAACAGCAGGCTTCTTCAGGCAGAAGAAAAAATTAGCAAAACTGGAAACCGTTCATTTGAAATCATTATGTCAGGGGAACAAAAGAAAAAAAATGAAGAAAAGACAAGAGACTTAAGAGACATTATCACACGGAGCAACATATGCATTGTGAGAATCCCAGAAGGAGAAGAGAAAGAGGAAAGAAGAGGTTATATGAAGAAATAATGACCCAAAACTTCCCAAATCTCAGAAAAGAAATGGACATACCATTCAAGAAGCTCAGAAAATATTAACTAGGATAAATTCAAAGAGAATCACACTGAGACACATTATATAATAAAACTGTCTGAAGTCAAATACAGAGAATCTTGAAAGCAATAGGAGGAAAGTAGTCCATCACATAGGAAGCATTCATTATATTATAAGTGTTTTTTGCAGCAGAAACTTTGAATGCTAGAATGAAATAGAATGACATATTCAAAGTGCTAAAAGAAAAAATACACTATCAACCAAAAATATTGTATCTGGCAAAACCATTCTTCAAAAATGGAGAAATTAAGACTCCCGAGTAAACAAAAGCAAAGGCAGTTTGTTATCCCTAGACCTGTTCTGCAGGAATACTAAAGGGATTTTTTTCAAAATAAAATGAAAGTACAGTAGACAGCAACACAAAGCCCTACAAAAGTATAAGACTCTTTGATAAAGGTAAATACATAGACACTTATCATGACATGTATTATTACAATTTTGAAACATAGAAATTAAAGTGATCAAAAATATTTTTAAAATTATAAATCTACGTTAATGGGCATGTAATACATAAAGATACAATTTGTAAAACTCATAACAAAGTGGGGGATGGGGCTATAAGGGAGTAGAGTTTTTGTATGCAATTGAAGCTAAGTTTTTCTCAGTTTAAAATAGGATACAATAACTTTAAGATATTTTATGTAATTGCCATGATAGCCACAAATAATATATTTATAAAATATACTCAAAAGGAAGTGAGAAAGGAATAAAAGCATGTCACCACAAAATATCATTGAAAAGTAAAGAAAGGCAGCAGGAGAGGAAAGAAGAGACAGAAAAACTATAAGACATACATCAAACAATTAACAAACAGGCAATAGTAAGTCCTTCCCCATTTGTAATGACTTCAAATGTAACTAGATTAAATTTCTTGATCAAAAGACTGAGATTTGCTGAAAGGATTAAAAAACAGGATCCAACTATATATCGTCTGCAAGGCATTCTAAGGACAATGGAGGATGAAAATAAAAGTATAAAAAAAATTATCCCATGCAGATGACAATTAAAAGAGAGTGGGGGATGCTCTATTAATATTAAAAAATAGACTCTAAGTAAAAACTGTCACAAGAGACAATTAAGCATATTATATAATGTTAAAGGGGTCAACTCACTAAAGATATATAGCACTTGTAAACATTTATGCACAAAACCTCAGAACTCCTAAATACATAAAGCATGCTTTGATAGAATTCAATAGAGAAATAGACAACAGCACAATAATGGTAGGAGACTTCAAAACCTGACATTAAATAATCAAATAAAAAACTAGACAAAAGATCAATAATGAAATAGAGGACCTGAACAATACTATAGGCAACTGAACCTAACAGACATATAAAGAACACTCCCCAACAACAACAACAACTTTCTTCTCAAATGCACATGAAGCATTCTATAGGATAAACCACATGGTAGGACACAAAACAACTTTTACCAATTCAAGAAGATTGAAATTAAGCAAAGTATCTTATCTGATCACAGTGATATGAAACTAAACATCAAAGCACAAGAAAACAGGAGCACAAGGAAAACAGCAAGAAGAAAACAGAAAAATTCACAAGTATGTAAAAATTAATCAACACCCTCTTAAACACCAATGAGTCAAAGAAATTACAACAGAAATTAGAAAATAACTTGAGAAAATTGAAAATTAAAATAAAAGCACAACATACTAAAACATATGGGATATAGGAAGCTTATAGGTATAATTGTTGTGGGAAACTGAGGACTGGAGAGACCGATATGGAGAAGAGGAGGATTGTTTATTTTAGGTACGCACCAGCTCAGTGGATTCACATCAAAAAAGCTGAGCACTGAGCAAAGACTAAGCAGGGTTTTTATAAGCAAACCTACAGAAGCAAAAAAGCAGTTAATCATACAGTGACAGGTCACAAAATCTATAGCATAACTGTTGACTTAGCATAACTTGTGGCCTTGCATATCTAGTGACCTTGTAGCTGAATCAAAAGAAAAACAAGAGCTGCCTAAATACAGACATTTGTAAAACATAGTTATGTTTAAGAAGCCAGGGAAAGGAGTAACAGTAAAAGAATTTGTCTCTCTCTTCTTGTTTCCCTTCAACCTTGCTCTGGAAGGGGGCAGTGTCTGGAGCCCATTCCTTTGGCCTTGGCATCCCGGACAGTGGCAGACAGCACTATCTTGTAACCAACCTTGAAGTGAGCTTGCTAGGCAGAGGAAAACTTGTTCTTTTCTTTTGAACCCTTGACTTGCCTGTTACTTTTCTTGAAGTGAATGAATGCATATTTATTTTTAAATTTCTGCCTCATAATTACATACATGAAAAATAAGAAAAACCTCAAATCAAAGAACTAGATTTAGGAATCAAGAAAAACTAGGAAAAGAACAACAAACTAAACCTAAAATCTAGCAGAAGGAAAAAAAAAACAGATTACAGCAAAAATAAACCGAATAGACAATAAAAATAATAAAAAACTAATGATTTTATTAAAGATGGACAAAACTGAAAAATTCTTAGATTAAAAAAGAAGGAAGACTCAAATACTCAAAATCAGAAATAAAAGAGTGGGTATTACTACAGATATCACAGAAATTAAAAAGAATTATAACAGAATGCAGTGAAAAATTATATGCCAATAAACTGGATAACCTAGAAGAAATGGACAAATTCCTAGAAACACACATCTATCAAAACTAAATTATGAAGAAATAGGAAGTTTGAATAGACCAGTAATACATAAGGAGATTGGAACAGTAATCAGAAACCTCCAAATAAAGAAAAAATCAGAATGAGATATTTTCACTGAAGAATTCTACTGAACTATTAAAGAATTAACACCAATCCTCTGAAAACTCTTCCAATAAATTGAAGAATAAAGAATACTTGCAAGCTCATTCTATGAGATCAGCATTACCTTAATACCAAAGCCATACAAAGACACAACCAAAAAAAAAGAAAACTAAAGACCAAGATCTTGGATAAATATTGATTCAAAAATTCTCAACAAGACACTAGCAAATCAAATTCAATAGCACGTTAAAAAGATTATACACTATCCAGGCACGGTGGGTCACGCCTGTAATCCCAGCACTTTGGGAGGCCAAGGCAGGTGGATCATGAGGTCAGGAGATTGAGACCATCCTGGCCAACATGGTGAAACCCTGTCTCTACTAAAACACAAAAAATTAGCCTGGTGTCATGGTGTGTGCCTGCAGTCCCAGCTACTCAGGAGGCTGAGGCAGGGGAATAGCTTGAACCCAGGAGGCAGAGGTTGCGGTGAGCCAAGATTGCGCCACTGCACTCCAGCTTGGCAACAGAGCAAGACTCCATCTCAAAAAAAAAAAAAAAAGGATTCTACACCACAACCAAAGGGAATTTATACCTTGAATTCAAGTATGTTGTCCAATATACAAAAAAATAAATCAAGGTAATATACTACATTAATAAAATGAAGGTGAAAACCTACATGATCATTTCAATTAATGCAGAAAAAGCATTTCACAGAATTTAACACCCTTTCATTATAAAAACCCTGACTACACTAGAAATAGAAGAAAATTAATTTAACAAAATGAAGGCCATTTATAAAAAGCACACTGCTACCATCATACTCAATGGTGAAAGACTGAGAGCTTTTCCTCTAAGATCAGAAATGAGGCAAAGATGCCTACTCTCAGCACTTCTATTCAATAGTATTGGAAGTCCTAGCCAGAGCAATTAGAAAGGAAAAAGATATAGTCATTCAAATTGCAAAGGAAGAAGTAAAATTATCTCTGTTTACTGATGGTATGATCTTATATATAGAAAATTGTAAAGGTTACACACATACACTCATACATGCCAAGTTGCTAGAACTAATACATGAATTTAGCAACACTGCAGAAAACAAATCAGCAGTCAAAAATTAGTTGTATTTCCATATCAAACAATAAACAATACAGAAATAAATTTTTAAAATAATTCTATTCATAACAGCATTAAAAATAATAAAACACTTAGGAATTAACTTAAGTGAAAGATTTATACAATGAAAACTACAAAAATTGCTATAAAAACTTTAATAAGACACAAACGAATGGAAACTCTCCCATTTTCATGGAGTGGAAGACTTAATTTTGTTTAGATGGCAATAGTACCCAAAGTAATCTACAGATTCAATACAATTTCTATTATTTTCTCAATGGCATTTTCCTTTCAGGAATAGAAAAAATATTATCCTAAGATTTATATCTAATCTCAAGAGACACTGAATAGCCAAAAACATTTTTGAAAAATAATAAAGAAGGCTCACATTTCCTGGGTTCAGACATATTACAAAGATAACTATGATAGTTCATTCTATATGCCAATTTGACTGGGTCATTGTGTGCTCAGGTTATTTGGTCAAACATTATTCATGTTATGTCTGTGAGAGTGTTTCTGGATAAGATTGACATTTGAATCAGTACACTAATGAAAGCAGATTGCTCTCCCTAATGTGGATGGGCCTCTTCCAATCAATTGCAGACTTGAATAGAACAAAAATGCTAAGAGGAAATTCTTGCTTGACTTTGGAGCTGAAACATTGGTCTTTTGTGATCTTGGAATTCAGATTGAAATATTGGCTCTTCTTGGGTCTCCAACCTGCCAGTTTTAGGAATGGTGATTATACCATTGGTCTTCCTGATTCTCAGACTTTTAGCCACAGGCTGGAACTATGCAAGGCTTCTCAGCCTTCATAATCACTTTAGCCGATTTCTTATAATAATTATATACACTTATATTGCTTATTGGTTCTGTTTCTCTGGAGAACTCTGACTAATACAGATTTAGTAAACAAAATAGTGTTGTATTTATGTTAAGACAGACATATAGACTGATGGAATAGAATAGAGAGCCCCAAAAAAAACCCAAGCATGTATAATCATATGATCATCAGCAAGAGTGCCACGACCACTACATGGGAAAAAAACTGTCTCTTCAAAAATTGTGTTGTGAAAACTGGATACCTATATGCAAAAATATAAAGTTGAATCTTATATCATACATATATGGAAATTAATTCAAACTTTATTAAAGATCTGAAACTATAAAACTTCTAGAAGAAAACATAGGGGAAAAACTTCGTGACACTCAACATGGTGATGATTTCTTAAATATGACACCCAAAAAGCATAGGGAATGAAAGCAAAATTAGATGAGATTATATCAAACTTTAAAACAGTCAAATGATACAATTAATGAAGGGAAAATGCAACCTATGGATGATAGAAATATCTGCAAATCATATATCGGATAAAGAACTCCTACAAGTTAACAAAATTAAAATAAACCAATTTAAAAATGAGCAAATGGCTTGAACAGACAATTCTCCAAAGATTATATACAGATTGTCATCAAGCATTTGAAATAATGCTCAATATCACTAACCATCAGAGAAATGCAAAGCAAAACCACAGTAAAATATTGACATCCTTTAGAATACCTGCTATCAAAAACACAGAAAATAACAAGTGTTGACAAGGATATGAAGAACTTAGAATCCTTGTGCACTGCTTGTGGGATTGTAAAATGGTACAACTGTTGGAGGCGTTGGAACCCGAGTGACTTTATCTTGAATAGGGGCTGGGTAAAATAAGGCTTAGACATACTGAGCTGCGTTCCCAGGAGGTCAGGCATTCTTAGTCAGAGGATGAGATAGATAGGAGACCTTGCTGATCATAGGACATTAAAGATCTTAAACAGGTTGCAGCAAAGAAACTGGCCAAAACCCATCAAAACCAAGATGGTGACAAAAGTGACCTCTGGTTGTCCTCACTGCTCATTAGATGCTAATTATAATGCATTAGCATGTTAATAACAGACACTCCCACCAGTGCTAAGACAGCTTACAAATGTCAAGGCAATATCAGGAAGTTACCCTATATGTTCTAAAAAGGGGACAAACTCTCAACTCTGGGAATTGCCACCCATTTCCCAGAAAACTCATGAATAATCCACCCTTTGTTCAACATATAATCAAGAAATAACTGTAAGTATACTCAGGAGAGCAGCCAATGCCACTACTCCCACTATGGAGCAGCCAATCATTCTTCCTTTGCTTTATTTCTCTAATAAACTTGCTTTCACTTTACTCTATGGACTTGCCCCAAATTCTTCCACGTGTGAGGTCTGAGAACCCTTTTTTGGGTTCTGGATCGGGATCCCTGTCTGGTAACACAACTGTTATGACAAACAGTATGGAGCCTCTTCAAAAAATTAAAAAGGAAAGTACCATATTATCCAACAATTTCACTTCTGGGCTTAACCAGAATTGATAGCAGGAACTCAAAGAGATATTTGCACTCCCATGTTCATAGTAACACTATTCACAATAGCAAAGAGGTAGAAGTGACCCAAATGCCCATCAATAGAGGAATGTACAAACAAAACGTCATATACACATACAATGGAATATTACTAAATTTTAAAACATAGGAAATCCTGTCATATGCTACAACATGGATGAACTTTGGGGACATTTTGATAAATGAAATAGGCCAGTTGCAAGAAGACAAATACTGTATGATACTACATGTGAGATATATTTAATATAGCCTAGTTCATAGAAACAGAAAGTAGAATAGTTGTTACCAGAGGCTGGAAAGAGGAAAAAGGGAAGTTGTTGTTCAATGGATATAGAGTTTCAAATTTGCAGGATGAAAAAGTTCTAGAGGTCTGTTTTACAACAATGTGAATATACTTAACACTATTTAATTGTATAAAATGGTTCAGATGGCAAATTTTATGTGTTTTTTTACCACAATAGATACAAAAGACAGATAGATAGATAGATAGATAGATAGATAGATAGATAGATAGATTAATGGATAGATAGAGAGAGAGATATAGATGATAGATAGATAGGTAGGTAGATAGATAGAATATATGTATATTTCTAGCCCACCAAAGCCTGAAATTCCATATTTCAAAACAAACTCAGTTGTGGTAAAGTTTTTTCTAAGCATATTCTGAATTTGGGCTTTGGGATTTTTGCAATTTTATTTTGGCTCTGTACAAAGTTACAGAGATGTACAAAGATCTTCTAATTCCATTTGGATGTTTTTGGTTACAGTGCTGCCCTGGTTCTTATTTCCAACTGTCTCAAGAGTGTTTCAAGCTAAAGTGTTGTCGCCTATGATTCTAATTCTCTGCTTAATCTCTGGACTTGAACTGTAGTGACCACTTTGCATCTTTTTCATTGATGTACCAGCTGTGACATCTGAAGGTTTCCAGATTTAAAGTTCTTTCCTAGACCATAAAGAGATCCTTTGTTTCTCTCAGCTGCAGCTGTCTACCTCATAAGTAGTTGTCTTTCAAATTTATAAATGTCACATGTGCTTGGTCTACTGCTAATTCACTTCCATACTTGTAAATATATAAAATCTTTACTGCTTGGACTAGTCATATGCAATTTAAAACACCTACATTGCAACACCTGACACTTCTTCATGTTATTAAAACAAAAACTAAAAAAAAAAAAGAGGATAGACCTATTTCTTTCTAAGACAATGTTACTTTAGTAATTAATATTCATTAGGTAAAATACTAAACTAGTGGTGAGCCTGCTTATTGCTATTATCGTACAGTTCACACATTTCTATCTTGTGCAAAAGATTAAAAATGCCTCGTTAATCCAAATATGCTATTTCTGTATCAGTCCTCTGGAATACCAACTTAGTCATTGTGTCAAAAATAGGGAATAAAGACAGCCTACCATACCTTATTCTTAGTGAACATGTGCTCACTGCTGCTAATTATGACCTTTCCCAGTACTCAAAAATCATCCATCCATTTCCTTCAAATATTTTACTGAGCATAAATGTCAAGATCCCTGGTCTATAGTTTTAAGACTCTGCCTAACCTTTTCGTAGACTTAGGACATTTTCCTTTCTTTACTCTCCTGGCAGCTCCCCAATTATCAATAGCTCCTCAAAGATTACTGACATCGATCTTATCTTCAAAATTACTCAGCACCCTAAATTAGATACTTCCTAAGCCAGAAAAGTAAGTCATTTGGAGAATTTGTTATACTTTTTCTGTTCATATTTCTTCAACTATCTGGAATTTTAATTTCTCTTGGTCATTTTAGTTTCATCCTTCCAACATGAGGATTATCACATTTTAAAGAAAAGATGAAAACAAAATTGAGGTTAAAAAGATCATCTTTTCCTCTTTAGCTATTTATTATTATAGTATTTGGTCTAGGGAGAGAACTTTCACAATCTGGTTCACAACATAAGTAAAAACTTTGCTTTTTTAGAGATTTTGAAAATATTAGTGCACTTTGAGATTTAGCATTCCTGTTGCTGTTCTGAAATACACCTGCTAATGTCTTGCCATATTCTTTAATTCTCTCTTTGCTTTTTTCTCGTATATTTTTACTTTTAATCTGTGCTTGCCAGAGAACCTTATAGAAAGCACTTTGATCTTCCTAGATAACTGTCCCTGTTCTTTTTTACCAAGGTCATTCAGAATTCCACGGTCAAAACACATTTTGAAAGTTTCCTATAAAACATTTCCACATCTAGTGTTAGAGCATGGTTTCTATGAATATATTGAATTATTCTTGCCAAAGTCTGATATTCACGACATGAATGTTAACATTTTACTACTTCATTTATTCACTTAAAATAGATGTGAGAATAGCACTTCAAACAGCACATATAACCACATATGATATAATTAATTTATCCATAAGTGACATCTTTGTCATTTCACAAAACAGATTCTCTATATTGGTTAATTTAAATCTATATTAACATTTCTCATTGTTTCTTTTTTTGTTAATCTTCTGAGATATAAAGTGGTTTGCAACGGGGAAAAAAAATCACTATTCTCTCTCAGTACTTGAAAATGTCCCAAATTTACAAAAAGGTTAGAACATATAGCCACTGTCTCTCTGCAATCTAACACAACACTTCAGGCACCAGAAGTTTGGGCTTTTTTGATACTGACCAGTTCTGACACTAGATGGGTGTCCTAGAATTCAATTCAATCCTGACACTACCTACCTGGAGGTAGTGTCAGATCTCAGAAGTTAAGGGCTTAATCTCATAATTCTTCCCCTGCTGAAGATACTTATCACAATTTTGACTGGCTATGAAGTCAGGATTCCCATGATCCTCTCCTTATTTTCCATAATTTGCTAAAATGGTTCATAGAATTCAGGGAAACTTTTCTTTTGTTTATTGGTTTATGATGAAGTACATAACTCAGGAACAGCCAAATAAAAGAGATGCATAGGGCAAGGTATGAAGGAAGTGGGATACAGAATTTCTATGCTCTCTCTGAGCAAGACACCCTCCCAGCACCCTGATGTATTTATCAACCTGGAAGCTCATCAAATCTCATTGCTCAAGAGATTTTATAGAGCTTCATCTTCAGCCCTACCCTACTTTCCTGGAGGTTGTTGGGTGGGGCTTGAAGTTCCAATCTTCTAATCACTTGGTCTTTCTGGGGGACTGAACCCAGCCTGAGGCTACCTAGAGCTCCATCACAAGTCACCTCATTAGCATAAACTCAGGTATGATCAAAACAGGCTCATTATAAATAACAAAAGATACTGCTATCACTCAGGAAATTCCAAGGATTTTTGGAGCTCTGTGCCAGGAAGCCTGAAAAAAGACCAAATATATTTCTTATTATACCACAGTACTTTACTGATATTTGAAGGTCCCCATGGTATCATTGACTCTTTGCAGCTCAGTTTTATGATCTATATCTGGCCAAGTATTTATAGTAAAGGCTCCCACATGTCCATCTGCTGGCAGTTTTATAATTGTCTAAGAACTAAAGCTGGTTAAATCTATCAATTCTAGAACCTAATTTCAAACATTCAAATGCAGAAGATTGAGGCCAGGGCTATGAATGACATTTTAAATAACTACCCAGATGAGTGTGAAAATAAACCATGTTTGGGAAACATTCATTTAGATCATACTCATATAAAAATGTAACTTTTATTCTGCCTAAATTATTTGCATCCATATATTCTCTTCCAGGATGTCACTATTAAATTTTGGAATTTCATATGATCTGATATTATCATCCCATTCCAATCAGTTGTCTCTCAGTATCCATAGGGGATTGGTTTCAGGACACTTCTCAAATATCAAAATCCTTGAATGCTCAAGTCAGTGATATAAAATGGCATATTTGCATGTAACCTACAGACGTCCTTTCATAGACTGTAATCTCTAGATTACTTATAATACCTAATGCAATGCAAATGCTATGTAAATAATTATTATACTATATTGGTTTTTAAATTTGAATTTTTTTATAGTTCTTTGTTATTTTTATTGGGTTTTTTTCGTGAATATTTTTGATTCATGATTCATTGAACCTTCATTTGTGGAACCTGCGGATATGGAGGATTCACTGTATTAACAAATCTCCTGAGAATTATCTTATTCTCCCATCTGTTTCGTTGTCGTTTTGTTTGATAGGCAGTTAGATAGTTGGGAAAGGATAAACAGAGTCCATTAATTTGGAAGATGAAAGGCGCCAGAAAGAGAGTGAAATACTCAATTACAATTTCTAACTATTTTGTTAAAACTAGCATCGATATTCATAAATGTGAATAGGAAAAAACTCAAAGATTAAAAAATTACTAATTAGTATAGCTCTCTTTTCTTCCCTTATAAGTCTCCTTGTGTAACCATTGATATATACATAAAGCATAGACCAGCATTAAGTAGACAATAATTTGTCTTGAGCCATCCAGATGTAAGAAAATGTATTAATCCCATTTACTAGTAGATATTTCCTTTACATATTTACCTTTCTTTTGCAAAGTATTGATTTTTGCCCCTAAATTTTGTTTTCTGCTCAGATTTCTTACTTTTGAAGTGTTTTCTTAAATCTTTCAAGCTGTATTATTTTTACTCTTATAAAAAGTAAAATTTTGTAATACTTGGCAAAGTTGAGATTGAGTGAGGAGTTTTCATCATTGCATAGATAGCCCATAGCTCAGAGAAATAATACAACTTCAAACCTATATATGAGTGTGTTTCTACTTAAAATTCATTCAGAAAATTTTATTCAGCATTTTCTATCTCCTGTCTACATAGTGCACATGATCTTTGGGAATTCCAACAAATGAACAAGAAGTTACTACATAGAATAATAAGTTCTATGGTGAGAAAAGGCAAGATACCTAAGCACCAAAGAATGGACATCTAAACTGTACTAAGGGATCAAACTTCCAGCAATTCTCATCCTGAGGTCAGTCACAAATTTCCCAAGGATTCCCTTTATGTAAAAAACGAGAATTTTTTTCTTTCTTTTCTCCCCCTTAAAGCTAAGATGTAATGTTTACGGGAGATAGTCTCTTTTTTGTTTCTATCTTCTCTCCAACTTTTTCCTGTGTGTTTTCTCATGTACTCACTTCATAACCCTAACCTTGATGCCTTCCACCTTTTTTACCCCTTTAAGTTAATTTTTTATAATATCATAATTAATATTGAATAAATACTGAACTGAGCATCTCACAACAAAAAAAAATTTAATTTTATTTATATCTCACATGAACTTCACAATAACCTTGTGAGATCTGTATACTTATTGCAGAGATGGAAAAACTGAGGGAAAAAGTTTAGCTGGTCTGGGGTTACCCAGTCAGTAAATGTCAGAAGGAAAATAGCCTGAGAATACTTTTATCCACTCTATTATGCTATATTCATATCTCACATGGAAAGTAAAAAACAGAAAAGATACTGTAATTGTGAAATGGCTTGACACAAAAGTAACCAAAATTAAAGACTGTGCATATGTTGAATATAGAGAAGATAAGATTGATTGGAAAGTGGTGATCAGCATCAAATATGTGAAAAAAATAGCATACAGAACCTGTGGAATATGAAATAGTGTTGTTCCTAATGGAATTTTAGTTCAAATTGTAAGTCAAAATGTAGAAGAAAATTTTAAATGACATTTAATTTGCCCTGAGGGAAGTGAATAGCAAATCTATAGAATATTCAGGTATTTGTGTGATTAAGTATGAATATAGATATGTAAAATAGACATGTTAGTTTTGGTGTTAAGAAACAACACCATTCACAAGAGAAAGAAACCCATATAAATATATGCCTATTCCACAGTGCACCAATGTCAGGTAATAATAGCACAATTCAGAGACGACTTTCCTGATTTCTCAGTTCTTCCTGCCTGGATTTACCTTCAAAACTAGAAGCCATTATTAGAAATACATTAAAAAATTTTCCATTTTTTTATGATATAGAACAATAATTTTATCAGTTTTAGAACATCTTCTGAAAGAATGCAGATTTGTTAGGTTTGAGGTTCTCCATGTGTGCAGAAGTATCACTACAGCCATATTTTTTAGCAGCGATGGACTCTTCAGGTAATAACTGTTAAGAAAGTAATTATTACTACAGATAAATTCTAACAAATTTATTATTTTAATGAATTTCCTACAGTCATGATATATATAGCATATACAATCTATATATACAGTACATATAATCTATATATACCTTCATATCACTATACCACATACTTATCACTAGATGTAGCAATGTTTGTTGAAATAATGTTCAAGTATTACGTAAATGTACACAGACTTGGTGCTTGTGATTTCCAAGCCTGAACCAAGCATATTACGTAATTTACTTATGTTTTACAGTAATCCTATGCTGGATAGGTGTTACAATCTACCTTCATTTTACAGGTGAAGAATTTTTGCTTTGAAAAAAATTTGCAACTAGGCCACAATCATACAGTAAATACAAGATGAACTCTAGATTTAATCCAGGTCTATCTGTATTCAAAATCTTTACCCTTGTATTGTATTTACTATACACTGTAACACACGTGCAATGTATCTAGGTCATCAAATCATGAATTGAACATTTGCTATAAATTTAGCTGTGTCTGTTCTAATAAAGCATCATATTGTTAGTATTGCTTTATAATTTTAATTTTTATTATTAAATATATCAATATTTGAAGATAAAAATTATGTGTCAGTAATTAGTTGCACATGTAGTAATATTTTATTAGTTGAAAAACAAAGTATTATACCATTATATGATACTCTAATTATGATAAGCGTATCCTTATCAAAATTGGTACTAACTTTACACCAGAGACCTTCATTTTAGAGAATAGTCATTTAAGTCTCTCTGTTTGATTATTAGAATTATATTTCTGACAATCTCACAGACTAAATCAAGATACTTATTCATGCTGTTATATCCACTGAAGTAATGATATTAATCCGCTCCCTGTGTCTATGTGTTCTCATTGTTCAACTCCCACTTATGAGTGAGAACATGAGGTGGTTGGTTTTCTGTTCCTATGCTAGTTTGCTGAGAATGATGGTTTCCAGCTTCACCCATGTTCCTGCAAAATACATGAACTCATCCTTTTTTATGGCTGTATATGTGCCACATTTTCTTTATCCAGTCTATCACTGATGGGCATTTGGGTTGGTTCCAAGTCTTTGCTATTGTGAACAGTGCTGCAATAAACACACGTGTGCATGTGTCTTTACAGTGGAATGACTTATAATCCTTTGGGTATATACTCAGTAATGGGTTTGCTGGGTCAAATGGTATTTCTGGTACTGTCTTCCATAATGGTTGAATTAATTTACGCTTCCATTAACAATGCAAAAGCCTCCCTATTTTTCCACATCCTCTGTAGCATCTGTTGTTTCCTGACTTTTTAATGATCACCATTCTAACTGGCATGGGATGATATTTTGATACCATCTCAAATGGCGTGAGATGTGGTTTTGATTGGCATCTCTCTAATGACCAGGGATGATGAGCTTTTTTTCACATGCTTGTTGTCTACATAAAAGTCTTCTTTTGAGAAGTGTCTGTCAATATCCTTAGCCCACTTTTTGATGGGTTTGTTTGTTTTTTTCTATTAAATGTGTTTAAGTTCCTTGTAGATTCTGGATATTAGCCCTTTGTCAGATAGATAGATTGCAAAAATTTTCTCCTATTCTGTAGGTTGCCTTTTCACTCTGATGATAGTTTATTTTGCTGTGCAGAAGCTCTTTAGTTTAATTAGATCCCATTTATCAATTTTGGCTTTTGTTGACATTGCTTTTGGTGTTTTAGTCATGAAGTCTTTGTCCATGCCTATGCCCTGAATGTTATTGCCTAGGTTTTCTTCTAGGGTTTTTATGGGTTTAGGTCTTACGTTTAAGTCTTTAATCCATCTTGAGTTAATTTTCGTATAAGGTGTAAGGAAGGGGTCCAGCTTCAGTTTTCTGCATATGGCTAGCCAGTTTTCCCAACACCATTTATTAAATAGGGAATCCTTTCCCCATTGCTTGTTTGTGTCAGGTTTGCCAAAGATCAGATGGTTGTAGATGTGTGGTGTTATTTCTGTGGCCTCTGTTCTGTTCCATTGGTCTATATATCTGTTTTGGTATTAGTACCATGCTGTTTTGGTTACTGCAGCTTTGTAGTATAGTTTGAAGTCAGGTAGCATGTTGCCTCCAGCTTTGATCTTTTTGCTTAGGATTGTCTTGGCTATATGGTCTCTTTTTTGGTTCCATATGAAATTTAAAGTAGTTTTTTCTAATTCTGTGAAGAAAGTCAATGGTAGCTTGATGGGGATAGCATTCAATCTATACATTTTTGGGCAGTGTGGCCATTTTCACAAAATTAATTCTTCCTATCCATGAGCATGGAATGTTTTTCCATTTGTTTCTGTCCTCTCTAATTTTCTTGAGCAGTGGTTTGTAGTTCTCCTTGAAGAAGTCCTTCACATCTCTTGTAAGTTGTATTCCTAGGTATTTTATTCTCTTTGTAGCAATTGTGAATGGGAGTTCACTCATGATTTGGCTCTCTGTTTGTCTATGATTGGTGTATAGGAATGTTTGTGATTTTTGCACATTGATTTTGTATCCTGTGACTTTGCTGAAGTTTCTTATCAGCTTAAGGAGATTTTGAGCTGAGACGATGGGGTTTTCTAAATATACAATCATGTCATCTGCAAACAGAGACAATTTGACTTCCTCTCTTCTATTTGGATACGCTTTATTCCTTTCTCTTGCCTGATTGCCCTGGCCAGAACTTCCAATATTATGTTAAATAGGAGTGGTGAGAGAGGGCATCCTTGTCTTGTGCTGGTTTTCAAAGGGAATGCTTTTAGCTTTTGCCCATTCAGTGTGATATTGGCTGCGGGATTGTCATATATAGCTCCTATTATTTTGAGATACATTCTATCAATACCTATTTTATTGAGAGTTTTTAGCATAAAGAGGTGTTGAATTTTGTCAAAGGCCTATTCTGCATCTATTGAGATAATCATGTGGCTATTGTCATTGGTTCTGTTTATGTGATGGATTAAATTTATTGATTTGTGTATGTTGAGCTAGCCTTGCATCCCAGGGATAAAACCAACTTGATTGTGGTAGATAACCTTTTTGATGTGCTGCTGGATTCAGTTTGCCAGTATTTTATTGAAGATTTTCACATCGATGTTCATCAGGGACATTGGCCTGAAATATTCTTGTTTTTGTTGTGTCTCTGCCAGGTTTTGGCATCAGGATGATGCTGCCCTCATAAAATGAGTTAAGGAGGAGTCCTTCTTTTTCTATTGTTTGAAATATTTTCAGAAGGAATGGTACCAGCTCCTCTTTGTACCTCTGGTAGAATTTGGCTGTGAATCCTTCTGGTCCTGGACTTTTTTTGGTTGGTAGGCTATTCATCACTGCCTCAATTTCAGAACTTGTTATTGGCCTATTCAGGGATTCGACTTCTTCCTGGTTTGGTCTTGGGAGGGTGTATGTGTCCAGGAACGTATACATTTCTTCTAGATTTTCTAGATTATTTGCATAGAGATGTTTATAGTATTCTCTGATGGTAGTTTCTATTTCTGTGGGATCAGTGGTGATATCCCCTTTATCACTTTTTATTGTGTCTATTTGGTTCTTCTCTCTTTTCCTCTTTATTATTCAGGTTAGTGGTCTATCTATTTTGTTGATATTTTCAAAAAACCATCTCCTGGTTTCCTTGATTTTTTGAAGGGTTTTTCATGTCTCTATCTCCTTCAGTTCTGCTCAGATCTTAGTTATTTCTTTTCTTCTGCTAGCTCTTAAATTTGTTTGCTCTTGCTTCTCTAGTTCTTTAATTATGATATTATGGTGTCGATTTTAGTTCTTTCCTGCTTTCTCTTGTGGGTATTTTGTGCTATAAATTTCCCTCTAAGCACTGCTTTAGCTGTGCCCCAGAGATTCTGATACATTGTGTCTTTGTTCATATTGGTTTCAAAGAACTTATTTATTTCTGCATTAATTTTGTTGTTTACTCAGTAGTCATTCAGGAGCAGGTTGTTCAGTTTCCATGTAATTTTGCAGTTTTGAGTGAGTTTCTTAATCCTGAGTTCTAATTTCATTGCACTGTGGTCTGAGAGACTGTTTGTTATGATTTCTGTTGTTCTGCATTTGCTGAAAAGTTTTTTACTTCCAATTATGTGGTCAATATTAGAATAAGTGCAATATGGTGCTAAAAAGAATGTATATTCTATTGATTTGGGGTGGAGAGTTCTGTTGATGTCTATTAGGTTTGCTTGGTCCAGAGCTGAGTTCAAGTCCTGAATATCCTTGTTAATTTTCTGTCTCATTGATCTAATATTGACAGTGAGGTGTTAAAGTCTCCCACTATTATTGTGTAGGAGTCTAAGTCCCTCTGTAGGTCTCTAAGAACTTGCTTTATGATTCTGGTTGCTCCTGTATTGGGTGCATATATATTTAGGATAGTTAGCTGTTCTTGTTGCATTGATTCCTTTACGATTATGTAATGCCCTTCTTTGTATACTGTGAGGGGAAAGCCGACTACTCAAGCCACAGTAATGGTGGATATCCTCCCCTGACCAAGCTCAAGCATCCCAGGTCGACTTCAGACTGCTGTGCTGGCAGCAAGAATTTCAAGCCAGTGGATCTTAGCTTGCTGGACTCCATGGGGTTGGGATCCACTGAGCTAGACCACTTGGCTCCCTGGCTTCAGCACCCTTTCCAGGGGAATGAACAGTTCTGTCTCGCTGGTGTTCCAGGCACCACTAAGATGTGAAAAAAAACTCCTGCAGCTAGCTCAATGTCTGCCCAAATGGCTGCCCAGTTTTGTGCTTGAAACCCAGGGCCCTGATGGCGTAGGCACCGGAGGGAATCTCTTGGTCTGCGGGTTGCGAGGACCATGGGAAAAGCATAGTCTCTGAGCCGCAGTGCACCTTTCCTCACGGCACATTCTCTCAGGGCTTCCCTTGGCTAGGGGAGGGAGTTCCCCAACCACTTGGGCTTCCAGGGTGAGGTGATGCCCCACCCTGCTTCTGCTCATCCTCCTTGGGCTGTGCCCACTGTCTAACCGGTCCCAATGAAATAGGCCAGGTACCTCAACTGGAAATGGAGAAATCACCCACCTTCTGTGTTGATCTCGCTGGGAGCTGTAGACCAGAGCTCTTCCTATTTGGCCATCTTGCCAGCCACCCTAATGAATGTCTTAAACATTCTTTTAAAACAATGGAGTTTATTGATTATATAAATATGTATCTCCCTTGCCTACTAACAAAAGTATTTATATTTAAGCAAAAATATTCTTCAACAGAAAATATGATTCTAAGGTTCATGTTAAAACCAAAATGTCCTTTTTTTCTTGTAAGCTTATCAATAGTTTTTTGTTCATCTTAATTTTGAGGCATTTGTACCTTCTTATATTGACCTAATAGAATACTAGTTTTTAATAGTTTTTTTTATCTTTTACAATATAATATTGATTACTTAGGATTTAACAGACTCTTGAAAATTTCCATGAAGCTTCAACAGTTAATATTCAAAACATGAAATCTGGGCTTGGATTCCAATTTGCTTCTAATACAATATTAAAGCAAAATATGTATAAAATATTAATGTTATATTGGTTCTGAATTTATTTTTTATTTCAGAATAAAGTCTATCTAGATAATTTCACTTTGAAGGACATTTGTAAAACATAGTTATACTTCTTGATAACTTAATAAAAATTTTGTAATAATTAAATAGTAATTTAATGTAGCTATATTGGAAAATATCTTATACAGAATAAGGTTTTGTATTTAAAGCATTATGCTATGCATGGAATAAATTATACAATATGATTTTTACTTTTGTAGCAGTATTAGGAATGAAATTGAAACACTAGTGTTTCATTCAATATCAGAAATGTTTTATCTTTAAATTTTATGTTAAAAATGCCTGCTGTATTTAGCTTTTTCAATGTTTTAAAACACCACATTAATTGTATAATAATTATATAGGGATGAATTCTTACTCTAGTACTATCTTCAATGTGTAATAGCTTCATAATTTTTTAATTCAGTTGTAAGGTTTCCCTATGTCATTCTAAGAGAATGAGGAAATTCCACTGTTTATTGAAACATATCCCTTAGAATGAATTACATGATTGCATTCTTAAACTGAGTAAGGTCTTTCTTGTTCTAATTTGTGCTTATATATAATGGGAAAAAAATTTAAATTTGATTCTGTAACAGAAAATGCCTAATTTTTTATCAAGTTTTGTTTGTTTGTTTGTTTCCTACTGGGCACACATGAAGACTACATTTCTTAGTATTCTTGAAGCTAGGCATAGCCATGTGCCTGAGTTCTGGCCAGTGTAATATGAATAGATGTGACTGACCTACATCATTTTCAGGCCTGGTCCATAAAACCCTCCCATGTGTGATTTTTCATTCTCTTTATCTGTTTGTCAGTAGAATGGAGAAAATACTGAAGACTTCAGAGGATAACATAGCCACAAAATGAAAGGACCCTGAAAATCTGAATCACTATATGGAGTAGAGCCCCTGCTGACCTACATTAAATTGTTCCGTGAAGAATAAATAAACATTCATTTTGCAAAGCTACTGAAGTTGTGTGTGTATGTGTGTGTTTTGATTGCAGTAGTGAGTTTACTCGGGCTATTGCAGATTCTAAATTCACTTCATACATAAAAAGCTGGACAGAGAAAATTAAAGACTTAAATGTTAAAAAGAAAATTTGGAACATTCTGGAAGAGAATATGTATTTAAGACATCAAAGTTAGTTTATTTTTTTGTTTGCTTGTTTTTCTTTATTATTTTAAGAGAGGAGGGGTCTCTTTATGTTTGCCAGGCTGGTCTTGAACTCCTAGCCTCAAGCAGTCCTTCCGCTTTGGCCTCCCAAAGTGTTGGGATTACAGCCATGAACCACCACATCTGGCCCAGAATAACAGTATAACATACAGAGATATACATTATAACAGTCACGTACATTTCAAATATTTATAAAATAGCACACAGAACATGCATATATATGCAACACAATTATAAACAAAAGCAAAAGAGGTACAAATATAAACAAATATAAAAGGATAATAAACATGCTACCCTCGGGGATGGGGACAAATTGGTGAGAAACTCACTGGTAGCTTGCCATTTCTTAATCAAGTTAGTTGACTCATTTTGCTTTATCTTATAATGAATTTTTAAAACATTTGTGACATTATTTAAAATTCTTATTTATTTTTGAACGGGTAAATTATTTTTACTATTATATACTTTTATTTAATTAGTCAGTAGTATTATGAGTATATTATGTACAATGCTATATGCTAAATTCCTTAGCAGCAGAGGTGATTAAGATATACCCCTTCTTTCATAGAAGTTGCTATTCAGGAGTTTTAAAGAAAAGTCAGAACTTTGTTCTTCCATTTTCACAGATAACGAATTTGTGCCTTGCTGCCAGTTTCCCCTCCTATACTTATGGCAGATGCACTAATCAGTCAGAGTAATCTTCATTCTGACCCTGAATATAGGCAGGAATTTTCAACACAATACTTCAAGCAGCTATTACTACTTGGTTACAGTTGACACACAATTTTGAATGTATACTCTCCTAGCTCTTTCACATTCATAGAATCTCAAAACATGTATTTCCACACTTTTAAATAAAAGCATTGATATGCATAGAGTACAAGGTGAGAAATAGCTTACAAAAATTATTTAATTACTTTTCTATAACAACACTATTTTCCTACTACATTTGGAGCTTGGTAGAATGCATTATAAAAAATGTAATTACATTTGTGGTACAAAAAAATCTATTTGAGAAAGGCCATTTTTGCAATAGAAACAATCACAATATAAAAGCCATCTGCATACACCATTTTATTTATGATTTAGGAGTTTGATTTCCATACATGTCTAATATATCATTTTTACAAATGACTCTTGATAAAGGATTTTTTTTTTTTGAAACAGGGTCTCACTCTGTCGCCCAAGCTGGATTGCAGTGGTGTGATCTTGGCTCACTGCAACCCACCTCCTGGGTTCAAGCAATTCTCTTGTCTTAGCCTGCTGAGTAGCTGGGACTACAGGCGCACACCACCACATCCAGCTAATTTTTGAATTTTTAGTAGAGATGGAGTTTCACCATGTTGGTGAGGCTGGTCTCAAACTCATGACCTCAGGTAATCCACCTGCCTTGGCCTCCCAAAGTGCTGGGATTACAGGGATGAGCCACCACACCTGGCCGATAAAGGAATTTTTATAAGTGCCCTAACTCATTTGACTCACATTACAAAATATAAAGCATTATATCAGAGTCTAAATGCAAACTAAAAGCAATAGTAGAAAGTACTTAATATATTTTTAATATAAGAGAAAACATTAATATATAAGAGAAAACATTAACCAGTTATTTTATAGGTACACTGGCAGAATTTACTCTGGAGTTGGAGTTAGAGTGGTAGAGAAGAAGAGTAAAGACTGGCTTTATGGTTTGGGGCTAAAAAAAAAAACTCCAAATGAATGGAGTATAATTTCGCTAAGATGCGCAAATGTAAGAGAGGACCCAGATGTTAAGAAGTCAAGTATGAATCTAATATCACTGTTAAAATAGTGCTTTTTGGTGTATAGTAAAAGTATGTGCACTCTAGTTAACATCGTTGTGCAGTTAGTCTACCATGGTATTTAAGAACATAGACCTTGTGCGGTAGATCAGGAGGACTTGTTTTCCAAGCGCTGGTCACAAGACACTGCTGAACAAAAGAGGGGCTGACCAAAACAGGATGCAGCAAAGAAACTGCCCAAAACTAGCTAAAACCAGGATGGTGACAAAAGCAACCTCAGGTTGCCCTCGCTACTCATTATATGCTAATTATAGTGTATTTGTATGCTAGGAGAAACTCCTACAGGGCCATGACAGTTTACAAATGCTATGACAACCCCCAGAAGTTATGCTATATGGTTTTAAGGGGGAGGAACCCTAGGTTCCAGACACTCCCTGCCCCTCTTCCAGAAAATTCATGTATAATCCACCCCTTATTTGGCAAATAATCAAGGAATAGTCATATATATACATATGTGTGGCTAGCCAGCAATCCATGAAGGCTGCTGCTGCTACTACTCTGTTTCTGGAGCAGCCATTTTCCTGTATTCTGTTGCTCTAATAAACTCGCTTTCACTTTGCTTTGTTAGCTCACTCATGAAGTATTTCTTGGCAAAGCCAAGAGCCCTCCCAAGCTGAGTCCCCTTTGGGGTTTGCTGGCAACACTTGGAAGTACACATACAAATTTAAAAGTTTCGGAGCCTGACAATCTTACAGGTTAAACCACCTTCCCCGATTCACTTTGCCACCAAATCTCAGTTTTCTTATTTGGAAAAATGGGATTATATCTTTGCCTCAAAGATTTTTTTTTTTTTGAAACTAATAGGGTACTTCATGACAATAATATAACACAGTACTCAATAAATAATACGACGTGTAGTTACTGTCTAATTTTCTCTGATTGCAAGGTTGTTATCATTTAATTGGATCATCAGGAAACCAATATTCAGAGACTGTAGTAATGTTCATGATAATACCTAGCAGTATATGAAAGAGCTACAATAAAGTTTACTCCATATTTTCTGTTTCATCCAATACAACACTTTACTTCCAAAAGTGATTGTGCCTTAAGCAGATAAACAAACACCTTTGATTAAATCTCAGTGCACACCTATCGTGTATTATTATTATTATTATTATTTTGAAGCAGACTCTTGCTCTGTCATCCAGGCTGGAGTGCCGTGGTACCGTCTTTACTCACTGCAACCTCTGCCTCCTGGGTTCAAATGATTCTCATGCCTCAGCCTCCCAAGTATCTGGGATTACAGGCATATGCCACCATGCCTGGCTAATTTTTTTGTATTTTTAGTAGAGACCAAGTTTTGCTATGTTTGCCAGACTGCTCTCAAACTCCTGGCCTTAAGTGATCTGCCTGCCTTGGCGGTCCGAAATGCTGGGATTACGGGCATGAGCCACCACACCTGGCCCAATGTATTAAATTAAAATATCCAGAACCACAAAAGCAAAGTATTTCTTTTACTCATTCCTGTTCCAGATAAAAACAATCAGAAAGGGACTAATAACAAGGACACACAGCATGAAGAATCAGTCATAGTCCTAGTAAGAATTACAACATAAAGATAAGCATAGATTTATCACAATACTCAAAATGAATGACTCATGAATTTTTTTTAATATGAATGTCCTTCAGGAATGCCACATTCATCTTATTCAATTAAAGGAAATGTACACAATCATAAGAGATTTGAGTCTTTAATTCTAAATTCATGCATCATGATTTTTGGGTAATTTGTGTTTAAGAATAATTTATACAATAAATTTAAATATTTCATTCCAAGTCATCAGACTAAGGAAACAGATAAAAATAGTATCTATTATCAAATGATCAAGAAGGGTGATGTGTGTGTGTGTGTTTGTGTGTGTGTATTTTAATTAATTGGGATTTTAATAACCACGGTCAAGTCTATATTGCTATATTCTGTGCAAAAAGAGCACAAAATAAAGATGACTTTTCAGAGAATTCAGAAAAAGCAGGACTGGTTTTCAAAACCATTCAGAGAATTTCAAGAAAAGCTAGAACTAACTTGATATACATGATATATACATTCATATATGTATAGATACATGCATTTGTATTAAGTTTTCTTGCATATGTATATGCATATGGTCAAAATATAAGGGACAATGAAATTTAAGAAATCTGCAAGAGTGATTCAATTAACAAATAGGCCTATTAAGTAGATATCCTTTCTAACTTTTCCTATAACATATTTGGCTCTATGCAGTCATAATGAATAAGGATATATATTAATCATTAACATTGATTGCCTTGTATTCTATTTTTGTCTTTTTTTTTTTTGCTATAAAAGTCTGTGGTAAATTAGGAATATATCAATTTTCTTCTGAAAATAGGGAAAATTCATGCTTTCTTATTGAGCACCCCATTCTAGCACTTGGTATTTAATTGCTGTCTTTCACAGACTTTGATTCAAAGTTAGATTGGACTGTATCAAAGTTAATAATTAAATTAACTTAAATGTGAGCTATTCCAAAGTAACATTTTGGGTCCCTTCCCACTGGAAATGAATTATTTAAAATGCAGTGAGGTATTATACCTTCTCTTAGGAGAGCAAATTTACCTTTGAAGGAGAAAGTTTCTTCATACCTGAAACAGTCATAGAATTTAGAATTTCCTTAAATATTTGTGTGTATTTTTCTGTTTGTATTTTGTCATCGCATTACTTATGATGAAAATTAATCTAACCTATAAAATAAAGAGAATGGGAATTACAATATAGACATAAATTTAAAGCTAAAAGGTAGCTATAGTTTACTACAAAGCACAGAACAAATTGCATCTGAAAATAAGGTAAAAAGGAAAAGGCCTCTGATTTTGTCAGTCAACAATACCTGTTGTTACTGTTTGGTAGTTTGAACTGAGTAACATACTGCTTTAATTTGTGGAGATACCAAAGTTTATAATAGTCCATATTTTTTCAGTTAACCAGTGAATTTAAGATACACCAGTGACTCTGTTACACATGAGTACTATTTTTCTGGAGGATATGATAAGTAGATGGTAAATACATCGTTCCCTTGAGTTTGGGATACTAGTTACTAATGATCTAGGGATGAAAGGCTTTGGAACCCAATTACAATTTTTTTCCTATCCAAACCTTTTATATATAATTTTAAATAATAAACCATATTTTATATATATTATAGAATCATGAAGGAAATATAAAATGAACAAGATATCTTACCCAAACTGCTTATATATTTTATGAGATTATTCATTGGTTTTGAGTGGATTTGTTATACAGTCTTTAGGCATCCTTAAACTTACAGCCTAAAAGAGGAAATGATCTAAACATTAAAAATAAAGTAAGAAAATAGTACAATTTTAAAGGATCTCAGTTTCATAGCCAGGACTTTACATCTTCCTTTTTGACTCAATCAGACCACAATTTCCAGTTTTTTAAATAAGCAATATAATGTGATTGGAGTAATTGCAGGAATATCATATGAAATATCTTAAAGGAAGTCTGGTCAAAGGAAGTTTTTTAATGCTATTGACGGTCTGTCACTCTTTAAAACTTGATCCCTCCTGCTAATACAATTTTTTAAAGCATATGAAAATTTATAGTCAATAAAAAAATTTCAAAACCAAAACATGCTCAGTATTTCTGTTAATGGTTTCTCCTTTCCCTCAGTTTATATAATATTATCTTATTGTTAAAAATACAGCATTGATTCCATGTGTTAAGCTCTCAGACTTTTTCTTTTGATATTTTTCTTTAAATGTGCCCATTTATGGATCTTTGAATTAGGAAAAGGATAATGATTGCCCTAATGAATGTTCTAAATCAAGAAATATTTCAGATGATAGTATATATAATATGTTCTAATAAGATGCGTGTTCTAATAAAAGATATTCCCTAAACAAGGTGATGGATAAGACTTGATGGCACAGATTTTTGATGTTTTGAAGAATCAGCATACTCCTCATTTTATAAGAAGCAGTAAGTTTAATGGCACTTTAAAGTTGAACTAAAAAGAATTTGTGCCCAGCGTAATTTTTCAGTTTTGTGTTCCAAAAACAGACTCTATATGGGTACATTTAACCAGTTATTGAATTTTTAAATTACTTTTCATTTTAACGGCAAAATAGTATTACCACTTAATACTAAATGACAAAGAAAAGCCTATTTATGAAGGAATTTTGACTTTATGAAAGTGGCAGTGTCCGGGAATTACATGAATGGACTTCATTCTCCATTTCAGGTCTGAGTGGATATGCACACTATGCTTCATGTATGGAAGAAATATCTCCCTCTGCCCATCTCCAACTCAAGAGTTTCCTTGAATCAAGAGAAGCATGACTTGGCTAAATGAAGATAGTCAGTTACTAAACATACTTTGATTACTCTATGTATACAGACAGCCATATACATCATTTTTCCTGCACTTTTGGGTAAACATTTTGTTAAGAAACATTTAAAACATGTATAAAGGTAGAGATAATAATTACTCACTCCCCTCCCACCTACCTGTCATTCAACTTCCACAGCTATGAACATATGATCCAAATGAGTTTATCTATAACTCTCACATCTCCATCCCCCAGTTTATTTAGAATAAAACTTAGGTTTATGATTTAATTTATAACTTTGTCAGTGCACATTTCTAAAATAGGACTTTTTAAAAAAAGTATTGTTAATTGACAAGATTGTATATAATTATCATGTGCAATATGTTGTTTTGAAAAAAAATACTTCAATCAATTATCACAACTTCACATCATTAAATATCTCATTAGTTTGTAAAGTTACCTGATTGTCACATAAATATTTTAAAGAGCTTGTATGAAACCATATCCAAATTAACGTTGTATATTGCAATGAGTTAATGTTTATTAAATCTCATTTAATTTATAGGTTTTCCTGCCTTTTTAATTATTTCCTCTTGCAACTCATGTTTAAGAAACTAGAAATTTAGTTTCCCACAGTCTAGAGTTTGCAGATTGCCTCCTTAAAGTGTTATTTAACATATTTCCTTCTCCACTGTATATCATGTAAACTGGTGATTAGAAAAAAAAGACAAAAAAATCTCGATAAGGTTTAATTTTTTGGAAATATGTTTTATAAGTGATGTTATAGTATAATTCCAGTATAAATGATATGATATCTTGTTGTCTTTTTTATTATAATCATGGCCTAAATTCATTTATTGTTTGGAGGTTTAAAAACTATTAAGTTAAAGAGTTTATCAAATTTGATTCATTAATTAGCTGAAATACTTCATAAGGAAAACCCTTCCTTCAACTACTATTTAGTTATCTTGATGTAAAAGATAACTATTCTGACTTTTTTCTGTAGAAAAGTCAGGCTAAAATGCTTAATTATTTACTTTTGCTTATCAAGTTTTATTTAATATATCTTCCCTCTGTCATTCTTCAAAGCTAAGTTGATCATATAATTTATTGTTCAAAGCTGGACATACTTTAAAGTGAAAGTGGACATTTATTCATTATTATACTGGGACAACAAAATAATCCACACTGCCTGTTATTTGTAAACCAGGATAGATAGTCACTTTATGCAAATGTGACCAATGAAGTTTTAGGTTGTGAAACTTATTTTGCTTATAAATAATCATCATAAACTCATGTATTCAGACATATTTGACACATTTCAATACTTGCAATTATTACATGCATTGATGCTCAGATAAAGGTTGTGGCAAAGCCCATTTGTCATCACCCTACAAGTCATTAAAATAATCTTTTATTTCTGGTATGCCAAGACTTTGCAAGATTATCTCATATATTTTATGCCCAAAATATGAAATCAGCCATTTCTGCAAAACCCCTATTTCCTCTCTGTTAGAACTGGTATGTAGACACCAAATTCTGGGAACCAGGTTGTTTATTGCTACTGGTTTGATTGTTTCTGAGCCTTTTGGTGGACAGAGCTAGAAAATGCATTTTAAAACATAAAATAAAATAAATTCATATTAAATTCAAATTCAAAACTACAGGGTTTTTACTTAGCCTCCTTAATCTTACGTTTGTATCTTGTTTCCCTTAAGTTAAAATCCAGTTTCTCAATGACACTAACATAGTTATTTGTTTTATCTCATTAGATACATGCAGTAATTTCAGAATAATAATACTAATACTACTTCCAACAATATGATTACTGACCAGAGTTTAAATTTTGTCTACTTTTGAGTTTCATTTGCAGTTCTTTTTTTTTTCACAGTATATGAACTAGGAACATTTAATCTTATCATTGGGTTTTAAACTATCTAGAAATAGTTCCTCTTTGGTGGTTATGAGTTACACAATCAATTTGATATATTATTTGATTCATTTTATTCATTTTGCTTTACATTTTTAGGGATGTTTTTAAAAAGTAGTTTTAGTTATATAGAATATTTATGTGATTCCAAAGTCAAATCTATGAAATAGATATATTCAGAGATGTCTTGGCCAGGCATGGTGGCTCATTTCTGTAATCCCATCACTCTGGGTGGCTGAGGCCAGCAGATCACCTGAGGTCAGGAGTTTGAGACCAGCATGGCCAATATGGTGAAACCCCATCTCTACTAAAAATACAAAAATTAGCCAGGCGTGGTGGTGTGTGCCTGTAATCGCAGCTACTCGGGAGGCTGAGGCGGGAGAATCACTTGAACCCGGGAGACAGAGGTTGTGGTGAGCCAAGATCACACCACTGCACTCCGGCCTGGGTGACAGAGCGAGACTCCATCTCCAAAAAGAAAAAAGAGATGTCTAGATTTTATTGCTTATGCATACATATACCAAAATGCACATGAATATAAACTCACACACACACACACCGTTTCCTTTTCCCATTCACATGAATGACCCTTTCTTGACTATTGTACTTCCCTTTTCCCTGTTTTTATTTGACATAAAAAAAGTGACTTATGTGCTTTTATCCAACCTTTCTTAGGGAACAGTGACATACTTTATGAATTTTTCCCCTCTTGCTTTCTCTTTAATATACTCTGAAATGACTCCACAGTCGTACAGAACTACTCCTCTTTCCCCTTTGGAACTACTTAGTATTGTGTGACAATAGTGTTCTATATTCTAGTCCATTATAGATGGACATTAAGTGGTTTGCAGTCTTTTCCTCTTTCAAATAGTACTGCAATGATAGTTATCTGTATCACTCTCTCATATATTTGTCTGCATAAGTTAAAAAGAGAGTTTTAGAAGTGATGTTACCATATCAAAGGATAAATGCCTATATAATATTACTAGAATTACTCAACGACTTCTCCAGTGAAGTTGTTTAATTTTTTATGCCCACTAAGAATGGTAATATTACCAAAAGCTCACCCATATTTTATATTATTAAAATTTTTAATATCTGGGAGGTGGTAAATCAATGTACTTTTAACTTATATTTATCTTATTATAAGTGAATTCATTAATGTATTTTTAGAAATGTACATTTATTTTTGTGAATGTTTTATTTTAATCAATATTATAATTATCCATATTGCTTATGGGTTTTAATAATAATTATGAAACATTTCCCTGTAATCATAGGTATTCTCCTAGAACTTTCATGCCCTCACATTTTACATTAAAGTTTCTGATGAACTGGAATTTTTTAAATTTGTCTTATGAAAATGAATCCAACTTTATCTTTTAAAATATATAACTATCCTTTCATATTATCTTCACCGATTTAAGAAGCCATATTTCCATATACAATTAAGAATAATCCTAAATTTTATTTTTTCTACATTAACTTTTCAGGCTATGCATACACTAGTATTACACTGTTTTAGTTAGAGTGTCTTTACAATATGTTAAAATATCAAACAGGCTTAGTTGTCTTCCACTGCTTCTTCCCAAGTCATTTCTATATCAGGATTTTTCTGATTATCCTTATTTGTTATTACAGATGATCTTAATTTTAAAAAATAGTTTGTCTACCTTTTGGGAAATAAAAAAAAGCCTAATTGTATATTTATTAGAATTGTGTATATTTTACAAAGTAACAAAAACCTCATCATAGATAGATAGAGAGAGATTAGATAGAGATTTTCTATTCAAAGCATGTTACGTCTTTACATTTATTCAAGTCTATCTTTGAATCCTTCAGGAATATTTCTTCAGTTCTTTATTTATACGCCATCTATCTATCTCTAATATAAAATAGATAGTATCATCCATTTTGGATTTTATTCATTTTTAAATGTATACATGAAGATTACTGATTTTGTATATTGACTTTATAAGGTACTACTTTAATAAATTATCTTTTTTTGTAGTAATTTTCTCCATAATTTCCACTGGGCTTTCTAGATGTATTACCCTATCATGAAAACATAGAGACAGCATTTCTTCTCCCTTTTCAACTCTTTCTCATGCTGCTGATTACTTTCTCTTTTCTAATTGCCTTGTTTAATATCTTCAACACAGACGCTGGGTAGTTAGTTGGCATCTTAATCTTATTTCTGACTTTACCAGGAAAACTTCTTGTGCTTCCACATTAAGTATGATGCTCTCTTTTGGTCTATGATACATATTAGATTATGTTAAGTAAGTTTCTATGCAATCTTGTTGTACTGAGACAAGGGTATTAATTTTCTACATCTATAGAAATGATCAAAAAACATTCTTACTTATTCTGTGAATGTGATGAATAATATTAATGAATTTCTTAATATTAAACCACTTATGCATCTATGAAATAAACCCACAAGAACATGCTGTATTATTTTTTTTAAAGGCTGTGTTTCTGATTAGCTATATTCTATTTGAGATATTTATATTGATAATCATAAATATGGTTTATTTCGGGGGCCTTTGATTTTTGATAGATTTAGGAAATCAGTGGTATACAATTTATTTTAAATCAATTTAGAAATTTTATTACTTTTATAGTATAAGTGAGTTAAAGTAGAATTGTGATTACTGACCTTTAAGCGTCTGTTAGATTTCACCTGTGAATCCATATAGGCCTGGTGTTATTTTTGCACTTTAATTCTGTGCTTCTAGTGTGGTGATTAAGCCTTTCTGTCTATTCTAAGGTAAATTGTGTTCAGTTTTACTCTTTCAGAAAATTTACTCATAGCAACTTCAAAGTAGACCCATGATTTTATGTTTTAATTTTTATATTATTTTTATTAAGTATAATTTGCATAAAATAAAATGCATAGTTTGGTAGGTTTTGACAAATGCTAGTTTTTTTTTTTCCTTTCTTTATTTTTTCAGTATTTTTTACAAAGTGACCTTGAAGTTTATGAGGACTGCTGGGTCTGTGTCCTTCCTCCAGTTTCGTCTGAATACTTCACTTTCCTTTGCCTCTCCAGTCCTTATCCTAGAGGTGGATTAGAATCCTCACAACCTTTCCTCAGCACAGAGCTCTTGTGACAGATGGACTATTAATGTGGCTTTCATGACCTTCTCCCCTAGAGTGTAGGCAGAACCTGTATTTTTTTCATAACCAATGAAATAGAGCCAAGGTGGTTGAACATATGTAATTACATGTTACATGACTATGCTACCTAAGGCTGTAGCACTTGTCTTACTGAGTTTTTTCTTTCCCTCATTGCCTCATATACCTCACACACAGTTTACAACCATTATCAACATGTTAGATTACCATAGTATCATTTGTTTTTTATTATTTTTTCCATGATGTCTTTTTTCTGAACCAGAATATTCTCCAAGACTCCACATTACATTCAGTTACCATATCCTTAGCCTCCTCTGGTTTGTGAAAAGTTTTTCAGATTTTCTGCAGTTTCAATAACTTTGAGGGTAAGAAGAGCCCTATGGGCTCTTAAAGAGGTACAAAAACTATATTGTCACCTCCACTACTTTTCCACATTTTAGTGTTTTTTTCCAAAAGTATTTATTTTTGACTATTGAGCTTGCAAGGGACTTCTGTCATCATCTACAAGATGAGAAGAAGTAACTGAGGTCTTAAATACAAGGCATCACAGTTAATTATGGAGAAAGAATTAGAGCCAGGGATTCCAGAATAATAAGACAAATACATTCAGCATACTCTTCTGCTTCTCTTATATCATTCAGAAATGTCTTCCCATTTTTGGTGAGAGGCAGGATTTTTGCTCTCAAAATGCATCCAGTTGTTTTAGAAATAATTATCAAATATTCCAAAATGTCGAATTTTACAAGCAAAGGCAGATGAATGTGGAAAATCTGAACACTTTATTATTCTCCTTATCTTGTATCTTAATCATTTTTTACTATGCCAATTTAATTTAATGCCTAGAGCAGTAATTCTCAAATGTGAAGGTGTATGGATCATTTTGAGGTTTTTAAAAAATCTGAGTCTGAGGTGGTACTTGAGGGTCAGCATTTCTAACAAGCTTCCATGTGACATCAATGTTGATGATCCACGAACCTCAGCTTGAGTGGCAAGGACCTAGAGCAATGGTCCCCAACCTTTTTGGCACTAGGGATGGGTTTTGTAGAAGACAATTTTTCCACAGACACAAGGACAAGGCATGGGGAGTCGTTTCAGGATAAGCCAAGCATATTACATTTACTGTGCTCTTTAGTCTATTATTATTACATTGTATTATATAATGAAATAATTGTACAGCTCACCATAACATAGAATCAGTGGGAGCCCTGAGCTTGTTTTTCTGAAATTAGATGGTCCCGTCTCGTGGTGATGAAAGACAGTGACAGATCATCAGGCTTTAGATTATCCTAAGGAGCATGCAATCTAGAGCCCTCGCATGCACAGTTCACAATAGGATTTGCACTCCTACAAAAATCTAATGCTGCTGCTGATCTGACAGGAGATGGAGCTCAGACAGTAATGAGAATGATGAGGAGCGGCTTTAAATACATATGAAGGTTTGTTCACTGGCCCACTCCTCATCTCCTGCTGTGAGGCCTGGTTCAGGCCATGACTGGTACTGGTTCATGGTCTGGGGTTTGGAGACCCCCGACCTAGAAGACCCATCAATGAGTTTCAGGTAGTTGTGCATTTTCTGGTTTTATACATGCATACAGAGAGAGCAAAACAGAATGAGATAAAGAGAGATAATGCATAGTTATCATAAAATTTAAAAGGATTTATGCACTAAAAATGTTAAGAACAGTTACCCTACAAGATAAAGTTCATATTCCTTAAGATGAATGTAAAATCCTTATAACCATTCCATTTTGTTTTTCTCCATTGTCCTTTAAGTATCTGATAGTCCAGCCATGCTCAGAATTTGCCATGAAGTCTAGAATCATACATGATTTCTAATAGCTACTACTTCAAATAGAATTTGTCATATTTTATTCTCACAAATCACCTTTTATATACTTCCATTCATTCTTTCAGCTAGCATTTACTAAATGCTTCATACATATATAATGTTTTGCAGTAAGTATTAAGTATATAAAACTAGGCCACAGTCTCTATTTGTGAATCTTTGTAGTCAAAAACTACTGTATTTATTGTTAAGGATTCTTTGCTCTGGTAGAGTAATTACCCTGGAACCATATGTAGGTTGGCTGAATAGGTGAGAAGGAAGGAAAGAAAGAAAGAAGGAAAAAAAAAGAAAGAAGAAAAGACAGAAAGAAGAAAAAGGAAAGAAAGAATGAAAGAGAAAGAAAGAAAAAGAATGAAAGAAAGAGGAAAGGAAGGAAGGAAAAGAAGGAAAGAAAAAGAAAGAAAGAAGAACAGCAGAGAGAGGGAGAGATGGAGGAAAGGCAGAAGAAAAGGAGAGAAATGGAGAAAGAGAGGGAGGAAGGAAGGAAGGAAGAAAGGAAAGAAGTTGTAAAAAAGAACCAGGGTGGCAGGCGTTGAATCTCAATTGGAAAGTCTGAAGAGTTGTGGTATCTGTTAAGAATAATACAATTTGTTGGAGTGGTATTTGTTAAGAATAATAAAATTTGTTGGAGTGGCATTTATCACTTTTAAGATACATAATTTAAAATAATTTTTGTAAGCGAAGATTTATAATATCAGAAAGCTGTATAAGAAACTATTAATATGTCATCAAAAGCCATCACCACATTCCATTTTTTCCTTATCCTATACACAAGAGAATTATTAAGAAACAAAATTAACAATCTCTTTCCAAATTTCTGAATTGGAAGGAAGCTATCCAGTAGGATGGCAGGTACTAGTCAAGAAAACATGGGGACTTGATGTTTGAGTGGGATTGCCATGTTTTACTGATACAAATTCTCATTTGGTTCTCCCAAAGGCTTCTGATCACTGTGTTTATAGGGGTGTGAGATAGGGTCTACACAGCCTGGCTTATAATTTGTAATAGACTATTTTTATTCAGGGGAGTTGTTGCTACTAGACAAGTGCCTTCATTGCTAGGGACTTTATGCAGATATGGGAAATGACAGCATAGTAGGAGACACTGGAAGGAAATTTTGCAGTTTGATCCACAAAATTGCTAACAGTGGGAAATGTCCCTTTGCCTTGATAATCTCTGTAGAATGCATTCCATGGGCTGAACTAAAAATAAATAAATCCTACAGCATGCTAAACCATTGTGAGGAAGTACAGTGAGAAATGGATTGACAAACGAGAGCAAACAATAACAAATGAAATAATTTATCAAGATGACTTACAAAATAAGTCATTAAATGCATGTACAGGCATTTGAAGTTTCATCTGGTGGAAGGGTTGTAGAGAATATTCCTCGTCCCCCTCAGTGTGTTTAATTTTCTTCTACTCATTGTACCAAGATCTGGCCTCATTATAAGCATGCTATTCCAGGTGAATTGAAAAGAAGTTGCATAGATACCTTGCCATTATTAATCACTGCCTCTATTGTCAAAAGCTATTTGCAGATATTTTATCTCATTCTATCTAAAAATTATTCCGATGTATTTACGGTTTGCTCTTCTTTTGTACTACAATTTGGTACATGAAAATGGTGCTCTACAAATCAGGGAGTAGTGAAAGTAATAATTTGTCCACACAAATTAGACTCTGATGTACTACTATTCTCTAATGTCTCTCATATTCGCCTTTGCATCACCAACCACCGTGGATTTTTTCAAATGTGCAAAGAAAATTGCAGCTATTTAAAATAACCTAGAGAGGGAGAATGATAGGCAATATCCTAACTACCTTAGCCCTTTACATTTCAGCAGTCTTGTTGCCAAGGAAACCACTTGGGACTTTAGGGAAATTTGTGGATATTTAAAATGGATTGTGCCTGTACATAGATAGACACTTGTACAATTCACATTGCGGAATAAAAAGCTTCCAGCCCTGCAATATTAAGCCTGGAATTTCAAGGAATGAAAATAGGAAATAACAAAATGCAAAGGTTTATTCACTTATATGCCAACACGTATGCTGTTTACAGTATTTCAGATTATTATTAGGCTAGGCTGTTAAAAAATAAGAATCTGTCGAGCAGAATAAACAATGCAATATAAACCTCATAAAACTTACAATTTTATTTGCATTTCTGATTTGCAATTTTAACATTGCATCACCATTTTGACAATTTCCAAGGTATACTGCAGTTTTTAAAATCTAAGCAGAAATGCAGATAAATTCCTTGCTGGGCTCGGCTGGAAATTGACTGAATTCTATATAAGTGCAGACATGAATCTTTACTCATAATACTGTGAATAAAATGCAGATATTAGAAGAGAAAGAAGCTAGGCTGACATACCAAAATCCCTTGAGTGGGTTTTTCAGTTTCTATGTGTTTGTGTCTGCCTTCTTATTTTTATTCCTTTACAAATTTCTGCTGAAGATGGGATATTCTTAGTGAGAAAACTGACTGCAGAATAGAAAGCAGGTATACAAATGGACTTTCATATATTATTTTCACATATATTCATGGTCAGTTTTGGAACCTATTCTCAGAGTCTTGCTCTCCCTAGACTTGCAGGATGACTTTTTCATATTCTCCTTACACTTCTGTCACTCGGGAGATTCAGCTTCACCCCAACAGCTCATCTTGAGGAACTCAAGAGCATCGATATAAAAGGTCTGCAAAGCGCAAGTCACTGGCCTGACAATATATATGTCTGTTTTAACAAAGATGTAGCTGACAGATAGTGACATGGGAGCTCCTACCTCTTATAGCTCCAGAGTGTGAATAGTGAAAATTCATGAAACCAGAAGTAAAACATTGTGTAATGGTTAATTTTAATATGCCAACTTGACTGCACCAAAGGATGCCTATATATTTAGTGAAGCATTATTCTGGTTGTGTCTGTGGGGGTGTTTCTGGGGGAGATTAACATTTGAACTGGTGGTCTGAGTAAAGCAGATTGCTCTCCCCGATGTGGATGGGCATCATCCACTCAGCTGAAAGCCTCTATAGAACAAAAAGCAAAGTAAGGGAGAGTTTACTCACTCTATCTGACTGTCTTCAAGCTTGGACGTTGGTCTTCTCTTGTCTTCAGACTCACACTTGGAGTATAACTTATATCATTAACTTTCCCAGGTTTCTGCTGTCTTCAGATCTTGAGACTACTCAGCCTCTATAATTTCATGAGACAATGCCATATAATACATTTATTTACAAGCATATATATTATGTGTATATATTTACACATTTAATATTTATACATATATATAACATTGCATACATATTTATATATTTTAACATTGTGTATAAAAATATATTTCCCTTTGGTTCTGTCTCTCTCTGGGGAACCCAGACTAAGACATTGTGTAATTTAATAATATACAGTATCTATATCTTTTAATAATTCAACATTATGAGGTGCTACAATTTCAATCACATTCATTAATGGACATGTGTTCTCAGCAAAAGATAAACATTTATATAAACATAACTTTCAGATACTAGCTGAAGACTCATAATGAACACAGCGTGCTAACTTATCCTATTCTAAATTCCTTCTAAAATTATTTAAATGATAGAAAACTTAGAGAAATCATGCCTCAGGATCCAGGATTAATAGAAAGTATAATTTACCTAAAGATAACACAGAGGAATTTCAGTTGGATATTTCTAGATACGGTTCAAATGAAAATTTTAAAATAACAACAACAAACATAGTAAAAGCAGAAAGACAAGAGAGGAATATTTGGATGCAGCAAATGAACCTGATTGCTAGAGGCAAGAGCTAGAAAGAGGGGTAACCAGAGAACACTTGCCTTGGAATCCCTTTCTCCAGTAAGAATATTAGAAAGTAATTCATAGAGAATTCCAGAAGCATCTCCAAGTAGAAAACACAGTGGACATCCATCAATAGCTGCCTTCTCCCCACCTCGGCATAATTGGGCTTTTCTCTCGATCAGCAGGCCTGCTGCCGCTACAATGGACACTGATACCAACTAGACTTTGAGGAGAAAAGGTTAATATACACACTTGATTCTGGACATATTGGTTATTGATAATCATGCCACCATTTGTGTGTGGGTAGAGAGGAAAAAATCATAACACATAGCATATAAAAAGAGTACACACAATAAGATAAGGTGAGCTCAGCCCCTCAGAATCAGAGAAAAAACCTACTTAAAAAGTTTTTCCAAACCTACAGAATAAAGAAGTAGGTTTTAAAAAGTGCCTGCTTTGTCTTGCAGTAAAAAGAAAAGAATTGAACACCATGAAACAAGAGATGAAAGATGAGAGGATAAGACAACAGACTGAGATATAAAATGGAGCTAGCTGGGAGCCAGACAGAAGGGCAAAAGGAGCTGAACGAGATAAGGAAAAAATGAAAGGAAACTCAAGATACAATAACTAATTTTAAAACTGCTTTGAAAGCAGTAAAGAGAAGAATCCATACTGTAAAAACTGAATCAGTGATGTTAAAGCTGGACTTTTGAGCCTTTTTTTTTTTTTATTAAGCAATAAATTGCTCAGAGGTAGACTACATTTTTAAAAAATTAGAAACTTAAAATTAGCCATAGAAAAAATGAACAAATGAGAATTATGGCAGAAATTGATATATTTTTAAATAAATAAATAAATTTTAAAATAACCACATTATTAAAACAATAGGAAAGCACAATGTAGTTGAGAAGATTCTAAGTAGTATAGTTAAGCAAAAAAAAGAAACGAAGAAAAATACATAAGATACATAAATTTAAAAAGGCTGAAAATAAGTAAGGGAAATTAAACAGAAATATGGAAACATAAGAAAGAAATGCCTATGCTAATACTTTTTAAAAGCTTCGTGAAATACAGTATTCTAAGAATATATAAATTAACAAAAATGATTTCCCAATGCTTAATGGTTTAACAGAATAATAATAATAAAAGATATTTCATAATTGATATTCCAGATTTCCCAAGGAAAGTTTTCAGATTCATTTGGTATTATAATTACTTCTAAATCCACAAGAAACAAAAAATTGTCTCCTAGAAATGGTTCCAGGGCATAGAAAAATTAGAAAATTGTGTTAATTCGTTTTTAGAAGGTAACATAACCCATTAGCAAAAACAGGCAGAAAAACCTAAAGACAGAACTCATTTAAGAATATTTGTAATGAAAAACCAGCAAAGCAAATCCAGAGTGTTGTTAGTCAAGTAATAAAAACATAACCAAGTAGGGTCTAGTCTAGTTCGATAATGAGGAAACAACATAAGAAACCCTATTAATATGTACTAATATCAGAGAAACAAAGAATAAAAATGGCATCATCATCATAGGTGCTGAAAAGACATTTAATAATAATAGTTAATATTTATTCAGGATAAAAGTAGTATTTGCCAACAGAAAAACAGAGTCTCTTAATAATACAAAAACATTGCATAAAACTCTTAATACTGCAGTGATGTCATCTCCCTAAAATGAACTACAGATTCAGTTCAATCTCAGTTTAAATCTCAGCAGGTATGAAACTGTGTGTGTGTGTGTGTGTGTGTGTGTGTGTGTATAGATCAACAAGCTTATTCTAAGATGTATATGAACAAGCCAAGAAGATAATAAGTCAATATGAAAGAACAAACTTTGTGGATTTTTCATTAATTAGTAATCTACAGTTAAAAAAAAAAAAGACAGTGGGGTGTTTGCACAAGTATAGATACATAGAATAAAAAAACAGAACAGAGTCCAGAAAGTAGATTAAGAGTGGTAGAAATCAGAAAGAAGTGAGAGAGTGTTAAGAGTATTTTAGGCCATTACAAGCAATTTGCCTTTACTCTGAATAAGATGAGAAGCCATTGGAGTACATTGAACATAATGATAAAATCGTGAGATGGAGTCTCTCTCTGTCACCAAGCAACAGTGCAGTGACGCGATCTTGGCAAACTGCAACCTCCACCTCCCGGGGTCAAGCGATTCTCCTGCCTCAGCCTCCCTAATAGCTGGGACTACAGGTGCACGCCACCACGCTCAGCTAATTTTTGTATTTTTAGTAGAGACGGGATTTCACCATGTTGGTCAGATGGTCTCGATCCCTTGACCTTGTGATCTGCCCACCTCAGCCTCCCAAAGTGCTGGGATTACAGGTGTGAACTACCGCAACTGGCCCTTATTTATATTTTTAAACGATCACTCTGGTAGTTGTGTTAAGAACAGGTAGTACAGGGGCAAGGATGAGAGCTGGGAGAACAGTAAGAAATCTACTGCAGTTACTCATTTAAGAGAGAATGATGGTGAGAAGTGGTTGGACTCTGCATGTATTACAAAAGTGAAGTAAGAAGACTGTGGCTAATGGAATGTAAGGTATAAAGGAAAGAGCAGGATTAAGAACTATGTCTAGAGTTTTGGCTTAACAACAGAAGGATGATAGCGCTATTTAGAGAGTTTGAGGCAAATTAAGAGGGCCAAATTTGAGAAACAAAAATCAAAATTTCTATTTTACACCTGCTCTGTTGAGCTCTCATTAGTCCTCAGGCAGAAATCTACAAATCTGGAAGGTCAGGATGAGAGTTCAGGCAAATGCAATTATCAAGAGTATAAATTAAGAAGAGATAGAGTTTGAGGGCTGAGTCCTGATAAAAGAGACAGATTCAGGAAAGTGACACCAAATACATGACACAGGAAGTAAACTGTATAGTTCACTTAAAAACATAGTGAACAGAAGCAAAGTAAAGAAACTTTCCTAAGAAGAAGAAAGAGATCAAACTGTCAAGTCCTGCACAGGTCAAACTATGTGAGCCCAGCAAGATGAATATTAGATCTGGCAAGTGGATGTCATTGTTGACCTAGAAAAGAGAAGTTTCTGTAGAGCAATGGGGATGAAATTCTGATGAAAACATGTAAAAGAGAGAATGAGATACTTCCATTTCTAGTCATATGGTTGACTAGATTTTGCAGAAAAAAAAAATGTTTTCTAGAGCAGAACACCTAAAATATAACGAACATCTCTTTCAAAGCATGGCTGAGCTATCAGTAAAGTAAGAGAAGCAACTAAAATGAGAAACAATAAAGATTTGTCATTGCAAAAGAGTACACTAAAAACCCTGCTCTACTCCCAAAGCCTAAATCTGGGTTTAATGACCAACAAGCATTAGGAGACCAAAAGACCAATTTGGGGCTTATTCAAGTTGGAAGTCAAGATAGAGACCAAGTATAAAGCTAGGATACTCTTAGTGGATACAGTAGTAAAACATTCACTTCAAAGACGAAGAGTTGATTATTTTGGTCTTTGTCATAGCTAAGAGGGCTGATGGAGAAAGAAACTTATGAGAATTCCTAAACAAAACCCAGCATTTATGTGACCTGAGGACAAGAATGTACATCCCCTTTGGAGCTCAAGCCAAAATTTAGTGTAATGTGGTCACAGGCTTGGAGTGTCACCAATCACCCAGCAAAAGTAAAGTCAAATTCTCACTTGATGAGTGTATTTTAATTTGCATAATCTTAGAATTTGAACAGATAAAAAAAGCAGCATGAGTGCTCTCTCTCTCTCTCCCCCACTGTCTCTCACATACACACACACACACACACACACACACACACACCACACTCCTCACAAGAAATCAAGCCGTCAAGAACAAAAGCCAGTAGAAACAACAACCAGCAGAAACAAGGCCCATGAAAATTGCATATTTTGGTATGATCACATTCATAATGTAAAATGAATGTTTGTCAAATACTTTAAAACTAAAAGAAAGAATTCAGAAGTAAAGTACAAGATATCACCAAGAGCAACCTGGATATTTTTTAAAAAGAACTAAGTAGAGCATCTGGAAAAATATAATAATTGAAATTAAAAACCAAATTTTTACATTAGAAAACAAATTAGACACTCTTTAGGAGATTGTGATGGTCAGTTTTATGTGTCAATTTGGCTAGTCATCCCCAATTATTTAATCAAGGTATGTTGTTGTGAAGTCTATAATCAGTTGCCATGAAGTAACAGGGATTTTTCTATGTCAACTTGGCTAGTTTTATGTGTCAGCTTGGCTAGTCATCCCCAATTATTCAATCAAGTACCAATCTAGGCGTGTTGTTATGAAGGTATTTTGTAGATGTGACTGAAGTCTGTAATCAGTTGCCATGAAGTAATGGAGATTTTTCTGGACAATCTGGATGCACCTGAGTAAGTCACATGAAAGATTTTAAGAGCAGATCTGAGGTTTCCTTGAAGGAAAAGAAATTCTGCTTGTGGGACAGAAGCTGTAGCATATGACTGGAGTTTCAACCTGACCTTCCTAAAAGCCTGCCCTGTGTACTTGAACTTTCCTTGCTAGACCCAGCATCTCATAAACCAACTCTCTGCAATAAGTCTCTTAGCACATATCTCCTACTTGTTCTGTTTCTTTGGTTGTACCGTGTGACTGATGGAGAGGTGATTAATTAACTGAGAAAAGATTTGAAACCCCCCAAATGTAACACAAATATGAAAACGTTGAGAGATAAGAGATATAAAAGATAGAAAATAAAATCCAATATGCATTTTTTGTTATATTCAGAAGAGAACAATAAAGAGAATAGCCAAATGAAATATAGAAATAAATATTGCCTGTATTTTTACCAGAATTGATAAAAGATACCATGAAGGTTAATTTTATGTGTCAACTTGCCTAGGCTATCATGCCTAGATGTTCTCTGAAACACCAATCTAGATGTTACCATGAAGGTATTTTTTGGATGTGCTTAATATTTAACTCAGTATACTTGGAGCAAAGCAGGTTACCATCTGTAATGTGGGTGAGCTGCATCCAATCAGTAGAAAAGCATCACAGAAAAAACTGAGGACCACTGTGGAAGTGGAATTCTGCTTCCCGACTGCCTTTGGACTCCAGCTTCAATGACAACAGTTCCCTGGGTCTCCAGCCTGCCAGCCTGCCCTACAGAGTTTGGACTTTCCAGTCCCCAAAATTGTGTGTGGGCCAATTGCTTAAAATACATCTCTCTCTAAATCTCTCTCTCCGCATACACACACGCACACACACACACACACACACACATAGACATACACACACTCGCTCTTATACATCTTACTAAATGTCTTCTCCGGAGAACCCTGACTAATATAGATATTAACATTTAGATTAAAGAAGCTGAAAATTCCAAGATAAAATGATATTCACACTTTAGTGAATCTACAAACCTCCAAAGGCAAAAAATAACATTTCAAAAGTAGTCAGAAAAAAATTATCTACAAATGAACATTAATTAGAGTGACAGTGGAATTCTCAAGGCAAAAATGGAGGAAATAAAAACTGGAAAATCTTTAAGAAAATAAATAAAATTAATAAATACATAAAATGTCTTCAAAGTCTCATAAAAACAGCAGTAAACACAGTATTATATAACTTCAAAAATTACATTTTAAGGAAAAAGTGAAGGGATTATCAAAGGAGAAAAAACAGAATAAATTCATTAAGAACAGACATTTGCTAAAAGAAAAATCTAATGGATACACTTCAGAAAAAGAAAGAAAAATGGTCCTCAAAGGAAATCTGTAAAAATGTTAGAAGAAAGGGTGAGAAAAATTAAATTATAAACTTTCTGATGAGCCCAAATTATATGGCTGATTAAGTGATAATGATTATGCCTAATTTGTAAGCTTAAATAAATATGATAGAATCTTGACAACCATAGCAAACAATTCAGAAGAGATTTAATATAAGCAAAACATTTTTTCAGAAGGAGAGTAAAGATATTGATGAGATTATGTTAATTTAAATATACATGCTAAACATTCCAAGAAGAAAGTAGACTAAAGCATGTAAATTTCTAACAGGTAAGGAAAAGACAAAGAAAGAGGAAGTAAAAAATAAAGGAGGAAGAGAGAGATGGAGGAAGAAGGAGGGGAAGTAGAAAAAACAGAAAGCACACGATAAGATAGATGAGGGAAATAAATCTAGACATATATAACAGTAATCACAATCAATTTAAAGGGACAAAAAGCTTCAATTGAAAAATTAAAAAGTAAATCAAACTGAGAAATGTAATGTGTATGAGAAACATATTTTAAAAATAAAGACTCAGAAAAGAGGAAAACTAAAAGTCTGGGTACGATTAGGAGATCAAAGTACATAGTAATTTGAATCGGGGAAGTTTAATATAAAGAAAACTAAACTTACCATAAAGCTGCAACTATAAAGATGTAATGAGAACTCTAAAGGGTATTGTGTTAGTCAGGGTTCTCCAGAGAAACAGAAAGAATAGGATATACATAGATATGTAGTAAGAAATTTATTGTAAGATATTGGCTCAAGAGCCTGTGGAGGCTAGGAAGTCCCACAATCTGCCCTCCGCAAGCTGGACAGCCAAGAAAGCCAGTGGTGCAATTCCAGTTGAATTCTGAATGTCCAAGGACTGGGGGTCAATGGTGCAAGTCCCAGTCCAAGTCTGAAGGCCTGAGAACCAGTTGTGCTGATGTCTGAGGGCAGAAGATGGACTCTCCAGCTCAAGGAAGAGAGTGAATTCACCTTTCCTTCACATTTTTGTCTTATATGGATCCTCAATGGATTGAATGGTGCTCACCCACACCAGTGAGGGCAGATCTTCTTTACACAGTCTACTCCTTCAAATGCTAATCTCTTCTAGAAACACCCTCCCAGACATCCCCAGTAGGAATTTTTTTTTTTTTTTTTACCACTTTTCTGGGCATCCCTTAGCCCAGTCAGGTTGACACATAAAATTAACCATCACAGGTACCTTAGGGCAGAAGAACACCCAAGAAGGGACTAACTTGGGGCACCTCAGGGCTGGAAAGCAGATGTCATTGAATAAGGCACGGTGTATCCTCATGGATGGTGCAGTTTATTGTTCCTGATTCACTGAGTAAGCAGAGAAAAATCCTCCAGGTGCAGGCAGGCTGAGCTGTTAGGTTGGTATGCAGCAGGAGTAAGGACATTGGGAACCCACTATCCGGGAGTACAAAGTTTATTTCAGGAGCAACACAGGAAAACAACCCATTGAAATGTAGGCAAGCCAAGGCTGATGAACATTAATTAAGCTTATGATTTTCTGTTTCACTTATCCCTAAACACTAATGGAGTACAGGCAGTGAGACATGGTCAGAGGATGCAGTAGTGAGTGTGTGGCCTGTCCTTACTCTCGCGGGGTCAAATGTAATATTTGGCCCTCTGTAAAAGTAACAGTATATTATTATTTATGTGTGTATCTATTTATTTTGGAGACAAGTTTTCACTCTGACACCCAGGCTGGAGTGCTGTGGTATGATCATAGCTCACTGCAGCCCTTATCTACTCAAGTGATCCTCTCACCTCCCACCTCCCAAGTAGCTGGGAGGTGTGCACCACCATGCCTCGCTATTTTTCATTTTGTAGTTGAGACAGGATCTCACTGTGTTACAAAGGCCGGTCTCAAACTCACGACCTCAAAAGATCCTCTTGCCTGGGCTTCCCAAAGTGGTAGGATCACAGGCATGAGCCACTGCACCCAGTCAAGAACAGTACATTACACTCCAGAAATACCAGTATCCCACATGGAAGACAAATAAATAAATTATCCTTTAGCTTTGATCTTATCTAATTTGACATCACAATTTATTTACTTTTCATGGAATCAATTTTCTCCCTTTAAACACCTCTGCTTTTCTTCTGTGAATGATCTCCAACATTTTTTTGTATGACTTTAGCGCAGTGAACATAACAGAACACATAATTAAAAGAACATTAACATTTTTGTCTGACTCATTCTCGTAAGATTCATCTTTTGATGTGTTTAAAGCAGGTTAACCTTCGTGTCCAACCAGTCCTTGCCAAATCTGCATTTGTTCTGGAGTTTGTGCTTCTTTTCTCCTGCTTTATTTCTTCCTGCTTATATCTTAATTGGAGAATTCTTGTTTTCTACAATATAATTGAAATACTAAGTAGATCATTTTTTAACGACATTTGATGTCAGAGGACACTCTTAAAGTAACATTCATGTTAGCCCAAGTTTTTCCTAAGCCATTTTTTTGGCTTTGGCCTCCAAGTTATGTTTATGAATCATCTAAGAACTGAAAGGAACATGCTCCAGAGGTGTCTTTGTTAATCAGAATATCACATGATATTGAATTGAGAACCTTCTTAAAATCATATACACATATATATTATACCTTATATGCCCCTTTTGCCTATGTAACCTGTCTGTGAGATATGTTCTTTGCAAAGATATGTGTTGTACCTGAGAGTATTCTAGAAGATCACTAGATTGATTGCTGATTATTCTATTATCTTCACAACTTTTCACACTGAACTACTCTAATTTACAGAATCAACTCTTCTTCCTTTTTCTAAAAATGGGAACAGCATTATCTTCTCTAATTCTCCTGTAAGTTATCAAAGGAACCGATTTTTATTATCTCCCATCTTCTAGGTAAGTTTTCAATTAAAGCCTAGTGTAGATCTCTGACTTTCTCCACGTCACTGCATTTGGTTCTTTTCTGGCACATTTGATTCAGACTCTTTTTTTTTTTTTTGAAACAAATCAGGTAATAAAAGGAGCAACCAGGTATTGACTACGTAAATGCTAAGTGCTAAAAAGTATACTATATGATTTGCATAAATTAAATTTAATCCTCTTGGCATTGTGTCAGGATATTAATTATGCTCATTTTATAAATGAGGAAATTGATGCACATAAAGGTTAAGAGGCATGTAACAGAATGACAATCTCATATATTCCCTGTTCCAGTCTGTTTATTTGACTGTTACTAAATTTTTTCACACCTTTTTTTATTACTTTTCCAAAAAATACATGAGGAATGCTTAAAATTTTTGCCATAAATCTTACGCTGACCATATATATTAATATAGGTATAATATCATATATAAACATATCTAAATATATATATAGAAAAAACCTTTAATACTTTTATTCTTAAATTCAAAACACTTAAAATATTCTTTAGACTCTATTTACTACTGTTTTAGACTATCTCAGGGAGCAATATTGTGTTTACCTTTGAGGAGTGTTTGTCATACGGGTTTTCAGAATATTGTAGACCTATCTTGAGTAAATGTGATTCACTAGAAGGTTCTCATCTTGTTTCCAACACCTTTTCCTTGACTGATCTGGCTGAGTCACCTGCAGTATCTCTGAGACTCAGGTTTCTCATCGACCAATGAGAGAAGATTGACTTGAGAATCTGAAGCCTATTTCAACTCAAAAGTTCAGTGTTGTTTTGCACTTTCTTCACTTAGACCAGTGAGCTCTTTTTATTAGAGGCATAAAAGGTGATTTAGATGGGCTTGGCCTAGTCCATCCGAACCATCGTATGTGTATGTATATGTAGATACAGCCAGGTGGAGAAGGAACTAATAACTAGCAACACAGGACATTTATGTGGATCTTTGTTTTCACACAGCATGCGGACAAGTGGAGAAGGTGTAGTTTTTATTTGATCAATCCAGAGCACAGCTATGTGTGTGCTCTCATTGCTCTACTTAAAATTCTCTTATGTTTTTGTCCAAAAGTGACCTGTTTTATTTCATATATGAAAGCTTCACATTAAAAGAATATGAGGTAGCAAATATCTTTACTGAAGCGCTGTTGGCAGCTGAAATCACTGACAACTTCCTGGCTGTGATTCATAATCTATATCGGTGCCTTTGAGACAGCAGGCTATTGATTTTCCCCTGTCTATAATCCAAGACCATATACAGAGCTTGTTAGACATCTGTGGGAATATAAACTGAGTTTTGATACAAGCTAGGAAGGTTCTCTTAGCAGTAAACTTAGTTTTTGTCTTAGAAAAATCTTTACACAACCTTAATCTTGGTGAACTTTTTAAAAACAAATAATCCAATATAAGCCAGGTCACAGGCTCTGAAACAGAGAATATTGTCAATATTTTGTTGTGGTTTGGGTTTTTTTTTTCTTTTTTTTTGGGGGGGGGTCTATTGTTTTGTGCCCAGAGTTTAAATAAAACTACTTTATCCAGTAGTTAGTAGACTATCTATTAAATAATGATTGAGGCTTTTTCTCTTTGTTATACCTAAGGATACTTTTTATTTGACGAGACTAACTAGGATAGATTTCAAGTGATACAGGGAGATAACTGTAGGGCACAGATATAAATTAAACTATTACAAGTCATACGTTATTAACTATAGAGCTGTTTCTGAAAAAAATGAATAGGAATTACCCATATCAGAAGGCTTCTTAGGTCTGCAAAATTTAACTTTTTCTAAATCATTGCCTAACTGTCTGACCAAGAAATGATTTTTTTTTTAAAGTAAACATCACAAAGAGAGAAAATAAATGCATAGGTTTTTCCCTGAAGTAGTTTCTTAAGTAACAGTGTTAACTAATAATTATTTAATCCTAACACTTTAGAAGGGAGTGTATTACAAAGTCAGGTGTATACCCATTTCAGTATAAAAACTGAAGACAAAATAGTATTATATACTTATTAAAAAGTCAGACACACTCGCAAATGAATACTGCTCCAAAATGTATAATTTCTAGATAAAATTGTCTAACTAAAAGGTGTTCTTTGTACTTTTTATACAGTACTCAATTTAATTGTTTGTATCAAGTTTTCATTTTAATAAAAATAATGCCTAATATTTACAGGTAATACATTATGTGCTAAGAACTCTTCTAAGTGCTTTACTTGGATTATTCATTTGATCTTCACAATAATCCTAAAATGATTATTCAGATGTGGACACTGAGACACCAATATGTCAAACATCTTGCTCAAGTTCATGCAGCTAGTAAAGGTTGGAGTCAAGATGCAAACGCAGGTGGTATGAATTAGGAGATTATGCTCTTAAAATCTGTTCATCTAACTTAAAGTATTTTAAGCAAATGAAGGGCAAGAATTTGTGCTGACTCGCCTTTGTATCACCTCCAATATTTAACATATTACCTGGTACATGGATTGTCAGTAAATGCTTATTAATATAAATTGAATCATAGAGGAAATATGTACAGAAAACAAAATTAACTTAGACAAAGAATAATCAGTAGTTAGTATTCTGTGACCTGAGACGCAGCGCTTAGAATAGTATTTCTCACTGTTTCTTCAATTAACATTTCATTCCAGTCAAATCTCCCATCTCAAGTTGTCTAGCTTCTGCAAATAATCTTGATTATGATATATGTTTTGAAGTTTAAGTGATGAGAATTTTGTTGCAAATATTTTTAAATTATTAGTATATTATTAATAATTTTTCACACTATATAGCCATTTTTCATTCTATCTTATCCCATTGAGAATCACTTACTTCTCTGTACATACCTCCTGTACATAAATATATCTAGTTTTAAAAGTATGTTTGTAAATCTTTATGTTTATTAAAATATTTGTTGAAGATTAATAACTTAATGCCTAATATTAATTTTATATTTAAAAAATTGTGAATGACATAGAATAAAAAGCTAGCATGCCGTTGAAACTCATCAAAAAAACTAAGCAGAACAGAACTTAATCTAAAATGATATTTTTTCTAATGCAATAAAAGAAGAAACTGGGGGAAATAATAGCAAGAACAACAACAGAAATTGCACTGCAGCAGAAAGAAAATGTAATCCTTCCAATTAAAAGGCAATCTCTAACAATTATTTGCCACAGGAAACAAAAATAATAATAATTTTAGGAAACTATGTTAAACTCTCTATGAGATTTAAGCAAACTCAATGAAACAGAAATGGAAAGGCATAATATGAGTATAGGTTGAGGCCAGGCGTGGTGGCTCATGCCTGTAATCCCAGTACTTTGCGAGGCCAAGGTGGGCAGATCACCTGAGGTCAGGAGTTTGAGACCAGCCTGGCCAACACGGCAAAACCCCATCACTACTAAAAATACAAAAACTAGCCAGGTGTGTTGGCGGGTGCCTGTAATCCCACCTACTTTGGAGGCTGACGCAGGAGAATCGCTTGAACCTGGGAGGCAGAGGTTGCAGTGAGCTGAGATCACGCCACTGCACTCTATCCTAGTCAACAGAGTGAGACTCCGTCTTTAAAAAAGAAAAAAAAAAAGGGTGTAGACTGAGATGAAAGATCATTTGGTGACATAAGAAAAAATGTGAGATTAAAAAATAATTATAGTGAAACAAAAAATGTAGAAGCAGAATTAAAATCTTAACTTGAAGCAATGGAGTGAAATTGATATGAACAAATAAATTATGATCATAAAAACAATATCATACACAACCGAACTAAAATAAATTTGTAAAACCTAACTAAATATCTGGAAACAAAATTCCAAAAGTGATGAAAGAATAAATGGAAATGTGAATAAACTACATTACAATGAGGAAATTGCAATAAGGAAATAAAAATGACAGGTTGAGAAGATTTCCTGAGTGTTAAAAATTGTCAAGGAATAAAGAATTCCTATCTTATGTGTTGTTACAGAAAACAGAACAAAACTAAAAAAAAATCTTAGCTAAACCTAATTCTCCAGGGTTAGGAAAAAGGAAGCCATAATAATGTAGGACTTATCCCAGAAATAGAAGGGCAATTAAACATAGAAAACCTATCACTGGAATCCATCATTATAAGGAATTAAAAACAAAAATTCTACAGGACACTAAATATTATATAAACTTTAAAACCTACTTAGGATTTTAAAACTGCACATGAAGAATGTGAGAGAATTTCCTCAAGGTCATTCCACCAAAACTTGCAGCAAATATTACACTTAATTGAGAAAATGTAGGCACATTCTGTTTAAAATGAGGGTGAAAACAGTAATGAAAACTACGAATACTCTTTAACTATAGCACTGGAGGTCCTTTCTACTGTAATACTATAGCAGAGAGAGAGAGAGAGAAATACGTTGCTTCGAAAGCAGGATTAAAACTGAGACCCAGTTATTTTGGGTTCGGCCAAGATTATGTAATACCATGGGCTGCTTGTTCCTTCTCTAAACCCTGGCTAGGCTACTGAGGAACATGTAAATGTAGAAACAAAATGTATTGCTACAGATGGGCCAAGAGTATAAAATAAGTTTAATAGTATACAAAAATAGATACGAGAAACGCCAAGGAAACAGCAACAACAATAAACTAGAAATAGCTGAGTCAATGGATGATTCCTCTGAACTACTGTATGTGGGAGTGGAGAGAGTGGTTAGAGTTGCTAGATCTAACGCCAGAGAGTGCTATTTACATCAACCATGACGTGAAAGTTGTCCTCCGACTTTATATAACCCAGAGACCCTGAGCGGGTGGCTACCACTTAGAGCACAGCGTGGCTGACATTCTGGGAGTAGGAACTGAAGAGAAACCTTTTGATTTTTTTCTCTTTCCCACACTCTTGCCTTCTGCCAATAATTCCCTGTTCCAGTCCTGTGGCAAACTATAATAATGGCTCAAATCTCTCATGCAGGTGTCTGGAGATGTAAAATCAGGAAAGTATAAAATGTGGCAGGGTTAGAAGTTGAAGAAAGCAAGTGCATTTCTTGGACACTCATTCTTTTACCCTTTTACCTCCAAACACCTCTTGCCAGGGCTGCTCCTCCTAGATGATCTGTAGGTGAGCTATTGAATGACAGAGTGATGAACTGGAATTTTATTGGGTCTGACCATCTCCATCCAAGGCATCAACCCTTTCCTACTCCTCGCCAGAGACTAGGGTGTGGACTTCTAACTTCCCTAAACTTTTTCTAGAAAAGAATCCTAGAACCCAAAAAGAATCTATTCTCACGACCCAAAATAATGAGACACAAAAAGCCAAGCAAAATATATCACCAGAAGCAGAAGTATTACTACAGATGGGTCAAGAGTATAAAATAAGTTTAATGATATACAAAAATAAATATGAGAAAATATTATCAAAATAATTCATAAAACCCCAAGTAAAACCAGCAGCTATGAAAATTAGTTGTAAATTATTAGCCAGTTGATAGAGAATTCAAATTATTCTTATTTGTAGCTATGACTCTCTATTTAGAAAATCCAAAAGAATCAATGAATTAATTAAACAAATATGAGAGTTCAGCAAGGTTTTCAGATATAAGATTTATCTACAAAAATTTACCATCTATAAATTATAACATTTAATAGGATTTTATAGTAATGAACAAAACCAAGAACACACACGTCCTTTATAATGAATATCTTCAGACTATTACAGAACATTGAAAGTGAACTACATAAATGAAAAGAGACATGATGTTCATGGATGGCAAAACATAACACAATATGATGTCAATTTGCTCCAATAAATCTATAAATTCAATTAAATAACAATAAAACCCCAACAGGATTCTTAGCATTACTTGAATCAGTATGACAAACTGATTTTGAAATTCATATGGAAGGGGGAGGAGCCAAGATGGCCGAATAGGAACAGCTCCAGTCTACAGCTCCCAGCGCGAGCCACGCAGAGACGGGTGATTTCTGCATTTCCATCTGAGGTACCGTGTTCATCTCACTAGGGAGTGCCAGACAGTGGGCGCAGGTCAGTGGGTGAGCGCACAGTGCGCCAGCCGAAGCAGGGGCGAGGCATTGCCTCACTCGGGAAGCGCAAGGGGTCAGGGAGTTCCCCTTCCAGGGGTGACAGACGACAACTGGAAAATCGGGCCACTCCCACCCGAATACTGTGCTTTTCCGACGGGCTTAGGAACCGGTGCCCCAGGAGAGTATAGCCCGCACCTGGCTCAGAGGGTCCTACGCCCACGGAGTCTCGCTGATTGCTAGCACAGCAGTCTGAGATCAAACAGCAAGTCGGCAGCGAGGCTGGGGGAGGGGCGCCCGCCATTGCCCAGGCTCGCTTAGGTAAACAAAGCAGCCTGGAAGCTTGAACTGGGTGGAGCCCACCACAGCTCAAGGAGGCCTGCCTGCCTCTGTAGGCTCCACCTCTGGGGGCAGGGCACAGACAAACAAAAAGACAGCAGTAACCTCTGCAGACTTAAATGTCCCTGTCTGACAGCTGTGAGGAGAGCAGTGGTTCTCCCAGCACGCAGCTGGAGATCTGAGAACGGGCTGACTGCCTCCTTAAGTGGGTCCCTGACCCCTGACCCCCAAGCAGCCTAGCTGGGAGGCACCCCCCAGCAGGGGCAGACTGACACCTCACACGGCCGGCCAGGTACTCCAACAGACCTGCAGCTGAGGGTTCTGTCTGTTAGAAGGAAAACTAAGAGAAAGGACATCCACACCAAAAACCCATCTGTACATCACCATCATCAAAGACCAAAAGTAGATAAAACCACAAAGATGGGGAAAAAACAGAGCAGAAAAACTGGAAACTCTAAAAACCAGAGTACCTCTCCTCCTCCAAAGGAACGCAGTTCCTCACCAGCAACGGAACAAAGCTGGATGGAGAATGACTTTGACGTGCTGAGAAAAGAAGGCTTCAGACGATCAAATTACTCCGAGCTACGGGAGGATATTCAAACCAAAGGCAAAGAAGTTGAAAACTTTGAAAAAAATTTAGAAGAATGTATAACTAGAATAACCAATATAGAGAAGTGCTTAAAGGAGCTGATGGAGCTGAAAACCAAGGCTCGAGAACTACGTGAAGAATGCAGAAGCCTCAGGAGCCGATGCGATCAAATGGAAGAAAGGGTATCAGCCCTGGAAGACGAAATGAATGAAATGAAGCGAGAAGGGAAGTTTAGAGAAAAAAGAATAAAAAGAAATGAGCAAAGCCTCCAAGAAATGTTGGACTATGTGAAAAGACAAAATCTACGTCTGATTGGTGTACCTGAAAGTGATGGGGAGAATGGAAACAAGTTGGAAAACACTCTGCAGGATATTATCCAGGAGAACTTCCCCAATCTAGCAAGGCAGGCCAACATTCAGATTCAGGAAATACAGAGAACGCCACAAAGATACTCTTCGAGAAGAGCAACTCCAAGACACATAATTGTCAGATTCACCAAAGTTGAAATGAAGGAAAAAATGTTAAGGGCAGCCAGAGAGAAAGGATGGGTTACCATCAAAAGGAAGCCCATCAGACTAACAGCGGATCTCTCGGCAGAAACCCTACAAGCCAGAAGAGAGTGGGGGCCAATATTCAACATTCTTAAAGAAAAGAATTTTCAACCCAGAATTTCATATCCTGCCAAACTAAGCTTCATAAGTGAAGGAGAAATAAAATACTTTACAGACAAGCAAATGCTGAGAGATTTTGTCACCACCAGGCCTGCCCTAAAAGAGCTCTTGAAGGAAGCGCTAAACATGGAAAGGCACAACCAGTACCAGCCACTGCAAAATCATACCGAAATGTAAAGACCATTGAGACTAGGAAGAGACTGCATCAACTAACGAGCAAAATATCCAGCTAACATCATAATGACAGGATCAAATTCACACATAACAATATTAACTTTAAATGTAAATGGACTAAATGCTCCAATTAAAAGACACAGACTGGCAAATTGGATAAAGACTCAAGACCCATCAGTGTGCTGTATTCAGGAAACCCATCTCATGTGCAGAGACACACATAGGCTCAAAATAAAAGGATGGAGGAAGATCCACCAAGCAAATGGAAAACAAAAAAAGGCAGGGGTTGCAATCCTAGTCTCTGATAAAACAGACTTTAAACCAACAAAGATCAAAAGAGACAAAGAAGGCCATTACATAATGGTAAAGGGATTAATTCAACAAGAAGAGCTAACTATCATAAATATATATGCACCCAATACAGGAGCACCCAGATTCATAAAGCAAGTCCTGAGTGACCTACAAAGAGACTTAGACTCCCACACATTAATAATGGGAGACTTTAACACCCCACTGTCAACATTAGACAGATCAACGAGACAGGAAGTCAACAAGGATACCCAGGAATTGAACTCAGCTCTGCACCAAGCAGACCTAATAGACATCTACAGAACTCTCCACCCCAAATCAACAGAATATACATTTTTTTCAGCACCACACCACACCTATTCCAAAATTGACCATATCCTTGGAAGTAAAGCTCTCCTCAATAAATGTAAAAGAACAGAAATTGTAACAAACTGTCTCTCAGATCACAGTGCAATCAAGCTAGAACTCAGGATTAAGAATCTCACTCAAAACCGCTCAACTACGTGGAAACTGAACAACCTGCTCCTGAATGACTACTGGGTGCATAACGAAATGAAGGCAGAAATAAAGATGTTCTTTGAAACCAACGAGAACCAAGACACAACATACCAGAATCTTTGGGATGCATTCAAAGCAGTGTGTAGAGGGAAATTTATAGCACTAAATGCCCACAAGAGAAAGCAGGAAAGATCCAAAATTGACACCCTAACATCACAATTAAAAGAACTAGAAAAGCAAGAGCAAACACATTCAAAAGCTAGCAGAAGGCAAGAAATAACTAAAATCAGAGCAGAACTGAAGGAAATAGAGACACAAAAAACCCTTCAAAAAATAAATGAATCCAGGAGCTGGTTTTTTGAAAGGATCAACAAAATTGATAGACCGCTAGCAAGATTAATAAAGAAAAAAAGAGAGAAGAATCAAATAGGTGCAATAAAAAATGATAAAGGGGATATCACCACCGATCCCACAGAAATACAAACTACCATCAGAGAATATTACAAACACCTCTATGCAAATAAACTAGAAAATCTAGAAGAAATGGATAAATTCCTCAACACATACACCCTCCCAAGACTAAACCAAGAAGAAGTTGAATCTCTGAATAGACCAATAACAGGAGCTGAAATTGTGGCAATAATCAATAGCTTACCAACCAAAAAAAGTCCAGGACCAGATGGGTTCACAGCCGAATTCTACCAGAGGTACAAGGAGGAGCTGGTACCATTCCTTCTGAAACTATTCCAATCAATAGAAAAAGAGGGAATCCTCCCTAACTCATTTTATGAGGCCAGCATCATCCTGATACCAAAGCCTGGCAGAGACACAACAAAAAAAGAGAATTTTAGACCAATATCCTTGATGAACATTGATGCGAAAATCCTCAATAAAATACTGGTAAACAGAATCCAGCAGCACATCAAAAAGCTTATCCACCATGATCAAGTGGGCTTCATCCCTGGGATGCAAGGCTGGTTCAATATACGCAAATCAATAAATGTAATCCAGCATATAAACAGAACCAAAGACAAAAACCACATGATTATCTCAATAGATGCAGAAAAGTCCTTTGACAACATTCAACAACCCTTCATGCTAAAAACTCTCAATAAATTAGGAATTGATGGGACGTATCTCAAAATAATAAGAGCTATTTATGACAAACCCACAGCCAATATCATACTGAATGGGCAAAAACTGGAAGCATTCCCTTTGAAAACTGGCACAAGACAGGGATGCCCTCTCTCGCCACTTCTATTCAACATAGTGTTGGAAGTTCTGGCCAGGGCAATTAGGCAAGAGAAGGAAATCAAGGGTATTCAATTAGGAAAAGAGGAAGTCAAATTGTCCTTGTTTGCAGATGACATGATAGTATATCTAGAAAACCCCATTGTCTCAGCCCAAAATCTCCGCAAGCTGATAAGCAACTTCAGCAAAGTCTCAGGATACAAAATCAATGTGCAAAAGTCACAAGCATTCTCATACATCAATAACAGACAAACAGAGAGCCAAATCATGAGTGAACTCCCATTCACAATTGCTTCAAAGAGAATAAAATACCTAGGAATCCAACTTACAAGGGATGTGAAAGACCTCTTCAAGGAGAACTACAAACCACTGCTCAAGGAAATAAAAGAGGATACAAACAAATGGAAGAACATTCCATGCTCATGGGTAGGAAGAATCAATATCATGAAAATGGCCATCCTTCCCAAGGTAATTTACAGATTCAATGCCATCCCCATCAAGCTACCAATGACTTTCTTCACAGAATTGGAAAAAACTACTTTAAAGTTCATATGGAACCAAAAAAGAGCCCGCATCGCCAAGTCAATCCTAAGCCAAAAGAACAAAACTGGAGGCATCACGCTACCTGACTTCAAACTATACTACAAGGCTACAGTAACCAAAACAGCATGGTACTGGTACCAAAACAGAGATATAGATCAATGGAACAGAACAGAGCCGTCAGAAATAATGCCACATATCTACAACCATCTGATCTTTGACAAACCTGAGAAAAACAAGAAATGGGGAAAGGATTCCCTATTTAATAAATGGTGCTGGGAAAACTGGCTAGCCATATGTAGAAAGCTGAAACTGGATCCCTTCCTTACACCTTATACAAAAATCAATTCAAGATGGATTAAAGACTTACATGTTAGACCTAAAACCATAAAAACCCTAGAAGAAAACCTAGGCAATACCATTCAGGACATAGGCATGGGCAAGGACTTCATGTCTAAAACACCAAAAGCAATGGCAACAAAAGCCAAAATTGACAAATGGGATCTAATTAAACTAAAGAGCTTCTGCACAGCAAAGGAAACTACCATCAGAGTGAACAGGCAACCTACAAAATGGGAGAAAATTTTCGCAACCTACTCATCTGACAAAGGGCTAATATCCAGAATCTACAATGAACTCAAACAAATTTACAAGAAAAAAACAAACAACCCCATCAAAAAGTGGGCGAAGGACATGAACAGACACTTCTCAAAAGAAGACATTTATGAAGCCAAAAGACACATGAAAAAATGCTCACCATCACTGGCCATCAGAGAAATGCAAATCAAAACCACAATGAGATACCATCTCACACCAGTTAGAATGGCGATCATTAAAAAGTCAGGAAACAACAGGTGCTGGAGAGGATGTGGAGAAATAGGAACACTTTTACACTGTTGGTGGGACTGTAAACTAGTTCAACCCTTGTGGAAGTCAGTGTGGCGATTCCTCAGGGATCTAGAACTAGAAATTCCATTTGACCCAGCCATCCCATTACTGGGTATATACCCAAAGGACTATAAATCATGCTGCTATAAAGACACATGCACACGTATGTTTATTGCCGCATTATTCACAATAGCAAAAACTTGGAACCAACCCAAATGTCCAACAATGATAGACTGGATTAAGAAAATGTGGCACATATACACCATGGAATACTATGCAGCCATAAAAAATGATGAGTTCATGTCCTTTGTAGGGACATGGATGAAATTGGAAATCATCATTCTCAGTAAACTATCGCAAGAACAAAAAACCAAACACCGCATATTCTCACTCATAGGTGGGAATTGAACAATGAGAACACATGGACACAGGAAGGGGAACATCACACTTCGGGGACTGTTGTGGGGTGGGGGGAGGGGGGAGGGATAGCATTGGGAGATATACCTAATGCTAGATGACGAGTTGGTGGGTGCAGCGCACCAGCATGGCACATGTATACATATGTAACTTACCTGCACATTGGGCACATGTACCATAAAACCTAAAGTATAATAATAATAATAATAATAAAGAAATTGGATGGACATTAAAAGACACAGAAACAAATAAAAAAGATTTAAGACAAAAAAAAAAGAAATTCATATGGAAGAATAAAGTTTGATCAATTGCGGAGAAAATTTTAAAAATTAAAGAAAGATAATTTGCCTTACTAGACATTAAGATACATTAGAAAGTTAAAATAATAAAATTCAAGAGTGGGCTATTTGTGTTGAAAAAGACAAACATATTACTGAAAGAAGAAGGGATAGACATCACATAACAAATTAAGAGGAAACATAAGAATTTCTTAGTCCTAGATGGTATTGGAAAAACTGCCTCACTGCTTATAGAAAATCAAGGTTATCTACATATTACAAAATGGAAAAAAATTGATTCTTAGTGAATTAAATACTTCTATATGAGATATTAAAGGAGAAACATACATATCTTTTTGACTATGGGATAGGAATTTTTTAAAAATTTTTCTATAGGTTATTGTGGTACAGGTGGTGTTTGGTTACATGAGTAAGTTCTTCAGTGGTAATTTGTGAGATTTCGGTGCACCCATCACCCGAGCACTGTACACTGCACCCTGTTTGTAGTCTTATATCCCTCACCTCTCTCCCAACCTTCCCCCCAAGTCACCAAAGTATCATTCTTATGCCTTTGCATCCTCATAGCTTAGCTCTCACATATCAATGAGAACATACAATGTTTGGTTTTCCATTCCAGAGTTACTTCACGTAGAATAATAGACTCCAATCTCATCCAGGTCTCTGTAAATGCCATTAATTCATTCCTTTTTATGGCTGAGTAGTATTCCATCATATATGTATACACACTATATATATATATCTGTCTCACATATATATATACCACATATATACCACATATGTATATACACCATATATATACCACACATATATGCACCATATATATATATATACACACATCACAATTTCTTCATCCACTTGTTGATTGATGGGCATTCAGGTTGGTTCCATGATTTTGCAATTGTGATTGTGCTGCTGTAAACATAAGTGTGCATGTATCTTTTTCATATAATGACTTCTTTTCCTTTGGGTAGATACCCAGTAGTGGGATTGCTGGATCAAGTGGTAGTTATACTTTTTGTTATTTAAGGAATTTTCACACTGTTGTCCACAGTGCCTGTACTAGTTTACATTCCTACTGGCAGTATAGAAGTGTTCCCTGTTCACCGCATCCATGCCAGCATCTCCTGTGTTTTGATTTTGTGATTATGGCCATTCTTGCAGGAGTAAGGTGATATTGCATTGTGGTTTTGATTAGCATTTCCTTGATCATTAGTGATGTTGAGCATTTATTCATATATCTGTTGGCCATTTGTATATCTTCTTTTGAGAATTGCCTGTTCATGTCCTTAGCCCACTTTTTTATGGGATTGTTTTTTTTCTTAATCATTTGTTTGAATTTGTTGTAGATGTGGATATTAGTCCTTTTTCAGATGTATAGATTATGAAGATTTTCTCCCACTCTGTAAGTTTCTCTTTACTCTGCTGACTGTTCCTTTTGCCTAAAAGCTCTTTAGTTTAATCAAGTCCCAGATATTTATCTTTGTTTTTATTGCATTTGCTTTTGGGTTCTTGGTCATGAAATCCTTGCCTAAGCCAATGTCTAGAAGGGTTTTTCCAACGTTATCTTCTATAATTTTTATAGTCTCAGGTCTTAGATTTAACTGTTTAATCCATCTTGAGTTGATTTTTGTATAAGGTGAGAGATGAGGACCCAGTTTCATTCTCCTACATGTCACTAGCCAATTATCCCAGCACCATTTATTGAAAAGAATGTCCTTTCCCCACTTTATGTTTTTGTTTGCTTTGTCAAAGATTAGTTGGCTCTAAGTATTTGGGTTTATTTCTGCATTCTCTATTCTGTTCCGTTGGTCTGTGTACCTATTTTTATATAAGTACCATGCTGTTTTGGTGACTATGGACTTATAGTTGGAAATCAGGTAGTGTGATGCTTCCAGATTTGTTTTTTTGCTTAGTTTTGCTTTGGCTATGCAGGCTCTTTTTTGGTTCCATACAAATTTTAGGATTGTTCTATTTCTGTGAAAAGAGATGTTGGTAATTTGATAATATTTGCATTGACTCTGTAGATTATTTTGAGCAGTATAGTCATTTTAATAATATTAATTCTTTCAGTCTGTGAGTATGGGATGTCTTTTTATTTGTCTCATCTTCAATTTCTTTTATCAATGTTTTATAGTTTTTCTTGTAGAGTTCTTTTACCTGGTTGGCTAAATTATAATAGACTAAAAATAGTCTATTATAAATTTTTTAGTCTATTTTTTAGTCTATTATAAATGGTCTAGTCTTCTTATTTCTTTCTCAGCTAGTTCATTATTGGTGTATATAAATAAACACTACTAATTTTCATGTTTACTTTTACCTTGCAACTTTACTGAATTGGTTTGTTTCCATATAAATTTTTGAATTACTTTTTCTAATTCTGTGAAGAATGATGGTGGTATTTTGGTGGGGATCACATTGAATTTGTAGATTGATTTTGGCAGTATGGTCATTTTCACAATATTGATTCTACCCATCCAGGAGTATAGGCTGTATCTATGTATGTTTGTGTCATCTATGATTTATTTCAGCAGTGTTTTCTAGTTTTCCTTGTAGAGGTCTTTCATCTCCTTGGTTAGGTGTATTCTTAAGTATTTTAATTTTTTTGTAGCTATTTTAAAAGGGGTTGAGTTCTTGATTTTATTATCCACTTGGTTGCTGTTGGTGTTTGGAGGAGCTACTGATTTTTGTACATTAATCTTGTATCCAGAAACTTTGCAGTTCTAGGAGCTTTCTGAAGGAGTCTTTATGGTTTTCAAGGTAAATGATCATATTATCAGCAAACAGGGACAGTTTGACTTTCTCTTTACTGATTTGGATGCCCTTTATTTTTTTCTCTTGTCTGATTGCTCTGGCTAGGACTTCCAGTACTAAGTTGAAGATGAGTGGTGAGAGTGTGGGCATCCTTTTCTTGTTCCAATTCTCAGAGGAAATGCTTTCAGCTTTTCCCCATTCAGTATTATGTTGGCTGTGAGTTTGTCATAGATGGCTTTTATTGCATTGAAGTACGTCCTTTGTATGCTGATTTTGCTGAGAGTTTTAATAATAAAGAGATGCTGGATTTTGTTGAATGCTTTTTCTGCATCCATTGAGATTATGTAATTTTTGTTTTCAATTCTGTTAATGTGGTGTATCACATTTATTGACTTGCTTACGTCAAACCATCCCTGCATCTCTGGTATGAAACCAACTTGATCATGGTGGATTATCTTTTTGATATGTTGTCAGATTTGGTTAGCTAGTATTTTGCTAAGGATTTTAGTATCTATGTTCATTAGGAATATCAGTCTGTAGTTTTCTTTTTTGGTTATGTCCTTTCCTGGTTTTGGTTATTAGGGTGATGCTGGCTTCACAGAATGAATTAGGGAGTGTTTCCTCTTTATCTTGTGGAAGAGTGTCAAAAGGATTGGTACCAATTCTTCTTTGAATGTCTGGTAGAATTCTGCTTTGAATCCGTCTGGTCCTGGACTTTCTTTGTTGGAAATTTTAAAATTACCATTTCATTCTCGCTGCGTGTTATTGATCTGTTCAGGGTATCTGATTATTCCTGACTTAAACTAGGAGGGTTGTAGTTTTCCTGGAATTTATCCATCTCTTCTAGGTTTTCTAGTTTATGTGCATAAAGGTGTTCATAGTAGCCTTGAATGATCTCTTGTATTTCAGTGGTGTCAGTTGTAATATCTCCTGTTTTGTTTCTTAATAAGGCTATTTGGATTTCGTCTCTTCTTTCCTTGGTTAATCTTGCTAATGGTCTATCAATTTTATTTATCTTTTCAAAGAGCCAGCTTTTTGTTTCATGTGTGCTTTGTATTTTTTTGTTGTTGTTGTTTGTTTCAATTTCATTTAGTTCTGCTCTGATCTTGGTTATTTCCTTTCTTCTGCTTGGTTTGGGTTTGGTTAATTCTTATTTCTCTACTTCCTTGAGGTGTGAGCTTAGAATGTCAGTTTGTGTTCTTTCAGTCTATGAACTTTCCTCTTAGCACCACCTTTGCTGTATCCCAGAGGTTTTGATAGGTTGTATAATTATCATCATTAAGTTCAAAGAATCTTTTAATTTCCATCTTGATTTCCTTTTTGATCCAACGCTCGTTCAGGACCAGGTTATCTAATTTCCATGTATTTGCATGGTTTTGAAGGTTCCTTTTGGAGTTCATTTCCATTTTTATTCCACTGTGGTCTGAGAGAGTGCCTGATATAATTTCAATTTTCTTAAATTTATTTAGCCTTGTTTATGGCCTATCATATGGTCTGCCTTGGAGAACATTCCATGCACTGTTGAATAGAATGTGTATTCTGTGGTTGTTTCATGAAATGTTTCGTATATATCTGTTAAGCCCATTTGTTCCAGGGTATAGTTTAAATCCATTGTTTCTTTGTTGACTTTCTGTCTTGATGACCTGACTGGTGCTGTCAGTGGAGTATTGAAGTCCCCCACTGTTATTGTGTTGCTTTCTATCTCATTTCTTAGGTCTATTAGTAATTGTTTTATACATTTCGGAGCTCCAGTGTTAGGTGCATATATGTCTAGGATTGTGATATTTTCCTGTTGGACAGGGTCTTTTACCATTATATAATGTCCCTCTTTGTCTCTTTTAACTGCTGCTGCTTTAAAGTTTGTTTTGCCTGATGTAAGAATAGCTACCCCTCCCCACTTTTGGTGTTTATTTGCGTGAAATGCCTTTTTCTACCCCTTTACTTTAGGTTTATGTGTGTCCTTATGTGTTAGGTGAGTCTCCTGAAGGCAGCAGATAGTTGGTTGGTGAATTCTTATCCATTCTGCAGTTCTGTATCTTTTAAGTGGAGCATTTAGGCCATTTACATCCAATGTTAATATTGAGATGTGAGGTACCATTGCATTCATCATGCTATTTGTTACCTGTGTACCTTGTTTTTTGTTTTTGTTTTTTAAATTGTGTTTTTGTTTTATAGGTCCTGTGTGATTTATGCTTTAAAGAGGTTCTGTTTAATGTGTTTCCAGGATTTGTTTCAATATTTATAGCTCCTTTTAGCAGTTCTTGTGGTGGTGCCTTGGTAGTGGTGAATTCTCTCAGCACTATTTGTCTGAAAGAGACTATCTTTCCTTCATATATGATGGGCTACAAAATTCCTGGCTGATAATTGTTTGGTTTGAGGAGGCTGAAGATGGGGCCCCACTCCCTTCTAGCTTGTAGGGTTACTGCTGAGAAATCTGCCATTAATCTGATAAGTTTTCCTTTATAGGTTACCTGGTGCTTTAGTCTCACAGCTCTTAAGGTTCTTCCTTCATCTGAACTTTAGATAACCTGATGACAGTGTGCCTAGGCAATGATCTTTTGGTGATGAATTTCCTAGGTCTTCTTTGTGCTTTTTGTATTTGGATGTCTAGGTCTCTAGCAAGGCTGCGGAAGATTTCCTCAATTGTTCCCCCAAATATGTTTCAAAAACTTTTAGATTTCTCTTCTTCCTCAGCAACCCCAATTATTCTTAGTTTTGGTCGTTTAATATACTCCCAGACTGCTTGGAGGCTTTGTTCATATTTTCTTATTCTTCTTTCTTTGTCTTTGTTGGATTGGGTTAATTCAAAGACCTTGTATTCAAGCTCTGAATTTCTTTCTTCTGCTTGTTCAATTCTATTACTGAGACTTTCCAGAGCATTTTGCATTTCTATAAGTGTGTCCAATGTTTCCTGAAATTTTGTTTTTTCTTTATGCTATCTATTTCCTTGAATATTTCTCCCTTTACTTCTTGTATTATTTTTTTAATTTCCTTGCATTTGGCTTTACCTTTCTCTGGTGCCTCCCTGATTAGCTTAATAACTAACCTCCTGAATTCTTTTTCAGGTAAATTGAGGATTTCTTCTTGGTTTGGTTCCCTAGTGAGCTGGTGTGATTTTTAGGGGTGATGAAGAGCCTTGTGTTGTCATATTACCAGAGTTGGGTTTTTTGGTTCCTTCTGTTTTGGGTAGGTTCTGTCAGAGGGAAAGTCTAGGGCTGAAAGCTATTGTTCAGATTATTTTGTCTCATTCAGTATTCCCTTGATGTAGTACTCTCTACCTTTTCCTATGGATGTGGCTTCCTGAAAGCTGAGCTGCAGTGATTGTTATCTCTCTTCTGGGTCTAGCCACCCAGCACATCTTCCAGGCTCCGGGCTGGTACTGGAGCTTGTCTGCACAGAGTGCTGTGATGTGAACCATCTATGAGTCTCTTAGCCATAGATACCAGCACATCTCCCAGGTCCTGCAGAATCAGTCTGTTTCCTTCAGAGGGTCTTTGGGTCCTCTTGGGATTCCTGTTTTATTCTTGCAGTCATTCTACAGCTAAAATTCATGATTTGAGCCTCTGCACTCTGTTCTGTCAGCCTGGGTTGGAGCTGCAATCTAGTCCTGCCTCCTGTCAGCCATGATGATCTATTCTAGATTCTAGAGGCAGCCCACATTCCTTGGCTTGTAGAATTTTCAAAACCAGCAAAAGCCAGTGAAGTCTTTCTCACATGGCATCACTCTGATTCTAGGAAATGATTTTTAATCAAAACTTAAAAATTAAAAATTAACAGAGGTAAATGTATTAAACCTTCTCAAAATTAATGACTTTAATTGAATAACTTGTATTATAGATGAATTCTAAAAATCAGCAAAAAACCCCAAAGAAGTAGTTAATACAATGTGTAAAGTTACAGGAATTAATATATAAAATATCCATGGTACTTCTCCAGATCATCAAGAAAAATACATGAAGCCCATTAACAAAAACTATGGTCAAACAGGTAGATTCTAAATGGACAGCTTTCTTATAAATGAAGAAGTGAACAACTTTTCTAGTAACCAGAGGAAGGAGGATGGGGTTAGGGAACATCAGTGATATTACAATTTTTAGCTATCAGGTTTGAAGAAATAAAGACAAACCTTATAAGCGCTATTGAAAACCTGAGCTAGTAAGAGCTCTCAAAAATCTGGTGGTGGGAGTACAAATCGGCACAGAAATTTTGAGGAAGAGTCTGCCAGTATTTCATAAAAGTCAGTATTTTACGTCCTAAATGTAGCTAAACCTATCCTAAGTATATATCCACAAAAATGTTCACGTAAGTACATACAAGGATGTGTATTACAGTGACTGGATTTAGTGACAAGAGTTTGGAGATCACTTGGTTAGCTAAATAAAATGTAAAATGTGCATGGTATGTGCATATAATAGAATAAATTTCAGCAATTGGAGTTAATGAACTATCCTCAAATGTACTGATGTGGATGCCTTGTAGAAACATAGTATTAAATGAGAAGTTAGATTAAAATTATTTCAAAACTCTTCTTCCATACATTTAAACACTCAGCCAAACAATATAATTTACAGGTATACATACAAACCTAAATAAATGCTTAGGTGGGCGTCTATGGGGTAAAGGGGATGGGAGTAGAGATAAGGGATTAAGAAGAAATAACAAACCAGATAAAAAGTATGGCTTTGGATTAACAAAATTACAGTGTTTTACAAACTTGGAATACGGTTAATTCAAATCTATGCATCTAAGTTCCAAAAAGTAAAATAAAATCAGTGAAGTGAGAGAAAAAGTTGAGAAATTTCATGATTGAAGAAAAACATATAAAGGACTTAATATAATAGATATTGAAGATAAAAAGTCGGTGTGTGCAGGCAAGAAACTTTAACAGTTTTATTAGAAAAAATTAATAAAGACATAATTGAAGTAAATTCTTCTCATTGGAAAAGAAAATCCTAAATAAATAAAGCAAAAGAGTTGTCATATTCCAGGAAACAATGGGAAAAGTAGTCTATTATATACAGATGTGTTACAAAGTAGCTCAAAAATTAGGAGCTGAAAACAAGAAACATTTATTATCTTTCAGTTTCTGTGGTTCAGGAATCTTAGCATAACTTTCACTGGGTGCCTCTGGCTCAAGATGTCTTGTGTGGTCTGGGGGCAATTGCAGTTATCTCAAGGTATGGCTAGAGCTGTACAATCTACTTCAAAGCTCACCCATGTGGTTGATGGCGACCTAGACCTCTCCACAGGGCTCCCTCACAACTTAACAGCTGATTTCCTGCCCGGGGGAATGAAGCAAGAGAAAATGAGACAGTGAGAGCACTCTAGATGAAAGTCACAGTGTTTTTAAAGTCATATATTACGTGTAACACCCCATCATATCTACTGTATTTATTTGTTATAAGCAAGTCAATAAATGCAGACCATACTCAAAGGGAGGAACTTCTACAAGGGCATGAATATGAAGAGGATGAAGAGGCAACATTATTAGGAGTCATTTTAGCCTGCTTACAGAGATTTTTTTTATTCAAAAATATTATTGAGGTTTTTACATGTGCTAAACACTTTGTTACCCAAAAATATTAGAATTTTTAAGTTAAATAATACTATAAGATTCTATTCAGAAAAAAAAATGGATAAATGATAACTACAAAAAGAATTACTGGCTTAAACGTCACTGTGACACCAAATGACAGAGAACAGAATTTTCAGGCTAAAACATTAATTCCCCATAAACACATTTCACTGTCAGTCAAGACATCTTGGTTGTGAAAGTGACAAAAAGACATTCTCATATATATATATATAAAAAATCACCTGTAATCTTTAACACACAACTTGAAGATATATTCCAGCTAAACAAGATATTAAAAATTATCAGTGCACAGATATGTAAGAAAGTTGTGATACGTAAAGAACTGACACTCATTCCTGTCTTCTCAGAATATATCCTTGATAAATAATCCAGGAAATTCAAATATTTTATGGGTAACACTGTTATTATGTTAGCCAACAAACAAGCAGAAAATAGATATTAAAGGGCTATAAAAACATAAAAATGACCACAAATTACATTGACATTGAAAGTTATTCTCATGAAGTGCAATTTTTTTGATACAGAAAATATTTATGATTGACTCAGGTAAAATAACACAAAATTTACATTTACATTATAAGTTTTTCATAATATCAGTGACAGTTCATTAAAAATATTGCAGGAAAATATATGAAAGCATTTGGTTATATATCCTTATAACTTTAAATAATGATGAGCATTTTAATTTTTTCTTTACAGTTTTCATACTTTTCTACAGTAAGAGTTTTATAATTAATTATAATAAACTGTTATTAAAAACTGGATAAAATGATGTTAATAAGACACTTAAAGAGAATCTATACCAAAAAATGTAGAAATCTATAAATATCTGTGACTCTGAAGATTAAGTTTGAATGGGAGGCATCCCTTTTTTGTAAAAAACTATACTGAAGCCTGACCCCCTGAACACAGGCCATGCTAGAATCATAAATGAATGTAATTGGCACACTGAGGTAGTATTTATTGTCAATAGACAATAAATTCATAGACCATAAATGTTTATAGACAATAAAAAACATGGACTATAATTGGGTAATGTTGTATCACCTTACTTGTATCCTTGGAATCCAGTACAATGCTTGGTTTATATTTTGTGCTTAGTTTATATGAAAAGGATAGAAGGAAATGGAGAGAGAGGGAGAAGAAAAGATGAAAAGAAAAAAGAGAGAGAGGAAAGAAGTAAGGGAGGGAAGGAAGGAGGGAGGGATGGAAAGAAAGAGTTTGAATCATGAAGGGAAACAGTGGGGATACTCACAAGTCAAGATGAACAACAACAACAAAAATTGTCATCAACCAGAAATTATTTCTATTTAATAAGTAGTCACTGCACATATTACCAGAACAAAATATGAGTTCTTCATTTCTAGGGTCACTTTTCATTTATGCATTCATAAAATATTTTCCAAGAGCCTATTATGTAGGGTAGGCACTGAGGTAAAATGGGAAACAAGATGGATGCTATTCCTTGTCTCATGGAGTTTAACATATCATTTGGTTACTTGGACTAAAGATGCAGAACACCAAAATATAAGCAAATCCATAGCAAAGGAGTTTATGTGATTTTCAGTTTTGGATAGAAAGTCTTTTGAGTGAAAGAGTCTAAAGGGAAAAGATGAGAATACTTGATGCAATGAGCTAAATAGTTAAACCACATTAATGATATTTTTGCTACAGAGGCCTCAGCTCCAGTTACCTTGTCTTTGAATGTACATTAAATTTTATATCGTATGTCTTGGTGAAGATGCCTAAGAAAGAAAGACATTACACACTACAGAGACAGTGGTATTATTTTGTTTTCTTCCAGAAAGAAAGGTCTTCCCGATGGCCCTCTCTCAAATCCTGTCAACCCTGTCAAAACGGGCTATTTTCTGATAGGGAAAAATAAGACCTCCAGAGCTTAATACATGAGACATAATCATAACCAGAAAATTCTGAAACGGTTTAGCCTACAAGTCAGAAGCCAACAATAGCAAATAAAAATTAGTGATAAAAGTATCAACAAGAAAGAAAATAAAGCTAGTGATGAAAAAAAAATACTGCAAGAAAGGAAAATAAATGAAAAACAGCAGAAATCCATACCATAAATTAAAAAGTGTGCAGAGAAATACATTTATTTGTTCATTTAACAAAATATATTGAGCATCTATCTTATGAGAGGAACTAGACTACATCAGGTATTTGTAGTAATAGTGACAATACCATAAAATAATAATAAATAAGATAATATTGGTAAATTGATTAAATTAATTTGGATAAGATATTGCCAAGTGATTTATTATAGGTAACTTCATTTACTTTTCATTACAATTCTATAAAAATTTTTTTAAAAATCTACATTTTAGAGATGAAAAAATGGACTTTCAAACTCAAATGTCCAGACTTTTGGCCACTCTGTGTTATGTACAGTACACATACAACAAATAAAATTGGGCATTGGATCCATTTTATAGAATATTTAAATTTTTTTAGCCAGCATAAAAACAGGGAGACAATAGGTAACACGAAGTTTGTAGTCATACAAGTATAATTTTAACTTTAGTTCTAACATTTAGCAGCTGTGTGAGATAAAACCAGTTGTTTAACATATCTGAGTGTATTTATTCACCAGTAAAATATGCAAAATAAATGTGCCATATAAGGATGTTTTCCAAATTAAATGACTAACAAGTTCCGTAAAATATATGGGTATGTTGGACTTCATTAAATTTAAAAACTTCTGCTCTGTGAAGACACTATTAAGAGAATGAAAAGACAAGCCACAGACTGGGAAAAATATTTGCAAAACACATGTCTGAAAAACAACTTGTATCCATAATATTAAAAAAAAACCTTTAATAGTCAATAAACAACCCCATTTTAAAGCAAGCAAAAGATGTGACTGGCAGCTCAACAAAGATGATATAGATAGAAAATAGCCACACCAAAAAAATGTTCAACATCATTTATCACGAAGGGATTAAAACAACATGAGATACCATTACACACCTATTGACTAAATTTTACACAATGACTAAAATTTAAAAAGCTGAAAATGCCAAATTCTGGAGAAGATATAGAGAAAGGGGAACGCTAATTGTATAACTATATTACAAATGTTTGAAACAACCTCACCCAAGAGGATGGAAGAAAAGGTGCTGGCTGAAGTAACTTTGTAAATAACTGCATATAGGCACTGTACTCTAGTTGACAAAGTTGCTTCTTATGAGGGTACAATTTTCTTTCTTTCTTTTTTTTTTTTTTTTTACTGTTGTTGAGACAAGAGTCTTGCTCTTGTCGCCCAAGCTGGAATGCAATGGCGCGATCTTGGCTCACTGCAACCTCCACCTCTCGGGTTCAAGCTTCTCCTGCCTCAGCCTCCTGAGTAGCTGGAATTACAGGAGCCCACCACCACACCCTGCTAACTTCTGTACTTTTAGTTGAGATGGGGTTTCACCGTGTTGACCAGGCTGGTCTCGAACTCCTGACTTCAGGTGATCCGCCCACCTCAGCCTCCCAAAGTGCTGGGATTATAGGCATGAGCCACCGCACCCAGTCATGAGGGTACAATTTTCATACTGATTTGTATGTACACTGGAATGGAAAAATGAAATAAATAGAAGGTAGGTGGTGGAAGCCTGGATTCTCATCGTTGGAGTGGGAATTTACAGATAAGCAAAAACAGGAGGCTAGAATAAACTATGTGGTAATTAGTTAGGAGTTGGAGACATCAATAAGAACTTACATTTAACTTGATATAGATACAGATAGTTACCTATAGAAATATTTCTAGATATTTGGGTACACGTGATATATTAGTCCATTTTCATATTGCTATAAAGAACTGCCTGAGACTGGATAATTTAAAAAGGAAAGTGGTTTAATTGACTCACAGTTCAGCATGGCTTTGGAGGCCTCAGGAAACTTACAATCATAGCAGCAGGTGAAGGGGAAGCAAGGTACCTTCTTCACAAAGCAGCAGGAAGGAGAAGTGCCAGGCAAAAGGGGAAGAGTCCCTTATAAAGCCTTCAGGTCTCCTGAGTACTCACTCACTGTCATGAGAACAACATGGGGAAAATCACTCCCACGATTCAATTACGTCCACCTGGTCTCTCCCTTGACAGCTGAGAATTATGGGGATTATAATTCAAGGTGAGATTTGGGTGAGGACACAAAGCCTAACCATATTACATGAGTTATTATATATGCACACTTCTTTGCTTTGTCAGTTGAGAAGATCTAAAATGTGACTTCCTACTTGCAACAAGCACACGTATTGCCCCCATTTAGATTTTTTAATACTATTATCCATTAAAACAAACCACAGTTCCTTGAAAAAATGGCTGATTTTAGAACGGGGGCACAAAATATACTAGAAGAGCTTTACAGTGTCAGAATTTAAGAAAACACTCAACACACACACACACACACACACACACACTCACACATTATGGGGTACATCAGAGGTGCAGAAGCCAACAGAGCAAGCACCCAATGGCCAAAGCTGGAACAACTGGAGCAATAAAACAAGTGAAATTGCATTGCATTATAACCAAAAGTGTAAAATAAATAGCCATGAGTCCATGCTGATATAAACGATTGAATGAATTAATAAATGAGAGAGAAGAGAGCAATCTTCTATGCAGACGAATTTGAAATCAATTATGAAATCAATATGAAATCAATTACTCTACTGCATAAGGGGAATGGCATAACTTCTCACCCCTGAAGTGTGGGCTGAGCATAGTGACTTCCTTCCAAAAGGTACAATATGGAAATGGAAGGGGGTGAGGGAGAGAGCAACTTTACAGTGGAGCAATCTTACAAACATGCATCAGCCAGGCTATCAAGGTCAACAAGAACATCACATATCATATTGATACTATGTACTCTTGATATGATGTAATGAAAATGGAACTTCACCTCTGTGGTCTTTCTTCTAAAAATCTGTAATTCCAGTCTAACCATAAGAAAAACAACAGATGAATTCCAATAGGAAGGCATCCTACAATATACCTGAATGGTATACCTCAAAACCCTCAAGGTCATCAAATACAAAGAAAGTCAGAGAATGTGACATCCAAGAGGATCCTAAGGAGACATGGCTACTAAATGTAACATAGTATCTTGAACGAGACTGCAGAAAAGAAAAGAGAAACTGAATAAAGCTGAGACTTCAGTTAATAATAATGTATCAATTTGAGTTAAGTATAACAAATATATTCTAGTAAGTAAAATGTGAGTAGTAAGGAAAAGTGTATGGAGATGATACGGGAACTCTATATCATCTGATACTTTTCTGTAAATCTAAAACCATCATAAAGCTTATTAATATAGACTGTAAAGTAAATACATGACTAAGAATGTATTGTTTATCTGGTATAATTTGACACATAGCAGGTACTCACCAATTTGATATCTAGTGGTTATCAAACAAGGACAACAGAATATCCTGATATGAGGATGAATATGGATTCCAAAGTTAGCAAATTGTTGCCAACTCGAATTCAAGTATCGTTATCATACCTGAAGACTGTATTATTAATGGAATAGAGAGCTGTATTGTTTGATTTGCTGCTTAGTAAATATTAGTTTTTTTCCAAATTGCTATTAATAACTCCCAAAGAAATGCTTTGTTGTTATTGTTGTTTCTATTGAGTAGTTCACCCTTTGAGTTATATTCAAAGAAACCTTTCCTCATAAAAAGAAATTAAGGTGTTATTCTCAGGGCTTGAAAGTTGTAGAATAAACTGTATAGTCACCTAGAGATAATGTCACCTTTACATAATGGGTAGAGAAGTATCCATGTGTGGGAATTGGGGGTTAGAGAGAGGACTCTGAAGCATAGAGTGTGTTTCAAATAGGAGAACAAAATAGGAACCAGTACTTATTTTAGCTAGTAAATGAATGTGAAAACCATTTTTTTCTAAATGAAGAACCCCAGATATGCCAGTGATGAATAATTTATTTTCATCATCGAACACGATAGAAAGAGTCCACTCTATTAAAATCCTAATAATTTACTCTTTCTTAGGGAAAATATTGAGTGGAATCACATGAAAAGTTTGGATCAAATCACATCATTCGGCTCCTCAGAGATTTATTCTCAATTCTATATAGTTTCTTCAATGGAGTTGATATCCAATATCTGATATCTATGAATGCTGGTAGAAGATATACATTTTTCTTTATTATTCAAGAAGTTTTAGAATATCATTTATTGTGAAAACAAATGCATTTTATGATGTAATTAATTTGTACAAGTATACAAGTTCGATTATGATAAAGTTCCATATGAAAAATACAACTGGGTGTGGCAGGGGAATAGGAAGAAAGAATACAATTTTAAAATACTCCTCCATTGAAAGCTAATTTCCTTTATAGATTATTTAAGAATCTGAAATACATTTAAAGTAGTAGTTCTTAGAAAATGTGTCAGCTTATCTAACAATATGAAAATAAGGTTAAATTATCAACCTATATTTAAAATAATACTAGTTGACTCTTTAACTTAGAAGCACACTTACTAATTTGTGACTAACCTAGCATTTTTCACAAAATTAATAGAGAATTTGTATCTGACGGACTCTGAGTATCTTTTATCTTCAAGTGGATTTCACTGGGATCTCTAGCCACTTTATAGTGTGAATAATAAGAACCAATTCTGGAATATTATTCTAAGATCATATATTTCTTTAATGGTCACTATGAAACAGTACCATTCACATCCCAGTCATAAATGTTGGCTGTTTCTGAATTTGTCTGCTTCACTGGGCAAAAATGGGAAGAGTGGAGAGATTCAGCAAGGCTGCTGTTCTTCAGCGATTAAAAAGACATGCTTTATTCTTTCTTTCATTGAACCAAGAACATTCTATTTTTCTCATATCTTTACTTTTAATATGCTCAGAAAAATCATTTGGTCTTTTAAAAAAACTGAAATTCACTAAGCCACAGTGTTTCTCTACCAACTTTTAATCATTCATACACATAAAGGGAAATATATGTGAGATAGAGAAAGACCAAAGAGGCAGGTAGAAAGGGACTTCTACAGAGAGACACACCAAGGCAGAGAGACACACTGAGGCAGAGAGAAGAAAAGAGAGCCAGCTCTCTCTCTACTGCAGTCTTGACCTGCTTTGCATATTTGTGAATGCAATACTATTGCTCATTGGCAACTTAAGTATGGGTAGCACACTGCAATCTGCCATCACATCCACACTATAGAAACATCTGATTAATGAATTATTGATCATCCACTGCTTATCTAGGGCCATGCTGCCAATTACATGTAATACATAAGACATAAACCACATAACGATCATATTGAGGATGTAAGGCTTATTTGCAAATACTATAACAAATAGTACATTATGGTATAATGAGAGCTACATGAACCTCCTTCTATGGTCTTTTTCACTGACTCCTCTTTCTGTTGTCTCTCTGGGATGCCGTGCATCTTTGTACTTTCCCCTCACGGCCATTTCTCTTTTCCTTCAAGTGTAAATAAGTTCAATTAGTAATTTCAAAAGACTTGCCTACTTTAAATCCATCCTTGAGGCTAGGGAAGGGGAGATACTGATGAGTCAGTGGTGGCTAATACTTCATTCCGCCTGGAAGCTAGTAGTAGGCAGCTCGATCTGAACAAGAAATGAATAGGGAAGATGGACCTTCGAACAGAATTAAGAGATTTTACTGAGGTTCTTGAAAGTAAATGTTGAGTAGTTTTAAAAATTCTCTTTCACATAGTTTATTAGTCTGCTATGATTATTTTCTTCATAACTAATTTTTCACTGTTCTTTAAACACATAAATCTTCTAGATTTTCCAAATCTCTGTGCTGTCATCCAGGGAAGGACTTTTGGGCATTCTTTTTCTTCTACTTGAAATTATCTTCTCATCCTAATTCTCTGATTCTCCACCCGCTACTCTCCACTTTTCTCTCTGCATTATTCCTTCTCATTCTTTGGTATCAGATTAAAAGAGTTTCTCAAAATCTGTCCTATTATTTGCACCTAATGAAGTTGAAATTCATCCCATATTTTATTATTTGATAGCACTGATACTTTCCTACAATATATCCATCACTATGTTAATATGAATATAAAATTTATGGCTATTGGTGGGATTATTTTAACGACTGCTGCCTCCACTATAATGTCATAAGCTTCATGAAAGCAAGAATTTTCTCCATTTGGTTCACTGGTGTATCTTAATCTTCTAGAACAATGATTGCTACATAGGAAGTATGCACTTCATATTGTTGAAAGCATGCAAAAAATGAGTGAATAAATGGATGGGTAGTGATGCTAATTTTAATGAGAAAGTTAATATAATTTTTTGTAAACTACATAATAGCCTTTTATAAATGTGAGACTTTTTTATTATCTTCATAATTATTATTAGCTAGGTAACAATAAAGCTAACTCCAGGGCAAATCAACAAGTATTCAATAAAGTTTCAAGACTAAATAACAAGGTAAATCATTGTTATTATGACTTTTGCAAACCATGGGGAAAAATGTAACTGTTAAAACTTTAAACTGTAGGGCTTTTTGTCGTTGTTTGTATTTTTTTTAATTGCTATTTTAATGAAATAGCTCCAGGTAAAAGTAAGTTGAAGAAGAATCCTAAGAAATAGTTAATAGAGAAATACAGATGCAGAATAGAAGAAACAGTCTCTAAATCAAGGTTGCATGCTGTCAGTGATAAGAGATGCTTATTACTATGCCAGGCTTCCAAGAGCAACCTTAAACCAATCTACAACCAGTAATAGTCACTTGGCCTGGTATTCCTCTCTAGAATTCTACTTCTTTTTTCTTCCATTTATTTTCTCATTCTTTCATTTTTTAATATCTTTCCACACAGCTGCGACCCTACCACCTCCACTATGAAACCTAGTGAGGATGACATTAATTAATACACCTTATGTTATCCCAATACTGCACACTACCTCTTAGACTGTATCTTGTACTGTTTTCTTGGTATCCAAATCTCATTCCCATGTTGCTGGTTTCACTCTTATTCTTTCTTGCATATTCTTAAATTGGCAGTAGTTGTATAACCATTTCATTATAGTTGTGCTAAACACTACAGAGTTTATATTATACTAAACTCACTTATACGTTTATGCCCTCATCTTCAGATGTTACCATATGATTACTTTGTATTCTTTTACTCAAATTACTGATTGCATGTATTTTATTGTTTTAACTATAACATATATTTTAAAACTATATTTTGTATTTTTGATATTTATTGGTGTGAAAATTGGCATTTTTACAGTTCTGTTTCAATGCATCATGATTTTTTGTGACATTGAAATAAGCATTAGAGTGTGCAAGGCACAGTAATGAGACCCAGGAGAGCTGGATTCTCAGGAGCTCCTCCCACCAGCTGCAGGGCAGAGGAGGAGCCATTTAAATCTCATGTCTCTCTACTTTATTTCACTTAAACCAGGGATTTAGGGTAAGTGTTCATGAAAGCCTTCCTGCTCCAGTGCTCAATGATCCCACGTGTGCTGTGCCTTCAGTAGGGAGGCTTCTATACAAGACAGAATACTTCCAGACTAAGTTGATTTGACATTTGGGTATTGTTATTTCTGCCTTGGCACAGAAGACTATATTCTCTCTTTATAGAAACATGGTTAATTGGACCCTGCTTTCCCAAACCTTGGTATAAGTAGAGATAGCGGCACATGAGAGCAATTAGGCAGATGAACTTTTAAATTTTTAATTTAATTTTTTTATTTTAAAGTGTATGTACTATATATATAAATTGTCATATCAAGCTTCTAATTTTATACATACTGATATTTAGGTTGAGGCCAGATTTACTTAAGATTAAAAAGTGAGTAAATCTAAAGAAAATTATTGCATAAGTGTAGTTTTTATTTAACCCAGGTGATATTTATAGCAAAAGCTATGAAGGGTATTCGCAAAAACTTGAAGTCTTGGAGTCACCAGCTAAATCAATCCTAAAAGGTTTAAACACGACCTTGACCTGTTGGCTTTTTGCAACAGCCTTATACTTTTCTTCTCCAGTCCTATAGTGCTGCTTTCCAAAGTTTCAGAGACAATATTTACTCTTTTGTGTTGTTTGATCTTTCACTGAGACATAGAAGAGTTTGTTGATGATGTTTCTTTTGACTATTTGTATGTTTGATTTTATCATTATTAAAATCCTTGCTAGCTTTGCTTCATTGGAGAGTACAACATACATAGGCCCTTCAACATTAATGGGTTTTCTACTCTACTGAATTTTATTGTGACTTTGCCCTATCTCTAAAAATTGATCTGACAGCATAGGCAACACCACGACACAGGAACTGACAGTCAGTGACAGTTACTGGGAGGAAGAAGGGGCAATGGAATGTAGTATTAAATAGGAATCTTTTTCTGAAATGCATCTGCAAGGCTACAAAAGGCCTTATTGTTTTAGGAAACATAGCTTCATTAATAGACAGGGAGTTCAAAGCTGAATTCAGAAATACTTTGAAAAATTCAAGTTCTCTTCATTAAATTGTTTGTATCCAAGTTATAAAGAATTTTTTAAAGGGCCATTTCACTGCATCTCTCGGAGATAGGGTGACTGAAATTCATTATCTTCTCAGCCATATTCTCAGACTAACTTTAATCAAAGGGAGTTTTATACTGAAGACATACAATTTCTATTTAATTAGATGGGCTAAGGCATATAGATGAGCTAATATTACTGGAGGCATCTCTAAGGCTTTTTACAAGGGCCATTGTGTTTTACAGTGTCACAGAAAAAAAGGAAGTTAAATCATGATTTTTACTAGGGCTGTAGGAAAAAAAAAAAAAAAGCAATTGCCTTGCATTGTAAACAGGATTATTCAAACTCCTGCCTTAAGCAAAAAGTATAAGGTCAGCTTTTAATCAGGTTATTACATAAAAGTTCAATATTTTCTCAGTTTTTAGAAGATGGCTATCTAATGGATTTGGCAGGCAAACTTAAGCATAATATCTAGATACTCAAGGAGTATTGTGAAGCAAAAGAATCAATCTGATTTCTGGCAGTTGAAGACATTTAAGTTACGTCATCTGGGTTTCTCAGTTTTTATATACGGATGTTACCTATTTAGTGTTCTCTGTTAAAGTAATCTCAGTAGTGAAGGATGTAAATAATACTAAATCAATACTGAACATAGTTTAATAAATGGAGCTCTCTGCTTTCACTCTGGTCTTTACAGTATTTCTCAAACAACTTTCTGGAGTTTTTGAAAATGTCATACAATTACTGTAATGTGAGTGATACAAGCAGAAACACACATTAGTGTTTGATGTAGATGATACCTGTTCTGCAATCTATCTTGATATTTTAATCTAGCTATTATGCTAATCAAAAATCATTTTAAATTTCTCTCTGACTTTAAAAGTTATAAGAATAAACACAAAGTAATGTTTATGTATAGGAGACCAATTGAACCTTGGCTTAAAGTTTCTTTAAATTTGCCCTAAAATATCTTATCTCTCTTTAGTTATTCTTTTTTATATCTGACCTATATATATATATATATATATATATATATATAAAATTTGTTTTTGATTTTTGGGAAGTCAAATGCAATATCTTTGGTAGCTACAGTAGTCTTTGTTGTACTCTCATGCTCAACTTTGTTTTAACTTTATTACAAATAAACCTCTTCTCTTTTAGTCTACTTTAACTTAAAAAAAATGGTGGAATCTTTGCTAGGAAAAAGCAACTTGCTTTTCCTTACTCATTTCTAAGACAAAATGTGAAGGAGAAGTCAATGTGCTATATTAGTCAATAAATCAATTAGGATTTATTGAGCACTTAGTATGTGCCAATAACCATGCTGCAGGAAACATATGCAAAACTTTCAGCAGCCAAGCTACTTTTCAGCTTGAGATATAGCAATAAAATATAATAAGGCAAATGGAGAATATACTAAAATAATTTATTATTGAGAATTAGATTACTGGAGAAAAGTGGTATAAGCTTTGAAATTAGGAATATAAGAGTAAGATAAAGACAGGTGGAGGGTAAATTGCATGGGGGCAGGAAAGACGCAAGGAAACTGAGGGAAAATAAAAGAAGAGCCAAGATTTCTCCCACAGTGAGGAGAGTAGAGCTGGTTTAGGAGCAGCTCAAATGCTGATAAGTCAAAGTTGAGTAAATGAAAATAAATGTAAACTCTAGCCTCACGTCAGAAGATCTGTGAAACTATCAAGAGGTAGTTTTCACTGGATTTTGAGTTTACTTCCACTTGATGGTGCTATTTTGTTATTCAAGATCAAATATCTAAAATTAATTGATTACATTTAAAAATAAACTTTGCAGAGTTAATTTTGTCATTTCACAAACAACATAAATATTAATGCCACTTTGCTGACAAACCCATTTGAATACTTAAAACTACGAAAATGATATAATAAAGGAGATACCAATTTAAGTAGGACTGGATGAAATATACAATATAGATTTACTATGAACTATTTGTTACATCTACATGGAATTGTTCTTAAACCTATAACTTATGCTATATTTTGTCATAAAAAATTACCTTTTTCTCATATTTTTTCTTTTAAATCAAAAACATCAGTATTGTTTTCCATGTAGAAAAGCAGAGTTTTAACAACTGCTATGGATGCTAGCAGCTGACAGATTCGTTCAGTTTATCATCTTAAATGGCAGATGATCCTTATTCTTGTTTATATTTTTAATTTAGTTTGTCTTTTGCCCAAAATATACATGATCATATTTGAAAGTTTGGAAAATTCAAGGAGTATAAAGGAACAGAAAAATCATAACCCATCATTTATTGATTTATTTTCCAAATATTTACCAACCCTCTACTCAGTCTGAACTGGCAATTTAACAGTGAATCAGATACCATAGCTGACCTTAAGGCTTCCAACGTCTAGCAGAGGAGACAAACACGTAAGTTGGCATTTCAAAACAGAATACTATGGATGCTACAGAATCACAGAATGCCGTGTAAGCTGGACAAAAGAAAGGTTTTCCCCAGGATGCAACATAAAATCTGAATCTTAGCAGTTCTTTTTTTTCCCCCCTTCTTTCCATTGTCAGTTTGTAGAAAGAAGAGAGTCAAATATGTATTTTTGCTTGTTTGTTTGTTTTGAGACGGAGTTTCACTCTTGTTGCCCAGGCTGTAGTGCAATGGTGCAATCTCAGCTCGCTGCAACCTCTGCCTCCTGGGTTCAAGCGATTCTCCTGCTTCAGCCTGTGCAGTAGCTACGTTTACAGGCATGTGCCACCACGTCCGGCTAATTTTGTAGTTTTAGTAGAGACGGGATTTCTCCATGCTGGTCAGGCTAGTCTTGAACTCCAACCTCAGGTGATCCACCCCCCTCGGCCTCCCAAAGTGCTGGGATTACAGGTGTGAGCCACCGTGCCTGGCTCAAATATGTGTTTTGATTGAAAGCCAGATGGGAGAAAATATTTCAAGATAGGTGATTGGAGTCCGGAGCTTGGGGTATAAGGAGAAACTCTAGTGAAGAGATTGGTCATCAACAGTTAGAGGGAGAGTCCCTTCTTTCTCTGAGACTAATAATCATTCTTTCTTTATGTTGTAGAAGGACCATAGAAAATCATGGAGATAGATATTGAGTAGTACTCCTTGAGACAAATAATAAAGACTTGAAGTAGTCATTGAAAGGAAGCGGGGAGGAGTTGATCAAGGATTACTAAAAAATATTAGCCTCGGCAGTTGAGGGTCTAACTGAGATTTTAAAAAGGTGAATTTGCAGGCTTCCTGATCATCATTGTTTTCGTGAATCAGTAAAAGAGGAACATATCTGGCATTTAAAATCTGATAGCAATTACTGTTATCCTAGTAGTATTCATCCATTGTTGGTTTTTATTGAGTTAACACAAAAATATGGAGAAGGCAGAGAGTGGAAAAGTGCTGTCAAGTTTATTTTTCTCAAATATAAATTGGAATCAGAGTGGAAGCATTGACTGTCTACCTTATTTTTAAATTGTTACTCTAGAATTGTAAGAGCTGTGATACTCTTTAAGGGACTCTTCTCCTTTATACGTATTTCTTCATAACACCATCTCCAAAGAATGTTTCTAATGTCTTTTGGCCTCAACTCTGCATCTTCAAAATCTATCCATCATCAAGGCTAAACTTAAATGTTACCTCCTGCATGAAACATCTCTTATTTGAACTCTCAGTTTAGACAAAAAAAAACTTTCCTTCATGTAAAAATTCAGTATTTTGTTACATGTGTCAGTTTCATGATAGAAGATGCTATTGAAATTAGTAGTTGGCAGACTTAATTTCCTCTATAACCTACAAAAATATTTAGAATTGAGTGCAGTTCCTCCAGATTCATACTGCCCAGCACATGCCTTGTACACAGCAGGAGCTCCTAAATCCATCCATAACTTAAAAAATGTGAACTGATCAAATTGAATAATCAACTTTTTTGGTTTCTAAAAATATTGGAGCCACTGGCAATGGCTCAAATGGAAATTTGGCTTCGACTACAGGAGTTATGTTGTAGTGGAAGACACTTTGAAATGCTGTATCGATTTCCAACTGTTGTCACCGTGAAAAGTACAGTTGTCAATTTATTCTGTAGTTTTTTTATACTTTGCCATTTTTCAGGTTTTGAGAAAGTGTGATATAATTTTGTGTATAGGAAGTATACCCAATGAACATTTATTAACTCATTGCATTTAAAATGCAAGAAGATTGGTATCCTCACAGAACAAGTTAAACATCTATCCTAAGCTTATTACAAGCTTCCTCTTGGCACTGAATCTGTCAAAACGAACTGTGCTTTTTAATTCTTGTTCACATCTCTAGGACTAATCTGTAATTTTGTACAAAACCTGGTAAGTTAGTTCTGATCTATTTCCAATTGATTGACTTTTCTCCTTGATAGCTTCCTTGTAATGAGTGTTTTAATTTATATCAAATTTGAACATTTGGTCCAATAAATGCATTTTAATTTTTTTAATTTGAAGGAGCTCTAAGAAAATTTTATTTTAAAAAGTTGATTTTAACCACATTTTACTAAAAACAGAATTTAAACACAACTTCATATATGCCATTAGACAATTTTTTTTTCATTTTATCTTTTCAATATTATCTCTAGATTGTAATTTTACCTCAAGTATCATAAAATCTGTAGTCTTTATGTTTCTGCTTGGTTTCCACAACTGGAGCCAATACTTCCAATGTGTTAGTCACATATACTACAATGAAATAAGCAAACTATTGAAAACAACAGGGATATTTCAAATAATCACCATGACATAATGAAAGATTTGTTTGGGTAAATTGGCACAGCATTCACCAATTCTGTTTATATTATTTGCCTGCTGATTTTGTTCCTGAATTTCTTATTGTTTAATATACAGCAACAAGCTCAGGAACCTGCAGACACACTCAAAATCAAGTAGGCCTCCAACTACAGAAAAGCGATTTGTTTGAATTTTCTTAATTCAAATAAAAATTTATGTTCTTCAGTTTTTCAAAGTGTATGGCACAGCATGCCCAATTTTTACAAAATTTCATCCAAATAGTGTTGCAGTAGCAATGTTGATTTTTCAAACAAGATTGCTCTGAGGAGGAAAAAAAAAAAAAATAAAGCCGCAGCATTCATTTCTTTGGGACAGGCCCTGAAAACAAGCATCTTCTCCCAGACCACACCAGGTGGGTTCAGCTCTGCTCTCCAGAGGAGCAGCAGCATAACCTAGTGGATAGACCCCACACCAGGGCTCGAAGATGAAAGTTCTTAAGTCTAATCGTGAGCCTACTAATCACTCACTCAGGCTGTGTTGCTAGCACAGGGCGAAACAACGAGTCAATGTAATCAACTCCCTGAGAGAGAAGGAAAGAATGGTGACTTGGCATTAAGGAGATTATAACACTTAATAAAGTCGTTTGTGTTTTTTGCATAATCAAGTGAAAGTATACATGTAATCATATTCCAAGTACTTGCTTCTAATCTCAAATAAATGATAAAATACTGTTCACATTTACATATGAAACTTCAAACTCTTGATAAAAGGTGCATATAGGTTTAAATAAATGCTTTTGTCTCAGTAGCTCATGTCAAATAGATGACTTTGAATTTTATTTTAAAGTATTTATTTAAAACATGATATATTTATGTGTGTGTCTGTGTGTTTGTTTATATATAATGTATATTTATTATATAAAAGCAAAGATCCACTTCAGGTCACATGGTACATTTTCTTAAATGTAAACCTTCTCATGTTTTATGGTATTATATAAGAAATGTACTTTAGTGAGGTGTGGGGAGGGGGGAGGAATAGCATTAGGAGATATACCTAATACCAAATGACGAGTTAATGGGTGCAGCACACCAACATGGCACATGTATACATATGTGACAAACCTGCACGTTGTGCACATGTACCCTAAAACTTAAAGTATAATAATAATAAAATTAAAAAATAAAATAAAATAAGAAAAGCAACATATGTACTAGATAGGCATAAATTTGTACCTGTTTTAAAATGGTTTTTTAGATTCTTTGACACTAAAAACTAAAACACTAATGACAAGCAAAAAAAAAAAAAAATGAGAACCAGAGGGCTGATTAAAAGTTTCACGTGCTGGGGGGAGATTAATTTATGAAAGCCATTATGGGTGATAAGGTAGAAATACAGCTGTTTTGTTGAGAGGATTTTAAAAAAAAATGTACTTTAAATTTGTCTCTTTCTGGGGTCATAATTCTTAGTAAATAATTTAGTGTTACGTAATCTAGAGGCTTCTTTATATAAATCATTGCAAAATGTTCATTTGCATTAGGCAGTCCAGAAAATATTTAAGACAAGAGAAAACAGACTTTCTAAAATTTTTTTATCAAGCAATATATTTAGAAAGCTTATATTCACTTGTATGCCATTAAAATTATTTACAGATTCATAATTAAAATATAAAGACATTTGAGATTGACAATGAAATTGTATTCCAAATCTCAAATCCTATCTATATATTGAGTACAAAGATAGCTATAATAGAATCACACATATTCTATATATAACCTGTGACTTCAATTGAGATATATTGGACATCTTATTTCTGGATACAGAATTTAGGTGCAAAATACACCATAGTATCAGTGAACAAATACAGCAGGAATAGAAAAGGTGCCTGTAAAATTACAGCTATCACCCTTGCCATTTATATCCCTTTCTGGATGGATCTTTAGTCAGTGGTTCATAATTTCACTGGGATTAATTTGCCAGCATTCTGAAGACACTTATCTTATTTTCTGGAATTCAGAAAGGGATCAGCCTCCACACAATCTATTTCACTTATCTTTCAGAACAGCAGCACATGATGAAAGGAGATTCATGTTGAATGAATATATTTGTCATTGTCCATGGTGCCTAGATTATATGAATATGACCCAGACTTTTTTTTTCTGAACACAATGGGACACACTTGTGCATAAATAAATCCTATGCAATATAAGAACTATCATTCTTATTAGTTCTCATTTTTAGTCATGATTGATATCTTTACCTTGATCATAAGTTATTTGCCTTATATGAAGAATATTTTCTTAATTATGAAAGAAAAAGTGGAGTTTTCTATAAGCATTTATATAATAAGCCATTAAGTGATCTATTTTAATACATTTATTTTTGAAAAGATTTCAATTGTAACTTGCCTTGCTAATAAAGCATCTAAATGTCAAAACACATTAATGTTATTTTTTTCAGCTGTATGCACACACATAATTTAAATAGCAGAGAACTTGAGGTAACATAAATATTTCTGTCCTTCCTTTTACATAAATGAACTTGGTTTCTTTGGGTTTTCCTCATTTTATAGATGAGACGGAAGAGAGAAAGTAAGACACAAGCAGACCCAGTAGAACATAAATCAAAGTGCTAAACTTGCAAAATCTTGATAGATGCAACTTCTCTAGTAGTGACAATATAGAGGACACATTTCACTTTTAAACTTTTTTCCATTAGTTTTTTGACAGGAGTACACTAGTTCAGCTTTAATGAGATTCTAGTGTAAAAACTTCAGGGCTAAATAAAAGAAACAAATCAAAAGGACCAAATGATTGCCATTTAATGTGAAAGAATGAAAGTGCAAACAATCATTGTATGACATCTAGCTGGGCTAGTCACTGCAGAATGACAGGTAGAACAATTCAAAGTTACTGATCTAAAGATGGAATAAAAGCTTGTATGTTTGAAGTGCTCAGAAGATGAAGAAATAAAACAGACTCTGAGATAAGACATGGTTAAACCTTTTAAATTCCATGCCCTATTGTCAGTATCATTTGAATGGTTTGGTACACTTTTTTTTCTGAAATCATGTGATTTAAGGAATTAATTTTAGAACCTATTTAATGCTTTCAGGCTTTAGGGTTCAGAGATTTTTTTAAGCTAAATAATAATATCACTTATAATATGCTTGCATAATCAAAAATGTATTTTACTGGTTTGCTACTTTATGCATTGTAAGAACTCATTGTAAGGGGCTACACTGGTAGGTAAATTTACATGATTCAAGTTCTGCTTTGATTTGAAAGAAGATCAATGACTTTAATACTTAAACATAGTTTTAATTTCATGGTTTCCTTTTACTTATTTATTTAAAAAATAAAGAAAATCACCAATTTTTTCAATAAGCCTTTTTATCAGTGAAATAACCTATTCTAGTTACTGCTGGAAACAATAATCTGTAATTGCTGCTTTCAGTACTAATTTGGCCTGTCCCTACTTTTTCATCTCAATCTAATCTAAACCTATTTGAGCAAATAAAATGATATTTACCTCATTCTCTGTTACAAGCTTTCAAGATTACAGGCTTCAGGAAAAATCAATACAAAATACCAGCTTAGCAGCAGGTTTGTGCTCAGTAAGAATGCTAACTTTTCTTCCTAGTATTTCTCACTCTCAGCTATCCTGGCGTGAAAGAAGAACTCATACCTTTAAAAGAAAGAAAGAGAGAAAAAAAATAGAAAAGAAAACACTCCCACCAGTGATGCACGTGGTGCTGGGTTAGTAGCCACTTTCACTTTACAAGCCAAAGTGGAGTGTGTGGTCAAGCTCCCAACCTTTAACTCTTGTTTCTGCATGACACATCTTACGGAGTTCACAAAAAGGAGGTTCTTGACCTCTCAGATGATTTTTTCAGACTCAAATACCATCTTCATTTATTATTTATTTGCTTCCAGCAGTTGGGACTTGAGGTATCATCATACCTGACTGGTTGATTTAAGGAAGTGGCCACCTCTCTGTGGGGGAATCTCATGAGAATAAAAACCTATTACTTTCCAAAAAGATTACTTCATTAACTTCCCAGAATAAGCTTTTGATGAAAACATTAGAATGTTGAGTTTGTAAACAACCAAGAATTCTCAGAAGTATTGCCCTTTTTTTTTTGAGGTTTCAAATAGAAGCTCATTTTCCCTTTTTTTTTTTTTCTTTGGTTTATGTCCTTTTTAAACTTAGGACTTTGTGAACACAAATAGGTTGGGTCTTGTAAGCAGAGACTTTGCTAGAATATTGAATTGTAGCATGCCTGTGCTCTTTAACGTTCATTCTACCTTTTCAAACTTCTCATAGAATTTTGTTATTTTTCTTCTCACCCCCATCTATTAACTTCCTTTCATTTTTGAGAAGATTCTGTTTTGAATGTTTTATGGACATAAATTAGTTTACATCTGTTCAGGTGTCAAGATACAGGATTACAATACTTTCTTTTTGTAAAAAATCAAGTTGTAGACAAAAAAATTTGAATAATTATATCATCCTTTTCTCCCATCCTTTCCTTTAATAAGAAAAGTACTAAAAAGGTCTGGTAATTTTTTTTCCCTAAGCACCACAAAAGAACAGTAAACACTATAGAATTCTCAATAATTTTTGAACAAGGAACATGTGTTATTTTTCCATTATTAATTAGTATTACTTTTAAGAATATCATATGGTACACAATTAAGTAAACAACTACTTGAGGAAAGCTAATAATAAGGTTAGTATTCATTTCCATAATACAGAAAAATTCCACTGTAAACAATGTCATTATATGACTGCTCTTAATGTAATAATGTCTGGTATTAGAAAGCATATTTTTCAAGACATTGCTTATTAAAGGTTGTTATTCTAATCAAAAATATGGTTTTAAACCTTTCAAATGGTGTAATTATATAATACCATCATATAGAGAAATGATGTGTGTGTCTCTCTCTCAAATTGATATTTATTAGGTTAAAAATCATACATACAACACTGTAATTTTCTGGTAACATATGATTTTATATTAAGGAAAGTATATGGGTTCAATGATAATCTCAGGTTAAAGAATTCCCAGACCTAGTTTGTTACATAGTCTCAGAAATATTCAGTACAACAAAATAATAATGCATTAAAGCAAAATAATTTTGATTATCTTTCAGTTCTTGCCATAATGCATTTATGACTAAATTCCTAGATAAATGTATTAGAATATTTTTTCAATTCTTCAATCCTAATTGCTGTATCAACACTGAATAATCCTATTTCAAAATGCTCATAATGTAGAAATGTAGAATAATACCCAAAATGTGGATAAATATATAATGTATGCATTTGAAAAATTCCCAAACTTAAGCAGGGACATTTTGAAAATTGCATAAGAAAGCAGTGAATAAGATCTAGTATTTGTTAGCACAACAGGATGATTACAGTCAACAATCATCTATTGTATGTTTAAAAACCAAAAGAGTATAATAGGATTGTTTGTAACAAAAAGAAAGGATAAATGCTTGAGGTATGGATATTCCATTTATCCTGATGTGATTATTATGCATTATACACCTGTGTCAGAATATCTTACGTACCCCATAAATATATGCACCTACTATGTATGCATAAAAATAAAAAATAAAAAATATTTTAAAGTACATGAGAAAGCAAAAACAGATTTTCAACATATACATTTATAGCCACAAAATGATATTATTTGATGGGGTGAATCATCAACACAATGACTTTAAAGCCATATTAAGCAGAACTGAAAAAAGTATATATGTGTGTGACCATATACATAATCTCTAACCTAAATTATCTAAAACAGTCTCATATGCTAAACACAGACTACTAACATCTGTAATTCTTTCTGAAACTTTGATCTTATATGGTGAATTTTATCTATGCACCCTTTTTAAATAAACAGTTCATTAAAATGACTAAATAACAGGAAAGTTTTCCTTTGGTAAAATTGCTGCTGCAAAATATACGAAAGCATTTTTCTTGCCACATACTATAGGTTCATGTAAAAATCACTGAGTTGAACATTATTATGAAGGCTATCATTTCTAAAGCTAGGTTAGATCAGCTAATTAACATATCCACCATTCCAAATAATGTATACGTATATCATAACACCACTTTGCTTCCTACAAATACATACAACTATAATTTGCCAATATTCAATAAAAAAGCTGTATAATAAAAAAAATAAAGCTAGATGATTACCAAATCAACCAGACTTATAAAGTAGCTTTATATATATAAGAAACGAATTTTAACTTGAACATTTTTTGGTTCTCCATTTAGCCATTTCTTTCTGCTGAAGATGTTATTCAATAAATCTGAAAAGTGTTATTTCTAGAATCTATTTCCTACTTTACATATTGTGAAAGTAGCGTCCTTTCATAGATAAATAATGAGCTACAATTAATTCCAAAATTATTCCATGACTTCTCATTTTGTGAAACAAGTGCTTTTAGAAAGCTTGGGGTCATTCTTATTCGAGATTTTACTACTTAATAAGATGGGAAATTCAAGAAATTAATAAAATAATTCCTCATTAATTTCAAATGAATGGTGAGAACATACCATCAAAGTGTTAGAAAATATGCTTCTGAAAGTTTCAAAACTCCTTAGAAACTTTGTCATTATTTCTCATATGTCACTGTTAGAGTAAGCAATAAGAATCAGCAATTCCATCGTCCCAACTACAAACCCAAAGAAGAAAAGAATTAAATAACTTCCCTTGGAGCTCATAGTCAAGATAACTATCATCTATTCAAAATGGCACATGGTCTGCTGCTGGCTTAGCAGGACACTTCCGTAGAATGAATTCAGGTGGCTAGTCATTTGCCGAGATGCAGCCAAGAGTATGTTGATTTTTCATTTTTAAAAGCATGTAAAATGCTTAATTTTTATTTTACTCTTCCTTCTGCTTTTAACAACCAGAATTCTTTTTTAAAGACGTTTCCCTTATTGTTATAGACTGAATATTTTTACGCCCCCTCTCCAAATTCATATGGTGAAGCCCTAACTCCCAGTGTGATATTTGGAGCTGGGAGTCTTGGGGAGATATTAGAGTTATTGAAGTTCCTGAAGGTGGGGCCCTCAAGATGGGATTAGAGCCCTTGTAAGGACAGAACCTTGCCCCCTCTCTCTCCAATAACACTCACTTAGGAAAGGTTCTATGAGACTACATGGAGATGGTGGCACCAGAAAGCGAGGAGGAGAGTCCTCACCAGACACTGCATCAGTTGGCACCCTAATCTTGAATTTTCCAGCCTCTAGAACTGTGAAAAATACATTACTGTTGCTTAAGCTACACAGTCAATGATATTTGGTCATGGCATCCAAGCAGACTAAAACACTTACTTGCTATTTTGTGAACCTAAAATACATTTTATGCAGGAAGAGCAAACTAAATGCTTGTTAGCATTTTCGATTTTCAAAATAATTATCTGGTATTCTAGTAACATCCAACAGGAAGCAATGAGACTTTTTAAAACCTAATATTGGGGTGGACCCAAGATGGCCGAATAGGAACAGCTCCAGTCTACAGCTCCCAGCGTGAGTGATGCAGAAGATGGGTGATTTCTGCATTTCCAACTGAGGTACTGGGTTCATCTCACTGGGGAGTGCCAGACAGTGGGTACAGGACAGTGGGTGCAGCACACCCTGCGTGAGCCGAAGCAGGGCGAGGCTTCACCTCACCCAGGAAGCACAAGGGGTCAGGGAATTCCCTTTCCTAGTCAAAGAAAGGGGTGACAGAGGGCACCTGGAAAATTGGGTCACTCCCACCCTAATACTGCACTTTTCCAACAGGCTTATCAAACGGCACACCAGGAGATTATATCCTGCACCTGGCTCGGAGAATCCTATGCCCATGGAGCCTTGCTCATTGCTAGCACAGCAGTCTGAGATCAAACTGCAAGGCAGGAGTGAGGCTGGGGGAGGGGTGCCTGCCATTGCTTAGGCTTGAGTAGGTAAACAAAGAGGCAGGGAAGCTCGCACAGGGTGGAGCCCACTACAGCTCAAGGAGGCCTGCCTGCCTCTGTAGGCTCCACCTCTGGGGGCAGGGCACAGACAAACAAAAGACAGCAATAACCTCTGCAGACTTAAATGTCCCTGTCTGACAGCTTTGAAGAGAGTAGTGGTTCTCCCAGCACGCAGCTTGAGACCTGAGAATGCGCCGACTGCCTCCTCAAGTGGGTCCCTGACCCCCGAGTAGCCTAACTGGGAGGCACCCCCCAGTAGGGGCAGACTGACACCTCACATGGCCGGGTACTCCTCTGTGACAAAACTTCCAGAGGAACGATCAGGCAGAAGCATTTGCGGTTCACCAATATCCACTGTTCTGCAGCCACTGCTGCTGATACCCAGGCAAACAGGGTCTAGAGTGGACCTCCAGTAAACTCCAACAGACCTGCAGCTGAGGGTCCTGACTGTTAGAAGGAAAACCAACAAACAGAAAGGACATCCACACCAAAAAGCCATCTGTACATCACCATCATCAAAGACCAAAGGTAGATAAAACCATAAAGATGGAGAAAAAACAGAGCAGAAAAACCGGAAACTCTAAAAATCAGAGCACCTCTCCTCCTCCGAAGGAACGCAGTTCCTCACCAGCAATGGAACAAAGCTGGACAGAGAATGACTTTGAAGAGTTAAGAGAGGAAGTCTTCAGAAGATCAAACTACTCTGAGCTAAAGGAGGAAGTTCGAACCAATGGCAAAGAAGTTAAAAACTTTGAAAAAAAATTAGAAGAATGGATAACCAGAATAACCAATGCAGAGAAGTCCTTAAAGGACCTGATGGAACTGAAAACCATGGCACGAGAACTATGTGACGAATGCACAAGCCTCAGTAACCGATGCGATCAACTGGAAGAAAGGGTATCAGCGATGGAAGACGAAATGAATGAAATGAAGTGTGAAGAGAAGTATAGAGAAAAAAGAATAAAAAGAAATGAACAAAGCCTCCAAGAAATATGGAACTATGTGAAAAGAGCAAATCTACGTCTCATTGGTGTACCTGAAAGTGACGAGGAGAATGGAACCAAGTTGGAAAACACTCTGCAGGATATTATCCAGGAGAACTTCCCCAATCTAGTAAGGCAGGCCAACATTCAAATTCAGGAAATACAGAGAATGCCACAAAGATACTCCTTGAGAAGAGCAACTCCAAGACACATAATTGTCAGATTCACCAAAGTTGAAATGAAGGAAAAAATGTTAAGGGCAGCCAGAGAGAAAGGTCAGGTTACCCACAAAGGGAAGCCCATCAGACTAACAGCTGATCTCTTGACAGAAACTCTACAAGCCAAAAGAGAGTGGGGGCCAATATTCAACATTGTTAAAGAAAAGAATTTTCAACCCAGAATTTCATATCCAGCCAAACTAAGCTTCATAAGTGAAGGAGAAATAAAATCCTTTACAGACAAGCAAATGATGAGAGATTTTGTCACCACCAGGCCTGCCCTACAAGAGCTCCTGAAGGAAGCACTAAACATAGAAAGGAACAAGTGGTACCAGCCACTGCAAAAACATGCCAAATTGTAAAGACCATCAAGGTTAGGAAGAAACTGCATCAACTAATGAGCAGAATAACCAGCTAACATCATAATGACAGGATCAAATTCACACATAACAATACTAACCTTTAATGTAAATGGGCTAAATGCTCCAATTAAAAGGCACAGACTGGAAATTGGATAAAGAGTCAAGACCCATCAGTGTGCTGTATTCAGGAAACCCATCTCACGTGCAGAGACACACATAGGCTCAAAATAAAGGGATAGAGGAAGATCTACCAAGCAAATGGAAAACAAAAAAAGGCAGGGGTTGCAATCCTAGTCTCTGATAAAACGGACTTTAAACCAACAAAGATCAAAAGAGACAAAGAAAACCATTACATAATGGTAAAGGGATCAATTCAACAAGAAGAACTAACTATCCTGAATATATATGCACCCAATAAAGGAGCACCCAGATTCATAAAGCAAGTCCTTAGTGACCTACAAAGAGACTTAGACTCCCACACAATAATAATGGGAGACTTTAACACCCCACTGTCAACATTAGACAGATCAATGAGACAGAAAGTTAACAAGGATATCCAGGAATTGAACTCAGCTCTTCACCAAGCGGACCTAATAGACATCTACAGAACTCTCGACCCCAAATCAACAGAATATACATTCTTTTCAGCACCACACCACACCTACTCCAAAATTGACCACATAGTTGGAAGTAAAGCACTCCTCAGCAAATGTAAAAGAACAGAAATTATAACAAACTGTCTCTCAGACCACAGTGCAATCAAACTAGAACTCAGGATTAAGAAACTCACTCACAACCACTCAACTACATGGAAACTGAACAACCTGCTCCTGAATGACTACTGGGTACATAACGAAATGAAGGCAGAAATAAAGATGTTCTTTGAAACCAACGAGAACAAAGACACAACATGCCAGAATCTCTGGGACACATTCAAAGCAGTGTGTAGAGGGAAATTTATAGCACTAAATGCCCACAAGAGAAAGCAGGAAAGATCTAAAATTGACACCCTAACATCACAATGAAAAGAACTAGAGAAGCAAGAGCAAACAAATTCAAAAGCTAGCAGAAGGCAAGAAATAACTAAGGTCAGAGCAGAACTGAAGGAAATAGAGACACAAAAACCCTTCAAAAAATCAATGAATCCAGGAGCTGGTTTTTTGAAAAGATCAACAAATTTGATAGACTGCTAGAAAGACTAATAAAGAAGAAAAGAGAGAAGAATCAAATAGACACAATAAAAAATGACAAAGGGGATATCACCACTGATCCCACAGAAATACAAACTACCATCAGAGAATACTATAAACACCTCTATGCAAATAAACTAGAAAATCTAGAAGAAATGGATAAATTCCTCGACACATACACTCTCCCAAGACTAAAGAAGGAAGAAGTTGAATCTCTGAATAGACCAATAACAGGCTCTGAAATCGAGGCAGTAATTAATAGCTTATCAACCAAAAAAAGTCCAGGACTAGAAGGATTCACAGCCAAATTCTACCAGAGGTACAAGGAGGAGCTGGTGCCATTCCTTCTGAAACTATTCCAATCAATAGAAAAATAGGGAATCCTCCCTAACTCATTTTGTGAGGCCAGCGTCATCCTGATACCAAACCATGGCAGAGACACAACAAAAAAAGAGAATTTTAGACCAATATCCTTGATGAACATTGATGCAAAAATCCTCAATAAAATACTGGCAAACCGAATCCAGCAGCACATCAAAAAGCTTATCCACCATGATCAACTTGGCTTCATCCCTGGGATGCAAGGTTGGTTCAACATTAGCAAATCAATAAATGTAATCCAGCATATAAACAGAACCAAAGACAAAAACCACATGATTATCTCAATAGAGCAGAAAAGGCCTTTGATGAAATTCAGCAACACTTCAAGCTAAAAACTCTCAATAAATTAGGTATTGATGGGACGTATCTCAAAATAATAAGAGTTATCTATGACAAACCCACAGCCAATATCATACTGAATGGACAAAAACTGGAAGCATTCCCTTTGAAAACCGGCACAAGACAGGGATGCCCTCTCTCACCACTCCTATTCAACATAGTGTTGGAAGTTCTGGCCAGGGCAATCAGGCAGGAGAAGGAAATAAAGTGTATTCAATTAGGAAAAGAGGAAGTCAAATTGTCCCTGTTTGTAGATGACATGATTGTATATCTAGAAAACCCCATTGTCTCAGCCCAAAATCTCCGCAAGCTGATAAGCAATTTCAGCAAAGTCTCAGGATACAAAATCAATGTGCAAAAATCACAAGCATTCTTATACACCAATAACAGACAAACAGAGAGCCAAATCATGAGGGAATTCCCATTCACAATTGCTTCAAGGAGAATAAAATACCTAGGAATCCAACTTACAAAGGATGTGAAGGACCTCTTCAAGGAGAACTACAAACCACTGCTCAAGGAAATAAAAGAGGATACAAACAAATGGAAGAACTTTCCATGCTCATGTGTAGGAAGAATCAATATCATGAAAATGGCCTTACTGCCCAAAGTAATTTATAGATTCAATGCCATCCCCACAAGCTACCAATGACTTTCTTCACAGAATTGGAAAAAACTACTTTAAAGTTCATATGGAATCAAAAAAGAGCCCGCATCACCAAGTCAATCCTAAGCCAAAAGAACAAAGCTGGAGGCATCACGCTACCTGACTTCAAACTATACTACACGGCTACAGTAACCAAAATAGCATGATACTGGTACCAAAACAGAGATATAGACCAATGGAACAGAACAGAGCCCTTAGAAATAATGCCGCATATCTACAACTACCTGATCTTTGACAAACCTGACAAAAACAAGAAATGGGGAAAGGATTCCCTATTTAATAAATGGTGCTGGGAAAACTGGCTAGCCATATGTAGAAAGCTGAAACTGGATCCCTTGCTTGCACCTTATACAAAAATTAATTCAAGATGGATTAAAGACTTATATGTTAGACCTAAAACCATAAAAACCCTAGAAGAAAACCTAGGCAATTCCATTCAGGACATAGGCACCGGCAAGGACATCATGTCTAAAACACCAAAAGCAATGGCAACAAAAGTCAAAATTGACAAATGGGATCTAATTAAACTCAAGAGCTTCTGCACAGCAAAAGAAACCACCATCAGAGTGAACAGGCAACCTACAGAATGGGAGAAAACTTTTGCAACCTACTTATCTGACAAAGGGCTAATATCCAGAATCTACAATGAACTCAAACAAATTTACAAGAAAAAAACAAACAACCCCATCAAAAAGCGGGCGAAGGATATGAACAGACACTTCTCAAAAGAAGACATTTATGCAGCCAAAAAGACACATGAAAAAATGCTCACCATCACTGGCCATCAGAGAAATGCAAATCAAAACCACAATGAGATACCATCTCACACCAGGTAGAATGGCAATCTTTAAAAAGTCAGGAAACAACAGGTGCTGGAGAGGATGTGGAGAAATAGGAACCCTTTTACACTGTTGGTGGGACTGTAAACTAGTTCAGCCATTGTGGAAGTCAGTGTGGCGATTCCTCAGGGACCTAGAACTAGAAATACCATTTGACCCAACCATCCCATTACTGGGTATATACCCAAAGGATTATAAATCATGCTGCTATAAAGACACATGCACATGTATGTTTATTGTGGCGCTATTCACAACAGCAAAGACTTGGAACCAACCCAAATGTCCAACAATGATAGACTGGATTAAGAGAATGTGGCATATATACACCATGGAATACTATGCAGCCATAAAAATTGATGAGTTCATGTCCTTTGTAGGGACATGGATGAAGCTGGAAACCACCATTCTCAGCAAACTATTGCAAGGACAAGAAACCAAAGACCACATGTCCTCACTCATAGGTGGGAATTGAACAATGAGAACACAAGGACACAGGAAGGGGAACATCACACTCTGGGGACTGCTGTGGGGTGGGGGGTGGGGGGAGGGATAACATTAGGAGATATGCCTAATGCTAAATGACGAGTTAATGGGTGTAGCACACCAGCATGGCACATGTATACATATGTAACTAATCTGTACATTGTGCACATGTACCCTAAAACTTAAAGTATAATAATAATAATAAAAATAATAATAATAATAAAAACTAATATTAACTTCTCAAAGTTCTTTGCCCTTTTAAAAGTATATTTGACATATTTTAATACATTGTGTTTGTTATTTAAATAAAAAACAAACTTCAAATTGTCACTCGTTAGGCCACAGAAATATTTTGGACTACCTAGTTCATTTTATGTGAATTCATCAGTATTTGGTAACTTTTTTCTTTTTGGCAAAAAAAAAAGAAGATAGCTTATCTTCTATACTTTCTGCTCTAGATCTGGAATTAGCCACTTGTTAATAACCTCTTTTTTTTTCCAATGGTTTTTTTATTCCTATGGGAAGTAACATTTAGAGACCACATTCTGTGTATCAGCACTATTAAAACCTTTTTCATGGGAAACAGTTATTAATTCACATTTAAGTTTAGATTTTGTTGATTTGTAAGCAAATAACTATTTAGCCTACTTTCAAAGATAATGCTACTGATATCATTAATATGACATTAAGTCATTTTTAACTTTTCAGTGATTTATCTAGACTTTCTTACTATTTCTTTTGTGATTAACCGTGTGCCTCATCAAGTTAACTCATCTGGATTACCAGTAAGGTCTATGGCCATGCAGCAGGAAGAAAATGGTGGCCGATGCAGCGATCAAATTTATCACATAAACTTCATTAAATCATAGCACTTTTGAGTTGGTAGTCACCTGAGAGTTACAGTTCTCAAATTCAAATACTCAGGGAAGGAGATTAAGGGATATGTAGGGAACATAAACAGAGAACACCATTAATCAAAAATTGTGACTGCGGTGGAGGAAGTATTGACTGTAAGGAATGAAGAGGAGAGTTTTGGATGTGATAAAGTATTCCATATGCTTGTTCTCCTGGTGGTTACATGGGTGTATGCTTTTATGAACTCCTCAAGTAAATTTTAAATAGGTTAATACCATTATATGAAAATTAAACTTCAATAAAGTTGAGTTTTTTTGAATCCTATAAAGATCTCAGTCAAAATTTCTATGCCATCCATTTCCTTCTCAGATATAGTAGGTCTTGTTTATCGCTCCCTAAGTGATTCTCTTGAGAACAAGTTACCTCATTTTACAGATGAAATAAGTGGGAAAAAGAAGAATTGGGTGACCATAGCCATAAAGTCAGAAGCTAACCAAGACTAGGGTAAGTCTCCTGACTCCAGGTAACTGACTTTTTATTTTTTTTTGGACAGAGTCTTGCTCTGTTGCCCAGGCTGGAGTGCAGTGGTGTGATCTCAGCTCACTGCAACCTCCGCCTCCTGGGTTCAAGCAATTTTCTGCCTCAACCTCCTGAGTAGCTGGGATTACAGGCGCCTGCCACCACGCCTGTCTAATTTTTGTATTTTTGGTAGAGATGGGGTTTCACCATCTTGGCCAGGCTGGTCTTGAACTCCTGACCTCATGATTCACCCGCCTCGGCCTCCCAAAGTGCTGGGACCGCAGGGATGAACCACCGTGCCCAGCCTCACTTTTCTGCAATAACAACAAATGGAACTTACTGTCCTCTTAGTCTATGGTAGTCATTTGTTAGCCCTGTGATAAGATTGTTGAAAAACTATTGTGAAGAATAAGAGGTCAATCTGGAAATGTCAAAACTAAAAATCGTAATCTATTTTATAGGAATCCACTGTTGATATATTTTAAAAACAGGTCATCATTTCTATGTAGAAAACTCCAAATATAAAATGGTTTTCATACATTTCAAAATAGTATGCTGGTGTTTTGGGGAGAGGAAATACTTCCATAGGCTATTTGTTACAATGTTTTACCTAAAGTGAATGGATTTAAAGGAGACTGTTAAATTGAGAGATCAGATTATTTATATAATGCTTATATAATTAGTGTAAATCAGTTTGAGAGAAACAAAAAAAGGAAATATATAAACCAAGTGTTATTATATTTGACATTGTGCCACAATAACTGTCAAATCATGTCAAATCAACACTGTAATTTAAAAATAAGGATATTGAGGAGTCCAAGAAAATCTATTCCATGATGATGGAATCAGTCATGTAATAAAATATTTCATATTCATTTAACTTTTATTCATATTTAACATTACTGTTGTTTGGATGTGAATTCTGTCAACAGTAAAAGACAAAGATGTTCAAATGTTGGTTCCTATTGTCAAGTTCTTTATATCGTGGGGGCCAGGTACCCTCAGTTCACCATGACTGCCACTAGATGGCACTGATGGCACTCTGGCACCCTTGGGACATAAATCAGCCACCTGTTTTTCCTGGCTTGGAGACCTCAGAAATGGCAATTGCCACCCTAAACAAATTACGGTCTTTTATGGCAAAATATATCCATGAGAATAGTTAACACTTCATGTCCTCTTGCATCCTATCTTCAAAGTACTTTATGAGCTTTCCTATGGTATTTATTAACTACATTCTCATCATGGAACCCAGCTTTAATTGAGAGTAAAATCTTGCTACATTCTTAAATACTAATTAGTTCTCACTCTATTAATTGTCGCAAACAGACCATGGCTTCTACCAAACTTATTCCACAATAGTTAGTTCTTATTAATTATAGTAACAAAAGTATTATCTATGGTAAATTTCTGGGAACAATCAGAAGTATACGCATGCCCAAATCTAAGAGAAACAGTTATTTTTTAGTTGTTCCCTACAATACTTTGCAAAATTCTCACAGTGAAATATTTTTGAATGTAAATAATCTATTTTTTATTTATTTGATTTCTGTGAGTATCATTCTACCTCTGATCTTCATGATTCTTGACTCTGTAGAAAAAAAAAGATCTTGTCTTTAAGATAACTGTATTTTTACTTAATCAAAACAATAGCAATTTACAATTTATAATTTATAAGGTATAGCATAGTGTTAAAAGAATTTTATCTCATTGGCTCTTCTTAAATATCTTTTACAAATTCAAATATGCAAGTCCAAATATGGCCATTTATGTTGCCTCCCAAAACCCATGACATCTCTTCCCCTCTCAGGTTGAATGGGACAAAGATCATTCTGATGTGAATACATTGTGCTTTGTATAGTCTTTGATATTATACTTGTGACTCACTTTTCAAATATGAAAAGAATAATTTATTTAAGGCAATATGTTCAGAGCAAACAGGAAATCTACTAAAGCGGAGACACAGTGTTTTGTGTTGTTGGAAAAAGAGTCTACTGAGTAATAAGAACATATACCCTATTACTCAAAACCAAAACATAGGCAATAACACATTACTGGCATAGCCAATGACACAAAATTCTATTTGCTATACAGCGTCTCTCATCAGCAGGCTAGCAGTGGGCTACCATTTTCACTAGAAAGCTATTTAGACAGCTTTCAGATACTAAAGAGAACTAAATATGAGTCAAAATAATACTTTTAGAAGTCAATGCATAGCAACCAAAAAAGGTATTCCAAGTAAATATTTCAGTTAGAAAAAATAGATTGACAAGTAGGTAACTTAGTAAATTATTTAAGTAAAATTTCTGCTTTAATATGTAGGATTTACCTCAACAATATTTTATATAAGATTATGATTGTGTTATAATTGAAAAGAAATGAGAAATTTGGCTTTGTTTTTGATTCCTGGGATGGTAGGTCAGGATTTTTCTTTGCAATTAGGATAGTTGTATCTCTATACATTGTAAATTTATTGTATCAAAAAAAACTGTCTACCCCTAAAGTTGTGATTATAAATGTGCCTTCCTTTCCACCTTATTTCAGCCATAATCATCTCTTGAATTTTCATCCAAGTGAAGTATCTAATTTAATTAATTAATTTTTTTTTTTACTTTTTAATAAAGAAGTTCCTGGAAGGGACTCACTGTAGTACTACATAGTTAAAGCACATCTTAATTAAAGGATGGAAAAAGAATCACTAAGACCTTACTGGGAAATTTTATAAGAATGACAGACATGAAAGAGCTAAAGGTAACAGATGTTTTAACAACGTAATGTAAAGCCCAGATGTTTGGCACATTCACATAGTATTAACTGGGTAAGTAAGAGTCATACTTTCCCTTTTTGAATAATCATTATGCTTCCCGTATTTAAAAATTCTTTTAAAATAAGGAGTGTTGGTAAAAGTAAGGCAGAAATGGAGAGAAAAAACAATCAACAACATGACAACGAACAAATTCATTCTTTCTCATGATTTCCTACAACTGTGTGGTGAATTCAAGAGAGCAAATAGATGTTTATATTTAAGTAATAAATATTTTTAAAAAGCATCACTGAAAATGATATATCATGAATGGAAATGAATATTTTACTTGTTTGGTAGTTATTTTAGACATATGTTGGGGCAAGGCTAGCTCAGTTAATTGTCCTCTAGAATTTATTCATTTCTATGTTCCTAGACAGGAGAAAACAAGTTTTGGAATCATTTAAAAATATTTCGTGTTTCCCAGTAATGGAACAAACAAAAGCCATACTTTCATGAGAGAATATATGAATGTACATAAATAATTAATTCTATAAGGCAAAAGCTCTGGCTGTCTTATAACATATTCAACTCATGTAAAAGAAATTGGGTTTTATTAAGAACTTTAAAATACTTAAAATATTTTCCCTTCAATTCTCTAGGAAATTTGTATTTATATGATTTTCACAATATCCGTTGTAGAATAAGAGAAAATACAACAGCATTTTAGACTTCTCAACCTATTCTTTGTCCAGAAAGTCATTCTTTAACAAAATAGTTTTCAGAAATTTGTTGAATATATGATCCTTGATTTTTAACTAAATATACTTCCTGCTTTGAAATAAAGCAAAAAGAGAAAGGAAGAAATAACCATAAACTATGCAATAAAAAATACGCACTAAAAATACACTTATTTAAATAGACTCAATATAAGGTTCTGAAATAGAATTATATTTTTTTATGGAATGAAAATGAAGTTTTTCCTTTAATAGACTATATATCCCAAGATGATTTTAAAGTATTTTCACTTAGAAACGCTAGCTGCTATTACATATGAATTTTCAAAGCTTGCCAAAGCTTTGGAAGGAATGATGAAAATTACTATTGCACGACCTTCAGGTTTTCTTTGTTTCATAAAGGGCTAAGATAGCATTTTTGTCATTTTTCTTTCAGTTGTGGTCTTTCATCATAAATATCAAAGCATGCAATTATACCTTCTCAGATCCTACCATATTCTGCCTGTTTTTCTATCCATGGTGATGATGTTTTCTCTGTTTTTCACACAACATTTTGTTTATTGACACTCTGAAAAGAATTTCATAATTTGTTGAATAAAATAAATATAATGAATATAAATACAATGACTATTAGACTGATAAAATATTATTAAGACAATAACAATATTTTTATCAAAGTCAGCATCAGACACTGAGAGATGTCTCTACTAGGCTGAGTATCACATAGACTGTATTCATATGAGACTTATTTGACCTACAGGTGGGGTGTTATTATTAATGTTTATTATGAGGAGTCTCTTCATCTTGACCTCGTGCTATCTTTAGTTCTCCTACTTTAGCTTTACTTCCCATGCTAAATCTGCCTTCTGAATGGATCTTATTATTCTATCTCAATATATGTTCCAAGTATTTTACCCTAGATCTATGGTTCTTGAATGTTTATTGTATTTGTCTTAAATAAGACATATCCTAAATAAGTCAATATGATAAATCAGCAATAGCTTTCTATTGAAGCCCAGAAACCATATATTAGCATAGCATACAAAATAAATTAAGGCAACAGACACAATCACAGTTTTATACACAATATTTCCTTTTCCTAAGCCTTGGATAAAATCCTGAAAAGTTATAAGTCAAATTAATATATATATATATATAAATAAATCTATTTCAACATTTACTTCCATTATTATTTCAGAGATTACATTTGTAGGAAGATAATTTGTCCCTCAATATAATAGAAATCATACTTATGCATCTGATTATTCACCTGAAGAAGGAAACACAGTGTAAGTCTCTGAAACCAGACAGATCTGATTGAAATCCCCGTTTCTTCTCTAATAAATGAATTATTTTTGCCAAGTTATTTAACTCTTCTAAGCTTCAATTTCTTACCTATAAAACGAACATACTAATACTAAAAACCTCAGAAAGAAATTAGAAGTATCAAAAAAAATACATGTGAAGAATTTGGCCCACTATCAGGCAAGTGAGTTAGACTCATTATTTTTTATTAGCTATTATTATTTTGTTGTTTTTGTCAGGTTTTTTCTTTTTTGTATGGAGTTTTGCTCTTTGTTGCCCAGGCTGGAGTGCAGTGGTGTAATCTCGGCTCACTGCAACCCCCGCCTCCCGGGTTCAAGCGATTCTCCTGCCTCAGTCTCCCGAGCAGCTGGGATTATAGGCATGCGCCACCACGCCTGGCTAAATTTTGTATTTTTAGTAGAGACAGGGTTTCACCATGTCGGCCAGGCTGGTCTTGAACTCCTTACCTCAGGTGATCCGCCCGCCTGGGCCTCCCAAAGTGCTGGGATTACGTAGGGCGTGAGCCACCACGCGCGGCGGTCAGTTTCTTACATTCAGTTTATACATGCGAGAAAATTTTAACATATAATTATGCAAAATGGCTTCATTTTATAAGGAAGTATGACCCTCTCTTCTTACCTCTGTATGAAAAGCTGGCTTTAGAAAGCTAAACTAAGACCAGAATGAAGTCTCCGGCTTTGATCTATGGTAGGGAGATTCTGCAAACAAGGATGAGGGAGAACGAAGTGCAAAGAGATCAAGCAAGACATACCACGGAAATGGCATAGCTAAAGATTGAGGAAAAAATGAGAAAGCGTGCTGAGTTTGGTAAAAACTGGACAACATTCGAACACGTAAAACAAGGGAAGCATCACATGTTGGAGTTTCAGAATAGCTAGGAGAAAAATGTTAGCGTGAGATTTTCTTACATTGGTTACCAACAATCTGTTATTGCTGAGTTAGAACACTTAAAAATGATACTGTATATTGCATATGGTGGCCAGAGACATAATTTGTGTAGGAAGAAAACTAGTTTTGGAATCTGGGCCTGCATTCAAGTGCACCCTCCCCTTTACCACCTGGGTCTGGTTCAACAAGGTAATAACCTCTCTGATCTTGTTTCTGATATCTAGGGTTGTGGTGAGGAAAGAGTGAGCCATTGCCAAGAAAAGGCACTATAAGCACGACAGGTACAGAAATGTTCATCACAGCACTTCATAAGAATGAATAGCTTGAAACGAAAAACATGTACACCATCAGGGGAATATTAAAATAGACAATCTGACATCCTCACTATTAAACATGTTATAGCCATCTAAAGCAGCTAGTTATATCTACACTTCTCAAAAACAAATGTTTATGTTGGAAAAAAAAAAAAAACACCAAGATGTATGAGAGTATCTATACAAATCAGGATCCTTGAAGAACTATAGTTCAAGTGAGATAGAAAAAAATGTATCTGCTGGCCAAGGAAGAAAGTAGGAAAATACAGCTCTCAGCCTGATCACTGATAAGGGGGAAAAAAAAAAAAAAAAAAAGAACCTTGTTTTCTTGCTTCTTTCTGCCTCCAACCCTTCCCACAATCCTTCCTGAGCATTTCATTTTTATTTCTTAAAATAAAAGCTTTCTTAGGACACATAGCAAAATAGTAACAGTATTTAAGCCTGAGGATTAAAAAAGGGAGAAAAGGTGGCAGTCAAGGAAAAATTTCACCATTTTTCCTAAATACATCTGTAAATTGTTTTAGCAAAGAATAAAGCACTGTATTACTGTTAGTAAGTCATTTACATGTAAATTGACATTATCTATATCTATCTTTATCTATATTTCAACCTTTGAAAAAGCTGGCATTTCATTTAAATATCAGATTTTAAAAGCTGCTAAATATTTCTAACTAAATCAAATACAATTAAATATCATAAATTACCAATTACATAGACAAAGATTAATAGGGTTCGTAATGCTCAGTGCTGAGAAGTATAAACCTATTTAGAGGTCAACCTGCCAATATGTATCAAATTTTAAAAAGGGCATACCATTTTATTCAGCAATTTCACTTATAGAACTTTATACCATAAAAATAAATCATACAGTGCACTGTACATATGATGATTTACCACAGCATTTTTTCTAATTTAAAGAAAATTTATATTTTCTCCAGGCAAGGACTATGTATAAATTATGCATATTCCATATGACTGAATACTTTGTAGTAATTAAAAACAATATGATAGTTCTCTATTCATTAATATAGAAATATGTCCATAATAACTTCGGTGTGAAAAAGTCTGGTTGCAAAGTGAAATTTGAGGCATAATAACATTTGTCATTATGTTTGTGTTTTGGATCCATAAATTCATATGAAGGACCAAACTGTTAATTGTGATATTCCCTGCTGTGTAAGATTACAGGGAAGATTCACTTTCTTCTTTTATAGTTTATTACAATTAGGAGAAAATTTTTAATGAAGATGTATTATTTTATAACTCTGAAACAATAAAAATAAGCCCATTTTGGGAAAAAGAAAAATGAAATAATATGTTTCCTTCTTGAAAAAAATATAGAACAATAGGAAAAGTAATCCTCTGAGGCAAATGTCTATTGTCCATGCAAAGAGTAGGTGGCAGTGTGACAGGCAGTGTGAGGTAGAAGAAGAGCAAAGACCAAGAACCCAGGGAAAACCTAGGGCAGGGGAAAGCCAGTTTCAAAATATTCGAATAAGGCCAGGGTTTAGTGATTCAAGGCTTAAGCACAAAGATACATGAGTATAAAGATAATTCAAAAACCTGGGCCTCAGTCATCAAGGGAAATGGCAGGTGGATCTTAATGCCATCAAAGTACAAACCAGTTTCCAGATAAGTCAGATTTTTCTCCCTTTTGGGTTAGGGAGGCTATGGGATGAAAATCCAACACTCAGTAAAGGTAATAATGGCATCTGGTAGTCAGGAACAGAGAAATGACAATCTCTTCTGCAGCTAGGACAAGAATTTACTTGTTACTCTGGGACAGGAAACCTAGGGTCTGAGGAAATGAGATATAATAATGAAGAAAAGAAGACTAAGAACAAACTTATGTACAAGAAAATTAAGTTTCTAATTGTATTTTTGTATCCATTAGCCATAACAATTAAAATCTTAAATATTTTTTAAAAGTTAATTTTCTTTTCTTTTTTTTTTTTTTGAGCAAGTGTCTCACTCTGTCACCCAGGCTGGAGTGCAGTGGCGCGATCTCAGCTCACTTCAACCTCTGCCTCCCGGGTTCAAGTGATTCTCCTGCCTCAGCCTCCCAAGTACCTGGGATTACAGGCATCCGCCATCATGCCTGGCTAATTTTGTACTTTTAGTAGAGACAGCGTTTCACCACGTTGGCCAGGTTGGTCTCAAACTCCTGACCTCATGTGATCCACCCGCCTCGGCCTCCCAAAGTGCTGGGATTACAGGCGTGAGCCACTGCTCCAGGCCTAGAAAATTAATTTTCTAAGAGCAAAATGGGACTAGTGTTAGTTTGTTCTGTAAGAAATATTTTTAAGCTTATTTTTTAATACTTCTAATTAAACAAGTATATCTGGTTGACTTCCACTTCTGGAAAACTGTCAGATTAGAAAAATTAAAAATTCTCACACCTAAGAATGCTTAGAAATTATGCCTAAAATGCAGGAAAAAAAGTATTTTTAAATGCGTTTCTGAGAGTACAAGAAATAAAGGGCAATTCCTGGGTCTTTAAAACACATAAAGAAAAAAATAATAAATTGTTGAGTAAGCACTAAAGCCACTTCTGGGCTACGAGTGTTTGGCATACTCTGGATTAATAGTCTCAGTTTTCCAGGAAAGCATGAAGAATGGGGTTCATGCACGGTAGAGAGTTAGAACTAAGACTTCAGTCATAAATCAGGATCCTTGGAGGACTATAGTTTAAGAGAGAGCTAGAAAAAAAAAAAAAAGAAAAGAAAAGAAAGAAAGAAAGAAAAAAGAGTCTATCTGCTGGCCAAGGAAGAAAATAGGAAAACACAGCTCTCAGCCTGATAACTTATAAGAAAAAAAAAATGCCTCGCTTCTCTCTGCCTCATCCTCCCTTCAAAAGCCAGGTTATTTTTTTACACAGGCTTATGATTTCAGTGGCTCTATCTGAATGGACTGGGAAACCTGAAACAGAAAAGCTAGTGTATTTTTGGCTTTCTTTAACCTAGAATGAGGCAAATTCTCTCTGAAAAAACATCTGTTTAACTCGGACCTCACAGAATGTCCACAGATTTAGATTAAGCAAATATGAGCTCAGAAACATAATTAGAAAACAAGGAAACAAATTGACTATGATCAAGAGTTGGCAAAAGAAAAAAGAGAAAAATTAGACCTCTAAGAACTACATACACGGATTTTTAAAACATTTATAATAATGCAAGTAAAATAAAATCACAACTGTGCTATGGAAGCTTATAAAAATAAGAATACAGAATATGAAAAAGACTAAGTAGAACTTCTGATAGTTAAAAAAACAGAAGCACAGTGGACAGGTCAAGCTCTCTATCAAACATACCTAGAAAAAGAATGGTGAACTGGAAGATAACTTTAAGACATTTCCCCAAGCAATGGACACATCAAAGACGAAAAATATGAAAGAAAGATTAGGAGAGATGGAGAGCAAAATAGCAATGACAAAGAAGTAACTGGAGTCCCTGAAGGAGAGAAGGAGAAAACAAGGAGAATATGAGAAAGGCAATATACAAATGACAAATATTTCCAAATTTAATGAAAGATAGAAAGCCTCAAATTTATGAAGCACCAGAAAATCAAATCTGAATCAGAATAAATAAAATCAAGTCCACGTAAAAAGACCATAAAAGTAATTCAAGCTCATTGTTTTAAAAGATAATGTAAGATAATATAATTTTTAAAATTATAATTACCCTGAGCAGTATCCCAGTGCTTTTATGAGTTCCCCTTTGTTCTTTCTCTAAAAAAACTTCTCAGAAAAAAAAATCTGATAAAAGAATGAGAGAGAGAGAGAGAGAGAGATTACCATTTTTAGTAGGGTGAAATTTATCCTTCAGGATACTTTTATGCAAAGAGAGCAAGAGACATAAAGATATAGAGCAAGTACTTAATTATTATTACATACAGACAAAAGTACATTAAAAACAGAATTTTTCCTGTTTGCTTTATTTACTTTGTTCACATAATTTGAAATTCCTGAATTCTATTTTTAGTAGAAAACATATTTGAATCTATATTTTATCAATACCAATTTTAAGTTGTATCTATAAACTCCAGTATGTACCACAAAGACCACTCTGTTGCCCCCACAACATATTAATTTTCAAGCCTTAAGATAAGATGGATCCCAGAATTGATAACAGGGATAACACTATATGTTGGCATCAACTATTTTCAAGAATAACAATAGTCTCTAACATTAATTGAAATACGCCAGGCATCATGATAAGTGGTTTATGTGGACTGATGCATTTAATACTTACAAAATCTCTATAAAGTAGATGCTAGTTTTTACCCCATATCATAGATGATATGGGCAAATATTTGTCCAAGACACACAACTGTGAATTAAAGGATTCATATTCAGAATGTCTTATACTAAAAGATGTACAACCACTCCATCTATGAGGTATAAAGACCTATAATTTTCTTTGTTTAATCTACAGAAGTTTTTTTCTATTTTTAACTCATAATATTTTATTCTACAATCCATATATACACATGTAATTTTACCATAAACTGTTCACATATATTCTGATGAGAGAAAATTCTATCCTCAAACATGTGTCTTAATTTAGATTATCAATCAATTATATCTATAAATGAAATATGATGATTATTTATCTTTATCAGTTAACAAGCAACAACAGCAACTATAAGTGCTAACAATCATGTTATATGCATAAGACAATCTATTGAGGGGAAGAGCTATCTATATACATTTCATTAGGAAGTTCGGAATATATTCTTAACCTTAAAGAATATGGCAAAGCAATTTCCACTTGAATTCTGTGATTCAGAGTTCACATTATACGTTTATTCTCACAACATGTGAAAGAAAATTTAATCAGGTAGAGTACTAAGATGCATATCTCTAAAAATAGGGCACTATCTTTAAAAAAACCGGTATACAAATGATACACTCTGATTCTTCTAAATGATAAGGCAAAAGTATGCACAAATGAAAGTTAAATTTCATGTGACTGTTCTATTTAATGACATTCTTAATTGTTATCAAAATTATTCTGACAAACAACTACAATGTGTTCATTGATATGAACTGGCCTATCACAAAAATGTTAACACCCTGACTGTATCTTAAGTTAAATCTCAGAAAACGTATATATTTCTCCAAAATATTTTCTGTAATCCCATAAAGCAAAAACAAAAGCATAGAGAAGACAATGTAATTAACACCTCTTTAAAAGTATAGTTCCTAGATCAGCAGCACTTTATTTTAAGGCACAGAAAAAAAAAAAATGATTGGTTAGTCTAGAAAAGTTCTATTCTACTAAAGAAGATAACATTAGATAACTCATTTTAAATGCTTCATTGTGTATAGATAACATGAGATAGTTAAATAAAACATCTGAGTATATTTAATACACTGCACTTTAAAAAATATGGAATAGAAACTGCCATTAGTAAATGATCACTAAATTGGAATGAAAAATAGTAATTATAAACATATGAATAATTAAATACTCTTCATCAGAAACTATACATTTAAAATAATTCTTTAAAAGGAACTACTGTAAAAAACTTAAACATACACAGACTTTTTAAGTGACAGTTAAATATTTTTAATATTGAACATATGTTTCAAAATTCTAGAAACTGACTTATCTATATAGAAACATGAGTTTCTATATTTTTGTATTAACATTGATACAGTAAATTATCTGACAATTATAATAACAGGATTTATGGTTTATAAAACCATACAAAATATTTTGCCTCTATCAATATGAATAATATTTAAACATTCTTGTAATTCAGTAAAGAGTTAAAATGTTAAATTTGACGCAATGAAATACACCATTTAAATCTTTTGGCTTTCTTGTATAATATACTCTCCCTGATTTCTAATCTAAAATCAAATGTTTAGTTCTATTTTTCATTATTTTCTTATTGAAAAATGAAAGCATTTGACTCAGATAATTTCTGTGATTTTAGCTTAACTATATATCATATGTTTTCATATGCTTGAATTTTAGTTTTGATGACTACTGGATTTAAATTATTTAGAGGACTGTTTTAAATGCCCAAGATAATACTGTGGCTTTGTTTCCATAGGTGTTTACTTATGCTTTTATTCCTTATTTCATGACTTGTTTCTAATTTCTAATTTTTAGAAGGTATTAGGGTCAGTTATAATACAATATAAATCCTTGAAAAGAAAATATATTATCTACTCTTTAGAGACTACAGTACTTATGTACTATATATTGTTAATTACATAATTCTGATTTTGTTGTCACTTACTCGATCTGTGACGTGCAAAGAAAGTTTAAATAGTCTGATGTGTATTTCTTATTGTATTTCCTGAAGTTATTGTGTCTTGTATTTTTATGCTGTTTTATTTGGAACTATGCTTTTTGTGAATTACATGACTTGGATTTCATTTAATGCTTTAGATTCTGAGGTCAGTTTTGTCTGCTATCAATACTGATGGCCTTAACTTTTTTATTGGTTATATTTGCCTCATATATTTATGCTCATATTTTTACATTCAAAGTTCTTAGGCATATGTCTTGTATTTTGTTTTTTTATCCAAACTGAGTTTTTGATTAATTTAATACTTGATTTTATCCCATTTTGTGATCTTACCATACAAGTGTGACTATAAATGTCAGACTATTAGATATTATATTTTATGGTTCTTTGTTCTTTGAAATATTTTATATACAGGCATTTGCTGATTTAAATTTCCTCCCAATTTTTTCATGCTTCCTCCCTCATTCTTTTATTTGAAATGGATTTTTAAATTAGTTGCTTATAGTTGAAAGAATTTTATATTTATAGCATTTCTTTTATGAATTATATGTTACATGGCCTTTCATTTTATAATAAGAGTTACCAATCACCTTGATTCTATTGCCTATGTAATAATTTCAGTTCCCTCCTCTCCCTTCCAGTCTATGCCATGATAGAGTTTCATTTCAGAGTTCCTTTTTGGGCACCAAATCTTGGTCAGATAGAGTACTTTATTGAGAAGGATTTTTCAAAGAGAACTCATGGGTGCTATATTATCTGAATTTTTTATATTTTAGGTGTCTGTTCTTGTTATAGATGGATAAAATGTGGCTAAATATAACATTCTTGGGTTACGTTTCAGAAAACTGTGGATCAGCACTGTCCAGTAAAACTTTCTGATCTATACCTGCAATACCCAGTTGAGTAACCACTAGTTTTGTGTTGTTTTGTTTGATTGTTTGTTTGCTTAATGAATTTTGAAGCTCAATGATTGGGTATATATGTAATTATTAATAGTATTATGACAATTTTTTGATGATTTGGCCCTTTTATTATTATAATAATTTGTCTTTTTCACTTAGAACACTCTTGGTGTTGTCTACTTTTATTATAACATGGCCAAACCAGATTTCTTGTGTTTACTCTTTGCATGCTACATATTTTTTCCACCTGTTTATTTTAAACCTATTCATATCTTTATATTTCAAGTGTGTTTCTTGTAACTGGCACCTAAGGAGCCATGGGGAGAAATAGAAAGGTGGGATTACAAGGGATAACAAGGAAACTTTTGGGGGATGATGGTGTGCTGTGGTAGTGTTTCTACAGATGAAATTTATCAAATCTTACACTTTAAATACACTTTATTGTGTATCAATTAAATCTCAATTAAGAGAATCCACTTCTTTTACTTACTTGCTTCAGTTTCTTCTCAATTTAAAACAGGCAAAATTATAGTTTCTCCCTAAGTCGGCAGCTATGGTCAAAAGAAGCAATGCATAGCACTATTCACAATAGCCATGATATGGAAACAACCTAAGTGTCTGTTAATGAATGAATAGATAAAGAAAATGTGATTTATATATACACGATGGAATACTATTCAACTTTAAAAAGAAGATAATTATACCGCTTGTGAAAATATGAATGAACCTGGAAGACATTATGCTAAGTGAAATAAGCCAGGCACAGAAAGATAAATACTTCATGATCTCATTTATATGTGGATTCTAAAAAAGCCAAATTCATAGCAACAGAGAGTAAAGGAGTAGTTACCAGGGGGGAGGGGTTGAATGAAATGGGAAGGTGTTGGTTAAAGGATACAAATGTTCAGTTATAAGATGAATACGTTCTGGAAAACTAATGTACAACATGGTGACTATATTTAATGATATTGTATTGTATACTTGAAATTTGCTAAGAGAGTAGACCATAAGTATTCTCAGCACACACACAGGAAAACACACACACACAGTAACTATGTGAGGTAATGAATATCTTAATTAGCTTGATTATGGTATTCATTTTACAAAGTATACTTACATTAAAACATCACATTTACACCTTAAGTACATACAACTTTTATTTGTCAGTTACATCTCAATAAATTTGGAGAAAAATTGGACAATGCATGAGAAGCATCTAGAACTTGGTGAGTGCTCACTGAATATTTGCCTTATATTTTACATATTTTAGAGTTTCTATTACATTGATTTATCATGTATACATCATTATTCAAAATTTTACAAAGCCTATTGCAGTTTCATAAATTGCAAATACATCACTTAAACCTCCTTCTTTATTATTCTTGATTTCCAAAATGTATTTTCAATTCTTGCTAGGGGTTTTGGTCCCCCCACCCACAGTCATTAACAGGATAGATACCTTTGCTATTTTCATTGAAATTACATTAAATTTTAAATTATTTCAAAGGAGAAATGTTATCATTATGACTTTATTTTGGGTAATTAGCATTGTAACTTTATCAGAAAAAAACTTTAATTATATTACAGAACTATTACTTCTCAATATGATGCCAAATGAGTGGTTTAACTTAATTTTTAAATTTAAATCTGTTACTCAAAATTACTATACTAGTTTGGATTTGATACACTGATTAAATATGTGTAACAGAATCACCTATTTTGAATTGGAAATTGCTTCTGTAATTGTTCTCCATCTTATAGATCCTGCCATTCTAGTCTGCTTTGGAAACATTCTGTCAGTAGATGACAAGCCTCGCTGCATTTAGTTATTAGAAAATCATTTTTTCCCAGATTCCCACTGAAGTCAAACAAAAGACTAAGCATAAATTATGAGAGCTCTCACTTCAAAAACTTATATTCTGCTCTTCTTTATATCATAGTCCATAGCTAGGAGTTAACACATCAAAAAGTGTTCTTAATGAAGGCCAGCTAGTATAGCATCTCACTATAAAATTACAATAAAATTGAGATTTTAAAATGTGCTCCTGGAACAAAATGATCAGTATATGTGAACTCAGCTTATTATGGCACCTGCTGTGGCTCTGACTGAAGTCAAGAGGCTGATAGATGAGCTTTGTCTCTTCAGGACTTAGGGGCCTTGAAGTCACTTAGATGGATGACTGCTTATGGAGAACAACATAACATTTTTGTACAGGACAAGAAATCTAGCTTGGCGCCAATAGACTGCAATACTTGCCTAAACTCAATATTCAGATCATGACAATTTAATTTATCTGTCAATGACTTGTTCCTGATTTGCATTATACCTATTTCACATCTCTATGCAGACAGTGTAGTCTAGCAGTTTTGTATTCAATGTAATGGACGACGAGTGTTCTGAGTATTTAAGAAACAATTTTTTTCTAATCCGATTTTTATTTCATTAAGACATTTATGTTTTAATTGATGCAGCTAGAATTCAGATATAGTGACATGTGAACTAAAACCCATAAATATTCCCATAACTTGGCAGTCCCATGGTGGTTTAAATTAACCTATGGGATTCAAGTGTTAAACCAGCACATCAAACAAAAGAGAGTAATAAAGAAAGGTACTTGTAAAGAGGTCTAATACTAATACAGAATACATTCTTAAATTTTATGTAATAGATAGGCTCCCATTCATAACTAAACAGAGTATAAGGCCATACTCTTAGAAGCTTTGTGAAATAATATGCTCCTTCTAAGTTATGAGAGAACTATGCTAAATCATACATTTATTATATTAAATAACATTTGGCAAAGACCCTCGATATGTTTTATTTTAATAATCTATGTTTAAGATAAAATATTATTAACTTGCTTCCTACTGATGCCATACAGGCCTAAAGCTTTGGTGAAACAATCAACAGACAAAGTGATGTTTAGGATAATAAGTTGTGATAAACGTATTAGTCTGCTTGGGCTGCATAGCAAAATACAATAGACGAGAGGATAAAACAAAAGAATTTATTTCTCACATTTCTGGAAGCTAACAAGTCCAATATCAAGTTGGCAGCTAAGTAAGTTTCATTCTGAAGTATCTCCTCTTGGCTTGAAGAGAGTCACCATCAACTGTGAACTCACATGACCTTTTCTTTGTGCATATGCTCAGAGAGAAAGCAAGCTCTCTGGTATCTTTTCTAAGAAAGACACTAAGCCCATCAGACTGAGGCCCCACCCTCATAGTGTCATCTAATATTGATTACCTCCCTGAAGCCCAATCTCCAAATACCCACATTGGCTCTTAGAACTTCAACACATTATTATTATGTATTATTATTATCATTATTATTTTTTGCGACAAGGCCTCACTCTTTCACTGAGGCTGGAGTACAGTAGTACAATCATAGTGCACTGCAGCCTGGAACTTCTGGGCTCAAGCCATCCTCCCACTTCAGCCTCCCTAGTAGCTGGGACTAAAGACAAAGTCCACCAAGCCAGGCTAATTTTTTAAAAATTTTTTGTCAAGACAGGGTTCTCACTTTGTGTCCTAGGCTGGTCTAGAACTCCTGTTTCAAGTGATCCTCCCACCCTGATTTCACAAAATGTTGGGATTACAGGCATGAGCCATTGAGCCCAACAACATATGAATTTTGAGGGCATACAAATGATCAGTCCATTACATCTAAAAGGCAGTAACTGACTAGACAATTATAAACATAAATTTTGTAATAAATAATATATCACTGTATCAATCATTTATTATACAAAGCTTCTGTAAGTAGTGTAAAGATACAGTTGGCATGGTTCTTGGCCTGTGGGAGCTTACAGTCTAGTGGAAGAGGCAAACAAGGATGGATTCAACTTCTATATGAGTTCAATTAACTGCTATAGTAGAAATACAGACTAAATGTTATCACAGCACAAAAGATGGAAAAATTGTGTTGCTTGAGAAAGTCAGGAAAGGCTTTCTGGTAGTGATGCTATCTCTGCTTGACCCTGAAGATTGCATGGACACCCTTGGTTGAGAGAATAGCTTAAGCAGTTGAAATTAAATCCAGTTTAAATAATAAAAAAAACTGCATATTAATTCCATTTTCAGAATGACTTGCTACTTTTGCTGGGGTGCATATTAATCAACATACTTATTAGTAGGCAACCACAGTTAGGTTGTGATCATTTGTGGGGAAAAAAGCATTGTATTATTTGCTGTGCTTTCATTCTCTCTCCTTACTTGTTTGATGGAGTTTTATTTTTTTCTTAATGAAGCATGCTAATATGTTAATAGATAAAATAATGTTGTACATAAATTATGTAATATGTAGCTGCATATATATATACACACATATATGTGTGTATGTATATGTTTGTGTATATATTTGTGTGTATATATATGTGTGTCTGTGTATATATATACACACACACATATATTTCCTATACAAATAGCACACAAGAGCTGCCTTGACATATAGTACTGATGAGGCATTAAAATAGGACTATGTGCCTTGTACTCCAAGATGATAAATCCCCAAATTTGAAGTTATAAAATTGTGCTATCCTGGTTGGAGAAGACAATATGTTATTAAAAATGCCACTGTCATTATTATTATTTGTTCTGGTAAGAACACTTCACATAGTATCTACATATACTCAGCAAATCGTTAAGTATACAACACTGTATTGGTTGTCTAATTATTATTCACAAACTCATCGAGTTATATACATTAAATATGTACCACTTTTTGCATGTCAATTTTACTTCAATAAAGTGGTTTAAGAAAAAAATATCTCACTTAAATCCTCATTTTACATATCTGCTAAAGATGAAAGTTTAGGGACAAATGGAGTTATCTCTCTTGAAAAACCAGTCCATGATATGTGCTGTGAATTTTAGCTTTTCCCTTCTTACACAAAAATATTCATCCTTGTAAAACTATGTTTAGAAAATAAAGCCAACCAAAAAGAAGAAAATTTGAATGCCACTGACTCCACTCAGAGTTGTCACAGTGTACTGTCCCTGTCACTTATCGCAAAGATATATAACATTTAATACACCAAATATATATATTGTAATTAGATCTTAATATAGGTTAAATATAGGTTAACATCTTTCCTTGTCCATATTGTTCTCCATCGTGGTGATGTACCTTAATTTATTGGATTAACTGTATAATAGTTAAATGCTTACTTCTATTTTTTTCTCTATTGTAAATAACACTGTGATGAATATTTCCCCTAATTAAGTCACACATCATTGCTTAATTCCATTAATTAGATTTCTGCAATTGAAATTACAGGGCAGGACAGGTGCAGTGGTTCATGCCTGTAATCCCAGGAATTTGTGAGGCCAAGGTAGGTGGATCGCTTAAGCCCAGGAGTTTGAGACCAGTCTCTGGTGACATGGTGAGACCCTGTCTCCAAAAAACAATTAGAAAGAAATTGTGGGATGAATAGTTAAGCCCATTTTAGAGACTTTAACATACTTAAAAATTGTCCTCCAAAAAGATTGTGTTAGAGTACATCGTCAGCACGGCATATGAGTGTCTATGTCTGAACCTTCTCTGGGTTAGTGCACACTTGCAGGTGGTGTTGGTCTGTTGAAACAGCCAGAAGCCACATCTTAAAACAAATCTGATGAATCAAGAATTTGTTGAACCCAGTTAGATTCTGTTTCCTCTTGCAGAATCTGTGTTTTTCAAACACCAAAACATTTAGTCAGCTTATAAAATTCAGTAAACAAATCAAATTTATTATTGATTTACTTTATAGAAATAAATTCAATTGATGTGATAATAAAGATACATTTAATAACAAAGATAATAAATGTTAATAATAAATATTTGATAACAAAGAAATATTTGCAAAACTACAAGTTTAAAACTTGTATAAACTTATAAACCATGGCAAATAATTTGCCATTTTATTTAAAAATATCACTTATTTTCTAATAAAGAAGTGCTACCCTTCTACTATAATCTTAATCCTGATAGGCAAATTGCCACCCTGGTTGAAAACTGTATAGTAGCTGTGATTCACTGTCCATAGCCACCTGTGATCAAAAACAAAGCATTCGATGGTGTTAATAATCCCTACTTTGAACGTTGCTTGACTTCCACAGCATCAGTTGAAATAACTGTGTCTGCAGAAATTAACTTTAAAAATGATAGAAGTTTATTGAAAAAATGTCCATCTGCCTTCTTTATGAGATCAGAGATTAACTACTTACTAATTTAATCAGCCTTTAATTTACTCTTTAAAAATATCTGGAAAAATATTTTAGTATCTCATATAGAAAGAATGACAGTATCTGCAATATCTGAATCTGTGTGATGATTCTTTCAGGATTGGTTTAATATGATTCAGGGTGGTCAATTAAATAAGCTCTTCTATTGTTCTGGCTGAATAGTGATTTGATTTTCCAAGCCTACTAATCCATTATTTTAATTAGCATTAAATTCGTAAAAAAACTAAATAGGTTTTAAAGGATCTTAAAAACCCTGAAATAAATACCACAAATGCAATTATCAGAAGGAAAGACAATAATAACTCTCATTTGGGTAATAAAGTAGAACTGCTTTCAAGGAAAATAATTAGAGCAATAAACACACACTTTAGACATATTTAGAAGTGTTTGAATGCCACATGGATTACTGCCACCTTTGGGAAGAAACTTGGAATGTAGTTGACAAGAAAGACTTGATTTTCTGATTTATTTATTCAGTCCATGCCACAGAGTTCATGCAGAAGCAGTAATGTAGCATAATTTAGAAAATTCAAAAGACTCTCAAAGCCAAACACACACACACACACACACACACACACACACACACACAACTAAATGCCCACCTGTATTTTGGGAGATTGGGAGAGAGATTCAAGGGAAATTTTCGAAATCCAAAGAAGGTTATTAAGTTATTCTGATGTTAGAGGAAAATATGGCACCAGAGCAAGTGGTGAAAGTTTATTTATATATTTAACTCTATGGAACTGCAGCTGTTACTGTAGATATTTAAGTATGTGTTATCCAGGGTTTTCCCTGGGTAACATGGAACAGTATTCTGTAGAATACTGTTGAATAGAAGTATGAATATGAATATGAATAATAAATTCATATAGAATATAGAGAATTTGGGGAAGGAAGCAAATACAGCATTAGAACAATGATGCTTAATTCAGAACAATATTCATACTTTCTTAGGTGTTTTCCACATTTACTGTTTCCACTTTCTCATCATCTGTTGACTTTTTTGGCTCATATCTATCCCCTATTTTAATTTTTTAAAATTTTATCCTGACTTGTTTGCTTCTATAAATAATGCTATAATAAACATTATTTTAGCTAAAACTCTATCACACTTAACACTTTTATTTAAGATAGATTCTCAGAATGAATGGGGTGACATAAATGCATCAATACAGGGATAGAATAAACAGGTAAGCTTATAGGAAGAACAAATCTGTCTCACTTTGAACATCTCTGAGGGAATAAGGGAGACAGCATTGGGCACGGGGAAAGGTGAACTACCATGCAATTGCATGGGGGCTTACACCTGTAATCCCAGCACTTTAGGAGGCCGAGGCGGGTGGATCACCTGAGGTCAGGAGTTTGAGCCCAGCCTGACCAACATGGAGAAACGCCGTTTCTACTAAAAATACAAAATTAGCCGGGCACGGTGGTGCATGCCTGTAACTCCAGCTACTCATGAGGCTGAGGCAGGAGAATCACTTGAACCCGGGAGACGGAGGTTGCGGTGAGCCGAGATCCCGCCATTGCACTCCAGCCTGGGCAACAAGAGTGAAACTCCGTCTCAAAAAAAAAAAAAAAAAGTAACATAAAACTCAGTAATGCTGCAAAAAGAAAACAAAAGAGTATCAAGGAGTAGCTAAAAATAAATACTAACTCATATTAGTATTCTCTTACATTGAAATAATTATTTCACACACGTCTTCGAACATTTATTAAAAGGACTTGTAAAGTATGAGGTCATTAGTATATAATGCATTGTTTTAAATATCAGCACTCTTTCTAAAGTCATGTCATATTATGGAACACTAATTTGCATAACAGGAGAAAAATATCATATTACATTCATGACTTTGAACTGTACATATAAATATTAATGAAGAGTCTCTCTGTTTTCTTCCATTCAGAAAAAAACAATATTTACTTTAATGCTACTTATTCAAAAACAGGACATCATCATGTCACCCTCATCATCCAAAACATTTATTAAGCACACATATGATGCTTTTCTTTGGGGATTGCCTAATTCAGGGCTCAAATTCTCTCACGGTGATAGCATATGATGCCAGAAAAAAATAGCAAAAACACACCCTACTCTGCGGATATTGTGTTTAGGCATACGTATCTCTCATATATTTGTACTATCTACACTTCCAAGCCTGGACCAAGCCCTTCATCATCATTATTACACCTATAGCCAGTGATTATGAGATTTACATATCTTAAATGATCCTTTGGAAAGCATCAGCTAAGGAAATGACTATTCGTTTGAGTAAACTATCTAAAAGGGGAGTGGCTAATAACTGATGAAGTTATCCTAACTTTGATGCAATCTTTGACTTTATAGAGATCTCTGATCCACTGACCACATCAATTTCGTATGATCTCTCAATTCCGTCCAGGTATCACATCCTTGTTATCTAACACAGATTTCACAATTTATCATGATCGTCACTGTTTTTTCAAATATTCTCAAATTCTTGACTTTTACTCTCATTATTTTCAAGGGAGAAAAGTTAAAACTGGGATAATTCTTACTAGCTGTCTTCTTTTTAATATCACCAGACTTGGTGAAAAATAACACAACCAGCTCATTAGGTGCTGCATTCTCATTTCAACATCAAATACCACCAATGAGCATTCAATACAATTTGCCCTATTTCTTAACTTCCCAAAAGCCTAGCATTCCTAACCCCCTTCTCTTTTTTTAAACCACCTGCCCTTTCTCTGCCCTCACTTTCAATTGATGATTAATTCTAACCTTACACTCCACTGAAAAAGCAGCAGTCATCAAATGTGAATTTCCTCATCTTTTCTCACCACCATTGAAATTTACTTACATCTCCAAGAATTTTTCTCCTTTTCTTTGCTACTAAAAGAGATGGCATCCATGTTTATTGCACCAAACACCAGCCTCTTCTTTGCTGCAAGCCCCACCTCGCCACCTTCTTCTGGTTTATTTTCAGTGTTCCTATATGCATACAACCAAGTCATAATGAGCCATGTTCATGAGCAAAACAGCAAGGAAAGCTCCCTTTTATCCCTAGTATCCTTTAAATTCCACTTTATTCTTCAGCCCTCTGTCTAAGCAAAATTTCTTAAACATGTTGTTTTGATTCACTGAATGAATTTCCTCACGTGATATTGGCTTTGACACACTCCAATCTGGTTTCCACCCCTTACATGTTATTAAACTATTTTTCCAAAACATCAATCACCTCTGTCTTGCTAAATAGAAAAGGAAGTATTTTTTATTTATTTATTTTTTCCGAGACAGAGTCTTGCTCTGTTTCCTAGGCTGGAGTGCTGCAGTGGTTTGATCTTGGCTCAGTACAACCTCCGCCTCCTGGGTTCAAGTGATTCTCATGCCTCAGTCTCCCAAGTAACTGGGATTACAAGCCCCTGCCACCACTCCTGGATAATTTTTGTATTTTTAGTAGAGATAGGGTTTCACTATGTTGGCCAGGTTGGTCTTGAACTCCTTACCTCAGGTGATACTCATGCCTCAGCCTCCCAAAGTGCTGGGATTACAGGCGTGAGCCACTGCATCCAGCTGGAAGTTTCTTAACTTCAATTCTAAATCTTTTGTTTAAAGTGACCTGTCAACTATTCCCTTTTTCTTCAGAGTCCCCACTCTTTGATTCTGTGACACCACATTTTCCTGTCTTTTTCTCTGTTATTCCTGCACATCTTCCCCCGGTTTCTATTTCTCTATCAGCCTGTAAATGATTATATTCCTATGGACATGGTCCTGGGTCCTCTTCTTTTCTACTCCTGTACTCTCTTCCTGATTAGCTCATCTAATTTCATAGTTTTCAATGCTATTGCCTGGTAACAGTTCATATATTTATATTTCTACCCAGGATCTTTCTTCTGAGCTACAAGTTAACATATTAATATATTCAATTTGTCTAACATTTCTAATTAGATATTGCACAGATATCTCAAACCTAGCTTGTTCAGAATGAAACACTTGATTCAGAATACTGTCCTTCAGTCAACCCACAGAGACATCATTTTCCATCTTAGAAAATGATGGATACGATCATCTGTCCAGTCATTAAAGTCAGGAACCCAACCATCACACTTTTCTATATCATTAATTTTACCTTCTAAATGTCTCTTAAATCTGTTTACTTCGTGCCATATAAGTCAGCCTCCATCCTAGTCTAGTTAACATCATGACTTACTCCTTCTCTCGAGTGATCATTTGACATAAAAATTGGATTATAATACTCCCCAGCATAATAATTTACATTGTATTTATAATAAAATATAGAATTTTCCCTGGCTTTCCATAAAAATACATGCCACTTTGAGGGAATTTCAGTCTCACCACATTCCACAGTCTTCATGCTCCAACTCCTCTTTGTTTTCACCATCTCCCAGGGCTCACTCTGCTCCAGCCACACTGACTTTCATTCATGTCCTCAATCCTGTTTCCCAGTTATGGTATTTTCAAGCTGCACTAAGGACATTTCCACTCCGCTGAGCCCAGTCTCTGCAGTTTGTTTCATCTTATATATCACATCTCACTTTACATATCCCTACATACCCTTTCTCCTACACGTGCTTTCTAAAATATATTTTCTTCATTTATTATCTATCTGAAAAACTTGTTTCCTTCAAAAACTTATCAAATCTATTATTTATTTAATATTTACTTGCTTTTGTTTTATTCTTTTTTATCATTTCAGTAGCCTATAAAAACTGAGTGCCACTATTGCATCACTTTTCTCAACACAGTAATCCAGCCCACTTATTTCATATCTTATGTATGGTGGACACTTAATATTCATTAAATAAATGGTTATTATCATTATATGTTTGTGTATATACACACACACACACATATATGTATAAAATTAGAGTGTCCCATAAGGTGGAATGTTCTCACTGTTGGTATACAATATGGTCTCAGATGGCACATGAAAAACCATTAAGTTTTTTTATTTTAAAAACATAAATAGGCCAGGCTTGCTGGCTTACAGCTGTAATTCCAACACTTTGGGAGGCCAAGGAGGGAGGACTGCTTGAACCCAAGAGTTTGAGACCAGCCTGGGCAACATAGTAAGATTCCATTTCTAAAATTTAAAAGAAAAAAAAAGATAACTGGTGCCTGTAGTCCCAGCCACCATTTTGGATGGCTGAGGTGGGAGGATCACTTGAGCCTGTGAGGTTGAGGCTACAGTGAGCCATGGTCATACCATTATATTCCAGCCTGGGTGACAGAGCAAGACCATATTACAAAAATAAATAAATAAATATAAAACTTTATTATATTATAAATTACATTTTCTATAAATATTTGTATTACATAATAAATTATATATTACATCGGTAAATTATAATAAGTATTTATTTTCATATGCTTAGAAAATATAGACCAGTTCTGAAACCTACAACTTTTCAGATAATATGCATGGGACATCACTAAATATTATCACTCAATTTGAGGGAAAATATTGGATATGTTATAATATAGGTGAGAAATAGTCATATGCAAGCTTTGAGAGTAGCTTATACATTTTTGAAATATGAGAACACTGGTGTAAGATAAGCTGAAAACTTGATGTTGTAGTGAATCCGCTTACCTGAGGAAAAAGTGGAAAATTAAAAGGCTAGTGCACAGTTATTAACCTGCTCTGGTAGATTGTATTATTATGCACAAATCCTCACTGTCCATCCCAGGAGGACAATTACATTTCCCACTCCATATCTGTCAGGCTCGGCCATTTGACTTAATTTGAAAAATGAATGTGAGCATAGGTTATGGGTTTAGAAGAAGCTCTCAAGGCCAGAACATGGCTAGCAGGCTCTCTTTTTACCCTTTGCCACAGGAACCAGCAATGTTCCAGATGGAGGTTGATCTGTGAGCCTAAGTTCCAAAATGAAGTTGAAAGGGAAGAGTGCTATAACTTGTGAAGGGTCTAAAATTTTGTTCTACTTACAAGCTAACAAGGAAGCCTGTCACAGTTTTATGGGTGTTGGCAAAAAATATATAAATAAATAAAGCAAAGATGTTGTATTACAGACAAAGGAATGTATTACTCTGCAGAAATAGACAATCTTTTAAAGATAGACCTCTTCTGAACTTAATGCTTCATGGAATAAGTACTGTTGTTCACATATGTCAAACAGACATTTCCTAGAGTTGCAAAATCAATATGACATTCTAATTAAATAACGCCTAAAAAAAACTAAGCTCCATGGGCTTAATTTATTACAGTAATAACAATAGCTAGAGTATTATTATTTGCCCCTGTTCCCTGAGCTTCAATTCTTACAGGGCAGCAAAAAGGCGGCCAGGGGTACCTGCATATGGAGTGGGGTGCTTTACAGGTAAGGAACCAACTAGAGTAAGGAACTCAAAACTTTTTAATGGGCAGCAAGGCTGCCCAACATTTGCCCTGGAGAAAAACAGCGTCCTTATACTGTTCTTTCCTTGAAAAGACACAATTAGTGCTTGTTGAAAGACATGCAGAAATGCAAAAGACCCTTGAACAATAGTTACGTAACACAGTCAAACAACAATAGATACGTAGCATGAGTGAGAATTAAATTCTCGTTATTGTATGCCTCTGAGATTTGGGGCTTATTTATTACCATAATATAATCTAGACTATTCTAAATTGTATATCTACATCTGTTGATTTTATAGGAATCTAGATATGAAATTTAGAAATTCCTTAAACTTCCAGAACTATAGGGAAAAATTGCACATATATAAAAAGTACATGCAAACACACTCTTCCTTGGCCAGAAAGCTTGTGACACATTTATGAGATTTTAAAGAGTCTATAACCCAAACAATTCTAAAATAGGCCAAAAAATGTATTTTACAGCTCCCAAGTATAGATATTTTGACTTTCCATTAATGTCTAAGCAGAAAGAGAGTATTTTTTCAAACACAAAAGGAAATATACATATATGTGCCAGGAAGACGGAAAGTCCAGATGGAAAATTGGTATTTTTCCTATTAATAAAAGTATTATTTTCTGATTATAATACTTGATATAAGAATATTTTCTTATATCCAAGAACCCCCCCAAAAGATTAGATGTTATGTTTGGAATATGAATGTTTCTTCAACCTCTTACATAATATTTGCTTAGACTGTATTTTTCTCTTTCTAAAATATTTGAGATCACGCACACTGCTTATAAAATAAAATGACTGAAACAGAGAAATATAAGCCAGGCATTCTATATATTCATACAAGACAACCAATTTTCTTTTAAATTTTCTTGAATTACAGTCAGATTTCTCACTGAAATGGCACTGAGTAGAAGGATTTCTCTTTTTTTATTATTATACTTTAAGTTCTAGGGTACATGTGCACAACGTGCAGGTTTTTTTGCATACGTATAAATGTTCCATGTTGGTGTGCTGCACCCATTAACTCATCTGGATTCCTCTTTAAATCTGGAAGTATTTCAATCAAATTAAGAAGTCAAATAATAGCACCCACAAGATAAATATATGTGGTTCATAAATGCTTTTACTTACTGACCTTCAATTTAGAATTTTGATGTGTGTGTGTGTGTGTGTGTGTGTGTGTGTGTGTGTGAGAGAGAGAGAGAGAGAGAGAGGAGAGAGATTAAGAGAATACATTTTAAACTCTTAAGTCAAAAAGAGAAAATTTACTTATTAGTGTATTAGTGCTCCAGGCTCCAGTGGTAGCCAAGCCATCTAAATCAGGGATTGAGTTAAGAGGGCCCACAATTAGGAGAGGGGCAGACAACAGAGTGAATTTCAAAGTTAAAGGGTCAACTCAAGTCAAAGTTTATTAGAAAATGCAGAGACTGAAACACCATACAGACATGCATTAAGTGAGGACGAAGGGCCAGAGGGAAGATTGACTTCAGGGTAAACAGGCAAGTTTCAGCTCCCACTGTTTTCAGGTAGACGGTTTGGAGCTAGGGCAGTCACTGCGTCTGTGAAGACAGACCAGAGTTGTTTTCTAAAACAGTCCTTGACACTAGTTCTTAATCCTCCTGGTGGGTGGGTTTTGCCCTCAGTTTGAAGCACCAAAACCATGGAAATTGGGGTAGATCAAGAGTCCTTAATATGGAGTCTTAGAATTTGGAAAAAATATTTACTTTTATAAATTTCTAACTGAAACTGAGCATTTTATTCAAAATAAATGTAGGCAAATCCATAAAAGTATTAGTATTAACTGTACTGGTGTCTTTATTAGGAGGAGAAATCAGATATTTTTGTATCACATTATAGTTGTTGCATCTATTTTGAAATATCTTTTATATTCATGACTACTTAAAATGATGGCAATTAAACTCATGACTTCATATTAATTTACAAATAAGCACAAATATTTTATCAAAGGTGATTAATCATAATAACTTTTATGATGGGTTTTCTTTGTAACTTTGCAATATTTCATTTTACTAATTTAACATTTACATTCTAAGAAGATGCTCATGGCTTCACTAGATTATCATGATACAAAAAAAAATAAAAAGGTTAAGAACCTTTTATATAGATGTGCAGTTTCAGACTGTTCAAAAGTGTTTACAGTTTTAGTAATGGGATTGTTTTACCTTCTTAATGCATAAGAAAAAGCATCTAAATATTCATTAATAGTTTAAAATTAACCGCATTCTGGTAAATGTTGAAAATTCTGAATTTATTTTTTGTCAAAGGAACATGTTATTTTTGTGTATGCACAAATACATCAGTAATGACAATTTCAAAATCAATGACAATGTGCACAGTGCCCATAATTATATCAATATCCTGGATGGGAGGAACTTTGGATCAGGAATTCAATATTCAGCAGGCCCCACACTACCTATAACAAATATTTTTAACTATATACTTAACTTATAGGCTGCTTTAAGTGCTACATCATGTCATTTCATAAAGACCAGCAGCTTTACCAAGGCTACCTTTCCTTTTCAAAGATAGGCAATCTCTTTAAGACAGGCCTCTTCAAAACAATGCTTCACAGAATAGGTACTGTTGTTCACATATGTCCAATAGACGTTTCCCGGAGTCACAAAGATTAATATGGCGTTCTAATTACATAATGCCTAAAACATAATGCCTATAATATCTCCATGGGAAAAATCTGGTTGAAGACTCTGCTAAACGTTATCTATTACCTGAAATTTAAGAATTCCATAACAATGAAAAACTGCATCTCAGATCAGTAAGTCAGGTCTCTGTTGCACCAGATTCTCCATGTTTTTAAATTAAAAATTGCTCCTCAGAAATGCCATGATCCAGAATATTTTCATATTGACCTGGATGAGCAATCAAAATCATCAAAGACAGGATGAAAAAAGAATTTTAAGAAAACATTTGCAACATTTTCTTTCTAAAATTGACAAAAATCCATTTTATCCAAATGAAACGCCTCAAAATCTGTTAACAAAGAAGGGTGGAGTGAAATGCAGTTAATGTATCTAAAATTATAAAATTGTTTTTAAAAGTGCCTTTCTCATTACATCAAAATGCAATTTTCAAGATAGAGACATTGTAACATGACTCTGTGTGCTGTGCTGTGCGTACAATAAAGAAAGCAAAAATAATCCCTTCCCCTGACGACCTCTAGAAATGAAAACCCACTACAGTAATATTTGTACTTAGGTCTTGATGTTTTTGTGCTGAATTTGAATGCCATGAAATGATTATATATAGTGGTTGATGGGGACATATGTGCAGATATTTACATAAATAATCTTCTTTACTTAGGCGCAAGGTAACTTTTTAGATTGGGTAAAACTAGTTGTAACCTAATAAAGCTCTTTAATACTTTTCCATACTGCTAAAGCATGAATTTTAGTATCCCAAAGATCAGTTCGGGATATTTCGCTTTTCACTGGGATCCAAGGACAGAATTTGATAAGCCCTGCAACTTCATGACCATTGGCCAGATGCCTATCCTCAAGATACAAGCATCTACTTGGCTCGTTAGCATCCTTAAAAATGTCAAGGATCTTATAGTGTTGCTCTGCTCTGAAAAGGAAGGTAACCTACAAAATTATGAAGACAGGCTTTACAAAAATAATGTTTAAAAACCAAGACACGTGTCTCACATATAACAAAGAATTCTCCCTGGAACAGAAATACTAAACTATCTTTGTTGACCCACCGAAGTTATCCTTCCATTTTTCTTTAGCCATGACAACTTTCATTTCGACCTGTGAAATGAAAGTTTCTTAAGATTTTTCACACAATATGTAGAAAAAAATACTGCCTTGTTGCCTTCACTTTCTTCATTGTTCCTTCTTTTTATCTCACTGCAAATTAGCTTGTATGCCTTCATTTGCCACGAATCCTTACTTTAAAAGTCACCAATTATTTCTTAGTAGGATACACTGTCTTAGGAGGATTCATTAGTAGGATACATTAGTCTACTTGGCAGCTACTTGCACGTAAACCTTTCGCTTTCTTAAAATTAAATAGTTATTTAATGAATAAACAAATGAATGTTTATACTCTCCTGGTTTACCTTCTCTGTTTTAAAGTGATTCTTCTCTGCCATCTGATGCATACACGTAGTTTTATTTTCTACCTTTCTAGATGATTCTTAATTATCTTACTGTTTTCTCTACAGTACTCTTTACCAAATTCCAGATCTTGATGTTCAAATGCCTGTTAAAAATTCCCTATACAATTTCATCACCAATAGATTAAATTCAGTATGTCTCCTGCTCATCATATTTTCTATTTTTGTTTATATCATTTATATCTCAGTTATTGAAGCTCAACATCTCAGTTTTTGTCGGAACTTCTTACTTTCCAATCGGACATAGAGTCTTGAAGTTTCTGCCTCTGTATTTTGTCTTGTGTTTATTTCACTGACAACGCTACGGTTCACATCAACAGTACATTTTCTCTGAGCCTTCTAAGCACGGAATTACAGGCTTAGTTTTCCCCCTGATGCAAAACACGATGTATAGCATACTGTAATTGTTCCATAGAAAGTGTATAAAACTAGTGAATTTTCCTACATAATCTCACCCCTTTCCAAACCACCTCTAATGAATTTTTCTTACTGAAAAGAAGCTTTGACAATGTCCTACTCCAGCTAAAATGAAAACAGAACATTGCAATAGTTCTGCATTACTTAATCAACAAAATGCCAAACTCTTTTGTCTAATACACCACAATTTTTTCCAATATTAACCTTCATTTCTGAACCCTAATCCCATTTGTTTTGCTCCTCATTCTGGAATTCTGCTGTTAGCTTATTCAGTATTTCAGTCCTCACTAAGACTAGAACTCTTATCTAAGTCTTGCCAATCTCCTTTCTAGAGATTAGAACTTTGATTCTGTCTCTAAGGCAGTGAGTTAGAGTTTGTACAATTCCTAAGAAAAAAATGCACTGCTAGAATGATCTCCCTAAAAAACAATGGGCATTCCTGTTATCTCCATTTGTAAATCTCTTTGTTTTCATATGCATCATGACCAGAAATTACCATGAATTTTGAACACCAAAGTGTATTTGTCCACCAAATTGAACTTTGCTTTCAATAAGAGGAATGGGTTTTCCCCAAGAAGGTGAATCTGATACCAGATCTAACCTCTACTCTGCTTACTGTTTTTGATTGACTATGTCTGCAAATATTTTTTCTGTGAAAATATTCTAGAATATGTTTCATTTTATTCTTATAACAAATATGGCAAGCTTCCATGTGTTGTTATCTATTTCTTATATACCCATGGGACTATGACCTTATTAAGGAAAAGGAGTATGTTTTATATTTTATTGAATCATTCACTATAATTTGTACATTATCTCATATAAGGAGGGTACTCAAATATTTATCAAATGAGTTTTATACTCCATTCATTATCCCTTTTTACCTCGTGACACCACAATAGGGTGGAAACTGTCTTTTTGGCTCTTGACTTAAAGAGAAATTAGGGACAGCTATTCTGGTCATGATTGGTTCATAACTGAAAATATGTCCTAAAATAACCTGATATTAAAAAATGAAGATTCAGAGCTGTTGAAGGTCACAGAGAAGATTGAGAATTATTGATAAACTTTAACATTTTGGTCAGTTTTAAGAATAAATTTGTCTTTTATCAGACATTGCTCAATAATATATTTTAAATTGGGGAGATTTTTACACATGTGCAAACAATCAACAAATTCTCTATTTCTCTTGAAAAACAAGAATCACGAAATTCTAGAAATAGAATAAAATTTTGCAATAATAGCTCAAACTTTTCATTTTGCCAAAGAGAAAACTAACACAGAGAAACCTGGACTCCCAAGACCAAAAAGGGCCAGAATTTCATCCGCTATAAGGAGAACTGAGTGGGATTCCTAGTCAGGAGGGAAAGTACTTTGAGAGAAGGCCTTGAAATACATATTGTTAATTTCTCCCTGATTGCCTTTCTTCTGTTTTTCCTACTAGCTGCACATGATCACTCATCTAAAGACTACATTTTGAAGGGTCCCTTAAAATAGGTATGGCAATGAGATTAAATTGCTAGGGCTTCTTCTCTTCCTGTTTTCACACCTTCCCACCAGTTGGGATCCAGATATGGTTTAAACTGAAAAGGTTAAGCAGAGTTTCCCAATCTCTGGGCTGTGAATCGGTGCCTGTCTGTGGCCTGTTAGGAACTAGACCACACAGCAGCAGGTGATCAGAGGGCAAGGGAGCATCACCTCCTCTCATTAGATTCTCATAAGAGCACCAACCCTACTGTGAATTGCACATGTGAGGGATCTAGGCTGCTAACTCCTTATGAGAATCTAACTAATGCCTGATGATCCAGGGTGGAACAGTTTCAGCCCAAAACCATACCCATCCCACCTCCACCACCCTGTCCATGGAAAAATTGTCTTCCATGAAACCAGTCCCTGGTGCCAAAAGGGTTGGGCACAACTAGGTTAAAACAACAAGATAGAAGGAAACAGGGAGCCTCTATGAGCTTATGGAGGATAGCTGCCTACTTGCCCTGAATTGCCTTCTTATACCTGGATTATTGCATGTGGAATAATATTCTGAATGTCTGAAACATTGTATTTTTGGATGTCTTTTTATTGCAGCATAGTCTGTGCCCTAATATGCCCTCAGACCAGCTATCTGGATACATAGAACATAGAATTTTAGTGGTAAATGAGACCTTAAAGAATTCCTGATCCAACCACTTATCTGCTTGCTGATAGATACACAATTAGGCAATTTCATTGAGCAGTTGCAACCTACAATTCAAGAGAAATATCTTGGCAGCTGTTTATCTTATCATTAACTTACCAAGCTTTCCTCCACTAAAGCATCATGTTAAAAATATATGCCTATGAGAGCAGCAAACTAAAGAGTATGTCACTTAGAGAGAAATTTATGCCGTAGCACTACGTACTGTTCCTCTGAAGCATATATAACTTTTTTCTCCAAAATTAACTTATTACTTATGTTCTTATAACTATTTATTTATTCAAACATCGGATCACAAATAGCTAATGAGTAACTAATTGCTATGTAACAGGAACTGTGCTTGGAAAATATTCTTGTCCTCATGTTTGATTTAAAAAAACCAAAGTTATTACAAATAATTAAATTAGCAAGTCTAGTCAACATTGCTAAGGCAAAGCACATACTTGTATTGGGGTGTTAAACAGGAGGATCTAACATAATTTGGCTTTGAAAATGCTAAACTTTTTGTTTTGAACTTATTTTTATATATAATCTGTTATAATGGTAAACTTCTATTAATTTTGGCTGATCAATAAAATTTTGAGGGCATGAGGAGGAGTGTAAAGCGAGACATCATTTTTCATGTTGTGGTGAAAATAATCCTAGTGATAGAGAAAAATAACAGAAGAATTTCATGCACCCTTATTATGTGTAGGACAGAATGGGGAGGAATCATCGAACCACAATCAAAAGTGAAAGAGAAGAACAAATGAAGTTTTTGTCTGTCTATCCAGAGAATAATGCCTCTTTCCAACTGACCCTATCTAAGTTAAATAAGCATAACTATATAACTATATAATGCTTTGAGTGTGTGATTGTCATAACTTTGAGTTTTAGGGTTATAAAAACAATAAAATATTGTGTGTATGTGTGTGTGAATGAATCTTACGTAGGATGTATCCATTATGATATAGAAAACTAATTTTATAGATTAAAATTGATTTCAATAATTTGAAATAACTTATAATAATGAGTTTCGTAGTACTAGATGTGGGAATTCAGTGAAGGCACTGAATTAGAATGTGACTAAAGGCATATATTGCCTACATGTTGGTTTGAACATTACAACTCTACTTATTGCTAAGACAATAGCAATAATAATAATAATAAAGCAGAGAGGAAGAAACAAGTCATTAGTCCTTCATGGTTGTCCCTTTAAATTCACGATATCTGTACTGTAGGAAGGTCTGTAAAAATGAAAGAGAAGACAGATGGCAAGGCAGAACCCAGCATAAGTTTGGATGGTATCCACCAGGAGGAAAATGCTTTATAATTGGTAAATACTACAATGAAATATGTTAATTCACATTACAAGGATTTAGAAGTCAAGGCCCATCTGTGTGAAACAAATATCGCCAATAAATATGTTTTCCCACTTGTGTTATCAAAGGATCAAATAGTAATTTCAACCACAGTTCAGGGACAAGCCATATGTTAAAAGGTCTCTCACATCTCAAGGGCAGTAGCGTGTTATGTAGTCGTATTTTCAGAAATAATAGGGAAGTTGCTTTCAAGCAATTGTTCATTATTTCCTATTTTCCTTCTCACAGTCTTTTAACTGATCTTATGTGTGTGGTTCTATCTATTAGTTCACCATAGTTTCAGAGGTACCATTGAATCTCTCTAGAATGTCATTGTTAGTTCATAGTTTCTGATTTATAAAGAGTACAAATGGGATTGATGTATTCTGTCCCCACATCAGGCTCTGCCCTTCTTTATTTCCCTTTAAAACATTTCTGGAAGCCTATGAAATCTATAATTATTTCTCTTTGGGCACTTTGCAATACAACTAAAAGTATATTTTGAAATACAGCATTGCTCATGCAAGCATTGTTATTGATTATGCAAAACAAATCTGCCTGTTATGGTGCACATATTGCAAAAAAAGATGCTATATTATGTGGACTGTGTTCTCTGTTGATGAAGAACATGTACCTGCTCACAGCTCTGATTCCAAAGGCCCAATTTACTAAAAATTAGTGATCCATCAGATTAATGGGCATAAAGCAATCTGCACTGTTGGCGCCTTGAAATTTCTTGCATCAGTCACCAGATCATGATTTACTAATAGGGTTTCAGATCTTGCAAAATAGCACAATTCTAACCACATATTAATATTTAATCTGGCATTTTAAGTGCACCTAACAAAAGACCCTAGAGCTGCTGACAGGACCCTAAATTGTGAATTTCTTAAAAGGGAATTGAGCAGGTCCATAGTGATTTCATTAAAAAAAAAAAAAAAGAAAAAGGAAAATAAATGTGTTTCTACATTTCTTATCGTAGACCTCACAAGCCTGGGCTCTCATTTTTCTAAAAAGTATTTATCATGCATTTTTAGGTGCTTTATTAGAGAATCACAAGACTGGATCTAGCAGCTGGCTGCAAAATGTACAATTTGATGACAGCCGATGAATTTTGATTAATAAATTTTATATTAGACAATTTGTTCCTAAAATAATTCATTGGCACTTCCAAAATGTTGCTAAATGAGAGATGATACAGCCTATAAATCACTTGAATCACCTTATTTCTTGCTTTTAAGTAACTAAATCTGTTCTGTAGTAGTGAGTTCAAGCTTCTCAGTAGGCAAGCGTGTTTGCTTTACAATCTCAGGTTCATAGCTCTAGATACCATCAATGCCAAATTCCAGAGATATCCAGATCCATTTCAAATCAGAAAGTTCAAAAGAAGGGAGAGTGACCTTACCTGCTGATGTTATCAATTATATGCAATTACTATATTTAACCAATATGATGAGTATACCAAATAGGTGTTGCATTACTTCCATTTGTGAAAAAAGTCATAATTTATGAAAGATATTTCTGTAATAACAGGATGCCACCTGTAATAACAGAATGTTTATTAGTGCACAAATGAGCGTTATAAATGATGTTGCTTATCTATGGAACAAAACACAAAAGACAACTTATTAGCCAAAGATAAATTGCTCAGCACAATCTCAATGAGATGCTAGGTTTGTCATGAAAAAAAAAAAAAGCTTTTTATTTGCACAGACCAATGCGTTTATAATCCATTTAAAATAATATACTTGCCACTAGGTGGCTATTTCTGATCAGATCATTTTACCATTTTAATTATATTTTTAATATCCTGGCTGCATAAACAAAGATAAATTACAAACCCTGCACAATCTGGCTGCTAGCTCAGGCATAGTCAGTAATAATATCAGCTTTTGTTTATGCCTCCTCTAATTAGATTCTGAAATCTAGGCTTTGTCAATCAATAATTTTAATTTTAGAATCGCTTTTTGATCTTGCATTTCATGTTTGTTTGGGAAAATGATCAGTAGGACAAAGCTGATAATTTATGCAGAAACAATCTCTCAGCAGAGCTACATGCACATTCCTCCCCATCAACAGAAGCCTGCAGACTAAGCTTGACACAGGTCTAATTAGCATGCAGATATGTCGCCTCATTGGCAATTCAAATTGCTTTTTTATAATGTACCTCAAATTGTGCTACTCAAACATTGTATTTGATTTCCAAAGCCCCCTGGGCATCCCATAATGTCTCCCTTCATCCTGGGTATGAAGCATTTATTGAACAATCTGCTGAGACTGGCTGTCTTTTCGAAAACACCCAAACATCGTATTCCTGGGACCAGCTTTTCTTCTTGTCAGAGAGCAACTTGTTCTTCTGCGGAATTCCTTGTGCCACATTTGTAGGTTTAGAGATGACATGCTACCTCATGAGTTGCTTCTCCCACGTGGTTGATCTATAGAGGGCTTCACTCCTGTGCCACTCATTTTTAAAGTGGGGGAGAATGTCTGGTAAGCACACATTAATATGCAGCACATAACCACATCTCTAAATGCCAGTCCTCCATTCTTCATTAAACAAAAATGGCTAGATTGCAGGGATTGTTTTTCCTTTCTCCCACATACATATGCACACACACTCACATTTGCTTTCTTGGGCACACCTACATGCACACAACCACATTCACGTGCATCTACACACCTATGCAAGACACCCACAGCATATCATTGTCAGGATGGAGTTACGTGTGAAAGTTGTCTGCTGCACACATGACAAATGAGGGGATTCCAGCATACACTGGGGCTTTTTAAAAATTCCTTTTTTTTTAACCATGCAGCAACAAGTGGCAGAATCAATGGTGTACAGTTATTCAGCAATGTAATTCATTTCACTGGCTTTGGCTCCTAGCCAGATCCGCCATCTGTCTCTAGCTCTCCCTCTCCCCCTCTCTCCCTCTCCCTCTCTTTCGCTTGAATTTGTCCTACATTTCGTAATGTTACGTGCCTGCCATCCTTATCCTATGCCAGAAGTACAACACCAGTCTCACCCCCATTCCGGCGTGGAGTTCTCTGAGTTCGGTGGCACTTGGGATATTCCACTTCAGTGCCATGAGAAGAAAATGGTAAGCAAAAAGCAAAAGGAATAATGCAAAAAAAAAAAAAAATTATAATGTTCTGGTATCCAATTGCTCCTGCTTCAGCCTTTTATCCAAAGCCTTGAGATGGATCTGCCTCATCCAGGAAGTTTTCCTGCTTCGTTAGAGTATCTTCATTTTCTTTATCAGATGCTGGCTGGCACTCCACGCCAGTGCACGGCTCCATGGAATGCCTGCTGTTGGACACTTGCAGAGCTCTGCCACCAAGCAACCTCCTGCATTGGAAATCGGGGGACTACTCCAGGATCTTATGCGTGCTTGCTGTTTGAAGCTGCAGAAAAGTGAATAATCAATTAAGTATTGATTTCTTGTAAGATTTGGTAAATTTCAAAGGCAAGACAAAGAGGATGGCTTAAGGAAACACTGCAGGGACTTGGCGTAAATTAGACAACTAACGGAAGCGCAGAATAAAATAACACCTCAACTGAAGATTTCCTTGGAAGAATTAGCACTAGCTATTGGAAGACAATGGTGGATTTAATCAAAACAGCAGGCACGCAAGAATTTTACCCGTGAACCAGAAAAAAGAGCTAATTATAACCACCTTTTTAATGGAGCTAATTTGACTGAATGGATGCAAATGTGCTTTATTTATGGATGAAGAAGCAAGCCTTACTGCATGATCTTGGGATCATCGGATCTGCTAAGCTTTGCAGCTCCTGTTACCTTCAGTACATTTTTTATTTCCGGAGAAGGTATTTATATGTAAACAACAGCTAACCATGCAAAAGATTCATCGGAACAATATACTGTGGTATATGAGATATAATCATAATTTTGCAGCTTCTCAGGATTTCCTCTAACTTGGAGGTTTTGCAACCTTTGTGTGCAATGGGTTATGGTAAACAATAAATGAATGATGCTAAAGTGTTGTGATTTTTCAATGTGTAGTTTGTTAATTTTAGCTTTCTTAACATATTGATTCTGAATTATTTGCAATAAATCCATACGAAAGAAAGGGAATTGTTGGGTGGGGTTTTTTTTAATGCACTTGCAGTCTTCTTAGAGATCGGAATGTGTAGGTCCCACCAGCCCATGAGCTCTATAATTATAAAAGAATGGTAAAAAATTTGACAATTTGAAGTATTGGTTTTATAATGGGAACAATGTGTTACAATCAGTAAAAGGAGACTTGTTATGTTTTCTCTCTGTGTAGAATGTTCTTGAGTGGTTAACTCCTCTGTTGCTGATGAGAAGTAAATACCAGAACTGGCAATAAGCAGAGATTGTAATGACAATGCTTTGTTCCTATGCATCCTCCTATTTCAAGCTAAAGTGCATTTTTAGCATTTCCTTCTATTTCTATTATTTTCCTTTCTATTTTTGTTCTTTTCATCATTTTTTCTGTCTTGCAATCTACGTTCCCTGAGCAACCATAGGAACCAAGTTACATTAAGCTTAAACACAAAGACCTTGTAAGAATAATGAGTCCTCATTTGCATCGACATTTGTATTCAGATTTGCCAGGCTATAAACTTGGCAGATCAAGCGGAATATTAAGTAGAGGCTTCCATGGTAAATTGTGGCTCTTGAAATTGCTAACTACCCCCTCCCCTTTTTTTTCTCTCTATCTGTGGTGGCAGGTGAAGTCTCATGACTACTTGCTTCTTAAGAAGCGTATTGGCTCCTTCATCTTTCATTATATGATGCCAGTTTCAAGCAGAAGAGGGGCAAAGCCAGTACTAGGTGTTCTAGTTGAAGGCACAAAATGACATGTAACTGTAGCATTAATTCTAGAGTCCATATATCACAAGAGGTGTCTTTAAGTAGTTGAAGCTGTAAGAAAATTAATTCTCATGTGTGGGCTAAGGTTTGATCTTTCTGGTATGTTCAAAATGCATTAACCTCATGAAACTTCACACTCATTTTTTAAAGCTTCTAAAGGTTGGAGGAGGACCAAGGTAGCTCTTTACTCACAAAATAATTCAGTTACACCATTCTGAGTCATCGTCACTGACCTACTCATGCCCATTCTTGAAATATTTTAAATGCCTCATTCTATTAAGCCTCCATGGATTGACTGACTTAATCTTTAGTTTTGCTTGATTCTGAAATGGTAAAATAGGAATAGTTATACTTACTGCTAGCAAACTTATAAATTCAGCAATATGACCCATAAGGTCATTTCTACAACACAGCCAACAATGGGGTGAAAAATGTAGACTTTAATTTCCATGCTTGGTCCACCCTATGCGATGCCAAACAAGTGAGTAATTGGAAACATTTGTGCATAACTTAATTTTTCACGCATTACCCCAGTGTTTCAGATTTCTGTAAACAGAGCCTAAATCTATGACCTATTAACAAACTCTCACTTCTTGCCATCCCTTTTTCTCTCTAGAACCTTTCACTAGTGGGGAGCAATAAAACATATTAGAACTAACAAACTTACAATGGACATTTAATAGTGATTTTCCTTTCTATTCTATTTTTTAAAATAGAAATGGAGTAAATGATAAAATGTAGACTGAATTTATCATAAAGACATTCCCTTTTGGTATATTGCAAGGAACTATGAACTTTTAGTAACTACTATAAGCAACTGACAGGTAAGTCTTACTCTAGATTGAGGTAAAGTTTAATTGTATATGGAAAAAAATGGGAGAATGCTTCATGAAAGATGCTATACCTTTTTTTGAAAAACATACCAGCAAGTATGTAGAATAAGGACTCATATTTTATAAGCTTCCATAAACTTGTAAAAATATGTATAATAATCTTTCCATAGTGTACACTGGTATGATATTAGTAAATCACAATGTAGCACATTTTAAAGTAGGGTTTTAGCTATTTTTCTTAGTAACTGAGTTTTAAATCTGAGAAGAAAAACGTAAATTATAACCTTTTTGGGAAACTATATGCTTGTATTCCACAATCTAACTTTTAAGGAAAATAAACTATTTGATAGTTTGGTTCTAAGTACCTCTATACTGAAAAACAAGAGTATTACCACTAACTGGCAATACTGTACTTGTATATTTACTCTTTTATGTGAAAAGATGGAAGCATGATAACTAACAAAAAGTTGCCTTGATCTAGTAATAATAGTAATCTCTGATTACTATCAGAGTTAGAAACAATATTTAAATGGAACTCATTTTCTAGGGTCCTAATGATAACATCTGATGACGGTGTATAACCATCAACTTTATAACACAATGCAAGCAAAGATTGGAGACTGATATATTAGTTTGAAACAATGTTGTTTATACATGTTAAACAAAGACGTGACTGCATCATTTTAAACATATATTTGCTGTTTCATATGAATCTGAAATTCAATTTATTAGGCTTCAAAATGATATTTTTTTCTAATAGATGGTGTTGACTATTCTATTTAAAAAAGTAAGAATACATTTGGTTATATTCAAAGAATATATTTTGGTTGTAATTCAAATAAGGTTTAGAAAGGAAAAGATTTATATTTATACGTTTCTTCAGCACTGCCCATCAATTTGAAACTGTCTTCTTTAATAAATGCTAATGATTTGGTTGATTACGTTTGTGCATGTACTTACCATGCAGTTTTGGGAATCAACACACTGATGAATCTCTATCAAGAAGAGAAATTATAGCATTAGCTCATTTGCTTTCTAAACAGCAGGAGTGAAAATTCTATCCAAAATAATATTAATGATACTGTTTTAACATCCACACAGAAAAGCATGTACAATTTCTTATCAGTGTTTTGTAGATATGGTTCATATTTATTGGCTATTATCTCTTCCTTCTGTGTAGGAATACAACTGAGTACATATTTTAAACCAGAAAATCAAAACCAAAACCAAAAACAAACTAAAATGCCCACTTAAAACTGAAATGTCTCATCCAAGTTTGAGAAGGGAGCAAGCCTATTTGTGCCCCTTGCGTAGGAAAATAGTACAATGACATGAGTTCAGGGCAATTTCTCTGTGTTATCTTTCTGTTTATATTAGAGGATTTTTTACTAACTGGTCAAAATGCACGTTATTATTACATTTTTCCCACCATAACTTATGTAGCCACTGTTACACTAACTAGTAAGGTTGTTAGCCAGAGGAACAAGGCCCAGAAAACAGGGCTGAGCATTCCAGGGCCAGTAAGTCCTTGTCCTATATAGATTAGAGCAGTGGAGCCCCATGTGTGTTAAACTGAGAACTTGAGCCTTGCTGAATTTAACATTAACATGTTTTGTTGGTCTTTTTAGTAGGGTAGCTGAGGGCTTTGCCGTATTTATAAAGCACTCAGAATTGTAAGACTTAGGCCACAACGTTTAGAACACACACACATTCATGACTTGACCTTTAAAGTCAGTTTAATATTTTCACTTTTACTAAGAAGGAAATAATCAACAGCACTGTTTTGATTACATTTTCCTCATTTTCTTCTACCCAAATAATGAAGGGGAAATTTCTAGACCTATTAGGATACACATGTATATATCTTTGAATAGATAAAATTATAAATATAAACATATATTTATTTAAGTAGTTATATATAAACTATATAAATATATATAAACAGTATAGATATACAAAATAGTATAATAATTTATTCTCAACTATAGGAAGATATGTAGATAGATAGATACAGATAGATATATATCTATATTCATATAGATATTTATATGATGTCAGTCTCAAGCAGAAAAAAGAAAAACCAGTAGTAGGTGCTCTAGTTGAAGACACAAAATGACATGTGACTGGAGCATTAATTCTAGAGGACATATAGGTGGATAGATAGATATAGGTATAATTGCTTTCCTCTCAGATTTTAAATTGTATATACATCATTGCTACTTAGAGAACTATTAACAGTTCATAACTACAAATTCTTTCAATTAAGAATAGAAAATGTGTGTGTACTTATATGGTATATGTATTTGCGTACATATGCATGACCAAAAGTGTTTGATGGTAAAAATAGATGATTGACATATATAGACATCAAGAAATGATGAAATCAAAGTAGAGGATAGAAAACATCCCCAAAGCATAGGATCAAATAAAAATTATTCTTACTTTTGGTATTACCTGACAGTCTCTATACTTGAATAAAAACATAGGTTTAATTTTTATATTTAAATACTTAGTCTGATCCTTTTCATAATTCGTAGAAGAGGCCATTCCAGGAATAAATAGAAAGACTTACTAATATTTCAGTAATTTTGAGATCATTTGGAAGATTTTACTTTAATCATGAAAAAAACACGTATTCTATGACAATTACAATGACATGAGAGAATTAAATTAATGTGTATTTAAATCTCTGCCTTAAGAGTTCCTTTTAAATACTAGTTACTTAAAAATAAATTGGAGCAAGATTTTATACAAGTAATATCTACTTTGTGTTACCAATTGTGACTGTAAAATAATTTTAAATAATCATTCAAAATCTTTTTTATAATAGTCTTATTTCTAAATATACTGAAAATTGTTAAGTATAATGATACTCATCTAGGTAGCTGTAAGAAAACAGTAAAAATTCTTATTTTTATTTCAACTATTATCTTCATCAAACTAGACTACATTCTTTCCCAGACACCTGTGGCATAAACCAAACATCTCTCTCCCTTTTCTCTCTGCAAGGACTCACCTACATCCAGTTCAATTCTTTTTTTTTTTCAATAAAATATTCACAGATTGACTACTCTCTCACCTATTGGACATTCTGACATTAGTAGGCAATCCTCAATTTCAGGACCTAACTTGAAATGGACAGCCTCTCAGAAAAACATTTTTTTTCTAATTTTCTTATTTTGATTAATCTTCCAAGATAGTGCACTAGGTTGGTCAGCTATAATTTCAGGTGTAGGAAGGGCTTCCTGCCCTAAATTTTAAAATACCACCCAACCAACTTCACAGTCTCCTCTGAAGGTGCTACTCACTCCTCCTTTGTTCATATAGGTAATCACATCTCAGCTGAGTCAGTTTCACATCTTCAGTCAAAGGCCATGTTCTTCATTCCTTAGTTCTCTTTCTAAATGAATTTACCTTCTTCCTCCTTCACTAATCTATTTATCATTTTGAATATTTTATACTGTCCCCTAGTCTGTTTTTTCATTGCTATTAATGCTGAAAAGTACCCTTTACTTTAGAAATCCGACATCTTTCATGAAGCTATACTGATCAAGTAGCGATGAAATATATAAATTATATTAATATATAAATCCCATAGCCTGTATGATGATATGGGAAGATGCCAATGAAAGAAAATGTATCATGTACATGTAACTCATGATTGTTGTACATTTTGCTGTTTGAAAATGAGAGAAATAGTTTTACTTTATAGCTACATATATATATATAAAACAATGCAACTGATTACTATCAGAGTTAGAAACAATATTTAAATGGAACTCTTTTTCTAGGGTCCTACTGATAACATCTGATGATGGTGTATAACCATCAACTTTATAACACAATGCAAGCAAAGATTGGAGACTGATATATTAGTTTGAAACAATGTCGTTTACACATGTTAAACAAAGACATGACTGCATCATTTGTAACATATATTTGCTGTTTCATATGAATCTGAAATTCAATTTATTAGGCTTCAAAATGATATTTTTTCTAATAGATGGTGTTGACCATTTTATTTAAAAAAGTAAGAATACATTTCGTTATATTCAAAGAATATATTTTGGTTGTAATTCAAATAAGATTTAGAAAGGAAAAGATTTATATTTATACGTTATGCATGGAGCCTCTGTTTTGTGTTATGCACTTTTATAGAAGCTTTATGACTATAAAGGTGAGCTAGACAGAGAAGGTAGGCAAACTGTTAAAGTAGTAAACAATATGAAAATCTGCTCAGGAAGATATACACAGTCTTACAGCTAGACATTTTGTTCATTCTTATGCACATATGGAAGGTCTTTGGGAATTCAAATTACAATTCAAAATGCTACCTAAATAAATCATAACCTTTCTATTCTAATTCCATTTGGTAACCCTGTGGTGGTTCAACTATCCTTAGCAAATGACAGCTTAGAACAGACTACTTTACACTATTAAAAATCACTGAGATTATAACAGCTTTTGTTTATGCAGATTATAGTTAATCACATCTACCATATTATAAAATAAAACAGAAATTATATTTTAAAATTATTCCTCAATTAATTTAAAATAACTGTAAACACATTAAACGTTAACATAAATAGTGTATTATACTAAAACAATTATATTTTTCAAAATGAAAAAGCAAGGAAAATGTCATTGTATTACACTTTAGCAAATCTTTTTAACATGGCTTAATACAAGATGCTGAATTTTAATATCTGTTGTTACATTTAGTCTTGCAATATTTTATTTGGATGAGGTTATGAGGAAAATCCACATTTCCACAAATATGTAATTGAAAAAAATGAAGGACATTTTAGTAGACTTTTCAGTTAATTGTAGATATTCTTCTTTGATAAACCAAACATCAACAAGTAGTCCTTTCTTAAAAGGTAGTTGCAACAGGGAATGAGAAACCATATCAATGAATATTTCACTCTTAGGTTAAAATCTATCAACTATCTTGCATTTCTAATGGATCTTTGACCCATGTATAATTTTGTAGCATCATGAATTGGTCTTCTATTAAATATTGGTTCACTGAGTCATGCAAATTTTGACACATTTCATTACCTAGTATCAAAAAATAATCACATGTATTAATATAACTTCTATGATCTTATCAGAAATATCATTAAGTATTGGCAATCTCTCATGCTTATGGCGGCAGATAAAAATTCTCTAAAATTCTAATTCTCCTTGAACGTTAAAATCTTATCATTGACAACAAACACTGTGAGTTGTTTCACTTGTTGTAGATATTCAAGTAGATATTTGTATAAAAGGGGCTATTTGAGCTCAAACTGAATTACACAACTCCTTTACCGCAAAGTAGCCATCACAGTTAGTACTTTGGTATGTAGCACAAGTTCTTTATGGGCATTTCCTACTTTGTGGTATAAAGTATTAAAAACATACGTAACTAAGAGAAAACATTTAATTAAAGTAATTGCTTCTTCAAAGAGTAACAACATTATTTTTGTTAGTGGAAGTGTATCATCTTTGCCCAAAATGAAGAACACAATGATTTCTAGCAAAGTTTGGTGCTGTTGACTCATGCTAAGAAGCCAAGACTACTAAGGCTCCAGCATTGCGAGGAAATTTCAACCCAAGAAAAAAAGTAAATAACAAAAGTATTGATATAAAAGTGGTTTTGGACCTCAAAGACTCCTTAAAAATATGTCAGGGTTCCTCAGAGGTCTGGGCCTATGCTTTGAGAATCACTAGCCTAGAAAAAACTAAGACATCTATAAATATTTTCTAATCATTTACTAATAATCTGATATTCAGTATCACATAAAATTAACTAGAACTCGCTACCACCTATAACAACGCCTGTCATTTCTAAATTGTTTTGCAATGCATTATGTATATAATTATATATATATACATACAATGTTCTCACAGTGTACATACTTTATATGTATACATATATATTTTGCTTAATCCTTTCAAAAACCCAATGCACTATCACCATTTTTTAAAAAGGGAAAATTACAGCTGCATTTAATGACTTTTTCAAGGTCACAAGACCTATAAATGGTAGAATCCAGATTTATATCCGGATTTTCCGAAGTTTAATGTTCTCATTTTACCATAGCTGTTAAAATAACTCTTTCACAGCCTCCTCTAATTTAAGGAATAGTGAACAAGTCCTGTACCATCAGCTTGTTAGCAAGTATCTATTTAAGCACTATGAGAAAATTATATGTATATGTATAAATCTTATTTCAAATGCTTTATGGCATGGAAGTCCCACATTATATCTATTTCATCACTGTTCAAAATTGCACTATAATCATGTGATATTCCTCGTCATGCCTAGTTTTCTTAACTGCCATAATGATTGATAGCTGATTTGGTCATTATATTGGCTAAAATATCACCAACCAGCTTATGGTCCAGTTATTTCAACCTTCAAAACGACCATTTCAAATCTGTGTTGTGATCTATTCAACTGCATACAGGTCAGCTTTAACTGTGTTGACTAAGAAAAACTTACCTAAATCTTAGTGGGTACAGGAATACAGGGAGCAGAAGTTTAAAAAATAATTTCTGAAATTTATGAAGTGCTCTTGCGTAAAACTTTTCAAGTAAAGGCAACAGAAGCCCTGAATACTAGCCTTGATGCTAACTATTTAGCTATGTTAAAAAAGTATTTACCATGGCCGGGCGCGGTGGCTCACGCCTGTAATCCCAGCACCTTGCGAGGCCAAGGCGGGAGGATCACGAGGTCAGGAGATCGAGACCATCCTAGCTAACACAGTGAAACCCCGTCTCTACTAAAAATACAAAAAAATTAGCCGGGCGTGGTGGCGGGTGCCTGTAGTCTAAAAAAAAAAAAAAAAAGTATTTACCATCACTATTCCTTGGTTTCCTTGTCCATATGATGAGAGAGAATTACTACATGATCTGTTTCTCTTCTATTTTAATATTATATAACTGTGCATAGAAAAAATGTACACCTCCTCTTGCACATTCATAATTTTCTTAAAGTAAGTATTCTTTTCATGCCAGTCTGACTTCACACTCTATAGTGAAATCTTTAAAATCCAATTAATTACCCAAATTTACAAGTGAAAGTTTTATAGAAGCACTTTATCGGCCTCTTAAACCTCCTCAAAGTATGATGTTTAATAAAATATACTCAGACACTCTCTGTTTTCTTTCACTAAATAAAAATGAAATTGTTTTTATAATTGTTTTATAATATTTATGTTACTATAAATTTGATAAATGGAGATTGATTTCCTCTTTTAAAGATGAAGTATAATCCATCCTGTAATATTAATAAGAAACCTTCAGAGCAATGTTAGGGTGGGGAAGGGCAGATAAGCAAGTTTTTTGTTTGTTCGCAATTATTGAAATTATAGAGGCAGAATCCTTCCAGAGACAGAAATATAATCACAATTATCTGGCCTGTAAAGAAATTGTTTTTATTTATGTAGCCAAAGGACAGCAAATTATAGGTATTGGGAGCCCTTTTTACAGAGAATCTTCTTTTGTATATCTATAGTATTTGTTATTTACAACATTTCCCCCTTCTATCTAATATTGGAATCAGAGACATCCTATTACCAATGAGAAAGTGTTTTAAAATCAGACTGTGCTCTGAAACCTGGGCTTTGCTGCTTGCAAACTACAGGAGTGTGATCCGGTGTTTTGCCCTTTCTAAATCTTGATGGAAGACAATAAACCAGTTCTCTCTAAGCTACTGAGAGACATGCAGGCAGTATCTTCATGGTCAGGTCACTGCTGTGCCTTCCACACAGCTTATTCTACCTCTGGATGGTGAGAAGATGGGATGGCACAACGTAGGCAATCAATGCACAGCGGTTTCCCCGTGCTGTTCATGCTATCCCTGAAGCTGAACTGTGAACTTGTAAAAAATGGAAACGGCATCTTGATTTGTGGAGTAATGTGGGGACATGGTTATAAAAATATTAACTGAAGATAGCAAACAAAAGTTTTATAGCCATTATTTCAACTGTATACACAAAACAAACACTGGGGAGAGGCCATTGTATGATTCTCATTAGGTGACTGTTCAAATAAGTTAAGGTACATCAAAACAATAAAATACGATGTAGCAATTAAAATAATAATGTAGTGCTTTAATGCGTTTATATGGAATAATTTCCAAGATATGTTAAATAAAAAAGCAAGGTGCAGAAGAATGTATATAATATGCTCCTATGTATGTAAAGATATGTACAGTAAGGCTGGGTGCGGTGGCTCACGCCTGTAATCCCAGCACTTTGGGAGGGTGAAGCATGCGAATCATCTCAGATCAGGAGTTCAAGACCAGCCTGGTCAACATGGCGAAACTTCTCTACTAAAAATACAAAAATTAGCCAGGTGCAGTGGCTCATGCCTATAATCTCAGCTACCTGAGAGGCTGAGGCAGGAGACTCACTTGAACCCAGGAGGCGGAGGTTGCAGTGAGCTGAGATCATGCCACTGTACTCCAGCCTAGGCGACTGAGTGAGATTCCATCTCAAAAAAAAAAAAATATGTATACATATATGTATATATGTATATGTGTCTGTGTGTGTGTATTATATATATGTATATATATACAGCAATATCCCTATCTTCCAGGGGTATTTTCCAAGATACCCCAGTGGACGCCTGAAACCTTGGATAACACTGACCCCTGTATATCCTATGTGTTTTTTCCTATACCTACATACCTATGATAAAGTTTAATTTATAAATTAGGTACAGTAAAAGATTAACAATCATACAATAGAAAAATTATAAAAATATACTGTAAAAAAGTCATGTGAATATGTTCTTTCTCGGTTTCTCTCAAAATGTTGTAATATTTTTAGGCCTTGAATTGAAACCACAGAAAGCAAAACCATGAATAAAGGGGAATTACTGTACATGCATTTAATGGAATATGCAAATAATGATGCAAGGATCACAAACTAATAAAAACAGTTGTCTCTGTGGGAAAGAGTTTAATTTTCACCGCATATGCTTTTGCACAGTTTGTTGCTTTTTAAACATGAGTACACTAATTTTAAGATAGAGAAGAGTAAATGTTTTGATGTAAAATAGAGAGGATTTATGTATTTATAAGGCAAATCCTTGATATACTCTCCACCCAAAAACAAAACAAAAGTTGACAAAAAATCAATTTGTCATGAATTGCTTATATCTTGTAAAACCAAAGAAAAGCTGTTTTTAAAAATTTCAACCCACGAATGCATTAATTTAGAACAGAGCTATAAATGCAGAACAGACAGAGTCAAAGTGTATTGTTAAAAGGATTGCCAGATAAAATATAGTATTTTTATTTTCTAACTCAGTCAGTGCTAATTGCTGGAAGGTGAAAAATGTTCTCAATTCTTAAGATTATAGAAGCCATTTTATACATACATATATATACACACACACACCCATAAAACTATATATATAAATCTTAATGTTTGCATTGAATATATATAGCCATTATTTACATAATTATATATAATGTAATATAATGTGTATTTGCCATTATATATATATGAATGGCATATATATATGTCATTTGCCATTGTGTATATATATAAACTGGCCATTTATTTGGCCATTATTTGCCATTTTATATATATATGCCATTTATTTGACTGTTATTTGCCATTTTATATAAAATGGACATGCATATATCTATAAAATGGCAATATATATATTCAACGTCAAACATACATAGAATACATTGAATATATAATTGAATATGTATTGAATACATATATATTTATATATAAAGGCAGTATATATTTAATATACATTGAACACATACATTGAACATTTGTATAGCCATTGTATATCATTATAATGACTACATATATATTCAATGTCAAACATTAAGATGTTTTCAGGTGGTCCATTTTCTACTACTGTTTAGATAAAATACAGTATGCTATTTTATTTGGAGTTTTTAAATGATGTTTTTGAAGTTACACAAAAATAATAATAAAAGGTTCTCCCAGGTTTAAGGCATTAAAAGTTTATCCAACATGTAATCTGGCTACAATCTATATTTTCAAATTTATATTACCATATGTTCTTATTATCCCACTATGTTACCAGCAAATTAATTCTTCCCATGGTTTAGCAAACATGCCTTACCTGCTGAATACTCATTCAGTGCTGACTTTTATACCTTTCTACCCATGTTAAAGGGGCTCATGGATCTGAAATGTCAAGAGTCATTTTACTCTAACTGCTTCAGTTGAAAGATTCTTTTCCTTCCGTGATCTCATTTGCAGAGTGCTTGTTTTACAATGTATTCTATTACTACAATGTGTGCACATGTCAGTGTCCCTAATGGATAAATAGAAGCACCATGAAAGTAGGAAGCAATCGTTTCATCCAAATCTTTAATTGCTACATGTGTTCCAGCAGCCTGGCCTAGTATCTTCACAGAGGTTATAACCAACAGAGTCCAATAGATGTGTACGTGAATAGTAATGGATAGTTTAGTTCCTCTGAAGGTTAAATTCCAATCAACTCTGAACCTTTAAAGAAATTGCTACCTCAACTCAACATATAGTAATACCTATTTATAGTTTAAATAGTCATTATATTGATCTTCAACCATATTCTTTCCAGGCTAAAGTAAAAATTAAATTCCATGTGCTTTACTTAATATTTCTATTTTATTTTCTAATTCCTTAATAATTCTTGCATTGCTTTTACTAGCCTCCAAGTTATTCAATCGTTCTTTATAGGCTGTGGAGTGCAGAGGGGGCATTATATTCTAGTGAATTAGGTCAGTGATGAATAATTTACTTCTTCATGTTCAACAACTTTTGAGTCTTCCCAGTATAATGTTTTACAAGATAGCATATTAATTAACTTTTAGACCTATACATAGTCATTTCCTATATTTGAACAACTTGTTTCTCTTTTAAGTAGTACTTATTAAGTGATTCTTGCAAATTAATTTAGTCCCTTCTTTTAGCAAGAACATTTTGATTGCTATTTCTAACTACAAGGGGGTATTTCCCTATTACATTGAAGCTATTGTAAAACACTCATGGTGCGCAATTCGTCCTACCTTTCAGTCAATTACGTTTAAAACAATGATGCTCAAATCCTAGTCTGGTGCTGCTTTATGATGAAGTGTTCACTCTTCCATAGACAGTTAAATAATAGATGCATTGTAATTAGTTTTTTTCATGAAGCTTTATAAAGTTTTTTCTCACTTTTATATCTTAAAGTATTTCTCTCATATACTGGATAACAGATGGTAGTAATTATTTTTTAACTAACACTAAAACATTGGACACTTTATGCCAGACCCTTCTTTGATTTTTAAAAATATTCTTCCGTGGAATACCAATTTGGGAAACCACTAAGTTAACAGTATCCATAGAAGTTGTAATAAGAATAGCTAACACCTGAAAGTTAATTACTATGTGCAAAGGATTGCTCAAAGAACTTTGGCTATATTAATTCAATGTAACAACTCTCTGAGAAACTTACCATTTAATACGGTTTAGCTCTGTGTCCCCACCCAAGTCTCATGTTGATTGTAATCCCCAGTTTCAGGGGAGGGACCGGGTGGGAGGTGATCGCATCATGGGGGCGGACTTCCCCCCTTGCTGTTTTCACCATAATGAGTCAGTTCTCACCAGATCTGGTTGTTTGAAAGGGTGTAGCATTTTCCCCTTCACTCTCTCTTTCTCCAGCCAGCCATGTGAAGATGTGCTTGCTTCCCCTCCACCTTCTGTCATGATTGTAAGTTTCCTGAGATGTGCCCAGAAGCAGAATCCTGTAGAGCCCACAGAACGATGAGTCCATTAAAACTCTTTTCTTTGTAAATTACCCAATCTCAGGTATGTCTTTATAGCAGTGTGAGAACAGACTAATATGCCATTATTATTCAAATGTTCATGATGAGAAAACTGAAATATAGAGAAGTTAAAAAACACATCCAAAGTCACACAACTGCTGAATGAAGGAGCTGGAATTAACACAGGAAAGGTCCTTCAGAGCTCGTGCTCCTAACTTCTGTGCTAACCAGCAACTCATGTTAGATATTAAGCCATTTTTATACCCTGATACTAAAATTGAGCTGCTAAACTGCTTTAATTCTACCACATAGGCATTTGATAATGTTTTCCTACATTTTTTTCATATTTTGAAATCTTTGAGGTAGGATAGAATCTAAAGTCACAATAGATTTCAACCAGTGTCCCTAATGAACACATTTCCCTCACATAGTGTAGAATTCTCTCACTTCTGGCACTGCATGTTGATTTTTAAGATAATTCCTTTGGGAGTTCTCTCAATGTGCAAGAAACAGAATTGCAACTAGTCTGTGGAAAATCAGAAGTTTATCCTAGGGCCCTAAAATTTAAAGCACATAAGCTTTGAAAAGAACAATTTTAAAAGGTTGCCATGTCATTAGCAGAGGTCATGAATTAAAATAGGAGCATTAGTGCCACATCAAAGATGACTGAGCAGCTCCACCTCCAATGTAAGCACAAAATACAAAGATACAATTAAGAAAAAAAATTAAGCAAGCTAAAAAGAAAAAATCAGTGCTAGGAAATAAAAATAAGAAACTCACAGCCAGAGTAGTAAGTAACCAAGCTCCTAACCTTGGGGTCAAGGAGGATCCTATTAGATTTAGGCCCTAACACATAGTGATTGTTATTTTAAAGGTCACGTAGTGATAAAAGAGAAAACATACATCTTGAGTCTGGGGTGAGGCGGGGGGCATAAAGCTGGAACCCTTGTAGTCCAGATCCATTATCACTCTAGAAAACTAGTAGCTCAGGGAAGTAGATGGGGACCTATCTCTGCCTGGGACTCTGTATGGAAGAAAAAAATAAAGTCAGTTGAAAACAAATTAAAATGCAAAGCCTATACCATACAAGCATGTGGAGTTTGAATTTATATTGCTCAAAATACGGTTATCTCACACTGAGAAATTAAGATAAAACTGCCATCAAAATATGAAAGCTTTTATTCATTCGGGACTTTAACATTAACCATCCACGTCTTATTCCAAGGGACTTAGGGTGGGAAGGGTGAATGAATCAACTCTAATAGAAGATGAATTCATAATAAAAAGAATCACAAGCTATACAATAAAATAGACTTATAATAACTTGAGACAAATAATTTGAAAGATGATACTATACAAATATTAATGAAAGAAATAAAAATGAAATAGAAACCTTAATAAAATAACAGCTCACTGTGAAGAATAGAACGTCCAGAAAAAAAAAATACTGAAATTTAAAATTCGATGAATGATTTAAACACCATATTAAATACAGCTAAAAGTTAATTTGTGGTGGAAGGTTTATCTGTGAAATTTATCTAGAATGAGATAAGAAAAATTTGAGAAAATTTGAGATTGTGAAGGACAGAATAAGCAAACCGAATATATATTTAACAGACGGCTGAAGAGAAATAATTATAAAAGATGTGAGAGGAGGCCAAGTGCAGTGGCTCACGCCTGTTATCTCAGCACTTCAGGAAGTCAAGGCGGGTGGATCATTTGAGGCCAGGTGTTCAAGACCAGCCTGGGCAACATGGCAAAAACCTATATCTACTAAAAATACAAAAAATTAGCCAGGTGTGGTGGCACACCCCTGTAATCCCAGCTACTTGAGAGGCTGAGGCACAAGAATCACTTGAACTTGGGAGGCAGAGGTTTCAGTGAGCTGATATAATACCACAGCACTCCAGCTGGGTGACAGAGTGACACTGTCTCAAAAAATAAAATAAAATAAAATAAAAGGAGAGGAAATATTCAAAGACACAAAACTTTAGATTTCCACACAGATAGAATCATACCAATCCATGTGTTATATAAGTAAAAACAAACCTACATTCAGATATATCTAGCGAAACTGAACAAAACAAAGATACTCATCATCAATAGCAGAAGCAATAACAGAAAAACAATTTTAGCGTGTAATGCCAGATACTCGGGAAGCTGGGATGCTGAGGATAGTTTCAGCCCAGGGTTTTGAGATCAGCTTGGGCAACACAGCAAGACCCTGTCTCAAAAAAAGGAAAGACAATAAAAAGTAAAAAGACATAATAATTCTAAACTCCCAAGAGCAAATGACTATCAAATAATAACTTTACACCCAGATAGACTACCATTCAAAGTTAAAAACATTTTCATACAAAGGGAACAATTTTCTACTCATACCATCACTAAAATTACTAACATATGTACCTCATTAATTTAAAGGGAAAAAAAAACAGAAGGGGTGGGATGTATAATGCTATACTGAGCAAAAACCAAAGCTAAATCTAAATAAACACAGATTAAAAAGTAAAAACAGTAAAAGTAAAAATCATGTACTTTTAAAATTTAAAGAGTTGAAACTATACAACGAGACGAAAGATGGAATAAGAGTAGAGGTATTAAATTTACAGTCCTTTTGTTGTGTTCTCTGATTTGTTTTTCACTGCTGTATCCTCAGTACCAAGGACACAGTAGATGCTCAATAAGTATCTTTTGAATAGATCACTGAACCAAAATTCCATAGTTAAAGGTGACTATAGACATGATCTTCAATTGCATTTCTCAGACTCTGGGCACAGCATGTGGTTTGCTCAGGGATCATCTAGGGTGTGCCCATGCATGTGGTCTTTGTAGGCAGCTGAATTCCTAAAAGTGTGATGGCCTTTGAGGTTCACCACTCTGATCTGCCTTGAAGGGAACATGCTGCACCTGCAGAGTCAACTGACGACCTCCAGCTGCTGCCCCTTCTGATCACCTGTAGCTTTAACGCTGAGGCTGTGCTCCATAGCCTGCTCCCAGTCATAACTGAGCACAGCAAGTGGAGGTCCCACAGCATGGCAGTTCTGCCCAAGGCAGAACTCCTCAAAGGGGAAACTTTGCTGTGGGGCATCCCCACAGCCTGGCCAAACTTTTCCGAACCTCACTATAGCCCAGCCCAGACCTGATCCTTCTTCTTTCCCTCTCCTATCAAAGGTATTAGACATGCATTGAGGTCTAAGAGCTCTTTCTGCCTTCTCTTTCCTCTTCCTGCTCCCTTTTAGTCTTCACAGTGACTTCTACCGATAAATCTCTTTTATAACCAAGTTTGTCTTGATATCTGTGTGCATCTTGGAGGACCCACACTGACATATAAGGCAGAAGAGTTTCTTCTCTGGAGACAGAGGGGACCAGGATGAACAGGATGGTCCCTTCATCTGAAGCAACAGCAGTCATGAATTAATTTGGTATACTCAGGGTGTAGACTTCCTGGAGTGGGAAACCTGTGGCATACCTCTTACACATGCTTTGTACCTCGACTTTAGCAGAGCTGAGACATCCTGATAAACAACCAAGTTTCAGGGCTATGATTTTCTTACGTATTCAGTCTGTGTTCTAACTTGGGAAGGTGGTTCAGGCCTAAGAACTTTAAAGTCAATTATCATTCTACTTTATGGCAGTAAGCTATATTACCTGAAAACTCTCATAGACTGACATCCTTCTCACTTTTTAAGATTGTTGGAGACAGGTCAAGTTTTCTGGTCTTTTCTAAACCTCGCCATCCTTTTGGTGAAATCATCATATTTGTGAGTTATCCATAAATCACAGTAACATCTAAATTTCATGAGCCTTACACAGTGATACATTCATTCAGTGCTGTGGTTACATTGGGACCACACACTACCTCTGATACTTCCAATGCAAATTTCCCATTTCTGAACACAACCTCTGATACCTCCAGCTTGCATCGTAATGTCATTATGTCACTGAACCTGTTTTTGTCTTTTTATTACTTCTTGCCATGCACTCTTCTACATTCATTCTATGTATCCATTCCCTACTATCCTCACTTCCCACCATAGCCAGCCTATATGCTATGATGGATCATTTTTATATTTTTAATTCTTTATTTCCTTGAAACATGCTGTAAACAACCAACTGAGTAATGAAGTAACACAATGTCAGTAGATAGAGCTAAAAATATGGGATTTGCTGGGCGGGGGGGAGTTTTTTTTTCTTATTACAATGAGACCCAGAATCATAAGCATTCAGTGGGTTGTAATAGTCACTGGCATAGGTCTCGTCCTTTATAAAAATAAATGATTATTTGTTGTTCACTACCCAAAGCAATATTATTTTGTTGCATGTATATTTATATGTTGTATTGACACTTATCTTTATTGAAAAGCTATTATAAATTGGACTGCATCAAAATTTAGAGTCTAGTGAAAGGTTGCGTGGAAAAAAGTCTTCAAGTTGTTTCTAAGTTGTAATTTTCTTAAATATTTTTAGCAGTTCTTTCAATTCTTGATTTTCTATCTACCATGTTATAATATGCCAGCTTTAGTTTTAAATTTTAACTCAATCTTTAGTATAGACTGAATTAGTTAAAATAAATCACTGAAAAGCTTAGCTTTTTTTTTTTAATATTCTTTCTTTCACATACTTTGTTAAAGTCCCGAAAGTTGTTTTGACATTTTTATAGTTTTATTTCTCTCTGGTGCATTACTGGAGCCACAAGGATTGAAAAACTGTGAGTAAAGATCTCTCTTGTACTATTTCTTATATGACAAAGATAAAAACATTATCCAAGATAATTCAGTTTTAATTTATATACATTTCTAAACTAGTTCAGAAAACATGAGAAAACCATAGAAAATGTGTGGTTACTAAAGCTACCCATCTTAACTTCTTTAAGGTTATTTCATCACATATAGACGCACATTATTGCTGGAGTTATTAATAAAAATCAGTTTTGTAAAGTCAAGATAACCTAACAGTGGAATGATTTTAGGTACATAAATTATCCAGAATTCATGAACTATGGAAACCAGATCTTTGTGCTCTGCCTTTTCTGACTAATTCACAACAAATAGAGTATCTATTGCTCTGGATCCTTATGTCGCCTGCTCAGTCTTAAATAGCTAGCCTGGGAATTAGAAGACTATTTATTTTGTATCAATGTCAGAAAATTCTATTTTTTTTTTTTGGTCTACAAATTATAAAGTTAGTCCAATAACTTCTATAAAGGTTATTCGGTAACACTAATAGATACATGAAAGCTTTTTTATTTTCTTCATAAAGAATCCATACATGGCGGAAAAAACTAGTAACAGTTTTAGAAATAAGAAGAAAATAACAATTTTAATATTTATTTTGGTAACTTAGTGATTTATCTTTTTTTGCAAATCTTCCTTTAGTAGAGGAATTATATCCTTATTAAATAAAATAAAGCTGGAGCTCATAGTCAAAGGCAAAACACCTTACATAAAGAAGGTTACATATACATACAAAAGAAACACTTAAAAGATCAAGTCTTGTTCCAAGTTGTTTAGCCAAGAAACATGTGGAACCCAGACTCTAATTTATAAATTAATTCATATTATCCTTTGACTCTCATGCCTAAAATCACCCATTTTTAAAGAGGAAAAAGTATTCATTCTGTTGCATTTTCTTCACTATTTGATAGATAACTAAAATAATGTATTAAAAATAGATATTAAGTAAAACCTGTCACTGAAATGTAGTTATTACATACACACACAAAAAAGAAAAATAAATAAATTCTGTTATCCCAAATAGCTGCCTGAGTGGCATGATGGGCTGTGAATGTTTTGAGACCAAAAGAACACACAAACATTCTTTTTCCACTTCTACTGCATTTTTACATTTCAAATGCACAGAGTGAATCCCTGCTCAGAAAATCACCAGTCCAGAGTACACAAAACCCAGATGTACTTACCACACAGACCTACTCCTGACTCTGGACATGTTATTTTAATCGCAAAATAAATAAACTAAAAGTCTCTCTATTGCAAAAGCCTGACAGAGTCATGTCCGAAGAGCCTAAAAAATGGTCACTAGATTTAAGAAAAGTGGTAGATCATATGATGTTTGGCTAATCTAAGTAACAATTTTGTGTGTGTGTGTGTGTGTGTGTGCGCGCGTGTGAGAAATCCTCAGAAGCAGCAATTATAAAAGCAAAAGTTTTAAAATGCAATTATGGGCGCATGAATTTCTAGAGTAATTATGTCTTCTATTTATATGAAAATCTAAACTTACATGAGCCAGGTTAACAATATGTTTAGAAAATTTTCAAAAATTTTATAGAGAAAAATACATGGGGAAATTCTTGTACTTTCTATTTTGTAAGTTTAGCATGGTATATTTAAATTTTTGCTTCACCATTTTGTCACCTAAAAAAATGAGTCAATTATGCATTAATTTTATCTAGTACAAATTAGTTTATAAATATGTGTGGGAGCATATACATACACATATGTATAAATAGCCACATCACACTTGCTATGAATTACCTTTTCCCTGTTTCATAAAAATTATTGTCTCATACTGTATAAAATCCAGCTGGAAAGTCAGTCTGAGATTTCAGTGACCAGGTAATCTCAACAGAGTATCACCCGGAGACAGTGAGTAACTTTGTGCCAAAAATAGCACTTGATCTCCTGCATCTGCATCCGTCAACTTTGTCCCTGGCTATTATTAACCCATTTATGCCAGAGGTTGCCATTTTTTGAACTTTTACATCAGTGAAAAAATCAGACCTTGGTGATAACCTTGAGCAGCAGGATATAAAAAACTCTCACATGCTTAGCACTCCAATAATGGAACACTAGGCATAAGTGGGTCAGTTCTTCCTAAACTTTACCTTATCACTTATTTTCTTTCCACTGAATGTGAACCTAAGTTGGTAAATGGGTAAGTTGCCATGTTTAGTGGTAGATATAGACTTTGGGTTGTTAACTAGATCTATGGGGAGCTGGTTTTAATCAAGGAAGGGGACTGGTATTTCATAAATATGACTGGTATTAATTTAAGCTAAAGGCAGGTAAATAATACTAGTAGGTGCTATATAAATATTTGCTATATGCCATGTACTGTCATAAGTGTCCTGCCTGTATCAACTAATTTAACACCTCAACTATGAGGTAGATAATATTACCGCCATCTGAAGATGAGGAAATAGAAGAACAGAGAGAGTAAGTAAGTAAGTTGAGCAAGGATGCGCAGCAAATAAATAGTGGATCTTGAAATTAAACACAAGCAGACCAACTCTAGAATCCATGCTCTTAACTACACTACACTGTCTCTCAAAATGAAAGATCCATGGAGGTTTTCAGCATAAAAGCTGTCAGAGAAAGTTCTTGGTGGGATTTACAGCTCAAAAATATTATAGCAAATTAAATTTTTGACATCCCTCACCATCCAGTCTCCAATACCTAGGCACCATCTCAGTCTTCTTGACATTCGGGATGCCTCTAGACCCAAATAGGGACCAATTCAGATAGAAACAGGCTGTACCCTCCTTTACCCAAGAAACACCGGTAGCCCTAAGTGAATCCACATGTTTCCTGTGATTATGGAATTCAATTCCAGGTTTTCTTTCCTATTTATTTTTCTATAATCCAACTCAATTTTAAAAGGTAAAATGGAACTGGAATAGAGGCAAATACTCAAATGCACAACTAGCTAGTTATCACTGTATTTAAAGACTTAAAACTTTGCAAATTATCATTAGCTTTTCCTTTTAAAGTTCTAGAGGAAAACAATACAAACTTTTGGGGAAATACATGAAATTTATATTGAGCAAAGTTCTCTACTCCTATGATTTACTTAGCTATGTTATTTAAAAATATTTTAGGTCTATTATAATATTTTGAAATTTACATGTTTATTATGTGTAATAGGTTAAAAGTAGTGTTTTCAGTAATTAATCAATTAGTTTTGGCTTTTGTTTAGAAAGCCATTTTGCCTAGTTCTATGTTATACATTTTTGTGTATCACAAATAAAGTCAAACTATCTCTTCCTATATATTATCTGAATCAATACCATATTGACATGTCATGACAAACATAAGACATCGTGAAGCACCGTTTCTACAAAAAAAAAAAAAAAAAAAAAAAAGATTTTTAAATTAGCTGGGAGTGGTGAGTGCACCTTGTGCTTCCACCTACATGGGTGGCTGAGATGGTAGGATTCCTGGAACCCAGGAGATAGAGGCTGCACAGTGAGCCATGTTCATGCCACTGCACTCCATCCTGGGTGACAGAGTGAGATGCTGTCTCAAAACAAACAAAATAGACCTAACCCAGCCTTTAAGATCTTTACCATATAATGGAGAAACAGGGTAAAGTGAATATTTTGGAGTTCAAACAATAGTAGAACTCAGCCATAATTAACCTATTAGGTTTGCTGTGGAGAAAGTGCAAAAGCTCATAACTAATGACAGATGATGGGGAAGGAAAAATTCTGGCTCAGGTTGCTTATTTCAGACATCTGGGAGGAACAATCCCCATTTTAGAGCTCTTCCTGGGATTTAATATGGCCCCTGTGGCAAATGCATTACAGTTCACCTTCTCCCTGCACACCCTGTTTCCTAATTCCTCAGAGGAATTGTTCCCCAGATCACTTTCCAAAAAACATCCTGCATGCATTTCTCAGTCTGTTTCCCAGGGAATCTGAACTATGACAAAGGTATTCCCATATAAAATAATAAACAAATAATGAAATAAAATATTTAGTTTTTCTGTTTGCTTCTTCACATACATTCCATGAAGTATTTGAAGAAGTTAGGAAATGTTGGATAAACAACTATGTCAACGACATTTATTTTAAGATTTGGAAACTGTTAGAGAGACTCAGATCAGAATTCTTTAGTCACTGTCCCCTCCCTACCCCAATCTGTGCATGCGCACACATACACACAACCCTCTGTATGGCAGCCAGAAGTCAACCCAGTTAAAAAAATCTAAAAGACAAAATTAGGTCAAAGATATAATTTTCTTTCTGACTTGGCCTTCAACTTTCATTGCAATTATTAGCATTGAACAGTTGATGATTTAAGAGGAAATTGAGCTGCAACAAATATTTGAATGTGTGGAAATCATTATCCAAATACATTCCAAATCCATTTCATAAAATGGCAAGCTAAAATTATAGCTGTACATGAACCCAAACTTAACTCAGTGTATGAGAATGCTACAAATTATTATGTGATATGATTACATTGTTGTTACTAACTTTGATATTGTCATTCTCTGTTTCACTTCTTAATTACTTTACAACTGAGTTCATTTACGTAGCTAAAGCTTGTGGGTAGGTGGGCAAGATTCTTTTTCTAAAATTAATTGTGACTATCAATTTCAAAAAGTATGATTATTCTTTAAAAATCTGTAGGTCCAAATCCCTGGATTTTTAAGCAACTTTTTTAAAAATTTGTATTTTATTTTATTTTAAGTTCCGGGATAGATGTGCAGGACGTACAGGTTTGTTACATAGGTAAACATGTGCCATGGTGGTTTGCTGCACTTAACCCATCCCCTACATATTAAGCTCCACATGCATTAGCTACTTACCCTGATGCTCTCCCTTCCACAAGAACCCCTCTCCCAACTGGCCCCAGCATGTGCTGTTCCCCCATCCACGTCCATGTGTTCTCATTATTCAGCTCCCACTTGTAAGTGAGAAAATGCAGTGTTCGGTTTTCTGTTCCTGTGTTAGTTTGCTGAGGATAATGGTTTCCAGTTCCTTCCATGTCCCTGCAGAGGACATGATCTCATTTTTTATGGCTGCATAGTATTCCATGGTGTGCATATACCAGATTTTCTTTATGCAGTCTATCATAGATGTGCATTTAGGTTGATTCCATGTTTTTCCTATTTTGAATAATCTTGCGATGAACATACGTGTGAATGTATCTTTATAACAGAATGATTTCTATTCCTTTGGGTAAATACCCAGTAATGGGATTGCTGGATCAAATGGTATTTCTGGTTCTAGGTCTTTGAGGAATTGCCACATTGTCTTCCACAATGGTTGAACTAATTTACATTCCCACCAAGAGTGTAAAAGCATTCCTATTTTTCCACAGCCTCGTCAGCATCCATTGTTTCTTGACTTTTTAATAATCATCATTCTGATAGTATGAGATGATATCTCATTGTGGTTTTGATTTGTATTTCTCCAATGATCAGTGATGTTGAGCTCTTTTTCATGTTTGTTGGTCACATGTATGTCTTCTTTGAGAAGGGTCTGTTCATATCATTCGCCCACTTTTTAATGGGGCTGTTTGTTTTTTCCTTGTACATTTGTTTAAGTTCCTTGTAGATTCTGGATATTAGACCTTCGTCAGATGGATAGATTGCAAAAATGTTCTCCCATTCTATAGGTTGCCTGTTCACTCTGATGATTGTTTCTTTTACTGTGTAGAACATCTTTAGTTTAATTAGATCTCATTTGTCAATTTTGGCTTTTGTTGCAATTGCTTTTGGTGTTTTAGTCATGAAGTCTTTGCCCATGCCTATGTCCTGAATGGTATTGCCTAGATTTTACATTTAACCATTTTAGGTTTTAGGTTTTACATTTAAGTGTTTAATCCATCTTGAGTTAATTTTTGTATAAGGTGTAAGGAAGGGGTCCAGTTTCAATTTTCTGGATATGGCTAGCCAGTTTTCCCTGCACCATTTATTAAATAGGGAATCCTTTCCCTATTGCTTGTTTTTGCCAGGTTTATCAAAGATCATGTGCTTGTAGACGTGTGGTCTTATTTCTGAGATCTCTATTCTGTTCCATTGGTTTATGTGTCTGTTTTTGTACCAGTACCATGCAGTTTTGCTTACTCTAACCTTGTGGTAAAGTTTGAAGTCAGGTAGCATGATGCCTCCAGCTTTGTTCTTTTTGTTTAGAATCGTCTTGGCTTTACAAACTCCTTTTTGGTTCCATGCGAATTTTCACACAGTTTTTTGTAACTCAGTGAAGAATGTCAATGATAGTTTAATGGGAATAGCATTGAATCTATAAATTATTTTGGGCAGTATGGCCATTTTCACAATATTGATTCTTCCTATCCATGAGCATGAAATGTTTTTCCATTTGTTTGTTTTCTCTCTTATTTCCATGAGCAGTGGTTCATAGTTCTCCATGAAGAGGTCCTTCACTTCCCCTGTTACCTGTATTCCTAGGTATTTTATTCTCTTTGTAGCAATTGTGAATGGAAATTCATTCATGATCTGGCTCTCTGCTTGTCTATTGTTAGTATATAGGAACACTTGTGATTTTTGCACATTGATTTTGTATTGTGAGATTTTGCTGAGGTTGTTTATTGGCTTAAGAAGTTTTGAGGCTGAGATAATGGGGTTTTCTAGATATAGGATCGTGTCATCTGCAAACAGAGACAGTTTGACTTCCTCAGTTCCTATTTGAATACACTTTATTTCCGTCTCTTCCCTGATGGTCCTGGCCAGAACTTCCAGTAGTATGTTGAATAGGAGTGGTGAAAGAGGGCATCCTTGTCTTGTGCCAATCTTCAAGGGGAATTAAGCAAAATTTTTTCTAGACTCCTCTTTTTACTTTTTCATGAAATTTCATAGGAAATGTTCATATAAAAAGTAAGATAATGTATTTAATTACACTCCAGCTAATAATAAAGGGGAAGCTTTAAGAGATGCTAAGATAACCTCTACTATGGAAATCTAAATCTACTGTTAAAAATTGCTCACCATGCAATCAGTTGGATTGTTGCCAAGTTGGTCCAGTTGAATAATTTAGAGAACTTTAAACAATGTCTCATACTTCAGTGATTTAATAGTAAAAATAAGATCAAGTATACTATACTGTAAAGGATTGCTCAAAATTTAGCAATTTTGTTGCTTGGGAGTAAAAAACAAAAACAAGGAAAATAATAACAACAGTAATAATAATAATAAGCAAAACCGTGATCTTAATTGAATTTTACTAGACCAGCACTAAGTGACAGAATATCAACAATATCAAAACATACAACATTACCGATGTTGTATGTATTTGCCCATAAACATTTACTAAGTATCTGCTATCTGCCAGCTATTTTAATAGGCAATGAGAGACAAAAAGTCTAATAAGACAATTTCTAGCTTCTGATAAATAATACCATAGAAATTTACAGTATGACATGCGTCATCACATAGCGATGTCGATGGGAGCAAGTGCACGGGGTTCACATATGAGAGACTAACACAGCTTAGGAGAGTTGAAAAGCAGATTTGAGTAGGATGAGTAAGACTTTGTCAGATGAAGTGAGAGGGTAGGAATTTCAGCCTATAACGAAGTGTTCAAAAAGGCAGACTTTTGAAAGCGTGTCAGAGAATACAGGGCAAGGAAGAAGCATGGATAGATATTTTGGCGTAAACTTATAAAAGGCTTGATGTGCCTTACTAAGAGACTTAGAGTTTATGTTGCAGACAACAAGGTGACTCATAAAAGCTTAAATGAGCTAGGGGTATTTAGTGACTCCTGAGTCTAGGTGAGAAAGTCAAAAGACGAAAAATAGACAAAATTTTATAGGGTCTGCATAGTAAGGAGAAAGAAAGAAATTTTAAAAAGGAAGGAAGAAGGAAAGAAGAGAAAGAAGGAAAGAGGGACAATCCTAGGACTATACAGTCATTACATAAAATTGTGAAATAGAGAAAGATACTTCCGTATATAATATAAATCCATCAAGTGTATCATGTGTAAAATAAAATATAGATCACATGCATTAATAAATGCCTGACATGTACATAGTTCTATTTTTTGGTTGTTTTTTGTGTTTCTTTTTTTACCCCCACTCCACTGGGATATATAGCTCTTTACAGTTTACAATACATGTTTATGTTTATAACCTTATTTAATTATTAGAGTCATCACAAAGAAAGGCAGTATCTCCATGTAGGTCTAAAAGTTAGACAACTCATGTGGAGCAACCTAAAAACTAAAAATGCTGGATTCTAATCCCAGCTCTTAGCCCCCAATGCCAGTGTCCTTGCAATTAAAGCAACAATTTATACACAGAGTGAATGTATTCCAGCAAATTTGACATGTGCATAAGTTCAGATTTAGTTTATACATTCAAATATCAAGCAACCTGAGCACCAAAACTTAAGTAAAGGAAGGAGCAAAACCAGACATGAGTACTTCAGTAAACAGAGCAAACAATTCAGAGGTCTGCATGTTGTTTGTTAGGATTCACCTTCTTTGTGGGAATAAAATTGATTCTTCTATCTTTTTACTTCTCCCTAATCCCTACTTCTCTACACCATGCTTCTTTAGTCCAAACTGATAAAATTTTCATCCACAAGCACTGCCTCAAAAACAGGACATGCTAAACACACACAAACACACACACACACAAACACACATACACACATGAGAAAGAGAGCTAAAAGAGTCTTATAGGTTAACTTGACCACCATTTCTTTGATATAATTTAAAAAATGAAGTCCAGGGAGCCTAATGGCTTGACAAATGTGGCACCTTAATTGGTGAGAGAGCTGAGCCTGAACCCCAGGCTCACTAACCTTCCATCCATAGAGGTTTCCACAGCCTCCAGCCAAGAATCATAGGACATATTCTGCCAAGAAGAAAACCGAAAGAAGGAGAGACTCCCAGCAATGCCCATCTGGGACTCGAAAGGGGGAGGAAGCCGGTCTACTGCAATGTTTCCCAGACTTTTAGATTTCATGGAGCAACAACATTTCACATAAATATATAAGTTCCATCACTGGGCTGCCAATATTTTAATTTTGCCAAGAAAAGACATTTTAAAACAAACAAAGGCAAAAGAAATATAAATGACTTTCACCACAATTTCACCCAAAAACGGACACTGCCATATCAAAGTTTAGGACACTCTTACTATGGAATGAAGTCTGCTCTATGAAAAATTCACCTTATTGCAGCCTTTTTTTTCTATTTAGCTGAGGATTAATACATGCTTTATCCTGCACCAGCACTGGGCTGATGGCCAAGATTCAGGAACTACCGTACTATGGGAATAAGCCCTAAACTAAGTATTAGAGGACGGGCTTTAGTCACTTACTATTACTCAAAGACTGTGCGACATGGGCCCAACTCTGAATCTCACACTAGCTAACTTAGATTTCCAACCAGCTCTAGAATTCTAGCATTCTAGGAAGAGTTAAATATCTAAATCAGACCAACCCTACAGATGCCGCCTGAGAACCCAGGGATTTCAGAAAGCCTGTTTCCCAGGTCTTGTCCTTTCAAGGCTCAGGGGAAAATACGGGCAAGTGGAAAATAATAGCTGCTCAACCTGCCATGACACACTTCACATAAGTCCAGTAGTAGCTTTAAAATCACAGTACAGGAGATAAAAAGTCAGGCTGATCAGAACTGTTGATATTTAAATTCTCAATTGCCCTGTGCCTTTTTTTCCTATGGTAACTATGATTTCTGACATCATATTGCTCCTATCTTTGTAGGAAAAAATGGCAACAGAAGAATGAAAGAGGAGAGAATGGGGAGCAGACACTAAGGTGTAGTGAAAGGAGGAAAATGAAGGCTAAGTCTAATGATGTGAATCCTATTTGCAAGTAAGCCATGTCAGACACTGCTCTTTACAAAGAGTCTCCAATCTCAGAGTCTCTGCTGGTACGTTCAACCCCTTGTGTGTCCATAACTAAAAAATGTAAGTAGGGGGATGGAATAGAACTTTGCAATGCATCAACAGAGGAATCCTATTTCATCCTTCTTGTCCAGGGGCCTGCAAAGGGAAGACTGAAAACCTGCACATTCAGTTAAATCTTAATGAGGCCTTTAAAAGTTACTTTGGATCAAATACAGAGTGAAAGTGCAGAGATGAAACCACAGGAAACCTAGAAACAACAAGGTAGAAGCAGATTTAACTAAGAATTTCCTTCCCTCAGTCTCTTTTAGTCACATCCATAATATAATTACAGCTTAGCATTTGCATTTAATTATATAGTGTTGAGAAACACTCTGAATTTTATAGCAAAGCTGAACCAAAAAGCTTTATTGCCAATAGGTTTTGTAGTTCCAATGCGGGCAAGGAATTGCAGAACAGGCAAATACAAATCTTGGCTAAATAGAACAGAATGAAGATGTTTATGGTCATGCCAAGCATAGACATATTTGCACAAATATGGTACAAATAAACAAATGTTACAACTTTGCTTAGGCAAATAGAAAACTCTCTGTAAGTGTTAGGTGTTTTCATCATCATATTTGCAAAAAATGATTCAAGAATTTGTTTTTTTTTTTTTAACTTCCATGCCAATAAAATAAAATCTACAGAAGAGTTAGTGTAAGGCCTTCAAGCTACCTTTTTAAGGAAAACCCACAGCATTCAGTTGAGCCATATACACCTTCTTTGGTGTTATTCCACTTCCTTTTTTTCCATCCTAAACTCCAGAGGTGTTAAAAAGAGAGTAAGGTCTTTCCTTGGGGTGGATTTTGTGGTACCAACCACAGGAATTTCGCATGACTTTAGTGCCTAAGTAATTGCTATCATGAAAATTCCTGATTTTTCAAAAATAAATGATGCATAAAAGGCACATAAAAGTTCAGTTAATAAGTCCCAACGCGTTCAAGAACATATCATAGCTCAGCCAATGGAACTAGTTTTTTATTCAGTGGAGACCTCTTAAATGCATTGCCTCAGTGCACAGTAAATCTATTCTTTTAGCAGGTTTATTCCTTTATCTGGTAGTCAATTAAATGGCCTTTCATGAAATGTAGCAATGACATACCTTTGTGGAGGGAGGTATATTCTTATAACTTGTCTGATTATCTTCAGGCTTTAGCATGCATTATTTATGAGTGTTATTTCTTGAGCAGGTTTATGCCTTCATCAAGTAATCATGAACACATTTTAAGTATAAATATGAGTCGATAGCAACTGGAAACCACCATGGTTTTAACCAGGTTCATTCTTGCACAAATATCTCATTCGATTTTGAAGAAATTGTATTTTGAGAATAAAATTTATTTTGTCATTTTCCCTCCTCACTTTCCAAATTGTAATACCTCTACTACAAAGAAAAGCAATCATCACTGTTGCATGCATTCAACTAAATATTTCTAGCTATAGAAATGCCATCAGCTTATTTCAGACATCTAAGATGAACTGAAAGAAAGCTTTTAAAATGCAACAGCATCTATGATAATTCCTCAACCTGAGAGGAACTTTGCAGAATAAATGTCAGAAAAATGTATTGACACACTTTCGTGGGTGATAGAATGTAATCAGATTTTTAATGTTTGGCTGTTAGATTTTTGTCGTTGCTTGTTTTTGTTAAAATTTTCATCTGACCAATGAATCACTTTTTCTGTTGCAAAAATGGTTAAAAACTGGAAGTTATTATTATTCTATTTTCAAAGATGGAATCTTTAAATTTTTAAAAATTTATTTTATGCATGAAACAATTGAAATGTTAGATGAATCAAGAATTACAATTTTGTCTCTAATCTTATTATTAAACCAGCATTTTAGGCAATCATCCTGTGTTTAATTGAATATTTTTTGAATCATCATTATTTTGGAAATAATTAAAATAGCAACACGGTTGGCTGGTATTACTTCCTATACTACTATAATCTTTAAAGGTATGAATTAGCTGGTCTTGAATTAAGGAATATTATGATCCAGTAATGGTATAACATTCTTTTTTATGACTATAGCTCGGGTTATAACGTGACAAGGAAAAAAATGTAATGTTTCCAAAATGACAGTTTCTTAGATTTGTGCTGCCTGAGGTAGTTCAGCTGAACAATAAACTATAATTTGATTGATGGAAAATTGAAGTGGTCCATCTAATCTGCCAGTCTAGCCTACCTCGGCTTGGTTTTGCATATATGATGATGTATCACACTTTTAGAGATAATGTTGTTTGTATTAGACAGGAGATTTTTTCTCCCACATAAAAAAGGACTTTATTGCACACAAATGATCAAAATATTATGCCATAGATTAACATGGAATCAAATTTGTTGGAGTATGAGTTTGTACGTTCAGATGTAGAAGACTAAAGGATATAAACAAAGCCTCAGGATACAGTTATTGGTTGGAGAAAAATTAGCCATGTACTGATGATAGAATTATTAACTCTGGGGAAAGGTGACATCTGCACCGAGAAAAGCAATCAGACTATAGCTATTCAACCTTATCTTTTAAATAAATGCTGCCTTAATCAAGAGAAATCTTATATACATCAATTATATTAAGACTCCTAAGCTCTAGAGTGAAAAGTGTATTTTTTTGTATTATAATTTAAGTTCTGGTTTACATGTACAGAATGTGCAGTTTTGTTACATAGGTATACACATGCCATGGTGGTTTGCTGCACACATCAACCCATCATCTACATTAGGTATTTCTCCTGATGTTCTCTCTCCCCTAGTCCCCCACCCCCCACAGGCCTCGATGTGTGATGTTCCCCTCCCTGTCTCCATGTGTTCTTATTGTTCAACTCCCACTTATGAGTGAGAATATGTGGTGTTTGGTTTTCTGATCTTGTGATAGTTTGCTGAGAATGATGGTTTCCAGCTTCATCCATGTCCTTGCAAAGGACATGAACTCATCCTTTTTTATGGCTGCATAGTATTTCATGGTATATATGTGCCATATTTTCTTAATCCAGTCTATCATTGATAGACATTTGGGTTGGTTCCAAGTCTTTGCTATTGTGAAGTGCCGCAATAAACATACATGTGCATATGTCTTTATAGTAGAATGATTTATAATCTTTTGGGTATATACCCAGTAATGGGATTGCTAGGTCAAATGGTATTTCTAGTTCTAGATCCTTGAAGAATTTCTACACTGTCTTCCACAATGGTTGAACTAATTTATACTCCCCCCAACAGTGTAAAAGCATTCCTAATTTTCCACAACCCCTCCAGCATCTGTTGTTGCCTGACTTTTTAATGATCAGCATTCTAACTGGCATGAGATGGTATCTCATTGTGGTTTTGATTTGCATTTCTCTAATGACAAGTGATGATGAGCATTTTTTCATATGTCTGTTGGCTGCATAAATATCTTCTTTTGAGAAGTGTCTGTTCATATCCTTTGCCCATTTTTTGATGGGGTATTTGCTTTTTTCTTGTAAATTTGTTTAAGTTCTTTGTAGATTCTGGATAGTAGCTCTTTGTCAGATGGATAGATTGCAAAAATTTTCTCTCATTCTGTAGGTTGCTGTTCACTCTGATGATAGTTTCTTTTGCTGTGCAGAAGCTCTTTAGTTTAATTAGACCCCATTTGTCAATTTTGGCTTTTGTTGCCATTGCTTTTGGTGTTTTAGACACAAAGTCTTTGCCCATGCCTATGTCCTGAATGGTATTGCCCAGGCTTTCTTCTAGGATTTTTATGGTCCTAGACCTTACGTTTAAGTCTTTGATCCATCTTGAGTTGATTTTTGTATAAGGTATAAGGAAGGGGTCCAGTTTCAGTTTTCTGCATATGGCTAGCCAGTTTTCCCAACACCATTTATTAAATAGGGAATCTTTTCCCCATTGCTTGTGTGTGTCATGTTTGTCAAATATCAGATGGTAGTAGATGTGTAGTCTTATTTCTCAGGCCTCCATTCTCTTCCATTGGTCTATATATCTGTTTTGGTACCAGTACCATGCTGATTTGATTACTGTAGCCTTGTAGTATAGTTTGAAGTCAGGTAGCATGATGCCTCCAGCTTTATTCTTCTTACCCAGGATTGTCTTGGCTATATGGGCTCTTTTTTGGTTCCACATGAAGTTTAAAGTCATTTTTTCCAATTCTGTGAAGAAAGTCAGTGGTAGCTTGATGGCGATAGCATTGAATCTATGAATTACTTTGGGAATTATGGCCATTTTCACGATATTGATTCTTCCTATCCATGAGCATGGAATGTTTTTCCATTTGTTTATGTCCTCTCTTATTTCCTTGAGCAGTGGTTTGTAGTTTTCCTTGAAGAGGCCCTTCACTTCGCTTGTAAGTTGTATTTCTAGGTATTTTATTCTCTTAGTAGCAATTGTGAATGGGAGACCACTCTTGATTTGGCTCTTTGTTTGTCTGTTATTGGTATATAGGAATACTTGTCATTTTTGCATGTTGATTTTGTATCCTGAGACTTTGCTGAATTTGCTTATCAGCCTAAGGAGATTTGGGGCTGCAATGATAGGGTTTTCTAAGTATACAATAATGTAATCTGCAAACAGAGACAATTTGACTTCCTCTCTTCCTATTTGAATACTTTATTGCTTTCTCTTGCCTGATTGCCCTTGCCAGAACTTCCAATACTATGTTGAATAGGAGTGGTGAGAAAGGGCATCCTTGTCTTGTGCCTGTTTTCAAAGGGAATGCTTCCAGTTTTTGCCCATTCAGTATGATATTGGCTGTGAGTTTGTCATAAATAGCTCTTATTATGTTGAGATATGTTCCTTTGATATCTAGTTTATTTAGAGTTTTTATAATGAAAGGCTGTTGAATTTTGTTGAAGGCCTTTTCTGCATCTGTTGAGATAATCATGTGGTTTTTGTCATTGGTTCTCTTTATGTGATGTATTACGTTTATTGATTTGTGTATGTTGAACCAGCCTTGCATCCCAGGGATGAAGCCAACTTGATTGTGGTGGATAACCTTTTTGATGTGCTGCTGGATTCGGTTTGCCAGTATTTTGTTGAGGATTTTTGCATTGGTATTCATCAGGGATATTGGCCTAAAATTATCTTTGTTTGTTGTGTCTCTGCCAGGCTTTGGTATCAGGATGATGCTGGCCTCATAAAATGAGTTAGGGAGGATTCCTTCTTTCTTTATTGATCGGAATAGTTTCAGAGGGAATAATACCAGCTCCCCTTTGTACCTCTGGTAGAATTAGGCTGTGAAGCCGTCTGGTCCTGGACTTTTTTTGGTTGTTAGGCTATTAATTATTGCCTCAATTTCAAAACCTGTTATTGGCCTATTCAGAAATTCAACTTTTTCCTGGTTTAGTCTTAGGAGGATGTATGTGTCCAGGAATTTATCCATTTCCTTTAGATTTTCTAGTTTATTTGCATAGAGATGTTTATAGTATTCTCTGATGGTAGTTTGTATTTCTGTGGGATCAGTGGTGATAGCTCTTTCATCTTTTTTTATTGTGTCTATTTGTTTTTTCTCTCTTTTCTTCTTTATTAGTCTTGCTAGGGGTTTATTTTGTTGATCTTTTCAAAAACCAGCTGCTGCCTTCATTGATTTTTTGAAGGGCTTTTTGTGTCTCTATCTCCTTCAGTTCTGCTCTGATCTTAGTTATTTCTTATCTTCTGCTAGCTTTTGAATTTGTTTGCTCTTGCTTCTCTAGTTCTTTTCATTGTGATGTTTAGGTGTCAATTTTTGGTCTCTCCTGCTTTCTCTTGTGGGCATTTAGTGCTATAAATTTTCCTCTACACAGTGCTTTAAATGTGTCTCAAAGATTCTGGTATGTTGTGTCTTTGTTCATTGGTTTCAAAAAACTTCTTTATTTCTGCCTTCATTTCATTATTTACCCAGTAGTCATTCAGGAGCAGGTTGTTCAGTTTCCATGTAGTTGTGTGGTTTTGAGTGAGATTCTTAATCGTGAGGTCTAATTTGATTGCACTGTAGTCTGAGAGACAGTTTGTTATGATTTCTGTTCTTTTATATTTGCTGAGTAGTGTTTTACTTCCAATTATGTGGTCAATTTTAGAATAAGTGTGATGTGGTGCTGAGAAGAATGTATATTCTGTTGATTTTGGGTGGAGAGTTCTGTAGATGTCTATTAAGTCTGCTTGTTGCAGAACTGAGTTCAGGTCCTGGATATCCTTGTTAACCTTCTGTCTTGTTGATCTGTCTAATATTGACAGTGGGGTGTTAAAGTCTCCCATTATTATTGTGTGGGAGTCTAAGTCTCTTTGTAGGTCTCTAAGGACTTGCTTTATGAATCTGGGTGCTCCTGTATTGGGTGCATATATATTTAGGATAGTTAGCTCTTCTTGTTGAATTGATCCCTTTACTATTATGTAATGGCCTTCTTTGTCTCATTTTGATCTTTGTTGGTTTAAAGTCTGTTTTATTAGAGACTAGGATTGCAACCCCTGCTTTTTTTTTTTTTCTTTTTTCCTTTCATTTGCTTGGCAGATCTTTCTCCATCCCTTTATTTTGAGCCTATGTGTGTCTTTGCACATGAGATGGGTCTCCTGAATATAGCACACTGATGCATCTTGACTCTTTATCCAATTTGCCAGTCTGTGTCTTTTAATTGGGGCATTTAGCCCATTTACATTTAAGGTTAATATTGTTATGTGTAAATTTGATCCTGTCATTATGATGTTAGCTGGTTATTTTGCCCGCTAATTGATGCAGTTTCTTCATAGCATCAATGGTCTTTACCATTTGGCATGTTTTTCCAGTGGCTGGTACCACTTGTTCCTTTCTATGTTTAGTGCTTACTTCAGGAGCTCTTGTAAGGCAGGCCTGATGGTGACAAAATCTCTCAGCATTTCCCTGTCTCTAAAGGATTTTATTTCTTCTTCACTTATAAAGCTTAGTTTGGCTGCATATGAAATTCTGGGTCGAAAATTCTTTTCTTTAAGAATGTTGAATATTGGCCCCCACTCTCTTCTGATGTGTAGGGTTTCTGTAGAGAAATTCTCTGTTAGTCTGATGGGCTTCCCTTTGTGGGTAACCAGACCTGTCTCTCTGGCTGCCCTTAACATTTGTTCCTTCATTTCAACCTTGGTGAATCTGACACTTATGTGTCTTGGGGTTGCTCTTCTGGAGTAGTATCTTTGTGGTGTTCTCTGTATTTCCTGAATTTGAATGTTGGCTTGCCTTGCTAAGTTGGGAAAGTTCTCCTGGATAATATCCTGAAGAGTGTTTTCTAACTTGGTTCCATTTTCCCCATCACTTTCAGGTACACCAATCAAATGTAGATTTGGTCTTTTCACACAGTCCCATATTTCTTGGAGGCTTTGTTCATTTCTTTTCACTCTTTTTTTCTCTAACCTTGTCTTCTCGCTTTATTTCATTAATTTTATCTGCAATCATTGGTATCCTGTCTTCCACTTGATAGAATCGGCCACTGAAGCTTGTCTATGCTTCATGAAGTTCTCGTACTGTGGTTTTCAACTCCATCAGGTCATTTAAGCTCTTCTCTACACTGGTTATTCTAGTTATCCATTCATCTAACCTTTTTTCAAGGTTTTTAGCTTCCATGCAATGGGTTAGAACATGCTGCTTTAGCTCAGAGAAGTTTGTTATTACCAACCTGCTGAAGCCTACTTCTGTCAACTCATCAAACTCATTCTCCATCCAGTTTTCTTCCCATGCTGGTGAGGAGTTGTGTTCCTTTGGAGGAGAAGAGGCGTTCTGGTTCTTGGAATTTTCAGCCTTTCTGCTCTGGTTTCTCCCCATCTTTGTGGTTTTATCTACCTTTGGTCTTTGCTGTTGGTGACCTATGGATGGGGTTTTGTTGTGGATGTCCTTTTCGTTGATGTTGATGTTATTCCTTTCTGTTTGTTAGTTATCCTTCTAACAGACAGGCCTCTCAGCTGCAGGTCTGTTGGCATTTGCTGGAGGTCCTCTCCAGATGCTGTTTGCCTGAGTATCACCATCGGAGGCTACAGAACAGCAAATGTTGCTGCCTGATCCTTCCTCTGGGAGCTTTGTCCCAGAGGGCCACCCACCTGTATGAGGTGACTGTCAGCCCCTACTGGGAGGTGTCTCCCAGTCACACTACATGGGGGTCAGGGACCCACTTGAGGACGCAGTCTGTCCATTATCAAAGCTCGAACATTAGGCTGGGAGAACTGCTACTCTCTTCACAGCTAATCAGGCAAGGATGTTTAAGTGTGGAGAAGCTGTCTGCTGCCTTTTATTCAGATATGCCCTGCCCCCAGAGGTGGAATCTAGAGAGGCAGTAGGCCTTGCTGAGCTGCTGTGGGCTCCACCCAGTTCGAGCTTCCCTGCCGCTTTGTTTACACTGTGAGCACAGAACTGCCTACTCAAGCCTCAGCAATGGTGGACGCCCCTGCCCCTGTCAAGCTCCAGCATCCCAGGTCAATCTTAGACTGCTGCACTAGCAGCGAGCAAGGTTCCGTGGGCATGGGACCCGCCTGGCCAGGTACAGGAGGGGATCTCCTGGTCTGCCAGTTGTGAAAACCATGGGAAAAGCGCAGTATTTGGGCAGGAGTGTACCGTTCCTCCAGGTACAGTCACTCATGGCTCCCTTGGCTAGGAAAGGGAAATTCTCCAACGCCTTGCACTTCCCAGGTGAGGTAACACCCCGCCCTGCTTTGGCTTGCCCTCTGTGGGCTGCACCCACTGTCCAACCAGTCCCAATGAGATGAACCATGTACCTCATATGGAAATGCAGAAATCACCCATCTTTTGCATCGATATAGCTGGGAGCTGTAGACTGGAGCTCTTCCTATTCAGCCATCTTAGAAGCGCCTCCTAAAAAACGTATTTGAAAAATAATAAAAGGGCAGTAAACATCACTAAACACTTAACTACATGCAAATTCAAATAACAAATTGGTAAGCAAAGAACATGAGGCTATGTATAATTAACTGCTGAATATTGATGATTGTTCATATTTAACCATGGCAAATTGAAATTAACATTCCTTGGTTAATTTCTGAGCATAATTTTGAACAAGACAGTTTTAGTTCACTTCTACTACTAAGAGACAGTCAAAACAACTTTGTGAATTTTGTATACAATTTAAATAATAATATAAGAAAGTGTATCCAATTATTTCTGTCTTTAAATTGCTATAAAAAATTGAATTTATAGAGAGGTTTTATAGTTACTTAAAATTTAATATTCCAGATAGTAATATATTTTTAATCAGACAAGTGATATATTTTAAAATAAAAATTACAGTATTGGAAATTTTGTACGATAATTTCTTCTCTATTCAAGAATGAGCAATGGTTATTAGAAAGGAAACTACCAAAAAATTTGGGGATTCAATATCATTTCTGGACTATACAATTTATCCAAAATAATCATGGAAACATTTTTTCACTTATCAATTAAAAAACATTTTAAATATTTATTAACATTTAAAAAGTCACCGTCACCAGTTTATTGTGAAATGAATGCTCATTTAACACGGGTGGAAGTGCAGGCTATTATGACCTTTCTGGAAAGCAATTTGAAAATGTAAATATCATTACTTGAGTACTTACAATGTTTCAGGAATTGTGCGGTCCATGTATTTGCTCAAGTATAAACTTTATATCAAGAGCCATAAAAATATTCATAACCCTTGACTCATTAATTCCAATCTTTTTTTATTATTATATTTTAAGTTTTAGGGTTCATGTGCATAACGTGCAGGTTAGTTACATATGTATACATGTGCCATATTGGTGTGCTGCACCCATCAACTCGTCATTTAAAGTTAGGTATGTCTTCTAATGCTATCCCTCCCCACTCCCCCCACCCCACAATAGTCCCCGGTGTGTGATGTTCCCCTTCCTGCGTCCATGTGTTCTCACTGTTCAATTCCCACCTATGAGTGAGAACATGGAATTCCCTTTCCTAGTCAAGGGGTGACAGACAGCAGCTGGAAAATTCCCATCTTTAAAACAGATCTTAAGAAAATTAATGTAACATGAGAGAGATATGTTTATTGATTGCAACACTACTAACATAGGAAAAATTGAGGATAACTATCATTTTCAATAATTAATTACGCTATATTCTTTTGATCACATATTATGATTATTCAGTCATTGAAAATTATTTTATGTAAAATATTTTATAACATGCAAATTGTTTATAGTATGTTAGGTTAGAAAAAACAAGAATCAAAATTGTACTCATTACTTATATTAATAGCAAAGTATGCAAAGTTAGCATAGCAAAATATTCTAGGGAAACAGTTGGTGGAAACATAGTTTTACTCCTCTTTTACTTTTCTATATTCCCAAATATGTTTCGATCAGCATGCATTACTTTCATAATTGAATACTTTCATAATTGGAAAAAGTGAAGAGCCCTATTACTTTGATTTTATCCATACTTGCTTACCTTGGCATACAAGATCCCTTAGAAGTGAGGGAAAAAGCATGAACTACAAGGTCAAATAAGCCTGACTTGCAATGCCAGCTCCACTGCTTTCTAGCTATCTGGCCCTGAACAGGTTATATAAATTCTCTGGGATTCAATTTCCTCATATGTAAAATAAAGTCATCAATAACCCCATATAAAAGATTCAAAGTTTAGAGACTGATCAACATTAACTTTAAAGAGGAAGAAGGTCCTAGGAAGGAGTTCAATGAGAACATAATGTTTAATGAGTCCTGGAGGAAGAAATGGCTGTATACATCTGACTTTTGCAGGATGAGTTGGCTGTATATATATATATATATATATATATATGTGTGTGTGTGTATATATATACACATATATACTGTATATATATATATACAGTTGGCTATATATATACATATATACGTATTTATGTATATACACATATATGCGTATTTATGTATATACACATATATGCGTATTTATGTATATACACATATATGCGTATTTATGTATATACACATATATGCGTATATATGTATATACGCATATAGATGTATATATGTGTATATACATATATATATATATATATATATATATATATATATCTCCAAGCAGAAGGTACAGAATGAAAAGGGATAAGGGGAAAGAGACACAATGATGTAGTCTGGAACTTGCTCCTAGCCTCTTAGTATTGCAGAGCAGTAGCTGTAAAAGAGGTGCCCACTTGGCTGAATGTAAGTCTTGATGTTATAATATTAATGAGATATTCTAATTTAGAGATGTCCTTAAATTTGTGGATTTTCCCCAAGTTTAGGGATCACTGCCTTTAGACATCAATTTTCAATTATTTTAGTTCCTAAATTAATTTACTTGTCTTATTCTGGAAAACTGTTTAGTTTTCCCTCTCATGGAATTAATAAAACATAACTGAATTATGGAAATTGAGAGACAAGAGACATCACATTAACACCAAGACTACCATCACCTTCAATGCGCAAGAGAAAGGAGACTCATATTTAGAATTTGCCACAATGTTTGATGTCTCCATAACCATATGCAACATGAAGGATTGTTTGTTTGCTCCTATAACTACCCAACTAATACACCTCTCCTCGGAATTTAAACTAATAACGTAGGTAATATTCCATTTTAGAAAATTTAGCATTTATTGTTTTTCATCAGTTTTTGCTTCTGCCATCAGAAAATCATTCTGGAATTCATAAGAGCTTGATGATCTCCTTTCCTAGTTATTTACTCCTGTATAGATTTATGTTTTGCATGAGATTTTGCTCAATTTGTTATGGTTACTTATAATCTTTTATATTTATACTTTATTTGCATTATTCTAAAAATTCATCCTAAAAGCTTCATTTATTTTATATCTATTACTTAGATTTGGAAATTGAGGTCCCTACTAAGCAGGGCTCACTTGATTTAGCAGTAAAATTTAAAAATAATACTTTTATGGTATAAGAATAATATACCATGCATATAATTAAAACAACATTGAAATGTTTACACATATTCAGATCCATATATTTTATTCATATGATGACTGCTGTTTCTATGGTAGAACTCCGTAGTTTAAGTCAAGGGTCTGTAAATTATAGCTTGCCAAATCAACCCACTGCCTCCTTTTGTAAATAAAGTTTTATTGGGACATAGTCATGCCCCCCCTTTTTTTTTTTTTTTTTGCTTTTTCTATGCCTGCTTTCTTGTTACAATCTCAGAGTTGAGTAGTTGCAACAGAAACAAAGTGGCCCACAAAGCCAAAAATACTTATGGTCTTCCCCTTTCAGAAAAAATGTGTCAACCTATAGCCTAAGTAGTCAATACTGTTTTACTACAAGTTAATTGGTATGAAAGTTATTTTTGGAGGCATTAATTTCAACTTCAGTAATATATTTCACTATCAAAATACTGAGTGTATTTGCCTGTTCTCGTATTGCTATAAATACCTGAGTCTGGGTAATTTATAAAGAAAAGAGGTTGAATTCGCTCATGTTTCTGCAGGCTGTACAGGAAGCATGATGCTGGCATCTGCTTGTCTTCTGGGGAGGCCTCAGGAAACGTACAACTATGGCAGAGAGCAAAGAGGGAGAAGATGCTTCACACGGCCTAAGCAGGAGCAAGAGAGAGCAATAAGGGAGATGCTGCACACTTTTAATCAAACAGATCTCATGAGAACTCATTCATTCTCATGAGGACAGTACCAAAGAGGATGGTGCTAAACCATTCATGAGAAATCCACCCCCATGAGCCACTCACCCCCAACTGTGTCCGGAATTAGTGAGTTCTTGGTCTCACTGACTTCAAGAATGAAACCGCGGACCCTCGCGGTGAGTGTTACCGTTCTTGAAGCCGGCGTGTCCAGAGTTTGTTCCTCGTGATGTTCAGATGTGTTCAGAGTTTCTTCCTTCTGGTGGGTTTGTGGTCTCGCTGGTTCAGGAGTGAAGCTGCAGACCTTCACGGTGAGTGTTACAGCTCTTAAGGTGGCGTGTCTGGAGTTGTTCCTTCCTCCCAGTGGGATCGTGGTCTCGCTGGCTTCAGGAGTGAAGCTGCAGCCTTTGCGGTGAGTGTCACAGCTCATAAAGACAGTGTGGACCCAAAGAGTGAGCAGTAGCAAGATTTATTGCAAAGAGCCAAAGAACAAAGCTTCCACATTGTGGAAGGGTACCCGAGGGGGTTGCCACTGCTGGCTCGGGCAGCCTGCTTTTATTCTCTTATCTGGCCCCACCCACATCCTGCTGATTGGTAGAGCCTAGTGGTCTGTTTTGACAGGGCGCTGATTAGTGCGTTTACAATCCCTGAGCTAGACACAAAGGTTCTCCACCTCCCCACCAGATTAGTTAGATACAGAGTATGGACACAAAGGTTCTCCAAGGCCCCACCAGAGTAGCTAGATACAGAGTGTGGATTGGTGCATTCACAAACCCTGAGCTAGACACAGGGTGCTGATTGGTGTGTTTACAAACCTTGAGCTAGATACAGAGTGCCGATTGGTGTACTTACAATCCCTGAGCTAGACATAAATGTTCTCCACGTCCCCACCAGACTCAGGAGCCCAGCTGGCTTCACCCAGTGGAACCTGCACGGGGGCTGCAGGTGGAGCTGCCTGCCAGTCCCGCGCCGGGCGCCCGCACTCCTCGGCCCTTGGGTGGTCGATGGGACTGGGCCCTGTGGAGCAGAGGGTGGCGCTCGTCGGGGAGGCTCCAGTGGCACAGGAGCCCATGGAGGGGCTGGGAGGCTCAGGCATGGCGGGCTGCAGGTCCCTAGCCCTGCCCCGCGGGAAGGCAGCTAAGGACCGGTGAGAAATCGAGCGCAACGCCGGTGGGCTGGCACTGCTGGGGGACCCAGTACACCCTCCGCAGCCGCTGGCCCGGGTGCTAAGTCCCTCATTGCCCGGCAGGCAGGGCACGCCGGCAGCTCCGAGTGCGGGGCCCGCCAAGCCTACACCCACCCAGAACTCCCGCTGGTCCGCAAGCGCCGCGTGCGCAGCCCCGGTTTCCGCTCGCGCCTCTCCCTCCACACCTCCCTGCAAGCTGAGGGAGCCGGCTGTGGCCTTGGCCAGCCCAGAAAGGAGCTCCCACAGTGCAGCGGTGGGCTGAAGGGCTCCTCAAGTGCCGCCAAAGTGGGAGCCCAGGCAGAGGCGGCGCCAAGAGCGAGCCAGGGCTGTGAGGACTGCCAGCACGCTGTCACCTCTCACCACCAGGCCCCACCTCCAACACTGGGGATTACAATTTGATGTAAGATTTGGTGAGAATACAGATCCACACCATATCACTAAGTAATCATGAAAACTATTACCTCTTATAGAGTCAGAGTCATTGCAATCGGGAATTGAAATTACCCTATGTACTCAATTAAAAAGAAATGTTTGGGCAAACCAATAGTTAAAAAAATTCTATAGCAGAACACCACTTAGGAAAAACCCAGCTCATCTAAAAACCTAATGTTTTATATATGTGTGTGTGTGTGTGTGTGTGTGTATGTATAAACATGTATATACATATATAATATAAAACATACCTGTTTAGAGAGAGGCTAAGACAGAGAGAGATAAAGAGACAGGGAGAGGTCTTATGAAAATACAGGGCAGAAGGTCCATGACTCTACCTCCCCACCTTCCTCCCATCCCCTGGGAGAAGTTTTGATGTACAGCAGTGAAACTCAGGGCTCTTGGGACTATAACATGTCACTCACTATTACAGAGTTTCCATACAAGAGTTTACCATCAATTTAGTCTTAGCAATACTTGTCATGCTTCAACCAGACACAGTTTATTTAAACTGATTGTCATTCTGTATAATACCTCTACCTTTACTTCCTTTACCGTCACTCTGTCCCTACCTATATACCTCCAGTCTGCCAAAATAATCATTTAGTAATAAGACATGTTTTCACTTTCCCTTTTTCAATAACTTCTAACTACTTCTACCAGAATTCACCCAAAACCATGTGCCCAAACCTTCATGTTTCTGCTATGCCTCTTTGCTACTACAGAAATAAACAGCATAAAAATCTGTTACTTACAACTATGAAAATTAGTAACCAATAATTTATTGACCAAAGCGTTAAACACTAAAGTTTCAAAAAATGTTAAATTTTTTGCAGATTGTTATCTGTGACAAATTCTTAGACATAGTTAACAAATCTGCATTCTTTTATCCTATAGTCGTATTTTTAAAATAAAAAGCTTATTGACAATTTTCCAGAAAACTATGGGCTGGCTTAATGGTTTTAAAATTGTTTCTCATAATTTCCTTCAGTAACTACACCCTGAGGACACCAAATGGATGTTGTGAATAGATAAAGCCATGGTGGAGGAGAAGGCAGAGTTGTAAGGCATATCTCTCTGGAATGTCAATTTTATTTATAGACTTTTTAAAAGAAAAACAACAAAAAGCACCCATTTGCATGTAGAACAACGTTAGGGAGTAGAATTAGAAATTCACATTAATTTATAGGAAAACACAAGATGGATAAGCCTTACTGACTGTGCCTTCAGACTTCTCACTTGCCCACCAATTCTTCCCCAACCCCACTAAGAATTCATAGTTTGCCTTTGTATGCACTTTAATGGAAAATTTTGCAAAGGACACCTATATTAAAAACATTTTGGCCTGGCGCGGTGGGCTCACACCTGTAATACCAGCACTTTGGGAGGCCGAGGCGGGCGGATCACCTAAGGTCAGGAGTTCAAGACCAGCCTGGCCAACATGGTGAAACCCCGTCTCTAATAAAAATACAAATATTAGCTGGGCGTGGTGGCAGGCGACTGTAATCCTAGCTACTCAGGAGGGTGAGACAGGGAGAATCGCTTGAACCCGGGAGGCAAAGGTTGCTGTGAGCTGAGATCGCGGCTTCGCACTCCAGCCTGGCAATAGAGTGAGACTCTGTCTCAAAAAAAAAAAAAAAAAAAAAAAAAATTTGTACATATTGGCATAATATATTCTGCATTTCTGGCTATGTGGGGTGATCCTGGTCAAGTCACTTAGCTTTTTCACCTCTTCAGCAACCTTGCTTTTTAAAGAAGAAAATACAATAGTATGATTTTCACAAAATAATTAAGACACTAAGCTGTCATGGAAAACTACTGTCTGGGCAGCCCACCTGTCCCTCACAAGGAAATAACAATTGGAAAGATTTGCAGAAAGCATTTTTGGAGCCCAATAAGCTGAGAATTTTGAAACAGACCAAATTAAAGGAAAAACAGGTTGTAAATAACATCCAGCCAATTCCTCCATCAGGCTTCCATTGTGTGCTCCTACTTTCTATCAGAAGCCACTGCAAACTATATACATTTGTGAACATTTAAATTCTAAAAAGTATATGCTTGCTTACCGGTATCACATAAAAATAATTTATGTATACATTTGCATACTTAAAAATACATGTAACTAACATCTACCTGTCGTATGAGGATATTAGTGGGTGGTGTCAGTTTGCTTTTGGCACAGATATGTAGATAAAGAGTCACACCCGTGGTTTTAATCCTTTAAGTACAGGGACTAACTGAACATCTGGAAGTTTTACAGCGCAGGGATTGAAAGTTGCTGAGTTAAAGAAGAAGGCCTCCTATTTTTCAGCACAAAATAAGGCTGACACGATAACATTTAGATAAGCAATTTTTTGTTAATTTTAGAAAACTTATGCTCCAAACAATTCAGGATTTCTGTGTTTGTTGATATTACCTTTTAATGTGACAACCATGACACCATTTTCCAAAACAGATGGATTAGTGTCATTTAAAAAAAATTACTTCACCTAGACAGGTGTTTCCTGTGTATGTTTGACGTGAAATTAAACATAGCTCCAGATGTTCTGTTTGTAGCAAAGCCAGTTAATTTTATTAGAACATTTAATCACAGATCAACAGTGTACTAGAAGGGCAGGGAATGTGAAGCAGAGATTTAACAGGACTTCCTAATGAATTGTGAATTAGTTTATGGAGGGAGATCCAGAAGAATACAGTGCTGCTTATGTGAATCCCATCTTGTATTGATTTGAGTTTGTTATTTTTCTGGAACTCCGATACTATTCATATTTAAGAGCTTCACTAGAATTGTGAAGAAATGTGTGTGTGTGTGTATGTTTGAAATTGACAATGCAATAATTACATAGTTACTTAGTGTGAGTAGAATCTTTTGTTTTTTAAAGTCCAATGTTGTGCTGTTTTGTCAACACTACTTCTTAGGCATGAGCGAGGCTGGAATTCTTTCACGGGCCTCAAAGTGCATTAGGGTGTCGCTGGAATTCACAGCAAATGCTCTGCCTACCACTCACATAGTCAAGAGACAGCAGCTCAGAGTTCTGTTATGCCAGGTTTAAACATCATTAGATGCGTAGTTATTTTTCCTCCAAGATTAGCTATAGATTTCCCATTAATTATAACATCAGGTTGATTCATCATTAATAAAATAAATCTCAGTGAACTGTCACTGATTTCTTGACTAAAATGAAAACAAATGAAGAAAAACCAGTTCCTGTCTTTGTTACACTCTTATAAAATTTGTCTTTGTATCAGCCTGGTCATTTCAGAGGCAGAGCAAAATATTCATAATTTTCTACTTTGAAATATTAGTGTGCCCATATGCACTAATAAAAACTTAAAGCCTTGCTATGATTGATGTTTTTTGTTGGCCCGTCACCTCATTGTATAGAAGTTTGTTTTAATGAGTTTCTCTAATGAATATTTTATATTGCTACTTGGATGAATGGCATATGGTAAATGCAAGGTAAATTACAGCTCTTTAAATAAATATTTTTCATAAATTATTTATTTTGTGATGCCTGTATTGGTAAGATGTCATGTCAGATAAAGATTGGAAAGTATTTACTGTAATACTTATTTGTAACTTGAAGAAGTAAAATTTTTTAATTATTAACAAGCCTCCAATATATCCATGAAACTTACAGCAAAATTAGCATAAACTCTATCACATTACAAATTTGTGTAGACAGCTTCCATACTATAATGCAAAAATAAGATGATCTCTTATGTTTGTAAAACTTTTTACATAATACTATGAAAATAAAGAAGAAAAACTATTTTTATAAGGATAAAAAGGGAACTTGGTAATAACCACATTTAAATGAAATTTAATGTTGAGAATTATCCAATCTCTGAATTATATTTTTAAAAGAAGAATAAAATTATTTTAATGAGTAACCACACAACATTTTTTATAGTATTCCTTATTTTCTTTGGGGATATAGTTGAGTGAATGGATTTTTCTTCTAATAAATATTAATAGCTACTATTTATTGACTGCCTTTTAAACATTATCTCACTAAATACTCAAGATAACCATAAAATTGTGGTTGTATTATTTCTATTTCTACATATAAGAAAATTAAGACTCACATGGCTAGGAAGTAATAAAGATTTGAACCCAGCATAGATTGGCTGCAATGTGTATGGCGTTCCAGCTAAATCAACAGGGTCCAAAAATATTTTATCTCCTACAGAGCAATTAGATATGGGAAAAGCAAATATTCCCTATTCTTACAGTGTCTTATTATTAATAATAGTAACATCTAACACTTAGCAATTACACTGTGGCCGACACTAAGTGCTTTGCCTATATCAATTTATTGACTCCTCACAATAATGCTAAGAGATAGATATTATCATTACACTCACTATACAGATAACAAAAATTAGGCACAAATCATTTAGGAAACTTGCCTAAAGTCACAGAACTTTTAAGTAGCAGAATTAGCATTCAAACTCAGACATTGTGCCGAAGTCTGTGTTCTTAATAATAAAGCCTATCATGTTATACTGAAGCATGTTCATGTGTTTATCTCTCCCCTGAAATTACAAGTTCAGGGGAGAGATTATGCAAGGAGAGAAATTACAAGTTCAGGGGAGACAATTATAAATGTGTCTTATGTGTTACCCCTATACATATAATATTGCTTGGGAAAGAGTAGACACTCAATAAATATTTGTTGGACTCACCAGTATCTATTGTTTACATATATTTTCAAAATTGATTTTCTCAACATTTTAACTCCAAAATGAGAAAAAGTAAGCCAATACTAACAGTTGTGTGCTGAAATTAATCATGTATGGGTCCACCCTTGGTATCCCCAAATTAAATTTGGGGTAAAAAAGAAAATATAATTTATACCACTTGCAGTTTGGCTATACTCATTCTCTAATTTATTTATACATATGTGTTTGTGCAGTCATTGCTTTGTGAGCATTTGAGGTTCTATGCTGAATACCTTAAACACATTAGGATAGAGGATATTAAGTGAGACAAGAAGTCACATTTGGTCCTTAGAATGCTATGCATAACACCAGCTTAAAATAAACATCTTAAAGTAATAAAATATAAAACCATTTCCTTAAAATGGTCAGTAAGGTGAAACATCATTAAAAATTAAATTAGTATGATCCATATGAAATTACTAATATTAAATCACTTTTAACCTACAAAAAATGGCAATTTTATGCGGTTCAACCTAATCGGTAACTGAGTGCCAACTTTTACACCATACTTGGATTACCAGTTTCAGATTACAACACAGTATTCATGTTATGTTAGACTATGCAAGGTGCAATTTAATCTCTGTTTAGTGATCAAAAGGGGCATGAAGATTTTATAGTAATTTTAGAGATATCATTACCAAAAATTTACTTTTTAAAAACTATTGTAAGCATACAATTCAACATTTCCAATTACTCTACTATTGACCTGATTTTAGAAAATAGAAATTTATGCCACATGTTTTTTACCTTTAAAAATTGTTATGGGTACATAATAGCTGTACATATGTATGGTGTACATGTGATATTTTGATATAAGCATATAATGTGTAATGATCAAATCAGGGTAACTGAGACATCTATTACCTCAAATATTTATCATTTCTTTGTATTGGAAACATTCCAAATCCACTCCTCTAGTTATTTTGAAATATACAAGCTGCATGTTTTTTTAGTATTAATGCATAGTCTACTCCCTGCAAGAGCTGAAGTTTTACCTTTTATTGTCTGCAAGTTAATTCATAGACCCAAATGTAAGCACCAGCAATCAAAAACATGTAGTTGGCAACATATTTTGGAACATATTGATTCTAAAATATCTAGAGAAACACAAAGAATTCATCCATATGTTGCTATTTTTTTTCAATTCTGACAGATGGCATACTTGAGAATAAATAAAAACAAATGTCCAAAATCAGAAGAGTTCTTATATCTTAATTGCAGCTAACAATATAAATGTAAAATATTAATTTATTTAGATTTAAATTGAGATGCAAGGAAAATACAACGGATTGTCACTGATTATGAAAAGTGGGGAAAAGAAGCAAAGTGAAGGCTGCAGCACTTTAAGATTCACATTTACCTTCCTGTTCAGTGGAAAAGATGTCAATAGTTTTGTGTTGGACTCAGACTAGCCACTCTGGTAAGTCATGTTTGAAAAGCTTCATTGAGATGCCACTTTCACTTCTCTGAAAACAACTTTGCAAAATACTTTTGCCTTCTATGCTATTTATTACCAGAGATTTTTTATTTCTCTTACCAAATTTTTATTTAATATTATTTTATTGTTGTCCCAATGATCACATACTAAGATAAAATGTACATAAATATAATGACTAGCAAAGCAATTGATATTTGTGTATTATGTGAGCCCTACTTGAGAGGTAGGACATTTTTCAAATGACTTGAAAATGTTTTAAAATGATTATTTCTAATAACTATGTTGAAAGTGTTGGTACCCATTATACAGAAACAGATGACGATGAACTCCAAAACTAGCAGCTGGAAAACCAAATAGACACTATATGCCTGTGAAAGCAGGCAGAAAGGCTATCAAACAGGGCAGAAATAAGGAGTAACTACTGCCAAGATCTCTCACCCTTTCAACCTGTTCTCTCCTTCCAGAACCACAATCAGCCCTTCCCTTCTTGCCACATTTGAAACTGAAAGAGAAAATGTTGGCAGACTACAGTGAACAGAGGTGGCATCTGTGCTCAGTGAGGAGGGAGGGAAGTGGTATCTGTGGTCAGCACTGCCTCTATCTGAGGCATCATTGAATTCTGAGTCCATAGGGTTGGCTGCAGCAATTTACTGCTTTGATGCAGGAGTGCAGGGGTTTGGGGCTTGCAGGAAATAACCATAAGAATGAACATACATATTCTATATGATATCACAGGCATTATTATATTATATATACCTATATATTGTATATACTATCACAGACATACGTTACACATATAGAGAATATATATTTTTATGAGTGAATAATATATATTATACATAATAGAAATAAATATATTAATGCTAAGTGACCAAAGATCCAAATTTTGGAAATTAAAACGTATGGTTTATTCCATAGACTAGATGGATTGGGGATGTCAAAATAAGTGCTTAAGTAAAAGTGCTTAATATCAAATAAAACTGACTTTCTGTAAGTCATCCATATTTACCAAGGAACAGATTATTTGTCTAAATTCCTGGAGTAATACCATGGAATTAATATATAAGTACCTTCTCATAAATTTTACGACTTATTTTTCCAACATCACTACATAACAAAAGAAGCTTTATTTTATAAGTAGAAAATTCTAGCTTGAGACATTTTATATCTTTCAAAAGCAGCCATGGACAAACACGTGGTAAATCTTTGGGAAGGGGGAAGATGGAGAAGGATGTAAATCAAAGCACTTTGACAATCACTGTCTTCAGACTTTCTAAATTATAGTGGTAACTCAATTGTTGAGAGGAGGGGGCAATAAAGAAATTACCTGGGAACTCTTCTCAAATTATAGGCATGCTGTCATTGTCCACACCCTCCCACATCATTCTCCCAGGAAAATATTGTTAATAAAAAGTATCACACATCACCCAGGTGTTTGCTGGGGGCTGGGGGTGTAGGGAACAGGGTAGTAGGTATTGAGAAACCCCAGCAAATCACACTGCAATTCCAAAGACTGTGATTTGCAGGTAAAAGCCATCTCAGAACTTAAACTCTAGGGCAGGGCTTCCTAACCTTGCACTACTGACATTTTAGATGGAATAATTTGTTGCTGTAGGGAGCTGTCCTGTGTGTTGTAAGCTATTTAGCAACATCCCAGCCTTCCACCCTCTAGATACCAGTAGCCCCCTGCCCTCTGCACACAGTCAAGACAATAAAAAATGTCTCCAGACATTGCCAATGTTCTGCTTGGGGGTGTGGGGTGAGGAAGGGATTGCCCTCTGTTGGGAATCACTGAGCTGAAAGTATGTGTGGTATAAACAGGGAGAGAAGTGTTGATTTAAATCAAGCAGGAGACATCTTAATAAGATATATATTCATCACAATTGGTGAACAAGATAATAATTGGGGTGTCATATTCAAGAATAAAAGGGTTAAAAAAACAGCAGCAGTGGATTTTGTCAGTATTGGAAAAAAGCAAGTAAACATAGCTGTGTTATGGTCTACAGTAACTTTGAGAAAAAGGTGCTATTTTTAGGACACAAAGTTTTCTCTCTTGGGAAGGAGAGGAGTGCCAACGTTTCCCTGAAGAACATGCTCTTTGTCAATTAAAAAGTTAAAATTTGCAAAGTCTTTTTTCCCAGCAAAATAGGCTTTATGAAGACATATATCGTCTTTGTGTGGAAACGGATCCCCTTATTGAAAACAGACTTGTCATCACAAGTTACTGGGTCACCGTAAGTTTTTAATGGACCTAGATCTGCAAGGATTGTCAGCCACACTGTGCTCCTTTGCATAATTTCCTTATATTTACCATAAAAAATAGTTTAAAGTATTAATAATTCATTAAAAAATTACTTCTAGAAAATATAAATATGAAACAATGAACAATTTAACCAGAAATTAATAAAATAAAATATAAACACCATTAAGATCTGATTTTCACCAGCTGTTAGATTAGAAAATACCATATTTTATTGAATCTAAGGTACTTTCAATTAAAAGACATAATCACGATTTTATGTCATGGAGAAAGTAAACATGCTGCCAGTTAAACTATTACACGTCATTGGTTATAAGACATATTCAAATTTTGGAGCTGCTAAAAATGGGGGAAAAAAAAGAAGTGCATCTGAGAATCAGTGAAATCTACACTTGTAAAATTGAAACAGTTCAATGTTGTCAAGACTGTGGGAAATAGACTTTCTCCTACAATTTTCGTGGCATTGTAAATTGGTACAGGTTTTTGAAAAGAAATTTGGTTTACCTTATTACCTTGGATTCACATATCCAGGAATCTATCCTACAAAAATGAATATAAACCTATGTAACAAAACTGCATGTTCTGCATATGTAACTCAGAACTTAAAGTATAATTTTTTAAAAAAGGTATAAGAGATATAGAAAATGAAGCATTACATAAAATGGCAGGTTTTCTTTTTCTTTTTTTTTTTTTTTTTTGACTGAGTCTTGCTCTGTCACTCAGGTTGGAGTGCAGTGGCGTGATCTTGGCTCACTGCAACCTCTGCCTCTTGGGTTCCAGCAATCCTGCCTCAGCCTCCCAAGTAGCTGGGACTACAGGCGCACACCACCACACCTGGCTAATTTTTGTATTTTTGGTAGAGACGGCATTTCACCATATTGGCCAGGCTGCTCTTGAACTCCTGACTTCAAGTGATCCACCTGCCTCGATCTCCCAAAGTGCTGGGATTACAGGCATGAGCCACTGTGCCCAGCCCATAAAATGTTTTTTTAAAAATTAGAAACAACATCAATGTCCACCAATAGGTAAGAGGATATAAACATTTTAACATACTAAATTCTAATTTTAAGCAGTCATTAAAAAACAAGGTGGATAGCTGGGCATGGTGGCTCACGGCTATAATCCCAACACTTTGGGAGGCAGAGACAGGTGGATCACTTGAGGCCAGGAGTTTGAGAACTTCCTGGCCAACACAGCAAAACCCCATCTCTACTAAAAATACATAAAATTAACTGGGTGTGATAGTGCATGCCCATAATCCCAGCTACTCAGGAAATTGAGGCATGAAAATCACTGGAACCTAGGAGGTGGAGGTTGCAATGAGCCAAGATTATGCCACTGCACTTCAGCTTGAGCGACGGAGTGGGACTGTCTAAAAAATAAATAAATAAATAAAAATAAGGTGGATGCAAACATATAACTTTGGGAAAATGTTATCAATGCTAAACATAAGCAAGGAATAGAAAAGGGATATCACAAAATTCCAATTTTTTTGTAAAGACAATTTTTAAAACCATCTAATTTTTTAACAGTTGTTACTTTTAGAAGATTGAAGGAAAGATGTTTACTTTTTACTCTTTTAACAGTTGTTACTTTTAGAAGATTGAAGGAAAGATGTTTACTTTTTACTCATATGCTTCTCTATTTTTAAAAATATGTTAATTTTATGACAATAATTATAAAGGAAGTCAAGTGCAAGAGGAGGGGCGGAAGAGTGAGTATAGTATGCTACCATTTAACTAAGTAGGTGATCATCTCTACACGTATATGCCGTATAATTGTGGAGCATCTCTTGAAGGAACTCAGAATGTAGTAATAATGCTGGCCATTGTGTTGGAAAAATAGGAGGACTAGAAAACAGCAGTGAAAATGAGGTTTTTTTGTACATATTTTAATATACTTTTTAACATTTTTACTGTTTATATCCATTACCTATTTAAAAACAAAACAAGTAAAAATTTTAAATATTTTTCATTTTGTTTTAAAATGTGTTTACTTATCATCTGGCATTTATATGTCTAGTTATGTAACTTCACATATTTTAATGCTTGCTCTTCTATCTGGAGTTTATATGGTTGGAGAAGAACACAGAAGTTATAAACAAGTTTAGCGAGAGCAATGTTGCAATGTCTAGACTCTAGCACCTGGGTTGCAATCCATTAACATTTTTCATCAGTGTGACCTAGGGCAAGTCTCTTTCTATGTGCCAGATACTGCTTTAAACATTTCACATATACTAACTTTTCTTAGTCCTTATTACAATGGTCAGTCTTGTTATTATCGTGATTTTAAAGATGAGGAAACAGAGGCACTACCAGAACTCAAAGTCTCCCACAACATATTGTAAGAAAAGCTGGAAATGTGAGATGAAGAAAGCAAGTGCTATTTCCATCTGGAATGGTTCCTAGTCCGTGGAGACTCTGGCTTATCTTATCTTCTACGAAGGAAGTTCTGAGCCTTGGTGTGTGGTAGGGATTGAGTAAGTGTGTTGAATGAGTGCCTGCCAAGGGCCCAGTTTTACCCAGAACCCGGAGGAAAGGACAAGATTTAAGAGAGTGGCTAATATCTGAACAACTAGACTTGATTTAGGTCTATGGTTGTTTCAGGAAGTATCTCAGCACCTGTTTTATTAACTGAGGATAGGTGACCTCATTGATGTATATGGGCCAAAGTCCTGGGGCTGTGGAACTGGTTGAGGTGGGAGAATCCATTTATCTTCTAAAAAAGTTTGTTTCAATCCAAGCTCCTGATTGTGTTTTAAGCATTGTAGTTGCATCATTAGCAAGTAAAGACCACTTGCATTCATTTGGCAGCTTCATTAGTCTTCCAATAATTCTTCGAGATAAAATTTGTTATTCCAGTGTAGATGCCCATAAACCTAAAACACTGAAAGACTGACTAACTTCCCCAACTCAGCACCAAGATTCGAAACCTCCTCCACCTGGCTACAAAGCCAGTGCATCTGTGCAGAATCATGTGACCCAGGAATGCTAATCCAACTCCTAAGATGCCTCACGTGGTTCCCAGATTATAGCTAGAGTGGGTTATATCTAGATCATCTAGGACATGTATTAATGCAGATTCCAAGCCTCATCTCAAAATTGCTGAATCAATCTTCCTGGGACTGAGGCCCATAATCATTATTTACACCAAGCTGCGCTCCACAGGCATAAACTACTAAAATGACTACAACTTCCAGGAAAATATTATTATTTTCTCATGGTTTATATTTATTAATGATACACATACATAACATTTTATATGCACACATAAAATTATGAGTATATATGTTATACTTACTTAACTATATTCCATAATTATAATTACAAATATAGAAAAAATATGCCTAATTGCACTTTTTGAAACAAGAATTACAGAATTTGTGCATTATATCAGGTAGATAGGTTCATTTTGCAGCATATCAAAAACTTATTAGACAATACAATACATTAGGAAAAAGTAAAAATAACACTTTAGGTGGAAATGTTTGTATTTTATTCTGCACTGCTTTGTATATTTCTGTGATGGACCAGGAAAATGCAGAAGTGATTTACCATGTAGCCACAGCTTGGTCATTTGAGTATCTTTATTTCCACCAGTCAGTTAAAATATTATGCGAACAATACTTTGAAAAATAATCTGTAAACACTGAAATACATATCATGCCTTAACAAATACCAAATTTCCTCTTTAGAATGCCTCTCATAGGCCTTGCAGAGACCTGCATACTTCCCTCTGAAAGCTTTACATTGGTTCCGCAACAGCCCCTCACATCTATAGCTGAGCTTTGTGCGTGTCAAATTCAAAGTATCACTGAAAATTAGATAATTGCATTGAGTTGCCATAAATTGTGCATTTAAAAAAAAATCCTGTTTTTTTAAAGAGTATTTTGAGTCCAACAGCTCCCTTTAATGCCTCTGGACAGTATTTTCAGAACTCATTTGTTTGAGGGGTTTTTAATCTGAGGACATTGAAAAGTTACACCCGCTGTGCTGTCGTCAATCACGCCAGGAGGAAAAATAGTGGCATGATTTGTTATCTGTTATTCCCCTTACTGTGGTGACTGTCTCCCAGTGCCAGCTCTGTCCTTAAGGCCATCACTTATAGGGACCACTGTCTGTCAAAACCACAGCCAACTTTGAGAGCTGCCTTTGTTGGAGCAGACAAATGAGTATGACCTTTAACAATAAAATAGGCACCCACTGAGAAAGATGAAACAGCAGCTGAAATTAAGAACACCATATAGCCATTTCAAACACTTGAGAAAAGTTAGAAGTAGAACTAAAACTTAATTATAAGAGTAAATGTGGGTAGACATTGTCAATAATGAAACAGACATGGTCAGAATTATCGATTTGACATCTGGACTAAAACTTCATCCAGGAATCATCCTACCTTTCATTAATTATAAATGGTATTGATGGGGTTTATTTAAAAGGGGGCGGGGGATTAAATTATGGTAGCTAAAGATTTATCAAGTGGTGATTTTTTCCAGTGGATGCAAGAGATGTGCAATTTGTTTATGAATATTCTAGAAGGGTATAGAAAAAAATGAGAATACACGAAATCTTTGATTTACACTAATAGCTGCTTCAAACGATTTGAAGCAAAGTGCTTCTGCCTGGATTCGTATTGGCTGTGAATTGGCCATTGATATTTTGTAGTGTTTCAGAGCTTAGTGTAAGCATTCCAGGCATTGCATTGTAAAGACCACAGCACAGTTTGTGGTTTGAAAGGCTCTTGTAACCCAACCTGGCAAGTGGTCAGTGGAGACTACATTTCACAGAGAACACAAATCAATCTTATTGAGCACTTTTCAAGTAATATAATATTCTGCCTGTGACAATAATGAAATTAGTCTATGGATTTTTTTATATATTGAAATGTCATTTAAATATTTGATGAAATACAGTACTTTATAAATATGCACATTGTGTGGGTTTTGTAATAATAATTTTAATGATTTTTATAGAGAAATCATTGAGAATAATTTCAGAAAATCCCTCTTATTCAAAATTAGTTATATTTGTTAATTCAGCAATACAGTGTATATGTTTGAAGTAGTTAAAGAGTTCATGGATTTCCCACCTACGATTCTATCAGCTCTTCTGTAGTATATACATTTAGGTTACTCACCTGTGTTTCCAGTTCTTCTCTTCCTTCAGTTTATGGTGGGGGTGGAAGGGAGTGGTCACTGAACTTCCCCATCCCCTTGATATTCTTTGGCCAATGAAACATGAGTGGAAGTGATGTATTATTTCCAAGTGAATGCATTCATTTATCCGTGGGAGACTCCAAGCTGTCTCTTCCCTTACTATGGAGATAAAGGAGAAAATCTATGTTGAGATTTTGGGTAACTTGGATCACTAAGAATGGAAGACAGATGCCTGCAGGGTCCCCAGGGCTTCTGTGAAGGAGAAATAAGCAAAGTATGTTCAAATACATTGAGATTTGGGAGTTGCTTGTTACTACAGCATAAATAATCTTGCTTATCCTGACTAATATATTCTAAATGTTTTTTAAAATTTCTAAACTACTAAAATGCAATGATATCATGACTTCTCCTATACGACCTATTTGCATATGTACATATGTGCGTGTGATTATTTTAACATGAGATATTAGATCCTGTGTGTAACTTTTCTACATTCCTGACAACTAAGTTCCTAGCATCATTTATGTGTGTACTTTATGAGTTTAACTTGAGTTGGTTCACCCCATAACTCTTCTAGCCCAAAATACAATCACAATACTTTTCAAAAAAGAAAGGATCTAAGGTCTGGGTTCTAATCCTAGAATTGGCTGCACCTGTAATAAGTCCAGGGCTCACAATATAACCTTGAGTACAGAGGTGTACATCATCAAAAGTCCATAGAATTTTTTTATAATCAAAAGCCTACATCAATGTAAAGGCCCAAGTTTTTAATAGGTTTGGAGTTTCAATTGTAACCCCACTCTGAAGTGGTTATCCTTTCAGTGTAGGGTTAAAAAGCTTTGACAAAGCACTGCAGGGAACATTGGATTGCCCTCACCTACATTGTACCTAGCTTGGGATGGATAAATACAGTCTTATTCTCTAATGTTCCCGACTGTCTCTAGGAACACTAAATTTTAAGAGAGAAAAACATGAATCCTGTATTTCAAGAGAGGTGGAACTAAGCCATTGTTAACTCCCCTTAAAAAGGATATTCAGTGGCTAGTTCAGATTGCCCCTGAGACACCTAAAGCTGCATTAAGTACTTGTGAAAGTGAAAATCCACTGGGAACCCAATTCCAGTGTTTAAACCTCAGCATGAATAGTAGAGTTCCTAGCAGGGTGCACTTTTACATGTCTTTATAAGCAGATTCAAAACTTACTGTATGCAGTCAGGCTACACTATTTCTATTAACCTAACGCTGACCATAGTCTTCAGTAAAATGAGCAATCCAAATCTCAAACATTATGTAATCTTTATAAAATTAGAGAGAAAAGGCTGAAGAGTATCTGAAAATCCGGAATCTATACATTATATACCATTTAGTTAATATTTGAACCATAAAATATTAAAGAGTTAAGCACATAAAATCTCTAGGTTCCTATCTTCCTACCAAATATGGCATAATATAAATCCTCCAAATTTATTTTAAAATATAGTGACATTGGATTTTGAGTAGATCATTTATATTTTTAATAAATACTTCCCTCAGATAGGTACTTTATAAATGTACAACTTGATAGAATTGTATACAATGTATAAATAACCATTTGGTAGCATAAAATGGTTCAGAATTTACTTAGTACGTAATATATAAAATATGGGACTACATAATTTTAAGTTAATAGTATAGATGCACATATATTTATTTTAAAACACCTGTCTAAAGGTAACCAAACTTTGAAGATTTGAATTATTTGCCCTGAAAAGTAGAAAGACTTAAGCATCCTTCCTTAATGCCATACTTGTTCTCCATATTTTAAGCTTATATTTGAACAATCTAACAACTATTTTACTAGCAACTACTGAGAAATTTGCATTTCATTCAATATCGCTTAGCAAATGTGTGTTCTGCTTTAAAGTCAGTTTTAAACACAGCATCTTGATTTCTATTTGACAGTAGAAGGCCAATCATGAGATATTTTAGATCCTATTAAAAATTTTCAGGTCAAGCGCAGGTGATGGAAAAATAATCACTACAGGATCTTTATTGTGTATGATGGGAGCACAAATAAACTTTGCATCCCTACTCCCAAGTTGTTCAGATTTGATTGAAACCTAACGGGTGAGCTTATGTATTGATTTTCACATGTAAGCAAAGAGGTAAAATAACCCCAGCTCATTAAATGTACCAGTGTGGTGGATGACTTGGCATCTTTTATCTTCTGACAATAAAATTAGCTAAATGTTAGACATATGGTATGGTTGTTAATGGGAGAACAGCACAACTAGATGTGCCCACCCTATGGGCCCCTGTTTCTTAACTATTCAAGACTCTACATATTGATTCTTACACTTCAACATTTCCCACTTGCTGAAGGGACATTTGCTTTTAACCAGGGTCTTGAACACCTTCCTTTATTTTCTAATAGTCACACCACTTTCAAAGTTTGGTAAATGATTACTAAATTTGTTGTTTGGACACAAAAATTCTTTTTTGGAAAAAAGGATCTATAAAAACTTTATGAATGGAAGTAATTTATAGCTTGTGTGTGAAAGGTAAATGCTATGAATCTACATTTCACATCTAGCCATTAAGGATACAGGTTTGGATTTGATTTTTTTAATGTACTATCAAAAAATAACAAAAACTGCCCGTTTATATAAAAATGAATTATTGAGATCATTGTCCCACAAGGACCATATTCAGGGAATGCTTCCTCTCTCCCTAAAGTGTTCCTACATTTTTGTGTGGTGTGTGTGTGTGTGTGTGTGAGGTCTTTATATCTGTCGCCATCCTATAGTAGCTTTTTTAAAACGTTATACTTAAGTCACACACTTCAAAGATGGCCAAAGATTAGATAGAAAAATATTATTTGAAACAATATTAAATGAAAAATATGAGATTACTGAATAAAAGCTCATATCACAAATTATTTTGAAGATTTAAAGATATTTTAAAGTTTAAAATAGGCATTTATATCTCTAAATCACAGTTTATCCTCTTTAAATAATATGCATATATGTGTGTTTGCATGTGTGTGTGCATGTATAGATTATTGATAGATATATGTTTAATGTAAAGATATAAGACAAAAGAGGATTTCAATAATAGTATTTTTACTTTTCTTTTAAATTTATGAAGACTTCTTTAGGAAGTTGTTTACCTTCGTAATCATAGACTTAACATTTTCATTTCACTTCCCTATCATCTATCTATCCAATATGATTCCCTCCTCTTCTTATCTTACCCTACTCTCAAATAAATGCTCCAATATACTGCTACATTAACAAGGTGATTATTACAAAGTTATGTACGAACTGCATTAAAAGGCATGAATGAGTCCATGTAGAGCATATCTGAGATATCAGATACACCTGAAAAATGTAAGTATAAAGGAATTTTCAATGAAATATAAAGTGACTATAGGGAAGCCCTGTAGGTAGACAAAAATAATATAAAAACGCAACTCTTTCTATTTCAAGGATTTGCTTTATCTTTTTTGCTTCTGTCCTACCCCTTTCACAACCATAAGCCAGCCCTTATTTCTGTCCTAGGTGACCTGAGTTGTGCTTATAACCATGGCACTATTCTGCAAGGAACCTGCTCTGAGGCTTCCTTGCATAATCTTTAGGATGAATTCCACAGTGTAGTAGTCACAGTGACAAAACCCATGTTCTCCCATGTTGGAGAGAAGCATCTGATTAGATGTTGGGACTTCAGGCAGAGACTGCTGTCTTCCTAATACTGTAATTTTGGACAAGAAGTTAACTCCTGGTACTTAGAAAACAAATGATTTTAAAAATAACTTCAAGCTCTAAAACTCTGATCCTGCTCAACAACCAATGCTTAAAGAATCACAGAATCTCAGAGTTCAAAGGAACCTTCAACGATACTTTTAACACCTTTAACACATCACTAAAATACAGAGGAGAGACCCAGAAGACCTAATAAGACCATTGCCGTCACTACAAAGGTCAGATAATGGCAAACTCAATCTTTTTCACCACCAGATTAAATGAGTCAATCAGGCTCATGATAAAACATTATTTTTAAAAGTTAGATACATTATTTTGTTTGCTCTGAAAATATTGACCAGAATAACAATCACAATTGACTTTTTAATGGAGAAAGAAATATAGAAAATTTGGACACATCTGTTAACTACTAGTTATAGGAAATGTATTAGATAAAGAAGTATTGAAAGTCCTTTATCCAATTCTTACAGATTCAGCCTAGAAACTACAACTAGCAGCAAATATTTCATTCTCCTTCCCTTTGGTCATCTTTGGCAAGTTCTAACTCTTAAATTTAACCCTATTCTTAAAAAAAAACTATTACAGGATTGGCTTAAAATATAGACAAAATGACAATAAAGGGCCATAAACTACAGCTTAATATTGAAAACACAGCCTCAAAGAACATGCTCATTGTTTTAAAACATCAACCATTTTAGTTTGAAATTTGGAAAAGGAACAGAACCTTTTCAGCCCCTGCATTGACTTTAGAATTGTATCATTTTTAAGCATGCTTAACGTCCCATGGAGAATCCGTTAATTATTTAGATCCAGGTTAAGTATGGGAAAAGGAGCTTGTTGCTATTGTCCTGAAAACCATTGAAACAAGTTACAAATTTGCATGTGGTTGAAGCACTCTTTGCTTATAGAATTAATTTATTTTAGTACACGTAATGAACCTTGCTCTTTTCCAAAAATAATTTGAATCAGTACTTACAGAGAAGCAATTTTTAATCATTTTGGGGGAGAGGAGTGGGTTATAGACTCCACTGAGAAACTGATGAAGTGCACTTTCACCTAGAGATACTATCTAGAATTTCAAAAAGTTTGCCATTTTCTGAACCTCATTCATTAACTACATATAAGTGACAAAAATTATTTTTGAAATCTGCCTCCAGTATTACATGATTTACATGTATTTATGGAATTAAGTCAATGAATTAATCATCATAAGATGTTTACAGAAACTTCAACAGGTAGGGTTCAATTAAGAATAATTTATATTATCATTAATACATTATTTTACTTTCTTTTTGGAGGGAGTAGAAAAGGATTCTCTTTAAGATTTTACTGACATTGCATTAAATCTATACAGCAGTTTGGGTAAAATTGTTATTTTTAAAATATTTAATTTTCTGATCAGTGTGTATACAATCACTCTCCATTGATTTAGATTTTCCTTAATTTTCTTTTGCAATATTTGGTAGTTTAAGGAAAAAGTTTTGCAGTTTTTTCATTAATTTTTTAACTTTTATTTCAGGTTCAAGGGAACATGCACAGGTTTGTTATATAGGTAAATTGCATGTCACAGGGGTTTGGTATACAGATTAATAAGCATAGTACCCAACAGATAGTTTTTCAGTCCTCTTCCTCCTCCCTTCCTTTACCCTCTAGTAGGTGCCCATGTCTGTTGTTCATATCTTTGTGTCCATATGTACTCAATGTTTAGCTCCCATTTATAAGTGAGAACATGTGGTATTTTGTTTTCCATTCCTGCGTTAGTTTGCTTAGGTTAATGGCCTCTAGCTCCATCAAAGTTGCTGCAAAGGACATGATCTCATTCTTTTTTATGGCTGTGTAGTATTCCATGGTGTATATGTACTAAATTTTTTAAATCCAGCCTACCATTGATAGACATTTAGGTTGACTCCATGTCATTCCTATTGTGAATAATACTGTGATTAACATACATGTGCATGTGTCTTTACAGTAGACTATTCCTTTAAGTATACATCCAATAATAGGATTACTGGGTTGAATAATTTTTGCTCTGAGTTTTTTGAGATATTGCCAAACTACTTTCCATAATAACGAAACTAATTTACATTTCCACTAGCAGTGTATAAGCATCCCTCTTTCTCCACAAACTTGCCAAAATCTGTTACTTTTTGACTTTTTAATAATAGCAATTTGACTAGTGTGCAATGGTGTCTCATTGTGGTTTGATTTGCATTTCTCCAAGGAATAGTGATGCTGAGGATTTTTTCATATGCTTTTTGGCCACATATATGTCTTATTTTGAAGTGTCTCTTCATGTATTTGCCCACTTTTTAGTGGGGTTGGTTTTTGCTTGGACATTTGTTTCATGTTCTTTATAGATTCTACATGTTAGACTTTGTTGGATTCATAGTTTGCAAGTATTTTCTCCCATTCTGTAGGTTGTCTGTTTATTATGTTGGCAGTTTCTTTTGCTGTGCAGAAGCTCTTTAGTTCAGTTAGGTCCCAATTGTCAATTTTTGTTTTTGTTGTGTTTTTTTTTTGAAAACTTAGTCATAAATTCTTTGCCCAGGACAATGTCTAGAAGAGTATTTCTTAGGTTTTCCTCCAGGATTTTTATAATTTGAAGTCTTACATTTAAGTCTTTAATCCACCTTGTTAATTTTTATATATGATGAGAGTCCTTTCCCTATTGCTGTCAACAAATTCAACTTTGTTGAAGATCAGATGGTTTTAAGTATGCGGTATTATTTGTGGGCTCTTTACCCTGTTCAATTGGTCTATGTGAGTGTTTTTATATGAGTACCATGTTGTTTTGGTAGCCTTGTAGTATAGTTTGAAGTTGAATAATGTCATGCCTTCAGCTTTGTCCTTATTTCTTAGGATGGCCTTAGCTATTTGGTCTCTTTTTTCATTCCCTACAAATCTTAAAATAGTTTTTTTTTGTACTAATTCTGTGAAGAATATCATTGGTAGTTTAAAAAGAATAGCAATGCATCTACAAATCGCTTTGGGTAACATGGCCATTTTAAAATATTGATTCTTCTTATCCGTAAGCATGGAATGTTTTTCCATGTGTTGTGTCATCTTTGATTTCTTTCAGCAGTGTTTTGCAATTCTCCTTGTAGAGATCTTTCACTTCCCTGGTAAGTTGTATTTCTAGGTACTTAATCTTTTCATGTCTATTGTGCATGGGATTATGTTCTTGATTTGGTGCTCAGCTTGCATGTTGTTGGTGCATAGAAATGCTAGTTATTTTCATACATTGATTTTGCTTCCTGAAACTTGCTGAAGGTGGTTATTAAATCAAGCACCTTCTTGGCTGAGACTATTGGGTTTTTTAGATAAAATCAGGGAGTCAAGCTATCCCTGTTTACAAATAATATGATTCAGGGAGAGTTTGACTCTCTGATTCTATCTGAAAAAGCCCACAGATTGTATGTAAAAAACCCTGCAAGCTGTTCCTGTTGGCAGATGATATGATTTATAAATAAAATATTTTAAAATAAATATTTCTAAAATCTTTATAAATAAAATCATATCGTCTGCAAACAAGGATAGTTTGAAACACCCTCTTCCAATTTGGATGCTTTTTATTCCTTTCTCATTCCTGATTGCTCTGGTCAGGAATGCCAGTACCATGTTCAATAGGAGTGCGAGAGGGCATCCTTGTCTTGTTCCAGTTGCCAAGGGGAATGCTTTCAGCTTTTGCCCTTTCAGTATTATGTTGGCTGTAGGTTTTTCATAGATAGCTCTTATTATTTTAACGTGTGTTCCTTCAGTGCCTAGTTTATTGAGAGTTTTTAACATGAAGGGATGTTGAACTTTTTCAAAAGCCTTTTCTGCTTCTATTGAGATGATCACGTGCTTTTTATTTTTAGCTCTGTTTATGTGATGAATCATATTCATTAATCTGTGTGTGTTGAATCAACCTTGCATCCTAGGGATAAATTCTACTTGATTATGGTGGATACGTTTTTTGATATACTGCTGGATTCGGTTTGCCAGTATTTTATTGGGGATTTTTGCGTCGATGTTCAGCAAAGTTATTCATCTGATGCTTTCTCTTTTTTTGTGTCTCTGCCAGGTTTTGATTTCCCCTTAATTTCATTATTTACTCAGCAATTATTCAGGAGTAGGTTGTTTAATTAATGTGGAATTGTATGAATTGCGGAATTTTCTTAATATTGATTTCTATTTTTATTGTACTGTGGTCCTAGAATGTGTTTGGTATGTTTGCAGTTTTGTTTTGTTTTGTTTTGTTTTCAATTTGCTGAGGATCTTCTTGTGGCTGACTGTGTGGTCGATTGTAGAGCATGTGTTATGTGCAGATAAGAAGAATATATATTTTGTTTTGGGGTGGAGCGTTCTATAGATGTCTATTAGGTCCGTTGAGTCCAGTGTCAAGTTCAGGTCCTGAATACCTTTGTTAGTTTTCTGCCTCCGTGATCTGTCTAACATGGTCAGTGGGGTGTTGAAGTATCCTACCATTATTGTGTGGTTATCTAAGTCTCTTTGTAAGTCTCTAAGAGCTTTCTTTATGAATTTGAGTGCTTCTCTGTTGGGTGCATATATATTTAGGAAAGTTAGGTCTTCTTATTGAATTGAACTCTTGACCATTATGTAATTCTCTTCTTTGTCTTTTTTGATCTTTGTCACTTAAAAGTCTGTTTTGTCTGAAATTAGAATACCAACTCCTGCTTCTTTTCTGTTTTCCATTCATTTGACAGATTTTTCTCCACTCCTTTACTTTGAGCCTATGGGGTCACTGCATGTGAGACAGGTCTCTTGAAGACCACACATACTGTTAGGTCTTGCTTCTTTGTCCAATTTGCCATTTATTTAATTGAGGCACTTAGCCTATTTACATTCAAGGATAGTATTGATATGTTTGGATTTGATTCTGTGAATCATGTTGTTAGTTGCTTATTATACAGATGTATTTGTGTGATTGGCATGTAGTGTCACTGGTTTATATATGTAAATGTGTTTTTGTAGTGGCTGGTAATAGTCTCACCTTTCCATATTTAGCACTCCCTTCAGGACCTCTTGTAAGGCAGGTCTGATGGTAAAGAATTCCCTTAGCATTTGCTTATCTACAAAGGTTCTTATTTCTCCTTCACTTATGAAGCTTAGTTTGGCTGAATATAAAATTCTTGGTTGGAATTTCCTTTCTGTAGTAATGCTGATTATTTATAGACCTCCAGTCTATTATGGCATGTAGTTTTTCTGCTTAGAGGTTCACTGTTAGCCTGATGAGGGTTCCCTTTGTAGGTTACCTGCCCCTTCTCTCTTGCTGCCTTCAACATTTTCTTTCATTTTGACCTTGGAAACCTGATAACTATCTGTCTTGGAGGTTATCTTCTTGTGTAGTGTTTTGCTGGGGTTCTCTAAATTTCCTGAATTTGATTGTTGGCCTCTCTAGTGAGGTTTGGGAAGTTTTCATGAATGATGTCGTGAAATGTTTTCCAAGTTGCTTGCTTTCTCTCTTTCTCTTATAGGGGTCCCAGTGAGTCATAGATTTGGTCTCTCTACATAATTTCACATTTCTCAGGTTTTGTTCATACTTCTTTATTACTTTTTATGTATTTTTATCTGACTGAGTTATTTTAGTGAACTTGTTTTCAAGTTCTGAGATTGCTTCCTCAATTTGGACGAGTCTCCTGTTAATACTTGCAATTGTAAGTCTGAAATTCTCGAAGTGAGTTTTTCAGCTCTATCAGATAAGTTTGTTTTTTTCTTAAAATGGCCATTTTGTCTTTCATCTCCTGTATTATTTTACGTATTTCTTAGAATTGTTGAATTGGGTTTCAACTTCCTCAGGAATTTTTTTTTTTTTTTTTTGTGATGGAGTCTCGCTTTGTTGCCCAGGCTGGAGTGCAGTGGTGCAATCTCGGCTCACTGCATGCTCTGCCTCCCAGGTTCATGCCATTCTTCTGCCTCAGCCTCCCAAGTAACTGGGGCTACAGGCACCCACCACCACACTCGGCTAATTTTTTGAATTTTTTTTAGTAGAGATGGGATTTCACCATGTCAGCCAGGATGGTCTCTATCTCCTGACCTTGTGATCCGCCCGCCTTGGCCTCCCAAAATGCTGGGATAACAGGCGTGAGCCACTGCACCTGGCCAACTTTCTCCTGAATCTTGATAATGGTTTCAGTCTACATTCTGAATTTTATTTCTGTCATTTCAGCCATTTCAGCCTGGTTAAAAATCATTGCTGGGGAACTAGTGTGGTAATTTGGAGGCAAGATGGCACTCTGCTTTTTGAGCTTCCTGTGTTGTTGTGCTGGTTCCTTCTCATCTTTGTGGGCTGATTTTCTTCAATTTTTGAAGTTGCTGTCCTTTGGATGGGATTTTTTTGCTTTTATTTTCATATCCTTGGTGGGTTGATTGTGGTATAAGGTAGGTTTAGTTAACTGGCTTCATTTCAGTAATATTTTAGAGGGCCAATGCTCAGCTCAGCACTCAGGGCTACATGTTCTCACACTGTGGGGCTGGCAGGCCCTTTGCCTTGTTCTCTGTTTCTGTGAGGTTAGGATCCTGCTGCACTGGAGAGGTCAAGGTGTTCCCAGACTGCTGGCCACAACACTTCAATGGGTGGTACCAGCCAAAGCACTTCTTTGGGTGGTAGCAGCAGGTTCCAGGCTCATTCACAAATGCCAGCAGCAGCAGTAGCATGCAGGTGCATGCTCATGAGATCGGGCCGGGCATGGGCACAGTGCTACCAGCCTCTGTGCAGGCTTTGGCTGTGGGAGCAGTGGTAGCGTGGTGTGAGGTGGAACCACTAGCATCTGTGTGCACATTTGCACTGGCAACAGTCTTGGTGTGGGGAGCAGGGCACTGGTAAGTGCAGGGCTGACAGCCTCTGTGCACAGGTGTGCTCTGGCCGCAATGACAATGCAGGGCCATTGGCCTTTGTGCATGCATTTGCACCAGCAACAATGGTGGTGCAGGGCAGGGGAGTGGACCCACTAGTCTCCATGTGCATGTTTGTACCAGCAATGTTGGCATGGTGAGGGAGAGAGCAGGGTGTGCTTATACCATCAGCAGTGACACAGTGGGTGCACACACACACAGGAACCTGTTGGGGAGGAGAGGCGAGGTCCACTTGTGCACACATACACCAGCAAAGCAATGGGGGCCATGGTTGAGTGTGTGCCAGCAAAGAGGCATGAGAGAGGCTGCTGTGGGAGGAGGGTGTGAGTGGGCTAGTGCATATTGGTGGAGCTCATGCAGGACCCCAGGAGTCACCCCAATTGGGCATCCAAGGCTGCACTGCAAGCAGGCACAGGCAAGCTAGGACCCTGGGAGAGACCAACAGACAAGGAGGTGCTCAGGTTGGACTGGTCCCATCTCACTGGCAAGAATGCTCTGCTATCTTCAGGTCCAATGATCACCCTAAGGTTAAAAATCTCCTAGGGGAGCATGGTAAGCCTTGAGGGATGGGTATCCCTGGCCATGCTCCACTGCAGATGTTCTCACATCAAACCCTCTGGGCTCTGCCCACGTTGGAGTCTGGCCCCTACCACCTCTCTAAGGAGCTCTCCCTGCCAGCTCAAGTGTCCAGAGGGATTGTGGGGTCTCCTGCTGCCAGGATTCCAGGGGTTCATGGTGAGAACAGGTTTCTCCTTGCCTGCTCAAGTCACCCCTTCCCCAAGAGTCCTTGGGGGCCAGGAATGAGTGTGCAGTAGCCCCACACAGGGTTCCCAGTTTTCTCCCCCTTCAGCCCAGTGCCTATATCCTCCTTCTGTCCACTCTCAATACCTTCCACTTGAAGACCTACTCGGAGTGCACCAGTCTTCCTGATGTCCCAGTCCCTCAGTAGCAGATGTTCCTCCTGGCTGGGTCTAGTCCACCATCTTTCCTCTGTTCCTATATTTTCTTTAAAGACATAAGAAAATTCTTCCCAATCAAATACAAAAAGTCTATTCTAAGTTGAATATGAAAGAATATATATACTACCAGTGGTAAAAGATATTGTCGAGTTTTAACCAAAAACTCATAAATCAAAATACAGTTGGCCCTTAAAGAACACAGGTTTGTACGACATGGGTTTACTTATATATAATTCTCCTCCAGCTCTGCCACCTCTGAGACAGCAAGAACCCCTCCTTTTCCTCCTTCTCCAAAGCTTAATCAACATGAAGATTGTGAGGATGAAGACCTTTAGGACGATCCACTTTCACTTAATGAAATATAAGTAAATATATTTTCACTTTCTTTCAATTTTCTTAATATCATTTTATCTAGCTTACTTCATTGTAAGAATACAGCATACAATTCATATAACATACAAAATATATGTTAATCTACTGTTTATGCTATCAATAAGAATTTCAGTCAACAATAGCCTGTTAGTAGTCAAGTTCAAGGGTTAATTGTAACCACAATAATAACAAAAGCATTTTTTCAGTTTTTAAGATATTCCAGATTTCATCTTCTTAAGAACCTTATGAGGAACATAATACTGTACAAATGTCTCCATTATACAAGTGAGTGAACTAAAGTTTAAAGAAGTTAATGTAGGGGAGTAAAAAATGGCTTCCTTCAACTCTACCAGGTTCCTTGGCTGGAATATGAATTAAATTGATATAAGACATAAGATTAACAAGAGGAAAATATATTTAGTGATGCACGCATGCATGGGAGTTCCACAAAATGAGACTTGAACAAGGATCAGGTGACTAAAGCTTCTATAGCATCCTGGGCTACAGAAAGGAATAGGAATTTGGGGCTTCTGGGAGGTGGTGGCACAAGTCATGGGAGGCTGAGGGGAGGAGTCCTGGTGAATAAATATCTTGTTATGCATATAAAAGTCTCTCAGGTAATGGAAGCTATCAGGATCAGTGCTAGGTGAATAATGGTGGGGGATGGTGTATGAAAGTGAATCCCAGGAGGAAAAAAAAGGTTCTAAAGCAGCCCAGTGCCCCCTAAATGCCCACCATTTTGTTCTTAGTCCTCAGTGCAACCTCTGTTCCAGTTAACACCTAAAGCATGCATGCCCTGGAGCTTGCCTTCAAGTTGTCCTTGTGAAGGTGAAGATGACTGGTTCACTGCTCTAATTGAACGAGGCTACAGTTTCATAACCTGTCTGTACCTCTCCATTGGTATTAATTAATTTATTCAGAATTCTATTTATGAGTTGATGCATGCATTTATTGAGCATCTTCTTAGTAGTAAGGGTCAAAGGCAAAGTCTGTGGGCTCATTATGTAAGTAGATGGACAGTCATGTAAACCACATAATATAGTGGGACAGTACAAGGACAAGATATGTAACAAGAAGCAACAGTAAGGAAAAAAACAATGAACTGGGAGGTGTTGGGGTGGAGAGTCTGGGGAAATTTTTACTAAGGTGTTAGAAACCTTTGAGTTAAAAAAAAGAAAAAAAAAAACTATCACAAAAGACTGCAAAAAGTTCAACCTTGCAAAAGGCCATAATAACCTTACACACAAGAAATTATTCCTTGAGACATCTGCCCAGCAACTGCCTGTCCAGTCTTGGACTGGTTCTACCATAGTTATTTATTGATCCTTGCAGCCAAGAATAATTACCTCAAAAATTATGTAATTCTCTTCATTTTTCCTTTAAAAACTTTTGTCTTCCTTTACCTCCCTGAATACACACATATTTATTATGACATGCCTATTCCTATTGCAATGCCCTATTCTCGAATAAATGTTATTTTCTTTTAGAGAGCCTCTCTCTGTTTGTTATTTAGGTTGACATAAGTTTTGATGGATTATTTAATTCACTTCATTGTATAGATGACAAATGACTAATAAAAATCATTTGTATTTCTTGAAAAAAAAAAAAAAAGAAAGAAACCTTTGAGTTGAGTGTTCAAGATAAACCTAATGTTAACCCAATCTCTGCAGTGCTGCCTGACCCCTATAAACCTCCCAAACTCCACGACGTTTAGCTAGCCTGTAGCATAGTAAAATGTGAGTCTTTGCTTAAAAAGCAAAACGAAGAAATGAATGAATTGGGTTTATGTTTATTTTTGTGGGGACAGTTCCAGCTTTTTACAAAAATGAAGTAAGTGAGCAGGAACGAGTATTTGGGGTAGATCATGGAGATAATGGAAAATATTTTACCCTTCACCCTCTCCCTCCAAAATGTCTGTAGCAGATGCTGTTTAGCAGCAGCCTGATAATTAATATTAATCAGAGTAGTTACTTTTTCTTAACACCGACACCTGACTCACTGTTCTGCTGCCATTTAGCAGCAGACTGATAATTAATATTAACCAAAGTAGCTACTTTTTCTTAACACAGACACCTGACTCAGTGTTCTGCATGTATTAATAATTCTTCAGAATAGGTACTAGTCACCCCATTTTTAGATGTAGTTAAGGACATTTTAATTCAAGGACTTGTCTAGGTCACAGTAAGTCCCTGAGCAAGGATTGATTGGGCCTAACTTCTGTTTCTTGTGCACATGGAGAGGAATCTCCATATTCCTAGCTGTAGCAGCTGGCAACAATGAAATGTGCACTTCCCCTCCACAAGTACAAAAGAAAACCAGAGCCAATGCCATCTAGTTTTGATAAATGTATACTATCTCAGACCAAATATTGCAAAATGCCCTCATTTAAATTAAAAACATGAAACTAATGTCATGTTTAAGCAAGATATTTAGATCTGTTCCCTCTCCCGCCCTGCAATAAAATGAGGGCTGTCATTTATTGTCATTGACAAAATCCTTATATTTCATTAGCAAACAAATAATAAACTGAACTCCTTAGACATGACTTCACATCATAGACATGGTATCTTTGTCTACAAAATTTCTGCATAAAAAGTAGTGAAGAGGGACTCCTTTCCTAAAGGAAACCTAACAACTATTGGTTCATCCACAGTTCCATCAAAGGAGGGAACTTCCTACTGACCAGAAGACCTGAACAGCCTGAGCCCTTTCAACTCCGAGAGAAGAAGCTGCAGATGAAGAGCAAGTAGGATGGTGAAGTGCTTAATCAGTGGCCGGGCAATCAATAAACACCACAGGTCAAATCAGTTGAATTGAATTAAATTGACCCTATATCTTTGGAGAAAGGCCCAAAGACAGACAGAAAGAGAGCAGGCTGGCCAGGCACAGTGGCTCATGTCTGTAATCCTAGCACTTTGGGAGGCCGAGGTGGGTGGATCATCTGAGGTCAGGAGTTCGAGACCAGCCTGGCCAACATGGTGAAACCCTGTCTATACTAAATATACAAAAATTAGCCAGGCGTAGTGGTGGATGTCTGCAATCCCAGCTACTTGGGAGGCTGAGGCAGGAGAATTGCTTGAACTCAGGAGGTGGAGGCTGCAGTGAGCAGCCTGGGCAGCAGAGTGAGACTCCGTCTCTAAAAGAAAAAGAAAAAAGACAGAGAGAGAGAGAGAAAACAGGCTAGGGTTGCACGGGCTTGTAATAGCAAAGGAAATCCAGGAGTTAAGAAATTTTAGATGATAGCTTATAAAAGACCAGTTAGACATGTATGCATCCTCAATATGAGGAGGCTTCAACAGAAAGAAAAAACAGTGTTGTCTGTACATGTATAGTGTTTGCATATACAGAGAATTTTCTGTTCTCTTTTCCTTCTCACTCTGTTTCCCTGTCTATTGGTTATTTTTCTCAGCCAGTAAACTTAATCAGATTTTCTTTTACTATCAAGCCCCCATTCAATTTTATTCTCCTCCTTTCTCAAACTTTATTACTTCTTGTTCTCTGCTCAATATATACTTTCTCATTGCTCTGCTGAACTTACACTATTGACTCCTTAATTGCTTAATTCTCTTATTGTAGAAATAAGAATCTTGATCTACAAACTCAGATGTAAAAGAAATATATCACAATTTAACTTAATACATTGATTCTTTAAATCAACCTAATTCTAGTTATAAGCCAAATCTTACTCAGCTCTTTTTTTTTTAATTATACTTGAAGTTTTAGGGTACATGTGCACAAAGTGCAGCTTAGTTACATATGTATACATGTGCCATGCTGGTGTGCTGCACCCATTAACTCATCATTTAGCATTAGGTATATCTCCTAATGCTATCCCTCCCCCCTCCCCCCACCCCACAACAGTCCCCAGAGTGTGATGTTCCCCTTCCTGTGTCCATGTGTTCTCATTGTTCAATTCCCACCTATGAGTGAGAACATGCGGTGTTTGGATTTTTGCCCTTGAGATAGTTTACTGAGAATGATGATTTCCAATGGAACGGAACAGAGCCCTCAGAAATAACGTCGCATATCTACAACTATCTGATCTTTGACAAACCTGACAAAAACAAGCAATGGTGAAAGGATTCCCTATTTAATAAATGGTGCTGGGAAAACTGGCTAGCCATATGTAGAAAGCTGAAACTGGATCCCTACCTTACGCCTTATACAAAAATTAATTCAAGATGGATTAAAGACTTAAATGTTAGACCTAAAACCATAAAAACCCTAGTAGAAAACCTAGGCAATACCCTTCAGGACATAGGCATGGGCAAGGACTGGACTTCATGTCTGAAACACCAAAAGCAATGGCAACAGAAGACAAAATTGACAAATGGGATCTAATTAAACTCAAGAGCTTCTGCACAGCAAAAGAAACTACCATCAGAGTGAACAGGCAACCTACAAAATGGGAGAAAATTTTTGCAACCTATTCATCTGACAAAGGGCTAATATCCAGAATCTACAATGAACTCAAACAAATTTACAAGAAAAGAACAAACAACCCCCTCAAAAAGTGGGCGAAGGACATGAACAGACACTTCTCAAAAGAAGACATTTATGCAGCCAAAAAACACATGAAAAAATGCTCACCATCACTGGCCATCAGAGAAATGCAAATCAAAACCACAATGAGATACCATCTCACACCAGTTAGAATGGCAATCATTAAAAAGTCAGGAAACAGGTGCTGGAGAGGATGTGGAGAAATAGGAACACTTTTATACTGTTGGTGGGACTGTAAACTAGTTCAACCATTGTGGAAGTCAGTGTGACAATTCCTCAGGGATCTAGAACTAGAAATACCATTTGACCCAGCCATCCCATTACTGGGTATGTACCCAAAGGACTATAAATCATGCTGCTATAAAGACACATGCACACGTATGTTTATTGCGGCACTATTCACAATAGCAAAGACTTGGAACCAACCCAAATGTCCAACAGTGATAGACTGGATTAAGAAAATGTGGCACATATACACCATGGGATACTATGCAGCCATCAAAAATGATGACTTCATGTCCTTTGTAGGGACATGGATGAAATTGGAAATCATCATTCTCAGTAAATTACTCAGCTCTTAAGATAATCAGTCTCCATCTTGCAAGATCCTCCAGGACCTTGCATTGAAGAGACCTTTAAAGTCTTCTCTGACACTGGTTAGAGACAAGCAATTTCATGTTCAAGCTGACATGGAGCTTTTTAGTGCAGATTCTCTGATGCTTTGAAATCATTTACTCCTGGGACCAAGACATCATTTTTGAGAATGAGAATCCTGTACCTAGGGTTCAGCATCTCTGAGTTCATTCATTCTAAAGTGTAGGATTTCCACAGGACACCAAACAAGGCAGGGAGCAGGGTGTGTCTACTGAGGGACTCACCCACTTTCCCCTTTTATGAATAGGGTGGACATGTTCTCATTGTCTCCTTGTCCTCAAAAGACTTCCTCACTTTTGCTCTTATCTATGGTATCTACCATGATCTAGGCTTTCAAAAAAAAAAAAAAACTGTGAGAAACTTCACTTCAAGTGGCTCCTCTTCTTCCCTTAAAACTTGCTAAGACTAGGAATGATACATAGCATTGGCATGTAGAAAAAGAAAGAAAGAATTCTATAAGAATAAAACATTGGCTAATCCCACCATAAGTCATCCTACCACACAACTTATTGAGCACTTTCTTTTTTGTCCAGGTAAACTTGACCTATTTTTTCTGGTCACCCAAAGTCCACAGTTTACATTAGAGTCACTCTAGGTGTAGTACATTCTATGTGTTTGGATAAGTTCTTAAAGACATACGTTCATCATTGTAGTATAATACAGAATAGTTTCACTGTCTAAAAATCCTCTATTCCCCACCTATTTCTTCCTCTTTTCCTTCTAACCCCTAGAAACCACTGGTACTTTTTATGATCTTCCGAGTTTTGCCTTTTACAGAATGTCACGTAGCTGAAATTATACAGCAGATAGCTCTTAAAAAGTGGCTTCTTTTACCTAGAAACATGCATTTAAATTTCCTCCATGTCGTTTCATGGCTTCATAGCTCATTTCTTTTTAGTGCTTAATAATATTCTGTTGTCTGAAATCAACTGTTCACAGTTGATTTATCCATTCGCCTACTAAAAAACATTTTGGTTGCTTTCAAGTTTTGAAAATTTTGACTAAAGCTGTTATACACAACTATGTGCAGGATTTTGTGTGGACATAAGTTTTCAACTCATTTGGGTAAATACCAGGGAGTGCCATTGCTGGATTGTATGAAAATAACATATTTAGTTTTGTCAGAAATTGTCAAACTGTCTTCCAAAGTGGCTATATCATTTCACATTCCCACTAGAAATGAATGAGATTTCCTGTTGCTCCACATCTTCACCAACATATATTATTGTCGGTGTTTTGAGTTTTAACTATTCTAATAGGTATGTAGTGATATCTCATGATTGTTTTAGTTTGCATTTCCTGATGGCATATGATGTGGAGCATCTTCTTACATGTCTATATAACTTTCATATATATATATATATATATTCAGAGTTGTCTGTTAAAGTCTTTGGCCTTGGACCTAATTTTGATGATGAATATGATAGAGCACTCTTTTTTTTTTTTTTAAAGGACTTTGGCCTTTTGGCTTCAATACAAGGGCATTCTCCTGGTATCCCCTAACTATTCTGACATTTTCTTCTCTGTCTCATTTATACTAAATACTTCCCACTGACTCCTTGACTTTTGGTTTTCTCAAGGTTCCCTTCACAGCTTTCCCTGGGAGCACTCACCCACAATTATGGTTTCAACTACCGTTATCTCAATCCCTATATTATCTAACTCAGTAAGTTTTATGCAAATGCTCAAGTTGGAAACATAAGAAATATTTTTGACATCTTTGTCTTCTTCACCCTCACTCCCAAACCTATTTATCAGAATATCTTGCTAACTTTCCAGCTCAATCGGTATACAAATGACTCGTTATCTCACTTTCATAATGTACATTTCCATTGAGAACATTCAACTCTATTACATAAGCATCAAATATAAATCATAGGCAAAATGTTTAATATGTTTCGAGGACCAATATGAAGCCAGTAAGCTAAAGCTAGTAAGGCATGGGCAGAATTCATTTAATATGTTAAGGGTAAGTTAAGTATACAACATATAAAGCATAAGATAAGTAGTTAGCAAGTCAAGTACATATGTATTAAACATATAGAGGAATGGCAGGACCACAAGATACTGAATATTCCTCAGGCACTTGAGACTAAGCCTGAAAGAGGCACTAAAATATTCAAAATGTGCTAAATATACATAACACCTAATAGTCATGAGATCTTAATTCAGTCACCTATTGATTAAACCCATTCTGATGCATGTGACCTTCAACCAAGAAACACATATGAAATTCCTGAATGTTTATCAAACTAATTGGCAAACTGCAACTAACTGCACATACTTATCTTTCAGTGTCTTTGATAGAGGTAGTGCCTGCTATTGATTCAGGGCACCTTCTGTCCATGGTTCACCATCAGCAAGGGAGACTGATGTGGAAGAATGAGAGAGAAAGAGGAAAAGAGAGAGAGAGAGTTAGAGAGAGAGAGAGAGAAGATATAAAAATATTGAATATCCCAAAAATTCAATTGTGTGCTTCTTTACTCAACTTGCTCCCTATTCTAAATGTGTTATTTTATTGTATCACTTTCCTCATAGTTCTTCTTGTGTGGTTTAAAATGGACTTAATGAAGTGGTGATTCAGTTTCCACTGTGAGTCTTTCTATTCCATAACCTCTGGGACAGCTTACCTGTTGGTGTGCTTGAAGGTGATCGTTGCATCAATTTTTTTTTTTACTTAAAACTGTCTTGTATCAATGTCCTAGAGCCTCTCTCATCACTCTTCACTTCAGCTTTCCAGCTTACCTCCGTTACCTCCAATACTATCTGCCCCCATTCATCAATCAAATGGTAGCCAGACTGATCTTCTTAAGATACACTTTGACCATGTTCATTCCAAACACTACTGAACGCTCAGCATGTGCCAAGTATGATGCAAGGTCTAGGGATATAGCAGATATAGCTATCTTCTCTATCACAGGTTTAGCTTTAGTGGCTTTGGGGTAAGGTAGAGTAGATAGTGAGGCTGGATTTACCAGGCAACAAATAAATACTCACATAAGTAATTGAAAATTTCAATTTTAGTATGAGTTATTAAAGAAAGGTAAAGGTTTTAAAACAGGAGTAACAAATAAAGATTGAGAAGAAGATTGGGGAAGATCTCCCTGAGGAAGTGAGCTGATGGGCGAAAGAGTAGGAATTAGCAGGCGGTAAAGAGTGGACAGCCTTCTAGCTGAAGGAATAGCAAATAAGGGAGGCTGAGAGCCTAGAGGAACATAGCCCACTTCAGAGATTGGCAAGAAAGCCACTGGTGCCTTTAATTCATTTTACTAAGAAGCTGAATGGCCTGAGATGAGGTTATAAATCTGGATAGAGATTTATACTTAGGCTGTGGACAATGAAGAAGAAAGTGAATGTTTGCATTTGAGATTTAGCTTATATATTTAAAATTCTACAGAAATCACCAGTGAATAAATATTATGGATGAACCTATTTCTAGCAAGAAGGAAAAAATATTTAAAACAAAAACATTATATTAATTGTGACATATATAGTATGATACAAAGCAAAATAGTTCTCCTTATCATCTCCCCACATGAAGACATTTTTATTTTATGTAAATTTTCATTGTTTGGTTCATCCACTTTAATCTATTGAAGAGGATTCCAAATTGTCTACAGGATTCCACCGTCTCCCTTCTTTAGTCCTTTCCCATTAAAACTAATGACTATTTAAAATCTACAGATCTGGTCCTGCATAAAAATCATAGATGACTCTCCGTTGCTTAAAGAATGCCTTAAATAATTTTAAAAGCTTATTTTCAGGCCAGGCGTGGTGGCTCATGCCTGTAATCCCAGCACTTTGGGAGTCCGAAGTGGGTGGATCACAAGGTCAAGAGATTGAGACCATCCTGGCCAACATGGTGAAACCCCGTCTCCACTAAAAACAAAAAAAATAGCTGGGCATGGTGGAGCACATCTGTAGTCCCAGCTACTTGGGAGGCTGAGGCAGAAGAATTGCTTGAACCTAAGAGGCAGAGGTTGCAGTGAGCCGAGATCACGCCACTGCACTCCAGTCTGGCGACAGAGTGAGACTCCACCTCAAAAAATAAGTAAGTCAGTAAATAAATAAATAAAAGCTTATTTTCAACTTGCAAACGGAAAATATAAAAAGACATGAGAATCTCTGCATAGGAATGTTTTCCTCTAAGCAACTAAATTCTTTTTATTTCCTTTCCCTATAATCTCCATTTCAAATCTGAAAACCCCACACACCCCAATTGTGAATCTTTGATTTATAAAACTGAGAAACTTCCACAATCTAGCTCTAAATTACATTAAAATAGTGTCATCTTCTGCTTCTCTTCACCATGCCATCCTACTCACTTTTTCCAAAAAAAGCACATTAAATTTCATCTTTTATTTCGCCAGAATGATTTCATTCATTTTTTTCTCTTAGTATAAAAAAATCTACTCATCATTAAGTACATAGCAATTGCTAAATTTTTTGACACCTTCCTCATTTTTCTAGGCAAAAATTTTTTCCACATTGTAGTACGTTCTTTTCTCTCTTGTGATGGACTGTGAACGTTTGCCTTCTGTTAAGCTTATTTCTGCCTCTCTGAGAAAAATGTGAACTTTCTGAGGAGGAAGGATATTTGTGGTCTTCCCTAGAGCCTAGTCCATTGCCTGATATATAGTGTGTGTTTGGTTATTTTTATAAACTCTTTTTTTTATCTTAATGTTTTTATTTTATCTCTGTGAGGAGAAAATTTGCGATGGGTCTCTAGCATTTGTGTACTTCTTGTGAGTAGAAGCATGGACTGTCTGCTCTGGAATATCTTTGCAGGGATAGTTGGATAACAAACAGGTGCAAAGTAGAGCTAGTGTCTCTCTCAGAAACAAAAGATCACTCTGTTCACTGTCTGATATAATAATAATGATGTCTCCCTCTGGGGCCAAGATTAGGCAGGCTTACTGCCTCCTATAAAAGATTTGGCTTCCCCAAACTCAGACTGCTCTCCTGGAACACAACCCACTGTGTTCACAGGTATCATCTGACCCTGCTTGCTTTGACTTTTGGGAACTGGAGTTCAAGGAACTGGAACAAAGGCTGAGACTCTGGATGCTGCTATTGCTGTCAGGAATAAAATTCTTTGTCTCTGAGCCTGGAGTCTCAAGTCTTCTGCCAGCTTCTATGAATCCATAGCAGATTAACTTGTTAGTGGATAAGTGGGATAAAATCTCAGACCCTTCATGGTTCTTAACAATGACCAGGCCACCAACTGTCATGCCAGATTCTGTCTCCTTTTGATTTTTATTGGAAATCAACCAAACATTAAGAGCTTTCCTCCAAAAGAGGCAATATTGAAGACAAAAAAAGAGAGAATTTTCCTATGTTCTCATGCCTGGAAATCATTAATCTTTAATCTGTGGGAAAGACTATAAATCAATGGGAACTGACACTTCAAGTTATAAATGAAACTGCCTTAATATTTCAAAGACACTGAACCTAGATGTCTTCCAAAATGTACAGGACTGCTCCAGTGTGTAGAAAGTTTAATTCTAGATTTTTGAACATATATTACTAAAACTATTACTTAGCACTACATTGATGACAAAATAAATACATCTTAGGCTGATAACACGTGTTACATGGGTCATATTCCCATTTTATAAAAAGATAAATGTATGTTGTCAAACCAATTTTTTATTTTTGAAATGATATACTCTTTCTTTATCAATATTCAGCTGACTGCTAATCTACAGAAAGTGTAAATTTTTGAAAAGTAGAAAAGTAGTGTCTTAGTCTGCTTGGGCTGCTGTAACAAAATACCATAGACTGGGTGGTCTAGACAACTGACATTTATTTCTCACAGTTCTGGAGATTTGGAAATCCAAGATCAAGATGCCAGCTGACTCAGCTTAATGTGAGGGCTTCCGTCTTCTCTGGCAGACCCCAATTTTCTTGTTGTTCTTCTCACATGCTAGAAAGAGAGAAAGAGTGCAAGCTCTTTGATCTTTTCTGATAAGGGCACTAATCCCATTATGAGGACCTTTTACCATCATTATCTCACCTAAAATTAATTACCTGCCAAAGGCCCCATCTCAAAATAGAACCACATTGAGGGTTAGGGTTTCAACATATGAATTGTGGGGAGGCACAATTCAGTCCATAGCAAGCAATATACTGCTTATATTAGTAATATTATGCTCCTACAATGAAAGTATTAACATCTCTTCTTGTAAACCTAATCTTTATTGGCAGATAAATCTAAAATGTTGATAACACTAAGTTATAAAAAGTATAAAAAACCTCAGCCTGAACCTACTTCACAGTTCTTTCTTCCTATGGGTCCCACTCAAAACTAGTAGTCACCAGGTATGTAGACTGAAGCAGAATTACCATATGTGATATATGGCCTCCAAAATCCAATGAGGCTCATCAATAATCCATTACTTTCTTAGTTTTAGGGGATGCAAAGTTCATACCTTTCCTTGAATTTCTTAAATTGACAAATTAAAATTGTATATATTTATTGTAATACACCATTAGCTTTTAAATATACATATGTTGTGGAATGGCTCAATCAAGCTAAGTAACATGCGCTTTATCTTCCATACTAATCATTTTTTGTGGTGAGAACACTTAAAATCTACTCTTAGTAATTTTCAAGATATTATATATACATTGTTATTTACTATAGTCACCATGTGTTACAATAGATTTCTTGAGTTTATTCCTTTTGTCTAACTGAAATTTTGTATCCTATGCCCAACATCTTCCCAACTTCCCACCTCCCAGCCCCTGGTAATCACCATTCTACTGTGCCTGGCTTATTTAACTCAATATAATGTTCCTCAGGTTCATCCACATTGTTGCAAATGACAGGATCTCCTTCATTTTTAAGGCTGAATAGTATTCCATTATATATATTATATATTTTTATATAATATTTTATATATATAATATTATAATATATATAACACATATATAATATTATATATATTTATATATATGCGTGTGTAATCTATTGATGGACTCTCAGTTTGAGTCCATAACTTGGCTATTGTGAATAGTGCAGCAATGAACATGGTAGTACAGATATCTCTTTGACATACTAATTTCATTTTATTTGGATATATCCCTAGTAGTTGGATTACTGAATCATTTGGAAATTTTATTTTTATTTTTTTGAGAAATCTCCATACTGTTTTCTATAACGACTGTTTAATTTTATAGGGTATATCAGCAAGGTCCAGAAAAATTTTATCATTCTGGCAAGGTCTTGGATCTTCATGGGGTTATCTCTCCTTCACTTTCATTTACATGCCTTGTTAAGGTATTCAAAATATTTACTAGCTTCTTTTCAACAGGTGATATTAGTATGCCACCAATATGGTGGACTAGCCTAGTGTACTGTGATATGTCAAGTCAATCAGTGTGCCTCTGGTCTATATTTTAACGAATAACAACAGAGTTAGCATATTTCCAAGAAAGTGAGATCTATGTAGAACAATTATACTGAAGTTCTGTCAGGTGGCATCTTTAAGAAGCTGTTTGTTACTCCAGAGAAATAGAACTAATAGAATTTGTGTGTGAAGTGATTTATTATAATTGGCTCATGCATTATGGAGACTGGCAATCTAAATCTGCAATGTGGACCAGCACACTCAAGACCTAGGAAAGCCAGTGGTGTAGATGAAGTCCAAAGGGAGTGTGTTGGAAAATTATTTTGCTCAGGGAAGTGACAGTCAATATTTTTATTCTTTTGGGGTCTTCAACTGATTGGATGAGGCCCGCACACATTATGCAGGGCAATTTTCTCTACTGATTAAAAGGTTAATTTCATCCAAAAATACACTCACAGAAACACTTAGGATAATTTTTCACCAAATATTTGGATATTTCATGATCTGATCAATTTGACGTAAAATGGGTCATCATGGCTGTAATAAAATGTGGAGCAAAAGGATATAAGGTTAGGGAAGAAGATAGTATCCAACATACCTTCTCTTTGGAACTTGGAATCTAATACAGAAATGTAGTAAAAATGGTTAAGTCAAAGCTGACACATAGTGTACAAAGAGTGGAGCAGAGGGTGCAGTCTCCCCCAGTACAGACAAGAGTGTGCATTGTCTATAGAGAATTTAATAACAATAACAAATTGGCTATGATTTGCCCTACTACTATCACTGTGTTCCAGCAATTCTAAACAATTCAAAAATAAAATACTCCTCCTTGAGAAACATCTTTGGTAGATCTAATTTCAAAACAATTGCTGAGGTTCCCATTGAGATTTAATAATATTATATACATGAAAGATTTAAGCCAGAAAAAAATACTTATTCTTTAATAAACAATGTATTCTATGTGGAAGTTAATTCAAAGAAGCCCGGTTAGAAGACCTCCCCTGACTGTGCTGCACATGGTAACTTTGAGACTGTTTGGAACAGTTGGGACTCATTCAAGCTCTCTTCAGATGCTCTTTGTGTCTCCAGTCCCTGTGGTCTTGCATATTCTTGCATTACACCTTTAGATTTCAAATAAACAATGACAGTACAGTGACCCATAAAATAAAAAAATGGAACTTGAATTATTTCAATTTCGTCATTTTAATAATACATACAAACTATTCTCTAAACTATAGAGAATTTACTCTTTTGGAAATATCTGTTACTTTTTTCTTGTTCATTTTTTCTGATTATTATTTTTGATTTAATTTTATTATTATTGAAAATAATAGAAAAGGAAATAAAAATAATGTGCTCTGGGTGTGAAATAAAAGAGAAGAGGATTACAAATTATCTGCCCCAGTATCAAAGGTACTAAGCTGAGAGTATTCTAAGTGCTCGCAACAGTTTTAAAAGAAACAGATGAGAAAAAGAATGGAATTCTAGTTGTGGGGTAAAAGATGAAGCAATTGGGGAATCAATTCAAAAGTTTTAATTTTTAAAGATTTTCTATTTTTGTGGGTATATAGTAGGTGTATATATTTATGGGGTGCATGAGATATACTGATAAAGACATACAATGTAAAATAATCACAACAGGGTAAAGAGAGTGCCCATTGTCTCAAGCATTTATCATTTCTTTGTGTTCCAAACATTCCATTATACTTAGTTATTTTTAAATATACATTTTTTGTTGACTGCAATCACCCTGTTGTGCTATCAAATACTAGATTTTATTTATTCTATCTAATTACATTTTTGTACCCATTAACCATCCTCACATACCCCCTCACCCACTACCTTTCCCAGCCTGTGTAACAATTATTGCACTCTCTATATCCATGAGTTCCATTGTCTTAATTTTTAGCTCCCACCAATGTTTTTCTGTGCCTGGCTTATTTCACTTAACACAATTCTATCCACGTTGTTGCAAATGACAGAATCTCATTCTTTTTAGTGCTGAATAGTATTTCATTGTGTATATGTACCACATTTTCTTTATCCACTCTTCTGTTGATGGACACTTAGGTTGCTTTTGAATCTTGGCTATTGGGAATAGTGTTGTGATAAACACAGAGTGCAGACATCTCTTCAATAGTCTGATTTCCTTTCTTCTGGATATAGCCAGCTGTGGGATTTCTGGATCATAGGGTATTTATATTTTGAGTTTTCTGAGGAACCTTCATACTGTTCTCCATAATGGCTATACTAATTTACATACCCACCTACGGTGTACAGGGTTCCTTTTTCTCCACCTCTTCGCCAGCATTTGTTAGTGTTTGTCCTTTGGATAAAAGCCATTTTGAGGTTGGGCACAGTGGCTTACGCCTTAATCCCAGCACTTTGGGAGGCCAAGGCAGGCGGATCAAGAGGTCAGGAGTTCAAGGCCAGCCTGGCCAACATAGTGAAACCCCGTATCTACTAAAAATTAGCTGGGTGTGGTGGTGGGTGACTGTAATCCCAGCTACTTAGGAGGCTGAGGCAGGAGAATTTCTTGAACCCAGGAGACAAAGTTTGCAGTGAGCCGAGATCTCAACACTGCACTCCAACCCAAGCAACAGTTTGAGACTCTTATCTCAAAAAAAAAAAAAAAAAAGCCATTTTGTCTGGGATGATATTGTATCTTATTGCAATTTTGATTTGCATTTCTATGATGATCAATGATGTTGAGCACCTTTTCATATATCTGTTTGCCATTTGTATGTCTTCTTTTGAGAAATGTCTGTTCAGATCTTTTCCTAATTTTAAAATCAGATTTATTACATTTTTTTAAATTGAGTGGTTTGAGCTCCTTATATATTCTGGTTATTAATCCTTCGTCAGATAGATAGTTTGCAAATATTTTCTCTCATTCTGTGGGTTGTCTCTTCACTTTGTTGATTATTTTCTTTTCCTTGCAGAAGCTTTTCAACTTGATGTGACCCCATTTATCCATTTTTGCATTGGTTGCCTGTGCTTATGGGGTATTACTCAAAAAAGCTTTGTCCAGTCCAACGTCCTGGAGTTTCCCCAATGTTTTATTTTAATAGTTTCATAGTTTAAGATCTTAGATGTAAGTCTTTAGTTCATTTGACTTAATTTTTGTATATGGTGAGAGAGAGTAATCTTGTTTCATTCTTTTGTATGGGTATCCAGTTTTTCTAGCACCATTTATTGAAGAAACTGTCCTTTCCCCAGTGTATGTTCTTGACACCATCGTTTAAAATGAGTTCACTGTAGATGTATAGACTTATTTCTAGGCTCTCTATTCTGTTCCATTGGTATATGTGCCTGTTTTTATGCTAGTATCATGCTGTTTGGTCTACTATTTATCTGTAGTATAATTTGAAGTCAGGTAACATGATTCCTCCAGTTTTGTTCTTTTTGCTCAGAATGGCTTTGGCTATTCTATGTCTTTTGTGGTTCCACATAAATTTTAGGATTTTTTTTTCTATTTCTGTAAAGAATGTCCTTAATATTTGGATAGAGATTGCACTGATCTGTAGACTGCTTTGGGTAGTATGGGGATTTTAACAATACTGATTCTTCCAACTGATGAGTATAGAATATCTTTCCATTTTTCATGTGTCCTCTTCAATTTCTTCCATCAGTGTCTTACAGTTTTCACTGTAGAGAGCTTTCACTTCTTTGGTTAATTCTTGGGTATTTTATTTTATCTTGCTTCTGGGGTATTTTATTTTATCTGCAGCTATTGTAAATTGGATTACTTTCTCGATTTCCTTTTCAGATTATTTGCTGTTGGCATACAGAAATGCTGTAAATGTTTGTATGCTGATTTTATATCCTGCAATTTCACTGAATTTGCTTATCAGTTCTAGCAGTTTTTTCATGGAGTTTTTAGGCTTTTCCAAATATAAGATCATATCATCGGCAAACAAGAAAAATTTGATTTCCTCCTTTCCAATTTGGATGCACGTTGTTTCTTTCTTTTGTCTGATTGTTCTAGCCAGGATCTCCAGTACCAAGTTGAATAACAGTGGTGAAAGTCAGCATCCTTGTCTGACAAATCTTAGAAGAAAGGCTTTAAGTTTTAACCCACTCAGTACGACACTACCTGTGGGGCTGTTGTATATGGTTTTATTGTGTTGAGGTATGTTCTTTCTACACCCAGTTTTTTGAGGGTTTTTGTCATGAAAGGATGTTGAATTTTATAAAATACTTTTTCAGCATTAATTGAATTAATATATGATTTGTATCCTTCATCCTGTTGATATGACCTATCACACTGATTGATTTACATATGTTGACTTATCCTTGCATCCCTGGGATAAATCCCACTTGGTCATGCATGCTGAATGATCTTGTATATGTATTGTTGAATTTGGTCTGCTAGAACTTTGTTGAGGTTTTTGGATCAATGTTCAACAGGGATAATGGCCTGTAGTTTTCTTTTTTTGATGTGTCTTTGTATGGTTTTCATTTCAGAATAATACTGGCCTTGTAGAATGAGTTTGGAAGTATTCTCTCCTCTTCTATTTTTCAGAATAGCTTGAGCAGAATTCATTTTAGTTCTTCTTTAAATGTCTGGTAAAATTCAGCAGTAAAGTCATTGTGTCTCAGGCTTTTCCTTGCTGGAAGACATTTTATTACAGCTTTGGTCTCATTACATGTTATCAATCTGTTCATATTTTGGATGTCTTCATGGTTAAATCTTAGCAGGTTGTATGAGTCTAGAAATTTATCCATTTCTTCTAGGTTTTCCAATTTATTGACATATATTGCTCATAGTAGGCTCTAATAATTCTCTGAATTTCTGTGGTATCAGTTATAATGTATCCTTTTTCATCTCTGATTTTCTTTAATTGGGCCTTCTCTTTTTTTCTTAGTCTGGCTAAAGTTTGTTGATTTTATCTTTTTTAAAAAAAAAAAAACTTTTAGTTTTGTTGATCTTTTGTATTTTTTCTTTCAATTTCATTTCTTTTCTGCTTTGATCTTTATTATTTCTTTTCTTCTGATAATTTGGGCTTTGGTTTGTTCTTGTTTTTCTAGTTCTTTAAGATGCATCGTTAGGTTGTTTAGTTAAGTTTTTCTACTTCTTGATGTAGTTCCTTATTGCTATAAACTTTCTTCTTAGTACTGTTTTTGCTGTATCCTACAGGTTTTGGTATGTTGTGGTTCCATTTTCATTTGTTTCAAGAAATTTTTAAATTTCCTTCTTAATTTTTAATTGACCCACTGGTCATTTGGGAGCATATTGCTTAGTTTCCATGTGTTTGTATGCTTTCCAAAGTTCCTCTTCTTATTGATTTCTAGTTTTATTCCACTGTGGTCAGAGCAGACATTTGTACAATATTTTAATTTTTTAAAAAAAATTTGAAACTTATTTTTGGCCTAAAGTATTTTCTGTCCTTGAGAATGATCCATGTGCTAGGAAAAGAGTGTGCATTCTGCAGCTGTTGGATGAAATGTTCTGTAAATATCTATTTGGTCCATTTGGTCTATAGTACAGATTAATTCCAACATTTCCTTATTGATTTTCTGTCTGGAATGTCTGTCCAGTAATGCAAGTTGGGTGTTGAAGTCTCCAGCTATTATTATATTGGGATCTATCTCTCTCTTTAGCTCTAATATTTGCTTTATATATCTGAGTGCTACAGTGTTGGGTGCATATATATTTAAAGTTGATATACCCTCTTGATCATTATATAATGATATCTTCATCATTATATAATGACCTTCTTTGTTTCTTTTTGTAGAATTGTCTGAAATCTATTTTGTTTTCTATAAGTATAGCTACTCCTGCTTTTTTTTTTTTTTTTCAACTGCAAGGAATAACTTTTTCCATTCGTTTCTTTTCAGTTGTGTGTTTCTTTATAGGTGAAGTGTGTTTCTTGCAAGGAATGGACTGTTGGGTCTTATATATATTTTTTTATTCATTCAGCCTCTCTCTGTCTATTGATTAGAGAAGTTAGTCCATTTATATTCAATTTTATTCTTGATAACTAAGGACTTACTACTGCCATTTTGTTATTTTTTTTCTGTTTGTTTTGTAGCCTTCTCTTCCTCCTTCTTTGTTGTGAAGGTGATTTTCTCCAGTGGTATGCTTTAATTTATTGCTTTTTATTTTTTGTGTATCTTTGGGAAGCTTTTTGATTTGAGGTTACCCAGAGACTTGCAAATAACATCTTATAACCAATTATTTTAAACCAATGGCAACTTAACACTCACTGCAAAAACGAACTAATAAATAAATGAGCAAAGAGAAATCTAATAAAAACTTTACACTTTAATCTCATCCCCAACTTTTTAACTTTTTGTTGTTTCTATTATATCTTATTTTATTATTTCCTGAAAAGTTGTAGTTTTTTAATAATTTTATCTTTTAGCCTTTCTACTCAAGATATGAGTAGTTTCCATACCACTACTAGTGTTGTAATACACTGTTTCATAAACAGATCTAAAAGTAACTGCAGAAAAGGCTATCAATGAAATTCAACATCCTTTCATGTTAAAAATTCTCAATGAAATAAGTATTAAAGGAACATATGGCAAAATAAAAAGAGCCATCTATGACAAACCCATATCCAACATCATACTGAATGAACAAAAAAGCTGGAAGCATTTTCCTTGAAAATCAGCACAAGACAAGAATGCCTTCTCTCACCATTCCTATTCAACACATTAGTGGAAGTCCTGGTCAGAGCAATCAGGCAAGAGAAAGGAATAAACAGCATCCAAATGGGAAGACAGAAAGTTAAACTATCCAGTTTTCAGACGATGTTATTCCATATCTAAAAAACCCCACAGTCTCAGCTCAAAAGCTCCTTTAGCTGATAAACAACTTCAGCAAAGTTTCAGGACACAAAATCAATGTACAAAATCACTGGCATTCCTATACATCAAAAACAGCTAAGCCAAGAGCCAAATCAGGAAGACAACTCCATTCACAATTGCCACAAAAAGAATAAAATACCAAGGAATATGGCTAACCAGGGAGGTGAAAGATCTCTACAATGAGAATTACAAAATATCACTCAAAGAATCAGGGAAAACACAAACAAACAGAAACTCTTTACATGCTCATGAATAGGAAGAATCAGTATCAATAAAATGGCCATACTATCCAAAGCAATTTACAGATGCAATGCTATTTCCAACAAACTACCAATGAAATTCTCCACAGAACTAGAAAAAAAGTATTTAAAAATTCACAGGGAATGAAAAAAAGACAAAATAGCCAAGGCAATACTAAGCAAAAAGAACAAACCGGGAGGCATCATGTTACCTGACTTTGAACTATACTACAGGGCTACAATAACAAAAACAGCATGATAGTAGTACAAAAGCAGGCACATAGATCAATGAAACAGAATAGAGAGTCCAGAAATAATGCCACACTGCTAGAACCATCTCATCTTTCACAAAACTTACAGAAACAAGCAATGGGGAAAAGATCCCTTATTCAGTATATGGTGCTGGGATAACTGGATAGCCATATGCAGAAGATTGAAACTGGATGCCTTCCTTACACCGTAAACAAAAATCAACTCAAGATGGATTAAAGACTTACATGTAAACTCCAAAACTATAAAAACTCTGTAAAACAACCTGAGCAATAGCATCCTGGATGAAGAAACAGGCAAAGATTTTATAACAAAGATGTCAAAAGTAATTGCAACAAAAGCAAAAATTGACAAATTGAATCTAATTAAACTTCTGTGCAGCAAAAGAAAATATCAACAGAGTAAACAGACAACATACAGAATGGGAGGAAATGCTTGCAAACTATTCATCTGAAAAAAGCTCCTATATGTAGCATCTATTAGAAATTTAAGCAAATTTATAAGAGAAAAACAAACAACCTCATTAAAAAGCAGGTAAAGGACATGAACAGACATGTTTTAAAAGAAGACATACATACGGCCAACGAGAATATATAAAAAAGCTCAATATCACTGATTATTAGAGAAGTGCAAATCAAAATCACAATGAGATACCATCTCACACCAGTCAGAATGGCTATTACTAAAAAGTCAAAAAAGAACAGATGCTGGTGAGGTTGTGGAGAAAAAGGAACACTTATAGACCATTGGTGGGAATGTAAATTATTTCAACCATTCTGGAAAGCAGTATAACAATACCTCAAAGAGCTAAAATTATAATTACCATTTGACCCAGCAATATACCTGGAAGAATATAAATCATTGTACCATAACGACTCATGCACTCCTATGTTCATCACAGCAGTATTCACAATAGCAAAGACATGGAATCAACCTAAATGCCCATAAATGGCAGGCTGGATAAAGATAATGTGGTACAAATACACCATGAAATACTATGCAGCCATAAAAAAGAACAAGATCATTTCTTTTGCATGAACATAGATGGAGCTGGAGGCTATAATTATCCTTAGCAAACTAACACAAGAAACCAAATACCACATGTTATCATTTATAAATGGGAGCTAAATAATGAGAACTCAGGAACACAAAGAACAACAGACACTTTAGGCTACTTGAGGGTGGAGGATTGGAGAAGGGAGAGGAGCAGAAAAAAATAACTATTGGGTACTAGGTTTAGTACCCGGGTGATGAAATAATCTGTACCACGGAACTCTGTGACATGAGTTTGTCTCTATAATGAACCTGCACATATACATCTGAACCTAAAATAAAATTTTTTAAAACTTAGAAAAAAAATACAAAAAGAATTTTGTTAATAATTGATATTGATTACATGTTGAAATAACATTTTAGATATTTCAAGTTAAGTTAAATAAAATACATTAAAATTTTAAAAATCCATGTTTGTGTGTTCACTATTACCAGTGAGTTTTGTACCTTCAGATAATTTCTTACTGCTTAACAACCCTTTTTCAGATTAAAGAACTCCTTTTAGTGTATTTTGTAGGACAGGTCAGGTGTTGAAGAATTTCCAAAGCTTTCACTTTGTTTGGAAGTACTTATTTCTCCTTCATGTTTGTAGAAGATTTTCACCAGATGTACTATATAGGGTAAAAGGTTTTTTCACCTTCATACTTTGAATATGTCATGCCACTCTCTCCTGGCCTGTAAAGTTTCCACTGAAAAGTTTGCTGCCAGATGTATTGGAACTCCATTGTTGTTGTTTTTATCTTGCTACTTTTTGGATTCTTTCTTTTTCCTTGCCCTTTGGGAGTTTGATTTTTCAAACTCCCAAATCAATCAAAGACATTGATTTTTCAATGTCTTCAGGTAGTCTTCTTTGGGTTACATCTGCTTCATGTTCTCTGACCGTCTTGTACTTGAATATTAATATCTTTCCCTAGGATTGAAAAGTTCTCTGTTATTATTCTTTGAAGAAATTTTCTACTCTGATCTCTCTTTGTACCTCCTCTTTAAGGCCAATAACTCTTGGATTTGCCCTTTGAGGCTATTTTCCAGATCTTCTAGGCATGCTTTAGTTTTTGTCTTTTGTCTCCTCTATGTATTTTCAATACCCTATCTTCAAGCTCACTAATTCTTTCTTCTGTTTCATCAACTCTGCTACTGAGATACTATGATACATTCTTCAGTGTATCATTTGAATTTTTCAGCTCTAGAATTTCTGCTTGGTTCTTTTAAATTATCTCTATCTCTTTGTTAAATTTATCCTAGAATTCTGAATTCCTTCTCTGTATTGTGTTAAATTTTGTTGAGCTTCTTCAAAATATCTATTTTGAAGTATCTGTCTGAAAGGTCACATATCTCTGTCTCTCCAGGATTGGTCACTGGAGAGACAGAGATGCCAAATTTAGTTTTTTTGGTAAGATCATATTTTCCTGGATGGTCTTGATGCTTGTGGATATTCATTGGTGTCTAGCATTGGAGAGTTAGGCATTTATTGTAATCTTCATAGTCTGGGCATATTTGTATTCATTCTTCTTGGGATGGCTTTCCAAGTATTCAAAGGGAATTATGTGTTGTATTCTAAGTCTTTGGTCACTGCAGCCATATCTGCATTAGGAAGCAACTCAAGCCCAGTGACACTGTGACTCTTGAAGACTCATAGCGGTATCACATTTGTGGTCTTGAGTAAGATCTAGGAGAATTTTCTGAATCACCAGGAAAACACTCTTGTTCTCTTCCCTTACTTTTCCACCAAACAAGTTGAGTCTCTCTTTCTTCGTTGAGCTGTCTGAAGCTGAGGGAGGGGTGACACAAGCACCACTGTGGCCACCACCACTGTGACTGCCCTTGGTCAGACCCAAAGCCAGCACAGCACCGCTTCTCACCCAAGGCTCTTGGCAACCGGTGCCTGGTTACTGCCCATGTTCCCTCCAGGCCCAAGGGCTCTACAATTAACAGGTGGCAAAGCCAGCCAGGCTTCTGGCCTTTCCTTTGGGGTAGTGAGCTCCCCACAGCCCAGGGCAGGTCCAGAAATGTTGTTTGGGAACCACAGCCTAGAGATGAGAACCTTGGGAATCTACCCAGTGCTCTATTTTTCTGTGGCTGAGCTGGCACCCAAGTCACAAGACAAAGTCCTTCTCACTCTCCTTTCTTCTTTCCTCAAGCAGAAGGAGCCTCTCCCCATGGCCATCACCACCCCAGGCCTGCAGCAAGTATTGCCTGGCTACTGCCGATGCTCACTCAAGGCCCAAGGGCTCTTCAGTCAGCTTGTGGTGAATGCTGCCAGACCTGGGTCTTTCTGTTCAGGTCAGTGGGCTCCCCTCTGTCCCAGGGTGGGTCAAAAAATGCTTTTTGGGGACCAAGGCCTTACATCAAGGACCCCAGGAGCCCACTTGATGCAGGATGGGAGAGGACTGGTGACAGCAATTCAGGAGTGGCTTTTCTACCATCTTCAGTGCCTTTTTCTTTAGTAGGATTTTAAAACCAGGTACTGCGACTGCTCATCTGATTTTTTGTTCTTATGAAGGTGATTTCTTGTGTGGATGGTTGATCAATTTAGTGTTCCTGTAGAGGAGCGGAGGATGATCACTAGAGGGTTCTATTTGGCCATCTTGCTTTTCCTCCTCAGTATTTGAGTTTTAACTTTCTTTTTCAAATTCTGTACCATATTGCTACTGACTCAGATAATTTTTTTGTAAATTAAGTTATAAATAGAGTAAAACAAAACAGTGCAAATGCCTTTCTTCTAAAGTTTATATCTAAATAATTTGTTTTCCCATCTGCCCTAGCAAATAAGCATATATAAGAAGAGAACAAGCCTTTTCCTCTATTGAAATTGTTTTACTAACATATGGTAATAGACATCTTAAAAATACATGCAGACATTTGGCTAGTTATTTTCAAAAATATCTTGATATAATCAGGCTTAGATGTAAACCAGTAAAATTATACATACTTCAGATTTACTTTTTTTAAACTTTTACTTTAAGTTCAGGGGAGGGGTATATGGGCAGGTGTGTTACATAGGTGGAAGACCATGTAGTGATTCCCCAAAGACCTAAAGACAGAAATACCATTTGGTCCAGCAATTCTATTACTGGGTATACATATACCCAAAGGAATATAAATCGTTTTATTATAAAGACACATGAATGTGCATGTTCATTGAAACACTATTCACATTAACAAGGACATGGAATCAACCTAAATGCCCATCAGTAATAGACTGGATTAAAAAAGATGTAGTACATGTATACCATGGAATACTATGCAGTCATAAAAAAGAACAAGATCATGTCCTTTGCAGGGACATGAATGAAGCTGGAGGCCATCATCCTTAGCAAATTAACACAGGAACAGAAAACCAAATACTACATGTTCTCACTTATAAGTAAAAGTTCTAGCCAGGGCAATCAGGCAAGAGAAGGAAATAAAGGGCAGCCAAATAGGAAGAGAGGAAGTTAAACTATCCCTGTTTACAGATGACATGATCCTATATCTAGAAAACCACATAGTCTCAGCCCAAAAGCTTCTTAAGCAGATTTACTTTAAAGTGATCCATCAGGGAAGTGGAATAAATGAAAAGATACATAAAATGAGATGGCAAAACTCTGAAGTCGAATGATATATACCACTGTCTTTGAGTTCAATATATCATTCTCTACGTCTGTGTTTTGTTTGAAATGTCTTATAATTTTAAAAAGGTCTCATTTTATAATACTTAGAATTATTGTCAAATGCTAAAGCAGGCATAGTAAATTATTGTTTCCTTGACCATTGAGGATATATATTGCAAATGCAATGTTTTATATATTTCATAATTAAATCATCTCATGGTCAAGATTGTCAATTAATAATAACCACCTTCTTAAAAGCCAAGATAAACTCTTCCATGCATTTTTGTATACTAGCAGATTAGCATTTCATTTACATATGTATCCCAGTAGATAATAAAATTATAATACCTCAGTTTGGGCTCTGTCTACACATATACCTACAGTCTATATTGCTCTACAATGGCCTCTGTCTCAAGCTGAATGTGCTAGGCTCTGTAATGTTTATACCTAATGTCATCTTTACACCTGTTTGCATTGATTTTAATATATATAGTATATATATAGTATATATATACTATATATAGTATCTTTCCTTAACATATCCTAAAACATATCGTGATTTGAAGCATTTATCAAGGAGGTCAGCTTTGACCTAATGACCGCCCAGCAGAAGCATGATGAAAATGGCTTGTGTGAGACAGCATAGTTTTTCATATTCTCTGTTAACAGTGACCTGCAAACAAAGTCTAAATCCAGAGGAACTTAACACTCAGCCATTGGTAGGATAATGCTTCAGACAGCTGGAGACACAAGGAATCTCAGATATATTTACTACTATTGAGCTGTGGATCCTGTTCCAAGGCAACAAATCTCGGATGACTCGGGAACCTCCACCTTTGCCTCTCCCCTGGAGCCACATATTGCCAGCAACACACCTACAAGTGGAACAAAATTAGGTTTGTTCGCTAATTGTAGCAAGCGAAACAACACACCATAGGGAGCAGTTAGGAATTGGGAGGGACTTACAGGATTTGGGTTCAGTAAGGACTTGGAAGAGACTTTCAGGATTTATGCTCACATTAGATAATTGTTGGGGAGTGTTCCAGGAAGGAGGGGCTTGTTCTAGATTGGGAGCTTTTAGAAAGGGGGCAATAATATGATTAGATACCTTAATAATTTTTATCAGGATGAGATAATAAAAAATAAAACAGATCTGAATGGTAAAGAAGCAGAATTCTGTCCTGTTAGCCAAGGAGTCAAGGGGGATATTTGGTGAGTTTTGAAGTTTGCATAGTAACATTGAATTTCTTTGTACTTAAACATAATTACCAAGTAGTCTTGTTTGTGTCTCACTTCCCACATTCACAGAGCAATGTTATCAGATGTTGGTGATCTTTAAAACAGTTTATATCCCACAGTAAAATTCAATAGCCAACCTATAAGTGCCAGTCTAGCTCTTAACAACATCAGGCATAGATATTAGGCCCAGCTGTTAGGGATTCCTTTTTTCCTTCTCAGAGGTCTATCCTTCCATTAGCTTGAAACATGGTGTTATCATTTATGTGCATCAAACTTGATCAATATTGACAATTTCAGATAGTTCATCTTACATTAAGATCAAGATGTTATGCTTAGTCTACATTAGCTTAAAGCACACAAAGTATGTCTTCTTTGTATTAGAAAATTTAAATTATGGATGCCATTTTTAATAAAGAATCAATATACATAAGATCTTATGAAGAACAGCGTGCGTATTCTGCAGGCTAAGGTAGTAGAAAGAATACACGTGGGCTTTGGAAGACAGGCCTGAATTCAAGTTCTGACTACTACTTATTACTTATGCAACCTTGAATAAATTGTGTAATCACTCTAAATCTCTATGAGATCATCTACAAAATGTGCCTAACAAATACTAAGCATTCAATAAAAATTAATTAGTTTGATTGCCTTCTGTCTAAATCTACAGCTGAATACAATCCCCATTAATTTTGTCAATGCTTATATATACTTATCATAATAAACTTTTCCTGAAGAACAGGTCTAAGAAATACTTTCCAAAAATTTGAAGAAAAAAAAATGTGATTCATGGTGTCATATAAAACTCTCATCATTTTATTTCCCTCTAAGGCCTGGTTGTCAGGAAATTCACACTTTCATTAAGAAACATAGGAGCCAATTGCAAAAATTATTTCAAGTTTCTAACACAACTATTTCCATTATTTTTTATTATTTACAAGCCCTCTTTTATCTTTATTTCAAACATATTGTTCTACATATGTTTCTTAATTTTTAAAGCCACATGATATTGTATTTTAAAGTCAAGGAAGTATAATTTTTTAAAAAAGTTATGTAAATGATCCCTCCAAATGCTTATAAAATTCAAGAAGGCAAACAAAATTACAAACAAAACCACATACTATTTATTGTAGTTAGTATATCAGCTGAATAAACATGTAATAGTTCTTTATAATATGCTGTAGTATTTTTGTACACACTTATAGGACTTGAAACACACAAGGATAATTTCTAACTGGTCAAAATTTGAGTGAAAACTCATAATACTTGGGTTAGTTGGGTGAAGCTCAGCCCCTACTGCTGTAGTTGGTCTTGAGGCGAAACTTAAAGCCGTTATATCTCTCCTTCACCATCCATTAGAGATTTCCTTTCTGTCAGCTAAAATTTGTGTGGTATATTTGGCTGTCTTGTGGACTGACGTGAACTGTCCTGACCACTTGATTGTTTACTGTCTCTTATACAGTGGATTCTCACTGGTGTGGTATACAAAGATGTTAAACATTTCACTAATTCTTATAGGTCTACTTACCTGCCACTTTCTCAGACTTCCTTGCTATATATTCCATTTTTTCCCATTTGAAGCCCTAACTAGCCAAACCATTCACTATTTCCCATGAGGCTACAATACCTATCTTTGGGTCACTTCTGTCTTCACACAAAGTAGATGACCATCAGATATCTGCAGTTTGATGTGTTGACAAGATTTTGTCTCACCACTTCTCTCTTGGCCACTGAAGGAGGACTGTCACGTAGCATCTCAAGTACTTGCCACTCCTTGCTCATCTGTTCCAGATAATATGTATAATATCATCAATGGCACCAATGTGGTGCCCTGCAAAATGCTAAAATATAGTCTACATCCCACTGGGTAAGACCATAAATAAATGATGTAAATGTGAACTCTTTCTGATAAATTTGTGATGAGTGTCTTAGTCCATTTTCTGTTGCTTTTAAGAGAATAGCTAAAACTGGGTAATTTATAAATAAAATAATTTATTTCTTACAATTATGGAGGCTGAGAAGTTCAAAGTCAAGCGGCCTTATCTACTGAGGGCCTTCTTGCTGGTGGGAACTCTCTGGAGAATCATGAGGTGACACAGGGAATCACATGGTGAGGTGGCTGAGTGTGCTATCTGAGGTCTCTCTCTTCTTAAAAAGCCTCCAGTCCTATTCCCAGAACTCATCAATCCATTAACCCATTAATTCATGAATCCATTAATTCATGAATGGGAAGGCTCCACCTCTCAATACTGCCACATTGAGGATTAAATTCAGCATGAGTTTCGAAGGGGATAAGCATTCAAACCATAGCAGTGTGTATTAAAAAGAATGCTTTCATCAAAGTGCTAGAAACATATTGCATGCCAGAGACCATATTAATTTAGTAAAGCTACAGCATCCAGCACAGTAGCTAAAAACAGGGCTATTACTCTTTAAGTTTATAGTAGTCCACTATCGTATACAGTGATCTATCTTATTTTTTGCTGGGACCAAACTGGTGAATTAAATGACGATATAATGGAAACTGAACCTTGCATCCTTTAAGTCTTTTTTTAATTGATGTGTAAAATTTGTGCAAATTTATGGGGTGTGTGTGGTATTTTAATACATGTATACAATGTGTAACAATCAAATCAGGGTATATAGGCTATCTGTCTCCTTGGACACTTATCAATTTTGTGTGTTGAGTTATATGTGGCCTTTCCTACCATAATAGCTTTTACTCTATTGTAATTGTTTTAATCCTAAATCAAGGAATTAAAAAGAGAATTTTGCCAACTGCTAAGTGCTTCAATGACACATTTGGGAAATGAGGAACGACCACCAAATTTCTCCCTGTGAGCTGTACCTGATTGAAAACTTCATGTCAGCTGATCTACATGTGGCCCTACTCTAACAGGGATCTGCAATGGCACTATAGGTCCCTAGATACCGGAGACAACTTGAACCTAAACCTAATAACCCTTGAAACATATGAGTATTTCCTCTTTTTGAGTATATGAATATTTGAGTAAATGGCAGCAAGCAATCTCTGGGTCTGAAAATTGACTCAAGTTGGAAACTGAAAAAGAATGAATGGATATCCTTTGGAGTAGTTAATCTCAGTCTTCTCTTTATTTATCTCTTAACTCTTTGGATTGTAGCTAGTAAACAATACCCTTTTGGGTGCTCATGTACCATACTGTTAAGACACAATGTTATATTAGCCCGTTGTATGTCAGTTATACCCTATGACTGATAGTCTAACTCTTCTGTCAATTACAGTAATTATCCCATCTTATTTCTGATGGTCAAGTGCTGCCTTTGCTGTTGCATCATCCTATCACCCTAATTGCTACTAGAGGGCCACTGGGGGAAAAAAGCACCCCTCTCCAAAAAAATCTCCCTCTGATATCCCAGTACTACAGAGAAAAGCCACTACTGAGTACTAGACGATCCTGACCCCTTCACCAGTGCATTTCTTATTGTTTTGTTAAACAGAGTGTTCTCCATGCCCTCCTGAGGGACAACTAGTGTGTTTTCTCTTCTTCTGTAGTAGATCCATTCTAGCATAACTCTTGGACATACAATCCCTTTACTCCCTCAGAAGGTGGAATTTTTGATCCGGTGGCCAGCAGGAGAGGTGTAGGCAAATTTTGTAAAAACTAAATATTGCCTTGTAGGAAACATACCTTACTTGTGACTTTACATAATTTTCAAGCAAGGGACAACCACTGTCCTCAAAAAACAGGAGAATGGGCCAATTCTGCAGACTCAGAGTGCTTCAGGGGATATCAGATATCATGATATGCCTATCCCAAGTGTCTATATCCAAACTATTCCTGTCAGGACTCTGAATTTAGCATAAAAGTTGTCGAGACTGATGTTCAGCCTCTTCAACAATTAGGTCCTGAGACTGATTTTCAGTTTGGCCTCCAGCTTTGGGAGATTGAGTTTCTTTAAATATTGCCAAGGAGGCCCTCCAGCTTTCACTTTAAACTCCACAGTTCTTACATTGCTTTTCACCCTAGACCTACCAAACACCACAGATATTACACATACCAGTGCATTTTCTCCCACTTTCATCCCATCCCAATTCACCACAGATGAAGTTCTAGCAGATGTTTTATACTGCATGTCAGGGACTATCAACATTCCACATACACCACTAATAGTCTTCATTGTCAGCTAACCAGTGAGTGATCCAACTTCAAAATCCTGTCCTCAGAATTTGCCTCTGGTACCAAGTGTCTTGGGGCAGGTTCTTCATAAGGAGAGAGCTTGATACAAGAATTCAGGTGCATGTGATTTATTAAGAGCATGCTCTCAGAACAAAGAGAGTGGAGGAAGCAGGATAAGACATGGGAAGGAACTAAGCACAGACATAGTTTCAGCTGGATTCTAGCTTTAGCTAATCCCACAGGAAGCTTTGGAACATGAATGACGCCAATTTGTTGGTACTACCCTGAGACAAGATAGCTTCATAAAATGAATTGGGACATAGTCTCACTTTTTTATCTTAGGTTTTTTAAAGATTTGAATTATTTTTTATACTAAAAGTTTGCTAGAATTCACTGGCAAAGCCAACTGCCCCTAAAACTTATTTCCTTTGATAGAAATTTGAATAATCAATCCATTTGTCTTAGTCTGTTTAGAATACTGTAATAAAATACTTTAGACTGAGTAGCTTATAAAGAAGAGGCATTTGTTTTTTACAGTTCTTAAGGCTAGGTAGTCTAGCATCATGATAGCAACAGACTCAGTGTCTGGTTCACAGATGATGCCTTCTAACTGTGTCTTCACATGGTAGAAGGGGCAAAGGGGCTCTCTGGAGCCACTCTTAAAAGGGCATTAGGCGGCCAGGCACGGTGGCTCATGCCTGTAATCCCAGCACTTTGGGAGGCTGAGGCGGGTGGATCACGAGGTCAGGAGATTGAGACCATCCTGGCTAAACCCGTCTCTACTAAAAATACAAAAAATTAGCTGGGCATGGTGGTGGGCACCTGTAGTCCCAGCTACTCAGGAGGCTGAGGCAGGAGAATGGTGTGAACCCGGGAGGCAGGGCTTGCAGTGAGCCGAGATTGTGCCACTGCACTCCAGCCTGGGCAATAGAGAGAGACTCCGTCTCAAAAAAAAAAAAAAGAGGCATTAATCTCATCCAAGAGGCTGGCGCTCTCATGATCTAATTGAATCTCAAAGGTCCTGACTTCTATTATCATCACATCGGTGATTGGGCTTTTAAAATGTAAATTTTAGGGGACACAGACATTCAAACCATAGCACAATTCTAATACATAAAAAATATTGTTATTTTGATTATTATGTATAAAATTTTGATAAGTTGTATTTTCCAAGAAATTCATCAGTTTCTTCTAAATTTTCAGATTTATTGCCATAAAATTCTTCATAATCACATTTAATTATCATTTTAATGTTTGTGGAATCTGGGTTGAAGTCCCTTTTTATTTCTGATATTGATCATTTATGTTATCTTTTTTCTTCATCTTGCTAGGGATCTTTTTATAAGCATTTCAAATTATAAAATTGTTATTATTTTGATGATTTTTATTTTTTATATTTATCTTCTATTTTGTTGATCCCTGCTCCTTACTATCATTGTACTTCTATCATTTAGATTTGATTTATTTTTCTAGTTCGTTGATATGAAACTTCAAATAATTGATTTTCAGTCTTACATTTTTAAATATATACTGTAATGCACTTCTAAGTACAGCCTTAACGAAATCTCTCAAGTCTTAGTACATTATATCTGTGTTAACAATCAGTTCAAAATCTTTTAAAATTTTATTATGATTTCTTATTTGACCTGTGAGCTATTTGAAGTATACTGATAATTTCCAAATGTTTGCATATTTTTGTTATACATTTTTTATTCATTTCTTGTTATTTTAACAGTGGTCAGAAAAGATACTTTGAATTCTTTCAGTCCTTTGAAGTTTTTTTGATATGTTTCATGTGCACTTGAAAAGAATATGTATATTCTGTCAGTGTTGGGTGTGGTTTCTGTACATTTCAGTTAGGTTAAGGTTTTTTTTATCATGTTGCTCAGGTCTCATATCTTCTATATTCTCACTGACAACTTATCTCCTTCTTCTATCAGTTAGAGAGATGTATTAAAATCTTCCATCATAACTGGGAATTTATATATTTTGCTCTTAATATCATTAATTTTTGCATTATATTGAAGTTATTATTGCATTTATACAGATTATGAATTATTATATCTTTCCAGTAAATTGACCTATTTTCATTATGAAGCATTCTTGTTTACCTCTAGTAATCCTTCCTTCATTAATATCTACTTTAATATTAGTATAACTACATAAGTCATATTTTTTAGGGAGGTTCGTGTTGCATGGCTCCGTGTCATTACATTTTAAGAGTGTCTCCTATAAGTCTCGTATTTAAATAGCATAGAGTAAGGTGTTCTAAAATTATCATTCTGTCTGATATTGTAATCATTTAATTGGAGCATTTAGTCCATTTATCCTTAATGTGATTATTGGTATTATTTGTCTATATCTAGTATCTTACTATTACTTTGCCTTAGATTTACATGTTTAAATGCTTCTTTCTTCCTCTTTCTTGCCTTATTTTATCAATACGTTATTATTTGCTTTTTTCCCTTCTTAAATGGTAGTTTTACATTCTTTTACTATTATTTCGTTTATGCTAGCTATTACGATTTGCTTTGTTAACATATTATAACCCCAAAATATAAAATCACTGAAGTTCAAATGCCTGATTTTACTAAGTACAGGCAGATCTCCTTCAAGCAATCAACCTGTCTTGGACAGAACTTTAAATCTGAAGAATACATTCTAGTATAAAATCAATTCTGACAGCAGTAGTGTTAAGAACAAAATCAACTTATTATGGTTATTGGTGACAATACACAGCATCTAATACACAATACCACTGCCAGCTTTGGGATCCTTACTAGAAAGTTCCTTCAGAATAATTTTGCCTATCTTTGTCCAACATGCCTCTTGGTTCTTGCCCAATTTTCAAAACTGATTCTTTTGTTTTATTGAATTTTTATGAATTATGCATAGTCTTTCAGGTTATTTCTTCTTTTGTCAGTTAGCATTGGTTCTTGATCAATACATGCAGATTCAAGAAATACATTTGTCAAAAATTAACAATATTAATTTCTTTTTCTTTTTTTTATTATACTTTAAGTCCTGGGATACATGTGCAGAATGTGCAAGTTTGTTACATAGGTACGCACGTACCATGGTGGTTTGCTGCACCCATCAACTCGTCATCTACATTAGGTATTTCTCCTAATGCTATCCCTCCCTTAGCCCCCTACCCACTGACAGGCCCTGGTGTGTGATGTTCCCCTCCCTGTGTCCATGTGTTCTCATTGTTCAACTCCCACTTATGAGAGAGAACATGCAGTGTTTGATTTTCTGTTCCTGCATTAGTTTGCTGAGAATGATGGTTTCCAGCTTCATCTATGTGCCTGCAAAAGACATGAACTCATCCTTTTTCATGGCTGCATAGTATTCCATGGTGTATATGTGCCACATGGGAATGAGTTATACTAAAAGCAATAGCTATGTAAGAAAAAATTTTTAGATTTGAGTTTATAATTAAAAATTATAATTAAAAACACATTATGAACAAAGCTAAAAAGAAAGTAACTAACTGAAAAGATTTGCAATGATGAACAAATTGTTAGTATCCTGGATATGTGAAAAGATAAATGAACACATAACTACAATTTTTAAGTGATGAAATACAAATAATCAGTAAATACTTGACAAAAGTCTTTACCTCATGAGTAATTGAATAGATGCAAATGAAATTATATTTGTAACCTTTCATAGTGATAAAATGCATAAAGATATCTACTAATATTGGCAAAGAAACCTAGAGAAAAGTTCTTTTTTTAAAAACAGTGCTGGGGAAGTGCAAATAGCTACAACCTTTCTGGTCATCAATCTAGTACTAAAAGGCTTAAAAATGTGAATACCTTTTTTAAAAATAGAGTTTTATACTTAAGAGTGTAGACTTGGAAGTCTACACTTGGAATTCAATGTCACCTCTGCACTTAAAGAATGTAGAATCTTCAGCAAGTTATCATACTTTATTAATTCTAACATGCATATTTAAGTATTTCTCATAAATGAATTGGCAGTACTTGTTTTTATTTTTATTTGCACATAATAATGGTGTTTCATACACCAGATGGCCATTTCAATTCAATTAGGTGCAGTCTTAGCTTCCTTATGTGTCAGTATCTTAGCATCTTATACAAGTAACCAATTAATATTTGTTGGAGGAAAAAACAGAACAAAAGTAATCATGAAGCAGCATGTAATTTATAGAGTTGTTCTGAGAATTAAATGAATAAATGCATGTAATGCAAGTATTGAGTGAATGCATTTAAAGTACTAAAGTATTATTTTTGTCATTCTGCAATCATACTTCCAGAAAACTTAGCTTAAGAAGTAATTAGAAAAAGATGTATGCATAAGTATATTCAATACAGTGATTTGTATAATAGATTTTTTAAAAGAAACAATCATAATATATGACAGTGATTGGTTAAATAAATGATGACAGTAAATGAGGTAATCATATATATTTCTAATAAATATGTTTATGTTTTTATGGAAATACGTTCAAAGTAGATGGTTATATTAAAAAGTTACAAACCACATCTATAAAATTAAATAACTTTGTAAATAAATAGTGTGTGTATATATTCATGCAACTATACTTAGAAAAATAATTGAAGTAACTGTGTATATATAATATGTTATACATATATAATATGTTATATATATAATGTTATATATATATATATATATACAGAGAGAGAAAAAATATTGAAAGCAAGATTTCCAATTTGTCACAATTTATGCAATCCTTTTTTCTTTGCACATTTAAAATTTTCTTCCATAAGCCTTCATTACTATATTTAACAATAATCATAATTCAAGTAACTACTTTTTACAAGTTACTTGTGTGGTAAGAAATATCTTTGGCCGAATTTGGCAGGAAAATAAATTTGTAAATCCATTCACATATCTTAGCAGTAGAAAATGAACACATTCCTGTTTTCTTACAGTGCCTGATACAAGTGACCAATTAATATTTGTTGGAGGACAAAATGAAACAACAGTAATCATGAATAAAATAGTTGATAATTTGGAAAATTAAAATTTTGATAAAACAGAAATTTTTCAAAAGCAACGATACAGGAAATATATTTGTAATTGTGAATAAATAGTATTCTTACATACCAAACAAAGGCACTTTTTAAGAAAATAAATGGTAATTACAGACACTCTTATTTTAACATCTAAGTGGTACAAACTCCTATACAGCCAAATAAGATAGAACATTTACTTTTACATTTTTATAATAAGTATCTAGGCTCTGCCTTTATGGCATTGTAAAGAATGCTGATATAAGAAGAATTAATACAAGCACATCAAATTCTAACATCATTCCGTCACTGCCTTGCTGATGTTTATTTCACCCCTAGCAGTAGCATTAATTTTTTAGTCATTGAAATGATTATCTAGTTTTGTTTTTAAAAGATTCTTGGTAAATGCTTTGCTATCCATATTTGTCATGTTTCCTAGGTAGTGGTCAACCTATTTAGTGTCAGAGAAGTTGTGTAAAAAATAGCAAATGTAAATACGGAATGAGAAGAGATCATTGAGAAAATATTGCCTTTTTAAAAATATATGATGCTATGGGAAATCACAAGGAAGTGAAAGCATTTAGTAGATGAAATGTATCTGTAGTCTTATTTATAAGAACAAAAGGAAAAAGCCTTTATCTCTTATCTCATATGTTTTAATATATTTTATATACCTTTGTATGTAAAAAGATTGAAAAGTTTCTTTATGAAATTGAGATGGGACACAGATTTGTTAATCAGAGGCTTCAAAGAGGACTTTGTTTATTATTCATTTGTTTTCTTTTTCACTTATGAAATACTCATCGATGTTGACTGTGTGCCAAGCAAGGTGCTAGATATACAAAAAAACAAGACAGACATTATTTTTGCCTTGGCTAACATCATATTTCAATGGCACACACACAGAGACATTAAACAAATAAACAAAGAAACAGCATAATTGCAGACTGGGCGAGTACTCTGAAGTATCTACATAGTGTGCTTTCATAAAACTAACAGCAGGGGTTGTTAACTATAGAAAGAATGTTATAGAAGCCCTTTTGAAGAATTTAAAGTTAAGCTAAAGCCTAAAAAATAATAAGTTATCCATGCAAATTATCAGGGGAACAAGGTTCAAGGCAGAGAGAACAGGAAGAGCAAAGAAACAAAGTTGTGAAGAACCTGACCTGTTCTTGGAATTGATAGAAGGCTAATTAGCAGTATAAGACCAAAAATGACTTGATATCTACTGATGGAAAGACAAAACTCACAGCCCTTTCAAGAAGATATGATAAATTTTGAAGATCGTTTTTTGAATTTAAGAAAGGTTTCATTAAGTAGGTCCATATTTTCACATTTCTACCTTTTTTAAATTTAAAATATGCCTTATCAGATATCCAAATGAAGTAAAAAAAACAAAAGGCAAGATGCAAAGCTGCATCTTCCAGTTTTAGATGCAAAGCTGTACAAGAAACTGAAAACAATATTTCTCCTAAGGAGAGCAACCAGGTAACTCGGGAAAGAGACAGAAGGATGCTTATTGTTCAGACCAGCATTTTTTACCATAGTAAATTTTTTGTCATATACTTGGATTACATTTGAGAAAGAAAAAAAAATGTTTCATTATGGAGACTCAGTCCAAACTTCCTTAATTTCTTTCTGATATCCCATTGGTTTCTTTGAAGATAAAGGAGCATGTACCAAAAAGGCTTCAGTGCGAAACAACAGAGATGTAATCTCCCCTTTAAAAAGTATAGTATTCTATTAGATATCCTCCATAATTATCAAAGTAATGTGATTTACTTTTTTTGTATGTGTTAATGATAGCCAAAGCAATCTTGAACAACAACAACAAAAAAACACAAAGCTAGAGGCATTGCATTACGCAACTTCAAACAGACACATAGACAAATGGAACAGAATAGGGAACCCAGAAATAAAGCTGCGCACTTACGGCCAAGTGATCTTCAGAGGAGTTGACAAAAACAAGCAATGGAGGAAAGACTTCCTACTCAATAAAGGATTCTGGAAAAATTGGCTAACCATATTCAGAAGAATTAAACTGGATTCCGACCTCTCACTGTAAACAAAAATTAACTTAAGATAGATCAAAGACTTAAATGTAAAACCAAGAATTATAAAAATCCTAGAATGAAATTTAGGAAATACTCTTCTAGACATTGGCCTAGGCAAAAAAATTATGACTAAGTCCTCAAAAGCAAACACAACAAAAATAAAAATTAACAATTAGGACCTAATTAAATTAAAGAGCTCCTGCACAGCAAAAAGAAACTATCAACTGAGTAAACAGACAACCTACAGAATGGGAGAAAATATTCGCAAACTATGCATCCAGCACAGGACTAATACCCAAAACCTTTAAGGAACTCAAACAAATCAACATACAAAAGCCAAATGATCCCATTACAAAATAGGCAAAGGACATGAATCGACACTTCTCAAAAGAAGACATACATGTAGCCAACAAACATGAAAAAATACTTGTCAACAATAATTTCAGAGAAATGCAAACCAAAAACACAGTCAAATACCTTCTCACACCAGTCAGAATGCCTGTTATGAAAAACGCAAGTAGAACAGATGATGGCAAGGTTGCAGAGAAAAGGGATCACATATACCCTATTGGTGGGAATGTACATTAGTTCACTCCTTGTGGGAAGCTGCTGGAGATTTCTCAAGGAACTAAAAAAGAACTCTCATTTGACTTAGCAATCCCATTACTGAGTATATACCCAAAGAGAACAAACAATTCTACCAAAAGGACACATGCACTCATATGTTTATCACAGCATTATTCACTGAGACAACAACATAGAATCAACCTAGGTGTCCAATAATGGCGGACTGGATAAAGAAAATGTGGTATATATACCATGGAATACTATGTAGCCATAGAAAAGAATAAAATAATATCCTTTGCAGAAACATGGATGGAGCTGGAGGCCACTTTACTAAGTGAATTAAGACAGAAACAGAAAACAAAATATCACATGTTCTCACTTATAAGTGGGAGCTAAACGTCATTAATACATGGACATAAAGATGAGAAAAATAGACACTGGAAACTCTAAAAGGAAGGAAAGAGAGAGGGGGTTAAGAGTTGAAAAACTACTTATTGGGTACTATGTTCACTATCTTGGCAATGGGTTCAATAAAAACCCAAACCCCAGTATCATACCATATGTCCACATAACCTGCATAATGAGTACCCCTGGGTCTAAAATAAATTTAAAAGAAAAAAATTGCTAATAAGCTCCTAATCATACAATACCAACTATTATAATGAATTCAGAAAAATCACAAGTTCTTCAGCTGCATTATTATGAAATGAGAAGGTAGTAGTAGGTGACTTGCAGATTCATTGCAATTCTAAATTGCTGATTTTTGCAATTCATCTATTCATTTACCACATATTTCCTGATTCATAGTGTGAAACAACACTGTGCTAAGTATTAAGAAATCAAAGATATATTCTATGATAGAAACTGGTAGAGTCTCCCAGTATTTGTTCTCTGCTTTTATAGTTGTAGTATTTTCAATGGCCAAAGATTGACAGCTAATATAAGACTTTATCCCCAGCTTCCAAACTAATGTGATGGAAGTGAAGTATATGTGTTTTGAGTGGAAAAATATGGAAGTGAACTCTAGTCAAATTTGAGATCTTGCACGCATCCCTCACCTTTCCCCTGTTCTCTCACTGGCTGAAATATTGATGTAATGAAAAATAATTTTAACTTCATGAAACATAACATAATTTGAATATGAACAAATACACATTTTCAGATTGGCCAATTTCAGAATGACAGAAGGGAAAGAAACTGTCCTAGATGACAAGATGGGAGCAATAGTTAAAAGATAGTAGAGGAAAAAGTCAAAGGAGCTACGTCCTGACATTGTGGAGTTGACATGTCAACTGTGAACTGCTTATATCAGATGGAGGAAAGAAAACCGATCTTGTTTAAGCTATATGGTTACCTTTGTCCACTTATTTGTTTTGTTTTATCAAAACAAATTAAGTGTATCCTAATATGGGATCTCTACATCCCTTTTATTTCTTTTAAGTCACAATCAAGAGTTAGAGAAACATGTTAATAAATGATTGCAACATAAATTGGCAAGTGATTTAATAATGGTATAAACTGAGTGTTCCAGAAAAGAAGGATCAACTCACTCCAGTAAACATAATCAAGAGAACCTTTACAGAAATAAAGTGACATTTAACTGGGCCTTAAAGGATAAATAATATTTTTCTAGATATAAAAGAAGATAAGGATATTCCTGGAAGAGAAAATAGAATATAAAAACACCAAGTCATGACAAGACATATTTTGCATGGAAACTATTGAGAAGCTCATTGTGACTGACATTTGAAGTGTGTAAGAGGAGAATGGCAAGAGATGTTAAGTTGGGTGAGATTCCAAAGACAAATCAGTTTGGTCTTTTTCCCTTAGGTAATGTGGAGCCTGGAAGGCTCATAAACAAGAGAGTGACACCATCAGATTTGTTTCTCAGAAAGTAATCAGAAAGACACAGAGATTAGAGAAGAAAGATATGTGGAAACAAGACTAATTTTAACTTTGTGGATTGCATATAACTTGAATAAGAAGATATACATTTTTCAGATTGACTGATATAATTATTAAGAATATGCAAAAAAAGCAATCTTAACCATCTTTCTTGCTTATATTATGTTTACATCTTAAAAATACTAGTGGAAACCTATAAAACGTAATAAAATTATTATTAACAAAAGTAATCAATATGAATTAAAACTTAATTTATGTATGTTTTTACACACATATGAATGAATGTACATATACATATATGTTTCTGCATGCGTGTATATATATATGTAGAGACAGAGGGAGAAATATATGTAGATATAATTAGGTTTCATGTGCATGCTTATATATGGATATCGTTAATAAGTGAATTTCCAGGAAAAATTTACATATGTTATTATCTGTGTGGGAGTAGAAGACAGAACCAACCTAATAATTTATCTGTTCTGTCAGAAGAGAATTCAAAGAGAAGACCAATTACACTAAGGCCAAATTATACTATTCAATTACACAAGTGAATCAATCCAACTCAACATGTCAAAGCATAAAAAAATGTTTTAGAAAAGACAGGCAACATACTAAATTTCCCTACCCATTATCTAGACATAAGTACTACTCGGAAGAGTAAAATGTCATTCTGTCAATATTCTTGAGCTTATGAAGTTTTCTCAAGCCCATCCATCAAGGTGCCTTCTACTTCACTCTCAAATACTTTCCTAAAACATATTGTCCTGTGAATTTTCTTTGAAATGTTTTTGAATTAAAGAAAATAGGGCAACGATAAAATAACAATAGCAGAGACTCATCAGTGTCCCCAGTATTTATAATCTCATCTTTTTCTCGCTGCATTTTGTTTCATTTTAAAATCTTACTTCTGAATTAGTGTGTGTGATACATAGAATGTGGTTAATGCAGTGAAATATGTAATACCCAAGCAAGTAGGTCTTTTTAAAAAAAACTTGGCTATGTGTTCGTGATATTGTAATGCAAAAATTGAGGGGCACTATGGAGAGAGATGAAGCAGGAAAAGTAGATTGGAGTAGACCATGCAGAGTTTTTAAACCCACTTAATGTTTTCATCTTTATTGATAACAATGGGATGCCAGTGAAGGGTTTTAAGCAGAAGAGTGTTATAATCAGATTTGCATTTCTTAAAAGATCTCTCTGACTCCACTTTGGAGAATGAATTGCATGGTGATAAGGAGAAGGAAGGGCAGACAGGAAGCTACAGCCATAAGCTCTCTGGTAGGGAGAAAATGGTAGCTTCCACTTGGTTGTGGTAATAGCAGAGAGAAGTGGACTTGTTCTAAAGGTATTTAGAAAGTCATATAGACAAGACTTTGTGAGTCACTAGATAAATTAAGTGAGGAATAGAGAGAAGTTGAGGATAATATTAACATTGTACATTAGTATGGCAATTTGCTATTCACAAAACTTTTTAAATTATTTCACTAATTCTAACACTAAGGAAAAAATGACGATTGTTATTGTTGCTCAGTTTTACAAAGGAGTAAACAGAGACCACGAGAAGTTAAGTAACCTAGCGAGGGTCTTAGGCACTTGTTAATATTTGGAGTTTATACTTGAACTTAGGAATTCTTTCTGCAATTTCAGGATACTGTTTACTGAAAACCCATCAATCTGATCTTTTATGAGAAGCTAGTCCCTGAAAAGGCCCTTGGACCAAAAAGTGGGTACTAATTTTTCTTCTCATCTTTCAGTTCCAATCTCTTTGGGCAATGAGCCCAGTTGATTTGTTAAGAGCTTCAAAGCAAAGAAAGACAAGGTCATAAGCCACAAGCATTCAAAAATATGGGGAAAACAAAACAAATCAAAGAAGAAAAAAGAAACAGAGACTCCTCTGTCCCACACTCAGCACTGGAAGGAGTCATAATTGTATACAGTTATATTATACTTAAACGTTATGTCAACAAAAATTGTAGAAAGATAACAATAGAAGTGAACTCCTCTCTTAGCAGTGAGTTCAGATTTCAGTTATTCAAAAGTTTCAGGCATATGGGCCAGTGAGTTTCTTACACAGTAATAAGTGGTAAATATGATAAGCCTTTTTACTATTAGCACAATTGTTCACAAATATTTTTGAAATAGTGAATTGACATCAGGGGAAATTGATGCACCAGAAGCCAGCTTGATGAAATTGAGGTGAAAAAGTACCTTCGGGTATACCTGGACATATGGTCACAATGCTTCCCCATATTGTCTTACATGGAGTGATAGAGATAAAAGTAATTTTTATGATAAAGCAAAGAAGGAAGCAGTTGCCTGAGATAATTTTAGTAATTCTGAAAATATTACCCAATAAACTTATGATCCAGTCTAAGAAATAAAATACAATTAATGCATTTGAAACTACTAGTATGTTTCCTGATTTGATCCAATTGCCACTTTATAGAGGTATCACTATTTCGAATTTTGTGTTGAATATTCTCGTTTTTTACACTTTTACTGCATTTGTATGTATTTCTAAGCAATATGTTTTTTCTGAGTTTTTTATTTTTAATTCCATCATAATATACAATCTTCTCTGATGTGCTTATTAAATTCAGTTTCTTGCAAAATACCCCAAAACAGATCCTAACACAATTGTGTGCTGTGAAATTAGCCCTGAAAATCCACAAACCTAAAGGAATAAGACAACCAAAAAGAATTATGATGATGCTTAAGAAACAGCTTTCAGCCGGAAGTGGTGGCTCACACCTGTAATCCCAACACTTTGGGAGGCCGAGATGGACAGATCACCTGAGGTCGGGAGTTCGAGACCAGCCTGGCCAACATGGTGAAAACCCATCTCTACTAAAAAAAATTAAAAACACAAAAATTAGCCGGGCATGGTGGTGGGTGCCTGCAATTCCAGCTACTCAGGAGGCTGAGACAGGGAGAATTGCTTGAACCAGAGAGGCTGAGATTGCAGTGAGCCAAGATCATGCCACTGCACTCTAGCCTGAGTGACAGAGCAAGACTCCATCTCAAGGAAAAAAAAAAAAAAAGAAAAAAAGAAACAGCTCTCACCCAGCCAGAGATAAATGTATTCTATTCTTTGTCTTCCATCTAGCCATAGGCCATAGCATGTTCATCCCTTCAACACTGAAACTCCTGGGTAGATAAAGGATTAGATTTGGTCTTTATCAGTGTTGGGAATTGTCTTAAAGGGAATCTAACCTTCTATCCTTTGTTTTCTTTTTAAATAATTTCAACTTTTATGTTAGATTTGGGGGTATATGTGCAAGTTTGTTATTTACATGGGTATATTGCATGATGCCATGGTTTGGGGTATGGATCCCATCACCCAGGTAGTGAGCATAGCACTCAACATGCAGTTTTTCAACCCGTGCCCCTCTTCTGCACTACCCTCTCTAGCAGTCCCCTGTGCCTATTGTTTCCATGTTTATATCTGTGTGTACCCAGTGTTTAGCTCCACTTATAAGTGAGAACATGTGGTATTTGCTTTTCTGTTTCTGCATTAATTCACTTAGGATAATGGCCTCCAGCTCCATCCATGCTGTGGCAAAGGACATGATTTCATTTTTTATGACTGCATAATATCCCATGTACCATATTTTATTTATCCAGTCCACCACTGATTGGCACGTAGGTTGACTCTATATCTTTGTCTCAGTGAATAACGCTGTGATGAACATATGAGTGCATGGTCATTTTGGTAGAAGTATTTGTTTTCGTTTGGATATATACCCAGTAATGAGATTGATCGCTAGATCAAATGGGAGTTCTATTTTTAGTTCCTTCAGAAATCTCCAGGCAGCTTTCCACAGGGACTGAACTAATTTACATTCCCACAAACAGTGTATAGGAGTTCCCATTTCTCTGCATCCTCACCAGCACCTGTTATTTTTGCCTTTTTAATGATAGCCATTCTGACTGATGTGAGGTGGTATCTCATTGTGGTTTTGATTTGCATTTCTCTGAAGATCAGTGATGACAAACATCTTTTTACATGTTTTTTTGCCACATGTATGTCTTTTATTGAGAAATGCCTATTCATATCCTCTGTCTATTTTTTAGGGTTTATGTGTTTTCTGCATGTTGATTTGTTTAGGTTCCTTAAATATTCTAGATATTAGACCTTTGTCAGATGCATAGTGTGTGATTATTTTCTTTCATTCTGTAGGTTGTCTGTTTACTCTGTTGATAGTTTCTTTTGCTGTGCAAAAGAAGCTCTTTAGTTTAATTAGGTTCTAATTGTTAATTTTTATTTTTATTGTGTTTGCTTTTGAGGACTTAGTCATAAATTTTTTGCCAAGGCCAATGTTTAAAAGACTATTTCCTAGTTTTTCTTCTAGGATTTTTATAATTTGAGGTCTTACATTTAAGTCTTTGATCCAACTTGAGTTAATTTTTGTATGAAGTGAAAGATAGAAGCCCACTTTTATTCTCCTGCACATGGCTAGCTAGTTATCCCAGCACCATTTATTGAATAGGGAATCTTTTCCCTAGTGTTTGTTTTGTTTCAACTTTGTTGAAGATCAGTTGGTTTTACGTTATGTGGCTTTGTTTCTAGGTTCTTTATTCCATTCCACTGGTCTATGTTTCTGTATCAGTATCATGCTGTTTTGGTTACTGTTGCCCTATGGTATAGTTTGAAGTACGATAATGTGATGCCTCTGGCTTTGTTGTTTTTGCTTGGGATTGCTTAGGCTATTCAGGCTCTTTTTTAGTTCCATATACATTTTAGAATAGTTTTTATTCTGTGAAAAATGACATTGGGAGTTTGATAGGAATAGCATGGAATCTGTAAATTGTTTTGGGCAGTACAGCCATTTAACAATATTGATTATTCCAACCCATGAACGTGGAATGTTTTTCCATTTATTTATTTCATCTCTGATTTCTTTCATCAGTGTTTTGTAGTTCTCCTTGTAGAGATCTTTTACCTCCTTGGTTAGCTCTATACCTAGATATTTTATATTTTGTGTGGCTGTTGTAAATGGGATTGTGGTCTTGATTTGACTCTCAGCTTTAATGTTATTGGTGTGTAGAGCTGCTACTAATTTTCAAACTTGATTTTGTATTCTGAAACTTTACTGAAGTCATTTATTAGTCTAGAAGCCTTTTGGTGGAGTATTTAGGATTTTGTAGTAGAGGATTATATAATCAGAAAACAAAGATAGTTTGACTTCTTCTTTTCCTATTGGATGCCTTTTATTTCTTTCTCTTGCCTGATTTCTCTGGCTAGGACATCCAGTACTATGTTGAATAGGAACCTAACTTTTGAAAGCCTAAGCAGAGACTTGAGAGAGGAAGTGGAGGTGGTCTGTTTTTTCTGAGGGCTACTGGGAGCTATCCCTGGTGCTGCCCCAGAATCAACCTCTCTATCACCAATTTTCGGCTGTTTGACCTCAATAGAACATGACTACTAAGCTAAGCTAAATTAAGCATCAACTCTTTGAGCTAATGAATCTTACTAAAAATTTAACTTCAGTTTTGCAAGTGATTTTCCTATGTTATGCGCTGTGTATCTCCACCACACTTCTTCCTTTCTCGTATTTGAGCACCACCTCTTTGAGCACCACCACCACCAGCAATACTACAACAACCATATCTCAAAGGCCTCCTATCTCCAGGCACTGGCTTATTATATACACTAACATCTCTCCTGCTAAAAAAGAAAAAAAACTGTATAATTAATATTATCATTCCGTTTTACAGAGAAGAAGTAGGCTTAAGAGTAGCTAAACCAAAGTTAAAAATCTAAGAGTCAGGGCTCTGACTCCAAAGCTTGAATCACTCCCCTACTTCTTTAATTGTAAACTGCCTGAACCATACTTCCTTCTAGAATCTCTAAAGCTCCTGCCTTTTCTTAGAACATGTATATATTAGGCTGTATTTTACCATAACACCATTAAAAAAACTTACTTAAAACAATAACTAATGCATATCAAGTATTTTAAACATTCCAGATACTGTTCAAAATATTTGCATGAAATTCTCACAACAATTTCGTGAAATATAATTTTATACTTTCTCTCATTTCACAGGTCGAAAACTCAAAGCACAGAGTGGGATGTCAGATGCCAAGATTCAAATCTAGTCATTTGATTCCAGAGCCCACATTCTTAAATAATATGCTACACTGAACTTTATTATCTTTAAACATTATCTTTATTTAATGTGTTCCACAGAAATTACTTCTCAGGTATTCCTAATTTTATTTTTAAAAATAATAAGGTCATGCTATCACTATAATATAGTTTTTTAAATTAACTTGAGAGGTAATGTAGTATGATCAACTTCGCTAATGGCCTTTTAAACTAGAAATAATTATTAAATATTTTTAATATTATAAATTAACAGGCAAAATGGTGAAAAATCTAACATCTGGTTCTTAAAAGTAAGTTGAAATATAAGATCAGATCTGAATGCACACGGAAAAATAGAAATGGCAAATAATGCCATATTTGAAGATCTTTTAGTATTCTCTGGTATTTTTCCCTTCATTTCAAAATTGTTATATTCTTTTTAATGACTTCAGATGAATTAGGAAATGTCAGGCTTCTAAAAATCAAACAGAACGTCCAACCAGTAGATTTCATTCAGGGCAGTGGGAGCCTGTTCGGTTGTTTCCTCTTTCTCCCTCACTTTTAAAAATCCTCAATCACTGCCATTTCTCTTCTCAGCTTTCACAACACTTTAGAGGCAGCTAAATGAAAGGGCAGAAGCTTCCTCTGAAACTCCTGTTATTTCAGCTCTAAAATCAGCTGAAAAGGATGCCCTCCCCAGAGACAGAAATGCATTCCTTCCATCATGAACCTGCAATGCCCTCAGGTTGTGGCAAGGGAGAAGTTTAGCACTTGAACCTAGATAATGCTATTTTTTTAATCAAAGTCCACCATTCTTGTTTCATATGGCCTGTGGCACAATTTATTTAAAACAATATGGTGCATCAAAGAAGGTAAACAATAATAACAATAATAATAATAATAATATAGGAATAGCAATGTGCACATAAATAATATAGGAAAACACATGGCCTCAGTACCTTCATGAAATGGGACTTCAATATACATATTTCTTATACAGCTTTATGCATGACTTCATTTCTATGGTTTGCACTTCACTGCTCTGTTGTGTCACTCTACCAATAAACCTATACATCATACTGAGTGAAATATGTTCACAGTCCCTTTACTTGACCAAAAAAAAAAAAAGAAAGAAGAAGGAGCAGTGTGGTTTAGGAGAATGAGCACTGAGCTAGAAGTGTGAAGACTAGATAGAGCTTGAGTCCCATCCCTAGCACTTTCGGGCTCCCAGATGTTGGGTGAGTTGTGCATCCTCTTTAAAAATCAGTTTGCAGACCAATGGTACATCTCTGTCCACCTACTAGAGTTCTTGTGGTAACTAAATAAGGTAATGTATAAGAAAGTGTTCTGCAAAAATGCTATATATAAAAGGGGATTTTTTTTCTAATTGTGAATTTTTACTACGTTTTTACTTTACAAATTTACAAATTTTTACTTTTCTTGAATTTACTTACCAGTAAATTAGTTCACTGCTGGCACTTCTTTGTAGTCTATTGCTATGGGAAGTAATATGTTTATCTGAAAATTATGAAGATTCCTAGAGTTTCTTTACACTTATATTTTATGGGCAATAAAAAAAGTATATGCTTAAACTTGAATTATGTCTTTATTTTTCTTTAGTGCATTATAATTTCACATCTAAATACTGGTATGCTTGTACCAAATTAGCAAAGCAAAAATGCAAAATGATATTAATTGACATTCGTCGTTTTTATTTATACCATATCCCCATATCCTATCTATTTGACTATAGATGTCCATCTAATTTAGAAAATCATTATCTAACACATTTCATTTTACCAAATTGTCTTGTTTTAATAATTTAAGTTTTGAGCATTTTCTCCTAAGCTTTTGAATCCATGCTTACACAATTGCATTGATATTATTTTAGTCAGAGTGAGTTGTTCAAAGTCTCACCTTTGAAGTGAGAGGCTTATTTTAACCAAACATATTGACTTTTAATGCTGTTAGAACTCATTTTTTCAATATATTTTTCTATGACATTCATGATATATAAAAGCATACAAACCTGTACAGAATGATAAAACTTAAATATTTTCTAAGTGCACTTGATCCACGTGCCACATTACAGTTGTAAATTAAAGTCTAGTATGTTGCAGAAATCAGCCTTCCATACCATAGTTTTCCTCCCTGAATGAGGCAAGAGTCAGTCAGTAAATATATGTGGTCAGCCTCAGATTTGCCTCACTGGGAGTTCACATGTATTTTTAACTGCCTTCAATTGTTAATGTATTCCTCAAATGAGATGCATCACCTTGAAGAATGACTTTTTGCCCTCTGGGAATAGGCCAAACAAGTATTTCATTCGCTATGATAATCAGTTCTACCTTCTGCAACATATAAACCCAAATTTAATAGGCACTGGTGATTAGGTTTTAAGTCAGAGAGTCATCACTGTCCACTGTGAAAAATAATAAGAAAAAATACAAATTATAACAAATTTGCCTTCAGGAGGCCTTGTTAGACATAATGGGACCATAACTATTTCAGGATATAGTGAATAAATGTTTTTCCTTCTCATTATAGACATTTTTGAGTCACCAATTTTCAGTGATAAGAAAGATTTCCTTTAACTCGTGCTAAATATATCTTAGGCCATTTGTTTTGTCCAGTTAATGTGTAACAGTCTTGAAAGAGAAAAAGGACTGCTTCCCATAAAACACTTATTTAAATCTTTTAAAATGCTTAAAACCATATAGAGCCATTCAAAGCTATAGGTAAATTTAATCTTATCCAAACCTTCCACTGTCAAATTTATCTAAGACTTTTCTTCAACTTAAACTTTGCATTGAAATAAAAAAAGAATTTTACATGACATTATGGAGAATAACAAATCAACCCTTAAATCAGCAACTTAGGTTGTGGACAGTAAATGATACAGTGGTTCCACTTTCTTGGAACTGAGTAGCAGAAGAAAATGAAGAAAGATACTACTGACAGAGCAAGGATGATGGGAGCAGGCTAGCATTATGAATGATATGTTAAGTGATGGGCTCAGATGGAATCATGGGATTGCTGCTGCCTTTTGCAGAAGCTGATTTTCATTCTTATTGTTCACCTCATAAGACTCCAACATATGGAAGGGGGAAGGGAGAGGAACAGCTACGTGCACATGCATTCCCTATACATATACATATTTAGAAATGTTGTGAATATTTGTCCAGATATACAGAGTGCTAGGAAAAAAACCTAATGCCAGAAATGTATATCTTGTCAGCAAGGTTTATTAGTTTTAATATTCATGTATTTTCTCTGCTTTCTTCCCTGTGAATTGAAGTGTCATATTCTTTTTTATTTGATAAAGCCAAAGACATATATATTTTCAATGCCAATGTAAGTAAAATAATAATTCAATACTCTATAATAATATATTGAAAATAATAACAAGCATTATAGGTGGTTTGGATGTGCTTAAAGATGCGTTCTCCATATTTGTTTCTTCAAGCCAATAGACAGTACCTGATTCATTTGGTTGGCCTGCGGGGGGTGTGTGTGTGTGTGTGTGTGTGTGTGTGTGTGTGTTTGTGTGTGTCCATATTAGCAAGATGAAGGTAATATGGGGTGAAAGGGAGGGGTGAAAGATAGACCAGCACTCGGAGAAAATAATTGTTACATGATCCAGTATATTAGAAAGACATGCATAAAATTAAACATATGTGGTGTCAAAGGGTTAATTTACCAAGATTTTCTTTAATTTTTTTCTACACAAATATGATTAACTCAGAGCTTCCTTAAATACAAACTCTTGTGCACCAATGCTTAAATTTATAGCATAATTAACACTATAACTTGTTATAAATTTCTGGGTCCCAAAAAATTATCAATATTGCCAATAATGTATGTATTTTTATACATTGTTAAATCCAAATTAGCAGTCTGTGTATTTTTTTCAGAGAAAAAATAAAACAAGCATCACTAATCCAAAAAACAAAAATTCAGAGCGACTTTCTTATAGGCTGAACAATTGTGGTTTATAAACTTCAATAAATATATACGGATTACCATGCTAATTGGGGAGAAAATTTTTGAAAAGTATATAATAATCAATTCACTTACCAAATTTTATGTAACAAACTATTTTTTTTAAATAAACATTTTAACAGTTACCTTAGGCGGGTCATGAATAATTTTTGTAGCCAGCAAATATAAACGTAAATCTGAAAACTAATTTTTACTTGAGGATGGACAACATTCTAGTTATAAAAAAAGCCCTTAGAATTTGAATGGAAGGCAAAATGAGTGAGATTTAAGGAAGGTGAGAAAAAAGCAAAATGAGCAATCAGCAGACTACTATAATTACTAAGCCTTCGAAATTGATGATAGAGTTATACAGTTGTTAGTATTATGGTACCCTACAGATTTCATTTTCTTGGGTATAGCCCAGCAGGCATATTCAGTGACTCCCCCTCTACCACTCAGCTCACCCCCTGAGGGGAAATGCCACGTGCATTCAAATCAAACGTTTTCCTATCAAGTTCTCAACTAATGGCTTTCCTAGGAGACCCAAGCCTGTCAGTCACCTACTACCTATTTAGACATGTTAAAACAGAATTTGTTGTTTATTTGTATTTCATTGAAGTGAGTCTGTTTTCTCATATTGAATTTGTATCCAAACCCCAGGTTGTCAATACTGCTTAGCTAAGGCTTCTGTTTGTTTTGTTTTTCTCTGCATGCAATCCAGAAAAAAAATGGTGCTGTTCATGCCAATTTTAACCCTTCTATAAATGTATAGGGAGTGTATTAACTAATTGTTCAAAATCACTAGTGCTAATGTCAGTAGCTAAAAATCACACTTTTTCTATTGAAAACTGTTTTCATCAAATTCACAATTTAATATACTAGAGTCACAGTTCCACTTAAGTTCCTATATGGAAAAAATAAAAGAAGGAAAAAAAAAGATATCAATTGTTGATACCAAAAACTAGGAGCATCATTTTAATTTAGTTATTTTCTGTGTTACTTAAAGCGTATCTATTTTCCTTAGAGAAAAATCTGGTAATGTAAAAACACATACTTGATGAGGTTGTGATTTTTTGGTGGAAACATGTATATATGTGTGTGTGTGTGTGTATGCACATGTGCACATAGATAAATAGATATTCCTGTGCTTACAATCTCTAAGTTAGTTTAAGTCTTGTGTTTAAGTGTAAGTATTAAGCATTCCATAAAAACAAGAACTGTTATGTTTGATATGCACTTCAAAAGCCTAAAATGCCAAAGAAAGCCCTTCCTTAATTATTGAAGAAGTGTCTGTAAAGGAAACATGAGCAAATAACATTTATGCTTTCATCCCCAGTAACCTTTTATTGTCCTTTTCTTCAGATGGCCAAGTCAGTATATTTAATAAAGGCAGCAGCAACCATCAAAGAAGGCAGGGCTCTAATAAATGGTCCTGATTAAAGGCCCTGACAGGGTATGAACTTTGCATAAATTTTCTTATGGTGTCAGGCTAGGATACTGATTGAAAACTCATTAACATAATCACACATTTAGAGGAAATGCTGTAATGTATCAACAACATTTCCCTTAGTGTAATAATTTTAAGAACATTAAAATGCAAATGATAATAAGGAGCTGTGTTTAGTGATGTTCTGAAAGCCTGATTATTCAAATATTTAGTATGAAGTATGGAGCTGCGTTCAGTAATACATCTACATGAATTAAAAAATTTAATCTATATATGGACTCAAAAGTCATCTTTGGTCTTACCAACTATTTTCCCAGCTCATAGGCACATAAAATTAACAAGAACATTTGGCTTAAGTATTATAAACATTTTTTAAAAAAATTTAAATGTAACTACATTAAAAAAATGAATGCAAGCTGCCAGCATCATTTTTCTCCAATTAGGAAAAAAAAAATATTGAAAAGTAGTTAGCATTTTTAATTCAGTATGATTGTGATTTGAAAATACGTTGAAGTATTTTTAGCATTTTTTTGCCTGCTTTTATTAAAATGTGTATAAAGCAGCGGAGGATGTGGCAGGTCACAGCACTGCTATGCCTTAATGCTAATTCTTAACAATAAAAGAAACACTGCCCTCCCCCCACACAAATAGCCATAATTATGTAAAGAATGACTGCTTCAGACTGATGACTTTCAATATGCTCAAGTCTAGCCTACTGGTATAAGAGGCCAGAAAGGTCAACAGTAATTCATAACTGCTATAAAATTGTGTAGCATCCCAGGGCTTCTGCAGGATGCTGACATTATCATGAGTCTTCTGCTGGTTTGTATATGTAAATTTGTGATAGGAAGTGCACTGCTTTTACCGTATCACATGCAGAGCATCAATCAAGCAGTGGAATACATCAGAGTATTTTCATTACGCCTAGTTATTTACTGCATCAGAAGAAATTACCCTGGCAAGCCAAGCAGCCTTCTCTGGGTAGCATGATACGACCAACCAGGCTTCAGCTCAGGAGTCTTGTAAACATTACAGGATTAATCTCACAATCACAACCATCAATCTTTCCTAGTCCTGCCTGGGTGCAACTGTGGAGACTGGTAACCAGGCCATGTGGATTTAAATTTAACCCTGAGCATCAAAAACTAGATTGTCAGACCTAAGATGCATATTGCAAAACACCTGTTTTTTCCATTTTGGTTGAAGACAATAAATAGAAATGTAAACTGAAGTACCTTAAAATTATATTTAATTTATCACTTTCATTTCAGTACATTCTTGGGAAATTAGAATTTTTTAAGCCACTGTTATTCAACATCAGCTATAAGTGAGAAATGAGAGACCACTTTCTATTCATATAGACAAATTTCCTGTATGACAATGTAGACACCACAGGCAGCTCTGCAGAGCTGTGAGATGGGGACTTCTCCACCTGAGGTTTGGGGACCTGATCAAGCTCCTCTGGCATTAGGCCAGAGAAGGTTAAAGCTATGGGGAGTAGTACAGTCAGCCCCTAACCAAGAGAGCGTTCAATGTGTCTTGCTGACTCATAAAATGACACTGGCATTGATTGCTGAAACAACTGCTTGCTTACCCTCTTGCCAAAGGAAAGGGAAAAAAAAAAAACTGTCTCCCCTTTCTTTCCCTCCCAACAGAAAGGAGGGGGGAAAGAGATGGGTGAGACAGACGGGCTAAATGAACATTCTATCATTTTAAGTTTAGCAACTGCACGGAACATAGCCTATTCTATTTAGATAATGCAAAAGATAATGTGCATTCATTTTTGAAAGTCAGGTGAAAACCATGATGATAATGATCATTTTTCCATAGTCAAGAAACAATAAATATATAATGAGCAGGTCATGTATAGACTGCCTGGCAGTTTAATTTGAACTGTGACCTTTTATTATTATTATTATTTTTTGTCCAAAGCACTTTTACCTGAACACAGAGCACAGTCAATTTTTTCTTTCTTTCTCTCTCAATATCTTGCAGGCTCCCATCTTTGAATAAAAGATGTAGTAACCATAAAGATATGCCTTTCCCTTTCTTTCAATAAGATTTTCAAATCTAGAAGCTTATATTCATCCCATATATAAAAAGTAGATATTTATTCTATATGATTTAATCCCCAGTTGATTTAATCAGCCCTGTAGGTACTTGCCTTCTAGGATTGTATGACTACAGTAAAAAATATTTTCTGTCATGTATTGAGAATGTCATAAGAGCTATTCATCCCCACTCAAGTGATTATTTTTATATGGCTTTCTTGATCATATAAAGGTTAGCTTTAAAAAATACTGAAAACAATAATAAATAAGATTTCTCAAACAAATCATACAACAAAAGAAGAGAAATTCACCTTCAAGTGATTGCAGTGACTGAAATCTTTTTTTTTCTTTTATTATTATTATTATTATTATTATTATACTTTAGGTTTTATGGTACATGTGTCCAATGTGCAGGTAAGTTACATATGTATACATGTGCCATGCTGGTGCGCTGCACCCACCAACTCGTCATCTAGCATTAGGTATATCTCCCAATGCAGTGACTGAACTCTTAAGGCGCTTGCTTCTGTTTTCCTTTCTTGTGTGGTTTCATTTTATTTTTTGGTTTTGTTGCTATTGATATAACAGAAGGCTTTTTGTTGTTAACATTTTTTTTGTATGCTGTCTTCCAGACTAGCTTTAAAGTAGCTAATATTTTGATGCTATGTTTTTGCTCACAGAATTTTAGCTTCCCAAATCCTCCTTAAGGATTTAGGTTATGTGAGCTTCCAGGTGCAAGCGCATCGTGAATCTGTCACTTCCCACGAAATGGGAAATAACACGCATGTTTCTGACTCTTGCCATTATATAACCAAAATAGAAATTCTGCTGTGTTGTTATATAAGGGCACAGTGTGTTATATGAAACTAGTTATGTTTGTAAAAGTACTATAACATATGATCAATTGATACTGTTCAAAGCAGGAAGGCTGGAAATGCAGTTTGTGTATGTGGATCACTATGGCATCAGTTTGAACAACTTCTGGCACCACTTTTTTGGTGTGTTGTTATAATATCCTGCCAGGTGTTACGCTTTGTTAAAGCTTTGAAACAACAAATAACTACTAGATATTCGTGGTGAAGATGCTAAAGCAGCAAAAAGTTTGGTGCAGTCATCTTCGGAATGGTAGACAGAGAAGAATCCAATCCCCTGAGAGAGGAAGGCAGAACAATGGTACATTCCCCACCATGAGCAGCACGCAGGAAAAACCTTGGATTTCAGAGTCAAGAAACATGGGTTTGATTCTCATCCCACTACTTTCTGGGCAAATAACTTCAAACAAATCATTCTACTGTATTACTGTCAGTTCTAACATTTTACTTTTCACTCATTTCCTCAACAAACATCAACTAGACTCCTAGGCATTGTACCAGGTACAAAATAGTGAACTAAGTTAAAAATACTTGGTCTTAGTCTTTAAATAATTAAAGCAGCTGGTGTGTGTGCCAGGAACTTTGTGAGTGCTTTATACATCTTTTCATGTTTAATCCATCCATGATCCCAACCCTGGAAAAGAATTATCCTGAGTTTATGTGGGATGATATCAAATCTTAAAGAGGTTCAACAAGCTAGTGGGAGAGGCAAGATCTGAACACAGGTCCATCTCATATTAAAAACAGTGCTTATAATTTTGTAGGGCATGTCAAAGAACTTTACCATTTTACAAAATTTTAGTGAGAATCAAATGAGAAAGGTACATGACAGAACGTCATAAACCGTAATGTACCATACAAATGTCTGTTGTCATTACTCTTAACATGAACATAACAGAGAATTTTCCTCACATCACTTCCAGCCTTAATTATCCCCACTTGAAGATCTTGGACCACCCCACACAAATGATAACCACAGACAAAAAAATATTATCTATATAAACAAAATACTATCAGGGATTCCCTATCAGCATTTCTAAGCTAGTTATATGCATGGCCCCTTAGTGAATATTAAACAAATAGAAACCCAAGTAAGACATTTTTCTACATACGAAAATCTCTGAAAATCACAAGTCTAGTGTTTACATTAGCCCTGGAACATCTTTAGTAATTTCTTAGGCACTTTAGGGTTATCTACCAATTAAGTGAGAATGGTGACATTAATGTAGCACCTGCAGATCTTATAAATGTAAAGTGTTTTTCATTCAACCAGAATCTTTAATGTTGATGCCATTTAACACAAAATTTTCCTCTTTTAAATAATTTTTATATTTTTTAATGACAGACCAGGGCTATATAGCCAAAACATATAAGATTAATGAAACCAACTAAAAACAAAGAAACCTTCCATGTCTTATCTTTGCATAGTTTACACTATCCCTACTACTGAATATTTGTGTATCTTTATAAAACAAGGTGATTTTACGAACAAAGCAATACAGTTGGATTTTAAAAATGAATGACCTTCTTTGTTAATACAACCACAAGTTTATAGTTCATTTTAAATTAAGTTTTGTCAAATTTTGGTGCCCCATTTTTCAATTTCTCATGTTCAATGAGTAAAAGTACTTACCTCAAGTTCTTTATATGAGAAACAACACGAGATGAAGGAATGCTTTATTTAGATATTAACAAGACAACTAGTTAAAAGGAATTAAAAGGAATTAAAAAAGCACATGATGGTTTTGTCCTTGTTATTTTACATCTGAAGCCACAGAAAATAATTTGATTATTTGGGTTTTAGTTAAACTAGTGCCTATAGATTTAAGGATGAATGGTAGGTAAGAAATTTCATTCTTAGCATATCCTTTTCAAAGTTAAATGAAAATATTATTACTTTATTTAAAGAAAATAAATATTAGATGTTGAAAATTGAGGAATCTAACAGTTGCTAAAAGCATACAGAGATATTCCAGACTTTAAAAAAGTTATAATTATCTTTGCCTTCAAAAAAGTATCTGTTTTTTTAAAAAAAATTATTAGGATGCATTATTCTAATTAATATTGAAACTTCTATGCCTTCCAAATATTTCCAAATAACCAAAATCTTGTCATACAAGGTTAATAGTTATGACTGGTATGATTTTCAAGTAAGTTGTAAATGAATTTTTCATCATGTAAAAAAGCATGTCACTAGCGATAAAATGTGTTTCAACTGATATTGTAACAAATTGTATGGAAATATTAATTAAAATTTTAACTAAAATTTTAACTCTTAGCCAGCGTAAATATGTGCGATTGGTCTTTATGTATATAATATTTGGTTGATGATATATGTTCATTAGAGTTTATTCTATGGTACAAACTGAAAATTTCTTCACTGAAAGATACCTATAAATATCTTCCTTGAATCTTGTTCACCTTTAGTATCTTCTATTTTCTAGTAGCAGTTATGAGAAAATGAGCATAGATTTTTCTCTATATTAATTAAAGCACCAGATATTTGTAAACACGTATTTATATAGACACCTACTATTTGTAATAAAGAACACAAATTTTGGATTTTCTTATAGAAAATATGACATAAAATAAGAATAAAATAATGCTGTCATACTTTTTTTTTTTTTTTTTGAGACAGAGTTTCCAGGCTGGAGTGAAATGGTGCGATCTTGGCTCACTGCAACCTCTGCCTCCGAGGTTCAAGCGATTCTCATTCCTCAGCCTCCCAAGTAGCTGGGATTACAGGTATGCGCCACCAAGCTCGGCTAATTTTGTATTTTTAGTAGAGACGGGATTTTGCCATGTTAGCCAGGCTGGTCTCAAACTCCTGACCTCAGGTGATTCCCCATCCACCTCGGCCTCCCAAAGTGCTGGGATTAAAGGCGTGAGACAACACGCCTGGACTATTATACCTTTTTTACTATGCAGACTACTTTGGAAATGAAATATTTTCTATTGTAAGCTACTGTTCTCACTTTCAAACACACCACCACCAGTGTAGACATATTGGAAGTGAAGTAATGACAACTTTTCAAAGATTACATTATTCTGATTTTGTGACGAACACTGCAGACTTACTTTTTCTAACAAACTTGCCTGGACATCATTCATAAGTTTATCAAGGACAAATTGCATCGTGATTTGACCTGACATTAAGTATTAACATTTATAAGTGAGTATATAAGAACTGATCAATTCATTTGGAGACATGAGAATTTCTATCAACTTAGAGCTTTTTCTGTTTAGTGAACACAAGAAAGGTAATAACATCCTATATTAATGAAATAATCCATCCTCTAATAAAGTGACAGCCAAGTGATAATGGTGAAGTACAAGCATTTAGAACTTATTTATAATCACATACAACCATATATGTGTCAATGTATTAAAGTAACTAGAGCAGTCAGTTATCTTAAAGACAGACAAAATCATGAAATAAATTTTCAACAGCTTTGTGGTTTGTGTAGGTTGTTGTTACATAGCAAAGGGTATTTGTTTGTCATATTTACTTTCAGTATACTACCAAAATTAAAAGTACACATACATAGATACACACACACACAAACACAATTCTCTAATATTAAAAAAAAGCTACTACATATGCATATATTTGTTTAACATTATATCTTAAAGAAAGCTGAAATGTTAAGCATGGCAAAACATATCAGGTGAAATCTATGAAAATTTACAGATTACCTAAAATGCTAGGAGTTAATTATAGTCTTCTATCCCTGGCATGTCAGCTTGATTAAATTTGGAGTTCGGAGATGAATTGGCCCAAATTCATTAGTGTTCCCTGGGTGCAGATGTTGGTCAAGGTCAAGCGAAGCACATTGACTGTAACACTAGAGAAGAGGGGGGAAGGGATCCCAAAGAAGGTAGATTCTTAAAAGGTCTGGAGTTGCAGCAAGTAACTTTGATACTTTTTGACTTAATAAATCTTGACAGCCTAATCATGGCTAAGCCTTTGCAGTGTTATTGGTACAGATGGCAAAGCTAGACATATTTAAAGAGATCTCAGAAGCTAGTAGCAAGAGAGCACTGAATCCAAATGTAGTGTTGGGCTCTAGGAGAAAGTGAAAGAAAGGAGGATAAAAAGCTACACGGCATTTCCATCTCCTGACATCTCCAGCAGCCTCAGATACGAAATATGATAAGGCTCCTGCTGAGCTAATAAGCCCAACAAATGTCTGTGTCCGTGAAGTAGATGAAGTGGGATCAAGCAGAGGGGGCTGCTGTATGAAAATAAGCCAGCGCCCAGGGTATAATGGCACTAGAAAAAGCTACAAGGTCAGGCTGATGACAGAGACACCAGTTAAGTAGAGAGCCCATCAGTAAGAAAGGTTTGCCTGCTGGATCCAAGACATAACCATTAAAATAAAATGAACTCTCCATTTAAAGAAAGGAAGAAAAGAAGAAAACAAAAACGCTCTCTAAGGATTTTATTTTTATTTGTTTCTCTTATATGGCAACTACATCCCTTTGTTTATTTACATATACCCTGCCCAGGATAGAAACTAGAGTATTGAGTGGAGGGGTAGAGAATTAAAAACAGACATGCATTGCAAAATGCCATTAGATTTGTTGTTTCTGCGCTGTGATTTTAGTGGGTTCACAACCTATGCTAAGCATTATTTGTTTAATCAAATACTGCATTAAGATGAACAGAGTAATGAACGATTCCTTATGATCCACAAGGTTTCCCAGAGAGAAAGATTCCTAGGTGAAACATACCTTAACTCCGAAACTTCTCCCTTTCTCTGTTTCCTTTTAACCAGAGAATATATTAATTCATTTTTGGTGTAAGGTAATATATTTTTCAGTAAAATATAGAATTGATTGAAGTTGAAATTGTATGATTCAGAACAGCAGAACTGACAGAGGTGCCGTAAAAGTTAGCCTATGTGCTTGGCTCTTGACAGCATATACACCTAGGATGATGAGCCTGTTGGTTTCTCCCAGACTATCCTGTTTAAGCACTGAAAATCCCCATGCCCTGCAAAACCTCTCTGTGGTCACTGTCCTCCCATGGCTGAACCAGCATTTCAGAGGTAAACTATACCAACTTGTGTGGTGAATCTTACTGAGTCTAGGAGAAAAAGTGTGTAGTAAGGGAGAGTGATGGGTCAGTAGACAGACAAGCCAGATGACTCAGGACAAGAAACACTCATAGGAGACTAAATCATCTAGGTTGGTTGTAGCATTGATCAAATTAGCTTTATTATTCCCAACTCTTTCCATTGTATCTTGAAACCATTACCTTTTATTTACACACATTTACACACACACAAATGAAGCATACAATAATTAAAATGATATCTGTGAACTGTAAGTATTTTTTTTTCCTAATGGTTTAAATGATCCACCTTGACCTTAAAACCAACCATGGAAGGGCCACTTAAGGGCTAATTCATTCTGTAGCCCATTGTCCAGGCCAACAAAAACAATCACAGATTAGAAGACAATGACAATGCTTTTCTTCAGATGTATGGCAACAAAAGCCAGCATATTGGAAATAATACTTAAGAATTAATATTACAAATCTTTTTTTACAGCTTGAGAAATGGTTTTGAACAATCTTTGCTTTTTTATTTGAGTAATAATTAGACTATGCTTGAAATTTCAAGAGTCTGTCACATTAATACATTAATTCTTAAGAGATCATGTCAACTTCATAATATCTGTGAAGCTTTGTTAAAAAGGTGAAAAACGTTTAAACACCATGTGAGGTGGTTCATTAAACATTTAAGAAAGCTTTGAAATTCTGACAGCATTACCATGGAAGATCAGATTGGGTACACTTCTAATACTTTTTTAAACCCATCTTTAGTTTTCATTTCATAGAAATGCAAATGAAATACTGGTAAACAGCTTACAATCAAATTTGGGGATATAGTCCTGTAATATCACACCATTGGATTTAGAAATATAAACTTTTTGACATTAAGATAATTATGATAAAGATAAACAGATGATGGATTGCCAATACTTGCTTTTTACAGTTGTGGAGATTTTTTTTTCTCAAGCTATAATTAAAATCTCTTAAACATCTTCCCAGGATTGGGTGGGGGGAAGAGGGAAGGCAAAGAAAGCAATTATTGTTTCCACTTTTTTCAGTTTAGTTATTTATTTATTTTTTTTTAAAAAAAGGCATCAATAAAACTCATCTCTGATTTCCAATAACATACAAAACATGTTTTAGGAAGTATTAATTTTCAAAAATAATGGCTGCCATAAGTTTCCAAATCCAATTGTTCTTATTGAAGCTTACTTCAGGATTGCTGGAGAAGAGCTTCCTAGATTACTCTAACGTTGACTGAAAGGTCTGTCCATTTTCTTCCGGCTATGCATATGAGATCATCCTTACAGGTTATCCATGAAAGTGAGATCTGCCCATAAGAGGAAACATAGAATCCTTAACATTCTTCCTGACATTCTTATGCCTTTCCTCTAATTTATTCTGTGCAAAACAGCATTTGTTTTAGGAAAATGAAAGAAATAGTAACTTTTACCTGGAAAAAAGGGCAGATCAGTGCTGACATTGCCACAAGTAGCACTAAGGAAGATAAAGAAAGACTTTAATAATTCAAGTGTTTAATAAGTAGAAAGCACCATACAGATAGTACTATTAGCTTAGTTCAAAGAGATGCTATGGGTAAAGGTGATAAGCAAAAGCAATAACATTAAGATTTTTGTTTGGTACACAGATCAGAGACAATATGTAGCATTTAGAGTGTATTGAAAGTACACAGACTTTTCTGATATAATTTCCAGTCAGAAATTTGTATTCCTTATAGCTGGTATTGTTTGCATGTTTTCTTGTTTAAAGAAGTATTTTACAGATGACAATTATCAGTATTGTTAGTTTGAGTATTGTAGATAAATATGGAATGAAACATTAAGTTTATATTCATTTCAGGACAACATAATTAAGCTGTGTATGGCTCATTATTAGTTTTGTAGAGTGTATTAAGTTGAAATCTATAGTCTTGGAAACTTACATTTATCTCCTAGTATATTTTTTATTACCAAAGACACAGGAAATAAATAATTAAATTTAGCTTGCAGAAAATGCAGGAAATCTGGAAAGAGTATATACATATAATGGAGATGCTCAGGAGCTTGTAATCTGAAATCAAGAATAGGGTCAAATTCTAGCTCTGAAACTTACTGTTTGAGCAAATTTAAATTCACTAATCCCCATATTTTCTCTCTAGAAAATGAGCAGAATAATAGTACTTATTTCAGAAGGGTTGTGGAAACGTATGTTCAGCTATTAGACCCCAAGCTTCTTTAAGGCAGAGGCCGTTCAGGTTGTAACTTTGTGAACTGAGGTTACATAAGAAGCATAATCATAAGTAAGCAGTAGGAGCTCATTGGAAGAAATAAATCACATCATTCTCTCAAAATTAAGTTTTTAAGATAATGAATTAATCCTTTCTTCAATTCCTCAAACTGGTTACTGTTTCCAACTCTCTCATGTTTCTCAAGGGTAGCAATAATTTCCCCTGGGTAAATTCAGCCTTTCCTTTCATTCTTATCCCTAGTTCTCCATCTTCACTTCCTCTCTTCTCTGTCTCCTCCTTGACTACTACCACCAATAAATAAATAAATATAAATGTAAATATAAAGTATACTTATTGGCCCGCTTAATTGTGAAGTCTAGAAATATCTGTCTTCATGAATGGCTGGATCAAGGAAAGCAAAGATTGTCATCAAGCACATACTTTCTCTCTGTCTTGGACCAGCTTTTTTCTGGGTTATCTTCATTTCTTAGGAAGGTTTCCATAGTTGTTGGCAAAATGACTAACAACTTAGGTTGGTAGAACTGTGTATTACTCTGTTAGTCTGTTCTTATGCTGCTAATAAAGACATATCCAAGATTCGGTAATTTATAAAGAAAAAGAGATTTAATGGACTCACAGTTCCACATGGCTGGGGAGGCCTCACAATCATGGTGGAAGGCAAAGGAGGAACAAAGGCACATCTTACATGGCAGCAAGCAAGAGGGCATGTGCAGGGAAACTCCCCTTTATAAAACCATCAGATTTCATAAGACTTATTAACTATCACAAGAACAGCAAGGAAAAGACCTACCCCTATAATTCAATTACCAGGTTCTTCCCACAACATGTGAGAATTATGGGAGCTACAATTTAAGATAAAATTTAGGTGGGGACACAGCCAAACCACATCAACCTGTATTCTACCAGCCTAAGTTCCCCTTTATATTGCCTCCTGGCTAATTTCTTTAACTTCAGCCATGTTTTTTTCTTTAATTCATCTTTTGTCTTTATAAGATTTATTTCTTATTCATATATCTGGACTCATGCATGAAGTGTTTATAAGATGCCTGTTTCTTTATGCTGTGTTGGGCAATGTCAAAATTTTCTACTGAAAGAGAATAGTTTTCAAGATTCAAGACATATACCAATGAGGACACATTTTTAGAAGCACACATGGAACTTGCTTTATTGGATTTCCATTGGAGATTTTTAGTTTAACCAACAAGAAACATAAAGTTAGCTTTTATCATCAAATCTTATAGTTGACTCATAACCGTATGACTCAGGTCTCTCACTCACCTTCACAAGATTTCATTCCAAATACTTTCGGCTGTTCCCAGATGTCATTGATTTTCTACAATCTATGTCCAAGGGTCTTTGGTAGGATGTACTATCAAAGAAGCCAATTTTTTTTTTTTTTTTTGAGACGGAGTCTCTCTCTGTCGCCCAGGCTGGACTGCGGTGGAGCGATCTCGGCTCACCACAAGCTCCGCCTCCAGGATTCACGCCATTCTCCTGCCTCAGCCTCCTGAGTAGCTGGCGCCACAGGCGCCCGCCACCATGCCCGGCTAATTTTTTGTGTTTTTAGTAGAGACGGGGTTTCACCATGTTAGCCAAGATGGTCTCAATTTCCTGACCTCATGATCCGCCCGCCTCGGCCTCCCAAAGTGCTGGGATTACAGGCGTGAGCCACCGTGCCCGGCCAAAGAAGCCAATTTTTAGAAAGGAGACTTCTACATTTAGAAAGAATATTAGGATAAGTATAATGCTATCTAAGAGAACTGTTCTCCAAAGGACAGCATATAGTTAGATATATAAATGTTGATAGTTAGGATGTAAAATCACTCATAACTTTTTACGTATTCATATTTTGAATATAAATGTGTAATACATATGTATGGGCATCCCTATATATAAATACACATGTACATGGAGGGAAATATTTTCTGTAAAAGTTAGGAAATATAAATTTGATTGTCATATATTTTCATTTTATCAATCTGTCAACTAAAAATAGAGAGGTGCCTTTAGCTAAAGATACCTATTTCCCCTATGCTTTTTGAGTATGGCCAGGCATAAAACCCAGTACTTCACCTGTCATATTGTGATTCAGGAAAGACTTGCCTTTTCCTGGTCATGTAATTTTAGCCCTTAAGGAATTCACTCATCATTTCATCATCAGTGGTACCTAAACTCCAGGAATACTGAGTGAGTTTGGCAGCCTAATTGAAGGATGCAAGATTATGAGATTATTTCTGGACATATCTTAAGCAAGATTTCTTACGTCTTCACTATAGATTTCCACATTCATCCTGCTGCGAGTTTTCACCTTAACCAAAATTCTTCAACAGAAAAAAGCAACATGCTTTTTTAACTATGAGCAATAGTTAAACAACAAAGACTGGCCACAGACTAAGAATTCAGCTTTCAAACTTAGTAAACATATTTTTCATAGGGATCTAATAACCTCTCACTTTTTAAATATCTTAATAGACACTAAATATTCTAACTTGCCAGAATATGAAAATGTAAAGAACAAGATCAATGCTACAGTGCTCTCAAAAGCACAACATAAAATGCAGCATATTTACAGGGTGGCCTCAGTAAGCTTTTCAAAGTTTTCTGTATTTTCCATCTTGTATGTTTCTCAATGTAATACACGGACACAGTTAAAAATCAAGTAGCAATAAAAAGCTCATCATAGAAAACCATAGCTCTTTGTTCCTGTGTTCTCTGCTCGTAGTACAATCCATTATTTTCATCTTCTTTGTTTTATCTGATTCTTTTAGTAATTACATATAAATTTTTAAGTAATATGCTAGCACTACTGCTTTTTTTGGTTTATTAATTTAGTCATTATCCTCTAAAACTGTGTCTTCCTGATAAAACTATGTTTAGTTAAATAAGTAGACATGGTTTAAATTATTATACTTATGCAAATATTATTCACTACAGAGCCAAGTAATGTACTATCATTAAATCTGTTTTTTAGTATAACTTTTTGCTACTCCTGGAATAAATGAATGTTTTGCCGTTTGCAAACACTGGCACACATCAATGCATTTCTGTGCTGTGGAAAAATCTTGGGCTTCGAAATTAGTAAACTCGCATTCCATGTTGGCTGTGTTGTTGCTTGTGACCTTTGGTAGGTTCCTGAGACTGCTGAGCCTTGGCAATTATTTCTGAGCAACAAACGTGCAAATCAGTAACTTCTTTGGAGACTATATATAGGAAGCTTTTTTAAAAATAACATGTGTAAACATCCACCTGTAACTTCCTCCTTGAAATGTATGTGCCCTGCATTTTGTTCCTCACATAAAAACCATGAGGTGGGTGAGATGGAATTATTAGCACAGGTTAGGAAAAAACTGAGGCTGAAGAACACTAAAAGATTTATCCAAAGAGGCCTAGTGAAAAACAGCTCAACTGCAACATTTCTAATTCTAAGTCAAGAGCTCTTAACCCCATGACATGCTGAGGCTTCATCCAGCCAAGTCATCAATATACTACTGGTGCCAAATTTAAACCCCTGAGACTAAATTATGCAAAATTCCATTCTCTTAGTTAGTTTGGATTACTTGGGGGTGTGAGTCTAAGTGTTTTTCCTCTGTTTTCTCAAGCCCTGTAGGAAAATTCTTAACAGAGGCAGTCAATGTAAAAATGTGAAAGATTGGTATAGAAAGTAACATACTATTATATAAAGTCCCCAGGGTGGCATAATCTGGCGGTTAGTTTTCTACTGTATTCTGTATATTTAAAGGCTCCTTCGTGGCCATGAACTTGAAGATGTAACCATACTATTATCAAGCCTTAGTACTTCTCATCTTGTAAATTGTCATAAAACCAATATATTCTTAGGCTAGATATTTTAAGTTTAAAAAAACTATTCTAGGTACTGAGAATATATAAAGAACCAATTATTTTTAAGTTGGATAATAGCCTTATTATTTTGGTTATAGTTCTTTCTGTTTTTTCACCTCATCCTTATTAGTGACTGTCCATACAATGGGAATATCAGGAAAGCTATTAGAACCTCTCCATGCCATTCTAAACATCAGTATGTTTTCTTTTCCGTTTGAAAATTCACCTGTTTCTATAAACCTTAGCAACTTTCTTTGGCCTGCTTTCTACAAAAAATATTGTATTAACCACCAACTCATTAACGAAGTGGTTATTCTCACGTTACATATGTGTAAAAGTGAAGTGAAGTGAAGTGAAGTAGTAATAAACAGCATAGTTGGTGTACAAATATGGAAATTTTAATTCTATGATAAGTTTTACACTTTACAACATTCATTTTGTTACAAATACTTGAAAGCATAAAATAAAATACAAAATAGTATCACACACCCAAATACATAGACCAGGAAAAAATTGTCACCACATTAAAACTTATGGTCTTGAATGCTGGGTTATTCTGGATTTGATGACCTTATGGACTATGGACATTTGAAAGGACATTAGCCTCTGATTCTTGAAGATCCTTGTCCATATGCCTACCAGATTGGACACCTCCAATGATGAGACTTCAATATTTTGCAAGGAAACTTATTTTGTCTTTAGACATACTTGACTGTAAGAAAACTTCATTGTCTGAAATATCTCTTCCTGTAAGATACAGGCTTTGATAGATCAGTTCTTCCTAAGACCACACAATCATTCAGGAAGCACAATCACAACACAGTGTTGACCCAACATTCTAACATCCATGTGATGGACCCCGGACTCTCAGTTCTTGACCTCAACTCCAGTGATAATTTTCTTTCTTCACCTTTATTCACCATCTGCCGTGATCACATTCTAGACTTTATCGTTACTGGAAATTGTGAAGCTGTTGAAACTTTAGTATAAAACATTTCACTCTAGTCACTACATAAAATCTTTATATATATATATATATATATATATTTATTTATTTATTTATTTTGAGATGGAGTCTTGCTCTGTTGCCCAAGCTGGAGTGCAATGGCACAATCTCGGCTCACTGCAACCTCTGCCTCCCAGATTCAAGCAATTCTCCTGCCTCAGCCTCCTGAGTAGCTAGGATTACAGGCATATGCCACCACACTCGGCTAATTTTTGTATTTTTAATAGAGATGGGGTTTCACCATGTTGGTCAAGCTGGTCTAGAACCCCTGACCTCGTGATCTGCCTGCCTCAGCCTCTCAAAGTGCTGTGATTACCGGTGTGAGCCACCATGCTCGGCTCCCACATATAATCTTACAAGTTAACTTGCCCTAATGACCCTGGTGTTACTTTCTCAAAAAAAAAAAAGTGAACCCCTTTAATCCTACCTCTTTTTCACCATTCAAAAGTTTACAGCTATCCTTATGCCCCTTATTCTCCAATATGGAGCGCATTTTCTGTCCCGTAATCATTCCCTAAAACATCTTCAATTCCCTTCCTACTCTCTTCTTTCATAATGTTCCTCTGGCAAATCACAACAATAGAGGAGCTTTACCATTTTCTTGAGTACTGGAAACGAAGAAGCTGGAAAGAAATGCTAATAGTACCTTTGTTGCTTCATAATCAGTCAGAAAAAGAAGAACAGTGGTCCGCTTAAACTACATCATAGGTTAAAGAGAACATTGCCAGCATAGGTTAAAGAAAACATTTCCAGGGGCCTTTACTCTTCTGGATGGGCATTATTTTTTAGGTCTCTTTATCCATGGCTTGGAGTAAATGAGGCAATGATTAGAAATTTATCCCCCACAATCGGCTCTATAGCAGATTCTACTGCAAAGGCTATGGTTACACAACAAGGCTTTAAATTATCTTGTGAAAGTTGTGCTAAATAGTAAAATTGCTGTATATTACTTACTGGCTGAGCAGAGAAATTTCTACACAGTTGCTGATAGTTCTAATTGGACATAGAGGAATACACTGGGTATTACAGAGGCTCAGATGTAGGAGATTAATGAACAGGCTGCTTGGTTGAAATGAGTAGACTCCCTATCTAACTCATTATTTGATCTATTTGATTTTAGTTGGTTTGGTTGATGAGGACCCTGGCTAAGGAGCATATTCTGAGCTCTTGGAATTATCCTCCAGATAGACATAATAGTCATCTCCCTGGTGCACTGTATTCTCTCAGAAGTTTTAAATGGTCACGTGTAGCTATCTGTAGAATGTCAAATGAACTTTCTTCAACTAAAATGGCAAAAACCAAAATGTGCACTCTAAGGACACAGTAACCTATGAATGACATGCTGAGACCAGAATCCCAAAATGATGGCAATTGAGAGTGGAGCTAAGGCCCCAAATTTTGGTCACACTCTCGCCTAAATGAGAACCTGACCAAAAAAGGGGAATTGTTAAACAAAATTATGGCAGGCCATCGTTTTAGACTGAGTTTGTACGCTAGGCCCCCACACACCAGACCACACCAAACCAAGATCAGTCACTCTTGCTAAATGTGACATAATCAAACTAAAACTTTAAGAAAGCAGATGAGTCCTAAAACAGACCTGGTTTTGTTTTACTTCTGAAAACGAGATAGCAGCACAAGGAGGTCCCCTGTACTCTAACCATTACAAAAAAGTAACCTGAAGTCCTTATTCCCACCTTACAAAATTCACTGACCCGCTATTCCCCAGTAAGATTTGAGACTAAATAAGTACATTTAGAATGATGACAGTGTGACAGCAATGCCTAAAGTCAATCTCTCAAAATTGAAAAGATGACCAAAATGAGGAAACTGTTAAAATCAGTTTCGCAGTTTAGCTTAAAGCTGCCTCCTTACATACTCTAAACTCAGCCTAAGGTTTCTCAGTGCACAGTGAACTGTAGCCTAACCTAACTGTAACCTAACTGGTTACAGTAAACCTAACTTGATATGTAAACAAACTGTAGCCTACTCTTGTTACAATCTCGGAGTTTCAGCCAATCAAAAGCAGCCAACTTTTCAAACCAGGTCCAAATAAGGCAAATGCTGAGCTGTAAATAGTCTAGCTGTTTATGTTCAACACTTCTGTTTTCTGCATGTCACTTCCCTTTTTCTGTCCATAAGTCTTCCACCCCCCAAAAAAAAAATGTAGCTGAAAATATTTGGAGTAAACCACTCAAGCTAACTAGTTCACTTTAAATTCATTATCGCAAACCTCAATTGGATGCTCAGTCCTTCCGTATAATAATACTATGTTTCCCCAGGAGTCTAATTTTTATATTTCCCACACAATTACTACTTTATGCCTTATATTTTCTTCTCAAAGTTCCCACAAATTCTTCTACCTTTTAAGACTTAGCTATTGACATCAACTCATACTTCTTTGAGAAAACAGAAGAAAGTACAACTTCCTCAAGTTCTACATCCAAAGCTACAAACCAATGTTTATCTGTACTTTGTGTCTCTCTTTGATTTTGCCCTCTAGCATTATTAAGAATTTTGATCATGCAGTTATCAAACTTTCTTTGTTACTATTAGATTTACATAAGCATACTATCGTGTGTTAAGATTTTTCATTAAACATCAACACCTCCCTTGACACTACATTTCTTTCCAGGCAACACTCCACCCTGTTGCTGCTCCTTTTACAGAAACTTCTAAAATTATTTGATTAAATGTAATGTTTGTATTTCCTTGCCTTCCATTTTCTCTTTTCTCTGTCTCTTCTATCTATTCTCACCTCCTATTATCTATCGTATTTCTCTCTAACTTCACCGAAACTGCACTTGTCAAGATCTTCATCACATCCCAGTTGCCAAATCCAATAGCCTTTTGGTTCTCATCCTATTCCATCTGATTAAGCTGATGTTTTCCCTCATTTTGAAAATACTTTTCCCTCTTGCCTCCCATGTCTCCTCAAACTACATGATTTTACGATCCTCATTGGCCAGTCTTTGGTCTCCTTCACCACCTCTTTCTCTTGCAACCCCTAAATGCTGAGTTTCTACCTACTCAGTCCTGAACCCTCTTTTAATCCTTTTTCTATCTCTCTCCCAAGATAGTCTCATATATTGACAAAGCTTGAAATGCCATCTCTGTGCTTATGAGTCTCATAGTGATGTCTCTGATTCAGACCTTTTCTCATATATTTAATTGACTATTTTGCACTCCACTGAAAGATCTCACATTCACTTTTAATATAACATGGCAACATGGAAATCTTGAATCTCCCCTAAATCTTTTTCACCCTAACTTATCTCTATGAAGTAACACAATCACTTCATGCAATCTCAAACCAGAAAATTGAGAGACAGTTTTAATTCTGCTCCCTAATTCTTACCTTCACCTCTAATCCATCAGTGGATCTTATCTGTTCTACCTCTAATGTATGTTTTAAATTGTCCTCTTTTCTCTATCTCTGCTACTACCTTAATTAAGGCCACAATAATGTTTTATATGATTACCATAATAATGTGTTTCAGCATCCTTCTACCTTTAAAGTGTCATCATATACTTTTCTCCTCCTGGATCTCCACAGTCCACCACTACTGACCTATTAGCTCTTTCTAGACCACATCAGGCTCTTTGCTGCCCCCCGAAACTGTGTATTTGTTATTCTGTTTATGTGAAAAATTCTTCCCATGCCTCTTCATGTGATTAGCCTCTTCTCTTTCTTCACACCTCTACTTAAATATTACATGGTCAAAGAGGACTTCCCTGGGTATTTTATCTAAAATATCCCTTCCCTATTGGACTTTCTCCTGATAGCCCTTCCTTCTCCTCTGCCTCTAGCACTTTCAAAGTCATTATTTTGTTTACATATTCATTTACTATTTAATTTTTTTATCTCACTAACTAAGATGTAACTCCATGAGGTTAAAAAGAAAAGTGTATTTGTCTTCTTTACCTTTTCATTCATAACTCTAGCACAGTGACTGGCAGATATTAGATGCCCAACAAATATTTGTTGAATGAAGGTAATTTTCACTTAACGCTTTTTAATCACTGTTAAATTACCTATTTTCCCATTACATACAGTAGTACAACTGGTTTATTTAATCTTTATGAGGCAATTTCTAAGGTTATTAAATTTTATTTTATTTATTTGATTTCCAAAAATCCTGACAATATCATAAAAGTCATTCAGTGGCTGTTTACGTTTTCCAAAGTGTGATCAGAATGCCATAATTCTTTTCTTTGAAGTCATTAGTATAATTTTTGAGTTGAGGAGGCCCAAGAGAGAATCTTTGTAGAAGAAGGCTGCCAATTAAAACATTCACCTCAAAAACTGCCACCATAGGGTTTGGGTCTCTCTAGCTTTCACACTGGGATCCCTGAGCTATTTTGTCAGATGTTTCATGCTGCCCTGGTACATCATCCTTTGGCTGCCAGGTGGGTTTCACTTGTTATTAATGCACATGTACTAGGTACTACTAGTCATAACTTCCTTTTCATTTTGAGGTGAGTCAATAGATTTTTTGTAATCTTTCCAAAATAGTGCCAGAAAGTAACATCTAGTTATTCACTAGAATGACTAGAATGTACCATTCCACTTATCAACATTCAGATATTCAATGAGAAAATTGAAGAATGAATAGTGTGGTAGTCTGTCCTTGTGTTGCTATAAAAAATACCCAAGGCTGAATAATTTATAAAGAAAGGCAGTTTGATTCGCTTATTTAATTGGCTCACGGTTCTACAGCCTGTCTGGACAAGCATGATACTGGTTTCTGAGGAGGCCTTAGAGATTTATTTACTCATGGTGGAAGGTGAAGCAGGGATGTCACATGATGAGTGCAAGGGCAAGGGAGAAAGGAGGGAGGTGCCACACACTATTGTGAGGACAGCACCAAGCCATGTGACATCCGTCCCCATGACCCAAATATCTCCTACCAGTCTCCACCCCGAAGACTGGGGATTATATTTCAACGTAAGATTTTGAGGGAACATACATCCAAATTATATCATTCTTCCTCTGCGCCCCACCCCCAAATTTCATGTCCTCCTTACATTGCAAAATACAATCATGCCTTCCTAACAGTTTGCCAAACTCTTAACTCATTTCAGCATTAACTCAAAAGTCCCAAGTCTAGAGTCTGATCTGGAGATGAGTTTCTTCCATCTATGAGCCTGTGAGATTTAAAAAAAGTTATTTACATCCAAGATATAATAGTAGTATAGGCATTGGGTATGCACTCCCATTCCAAAGGAGAAAAATTGACTGAAAGAAGGGGTACAGCTCCCATGCAAGTCTGAAATCCAGCAGGGCAGTCATTAAATCCTAAATCTCAAAAATAATCTCCTTTGACTGCATGTCCCAAATCTAGAGCACACTGGTGCAAAGGGTGGGCTCCCTAGGCCCTGGGATGCTCCACCTCTATGGCTTTGCAGGCTGCAGCCCACTTGGCTGTGCCCATGGGTTGAAGTTGAGTGCCTGTGGCCTTTCCAGGCATAGGATGCAAGCTACCAGTGGATGTACCATTCTGTGGTCTGGAGGGTGGTGGCCCCATTACCATGCTCCACCAGGCAGTGTGTTGGTGCTGACTCTGTGCTGGGACCCCGATCCCACATTTCCCCTCTGCACTGGCCTAGTGGAGGTTTTCTGTAAGGTCTCTGCCTCTGTGACAGGCTTCTGCTTGGGTGCCCAGGCTTTCTGATACATCCACTAAAATCTAGACGGAAGCCAACAAGCCGCCTTCTCTTGCATTCTGTGCACCTGTAGGTTTAAGCCCATTTGGAAGCTACCAAGGCTTATGGCTTATGCTGTCCAAAGTGGCAGCCTGGGCTGTATCTGGGAACCTTTTAGCCATAGCTGGAGTTGGAGCAGCAGGGAGATGGGGATTAGCATCCTGGGATGGCACAGGGCTTTAGAACGCCTGGTCTGGCCCATGAAACCATTCTTCCCCTTTAGGTCTCTGGGCCTGTGATAGAAGGAGCTGCCTCATGGATCTCTCAAAATTCCTTCAAGTTCTTTTGTCCATTGCCTTGGCTATCAGAACCTGGCTCCCTTTTAGTCATGCAGATCTCTTTAGCAAGTGATTGATCTGCAGCCTGCTTGGGTTCTTCCCCTGAAAACAGGCTTTTCTTTTCTGACACATTGCTAGGATGCAAATTTTCCAAACTTTTACATTCTACTTTCCTTTTAAATATAAGTCCCAACTTTAAGTAATTTTTTGTTCCTGCATCTGTGCATAGGCTGTTAGAAGCAGCCAGGCCACATCTTGAAATCTTTATTGCCTAGAAATTTCATCTTTCATATATGCTAAGTCATCACTCTTAAGTTCACACTTCCACAGATCCCTTGGGTATGAACACAATGCAGCCAAATTCGTTGCTAAGGCATAAAACATGACCTTTGCTCCAGTTCCCAGTAAGTTTCTCATTTCTGAGACCTTGTCAGCCTGGCCTTCATTGTCGATATCAGTGTCAGCATTTTGGTCAAACCATTTAACCAGTATCTAAGAAATCTCAAACCTTCTTTAACTTCCTATCTTATTCTGAGCCGTCTCAACTTTCCAACCTCTGACAGTTACACAGTTTCAAAGCTACTTCCACAATTTCAGGTATCTTTATAGCAACACCCTATTCCTGGTACCAATTTGCTGGGTTAGTCTGTTCTTATGTTGCTATAAAGAAATACTGGAGGCAGGGTAATTCATGAATAAAAGAGTTTTAATTGGCTCATGGTTCTGTAAGCTGTACAAACATAATGCAAGCATCTGCTCAGCTTCTGGGGAGACCTCAGGGAGAATTTACTTATGGCAGAAAGCAAAGCAGCAGCAGGCATATTACATGATCAGAGTGGGAGCAAGAGAGAGACAGGGAAGAGGTGCCACACATTTTTAAACAACCACATCTCACATGAATTCACTTACTACTGAGAGGAGAGCACCAAGCCATGAAGGATCTTCCCCTGCAACTCAAATATCTCCCACCAGTCCCCACCTCTAACATTGAGAATTACATTTCAACATGCAATTTGGAGGTGGCAAAAATCCAAACTATATCAAGCAGAAATAGTTTCACATTATAATTAAATAATAAATTTGGCCTTGGTGATTATTTTTTGGCTATCACACCAGAAGTTCAGGTAATAAAAGCAAAAATAAATAAGTGGGACTACATTAAAATAAAAAGCTTCCACATGACAAAGGAAACAATCTATAAAATGAAAAGAATCCTACAGACTGGGAGAAAATATTTGCACGCCATATATCTGATAAAATGTTAATATCCAAAATATACAAGAAACTCATACAATTCAATAGCAAACAAAATGAAAATAAGTAACCTGATTATAAAATAGATAGAACATCTAAATGAACATTTCCCAAAGAAGATGTAAAAGTGGCGAAGAGATACATGAAAAGGAGCCTAACATCACTAATCATCAGGGAAATACAAATCGAAACCACAATGAAATATCAATATCACCTCAAATTTGTTAGAATGGCTGTTATCAAAAAGATAAGCTACAAGTGTTGGCCAAAGTATGGAGAAAAGGGAATGCTTGTACACCTACAACAACATTCCATTGGTTGGAATGTAATTTGATATAGTCATTATGAAAAACAGTATCAAAGTTCTTCAAAACAATAGGGAGTGGACTACCATATGACCCAACCATACCTCTTCTGGGTATATGCCCAAATGAAATGAAATCAGCAGTACATAGAGATATCTGTGCTCTCATGTTTATTGCAGCATTATTCACAATAGTCAAGATGTGAAATCAACCTAAGTATCTGTTGATAGATGAATAAAGAAATACACACACACACACGTGCAGAAACACACAATGGAATGTTATTCAGTCTTTTAAAAAGTAGATCCTGTCATTTGCAAAAACATGGACAAAACTAGGGACATTATGCTAAGTGAAATGAGACAGACATTGAAAGAAAAACACTGCATGATTTCACTTACATGTTAATATTCTGTAAGTTGAATAAGTAGAAACAGAGAGCAGAATGGTGGCTACCAGGAGTTAAGGGAGGAGAAAAATGAGGAGATCTGGGTCAAAAGCTACAAAGTTGTAGTTACATAGAATGAATAAGTCTAAAGATCTACTGTATGGCATAAGGGCTATAGTTAAGGACTATTGTATTTCATACTGAAAATCTACTAAGAGAGTAGTGTTTAAGTGCTCTTATCACACATTAAAAAAAGGTAACTGTGAAGTGACGTATGTTAATTTGCTTGAGTGTAGTGATCATTTCACTATATATGTGTATAACAAAACCTCATGTTGTGCAACTCAAATATACACATTAAAATGTGCCAAATTTATAGAAAATAAAGTGACCAGAGATCTTGTATACAACTTCTTGCTTTTTTTTTTTTTTTTTTTTTTTTGATGGAGTCTCGTTCTGTAGCCAGGCTGGAGGGCAATGACGTGATCTTGGCTCACTGCAACCTCCACCTCCTGGATTCAAACTCTTCTGCCTCAGCCTCCTGAGTAGTTGGGATTACAAGTGCGTGCCACCACACTTGGCTAATTTTTGTATTTTTAGTAGAGATGGGGTTTCACCATGTTGGCCAGGATGGTCTCGATCTCCTGACCTCATGATCCACCCACCTCATCCTCCCAAAGTGCTGGGATTACAGGAATGAGCTACTGCACCCAGCCAACTTCTTGCTTTCCTAACACACAGCCTCAAAAGTGTCAGGTAGATTAAGAAATGTTTAGACATATTTTTGGAAAATTCCATATTTCCCCCTAGGAATTCATTTTAATTCTTAATAAACTTCACAGTTATATCAAGCTTAACTCCTCATGCTGACATAAACTGTGAGTGTAATTTCACTTGTTTTTTTTTTTTTTCCTCAGTCATAACATGGCAAGCATACTGCAAGGCTTATTTAGGCAAGCCAAAGTCTTGCTTAAATTTAAAGCACCAGAGCAATTCCAAAAGACTAAATATTTTTATGCTTAGTATATTAGCCAGCTTGGGCTGCTATGACAAAGTGTCTCAAACTAGAAACCTTAAAAAAATAGACATTTATATTTCACAATTTTGGACGTTGAAAGTCCAAAATCAGGGTGCCAGCATAGTTAAAGTCCTGTTCCTGTTTGCAAACAGCCATCTTATTGCTGTATCTTCACATGGAGAAAGGACAGCTAGACAGTTCTCCGGCCTCTTCTTATAAAGGCGCTAATCCCATTCATGAAGGCTCCACTCTCATGACCTGATTACCTCCTAAAGGCCCCGCTTCCAAATGCCATCACATTAGGATTAGGTTTCAACACATGGATTTTGGGTGGACACAAGCATTCAGTCCACTGTACTTTATAACTGTGGTTACTACTATTATTATTTACTATCCTATGTGTGTAGACTAAACAATCTCAGTTTATTAACATATCTTTTTTATCCTTACTTAATTTCAACTTTGAATTATACATTCATTATTGTCACTCCATTAGGAATCGCTGTTCGTAGGAGAGCTGAATTAGAAATATGTTCATGTTACTACTTTTAAAAATTGAAAAATCAAATTCTAAAACTACTGATTATAAAATTTACAAATGTTAATACCCTAAGTCCTGGGGCCACAACAGTGAAGTAGCAACTCTCTCCCTTTTCCAGCCAAATGGCAATTATAACTCTATAAACCAAAAGCACTGACCCTATACAGTTTCCTCTAACCCATAACTACTTGAACAGCTCCAACAGAGTTGTGGAAACACATGAGCTCTGCACTCTCCCTCATTCATTACATTTATAGTCTAATACTTCTTTCAGAGCACCTAGATATCACTGTGATAGACATTATGGAAATACTTAGCCATATTTGTCAGGTGTCATGGAAACATTCAAAAAATTACCAATAACTTTAGAGTCAGTGGCAGAAGAAGAAAAAGCACTGTGGCTTTTAAAAATAATGTTTTTAAAAGATCACATTACGTCTATGAAAAATTGAATTGTGTCTACAAATGCATTCCAGAACTTAAGGGTTTATTATACAAGGTATCATGCAAAAGTATATATTTATTAAGGTTTATATAAGGAATTGGTCACTTACATTTGACATGTTCTTATATAATGCATTGTGGGTCATGGAAGAATATTTTATTAAGAAAATATAGGAGGAAATAAGACAATTTTATTTTTAATAACAATTTTTTGAAACCAGGAGATTTGGTTATTTTCATTTAAGTTCTATTGCTCCTGATGGGTAATTGAAGTAAGAAGTATTTTAAAATTTAGTTTTGAGATTATTTTGTTTTTATTTGCTATCGTTAGAAAGTCTATAGTGAGAAAAAATTGCAGACATTGGGCAGTTACTCTCAAAGAGATGTGCTAATGCCTAACCAAGAAAATGCATGTGGCCGGGTGTGGTGGCTCACGCCTGTAATCCTAGCACTTTGGGAGGCTGAGGCAGGCGGAATGCCTAATCTCAGGAGTTCAAGATCAGCCTGGGCAACACGGTGAAACCCCGTCTCTACTAAAATACAAAAAAAAAAAAAAAATTAGCCAGGTGTGGCAGCGTGTGCCTGTAGTCAAAAAATAAAACATCTTTACATGTTAGCATCTATCAACATGATTACTGAGATCTCAGCAGCATCTCGGAGGCTCTACTCGGGAGGCTGAGGCAGGAGAACTGCTTGAACCCCTGAGGGGGAGGTTGCAGTGAGCCAAGATCATGCCACTGCACTCCAGCCTGAGTGAAAGAGCGAGACTCCGTCTCTAAAAACAAACAAAAAAAAGAAAACGTGATGTTGCCTAATAAGGTATCTTCTTGAGATTTGGGCACTCGGTTGATAAATACACGTATGCGTATGCGTAAGTGTAAATGTGTGTATGTATATATGAATACATCAGTAGTTTTGTGGAACAAATAATTGGATGCATTTCGGAAATAAAATATAAATTGTAGATTTGTTTCAGAGCTTAGGATAACAAAACATAGATACAGATTTTATTTAATCTTAATAATGGAGGGTTTCAAAAACACCAATAGCTCATTTTAATTGGAATGTCTCAGCCTTAGATTACTGTGAGAAAATAGCTAGTAAAGCATACCCTATGAGTTTCTTTAACAGAAAATTATTATTTGCTTGAAATAAGTAGGTTATTATTTTTAATAGTATTTAGCAATTAAAAGTTGCTCCAGAGCAACTCGTATCTGTGCTCACTCAGCAAAAAAATAAAACTCCATGGTGTCACTGAGAAGCTGTCGCTGTTATTGGCATTAACGTGATGTAGATGCAATAAAGATAACCATTGTTTATTGAGCAACTAGTATATGTTAGCCATTTTGCTAGGCATGTCACATACGTTACGCTATTTAATTCCTACACCAATCCTGCAAGTTACATACCATTCACAGAGGGCTTTGAAAATGTGGCTAAACTGGCATGACAGTAAATATCAGGGGCAGGACGCTGACCAGGTCTGTTGGATAGTAAAGCCTGTGTTCTTAACCACTGCTCTTTGCAGTCTTGTTATAAATGAGAATCAAACACTCATTCTCTACTTTGCCTGTGAAAGCAAGACCTACGTGTTATATATCTTTTTATCTTTAAGGTCAAGCAAAGAGACTGGCCCATAATGGGTGTTTGTGAGCAAATGATAAAACGAGTACACCAAGAGCATAAACAACTAAAACTGGGATTTTATTCTCCCTCTTAGCTCAAACGGATATGATTATGCTTGTGTTTCAGTGTAGACAAAAGGTGAGCCTCTCTGTTCATGTTCCTGTATTCTCTCCAGAGGTCAGGAGGTGTGATTACCATCTTTACATGTTAGCATCTATCAACATGCTTATTGAGATCTCAGCAGCATTAACCTGGGCAAGTTTCAGCTCTTTCCTTCCATATTTGTGATAAAATTGTACAAAGTGTGTAAGCAACTATTTAATTATTGAGAACCTTCAGATTCCAATTTAATAAATTATAAGAGGAATGATATCTGAAATTTTTTAATGGTCATAAGACAGTTTGTAAACTTAGAATCCAAATTTGTACAAATCCCAATCAACGTATAAAGCTGCAATTAAGAGTTAAAAGCCTACAGGAGCAAAGTTTTAGTTGAATAAATTATCTGCTTTAAACTCTATCAAAAAATCCTCCTTCCTGTAACTAGAAGGAATTTAAGAACTTTTATCACAGCCTTGAATCAACACTGGTCATTATTCACATAACCAGCACATAAATACAGTAACACAGCAGTGAAAATTAGCACAAGCCCATAGTTCAAATTTGAAGGGGGAAAAATATATGGCACAGCAATTTCTTAAATACAATTTTAATTTAGTTCACTACACACCAAATATTGTTATCTTAATGCAGGACCTAATGTTCTACTACAAGTAATGAGATACATTGTTTTTAATTATGATATTATGTTTATTGAGGAGCTTCCCTATGCCAGGGTATTATCAAATTATCTCTAATCCTTAACAACAAAGAAATATAAATATTGTTAACCGTATTTTACAAAAGCCGGAGCTTTAGCTCAGTGAAATGTTGTTTTCTTTTAGAATCACATAGTCAAAATCAAGATTTGCACTCCAGATTATTACAAAGTCTATGATCTTTTTCCTTTGCATAAGAAAACTTTTAACCTGAAGTGCAAGTTCCGTGGGCAAAGATTGTAGAACTATATTGGGCAAAAGAATAGTAGCAGATACATGTATGACTTCAGGGGTAAATCTCTTAAAATTGTATGCAGAATAATACTTACATATGGATACTTTTTTTCTTGAGGGTTCATAATAATTTTAACTAGATCCCAAAGGGTTCTGGGACTCAAAATATTTTAAGAACCCTTGATTTTCACCTCACTACATCCTTGCTGTGGGACAGATAAGCAACTTTCTCTACCGTGGCAAACAGCGGAAAACAATTTGAGAGTCATCACATACCTCGGGCTGTAATTGTAGCTAGAATTCAGGAAGTCATACTAAAAAGGGTGAAAGCTGCACCGTGAAAAGTGAGAGGATGGAATGAGTTTTTAATGGTGAGAGCAGAAGAGACCAGAGGGAACTAAGGCCAAGAAGTATATGCAGGCAAAGATTAGAAATCTTTATAGCAGCAGGGGCAGTGAGTGCTATGTTTTAAATGTATGTGTCACTCCAAAATTCCTGTGTTGGTGGGGCCTTTGAGAGGTGATTAATCATAAGGGTTCCACCCTAGTGAATGAGCCGAATGCTCTTATAAAACAGCAGAAGGGAACTAGCTAGGCCTCTTGCCCTTCTGGTTCCTGCATGTGAGAACACAGCATTCACATTTTTGCTGTCTGGCAGAAGGCTTTACCACAGGGAACAAAAGCACCACCTTAGAAGAAAAGAGCAGCCCTCACCAGACACCAACTCTGCTAGCCCTCGATCGTGGACTTTCCAGCTTCCAGAACTGTAAGGAATAAATTTCTCTTCTTATAATTTACCCAGTCTCGGGTATTTTGTTATAGCAGCAGGAGCAAACTATGACAGACATCAGTCAACACTGAACCCGGTTGTTGCTATAACCAATACCTAAAAATGTGGAAGCAGCTTTAGAACTGGCTAATGGGTAGAGGCTGGACTATAGAGGCTAATCTGGTGTGAGCTCAGAAAAAGAGGAGAGCTATAGAGAAAGCTTCAATTTTCTTAGAGATTACTGAGATGCTCTTGATAAGAATGTTGATAGAAATATAGATGGTCAAGGCAATTCTGATGAGATCCTAGATGAAAATGAGGAATAAGGTATTGGAAATGGGAGGAAAGACCATCCTTGTTATAAAGTGGCAAAGAACTTGACTCAATCATGTCCATGTTTTATTGTTTCATGTAAATCAGAAATTAATGATGATAAACTAGGATATTTAGCAGAAAAAAGATCTCTAAGCAAAGTGTTGAAGGTGTGACATGAATTCTCCTGACTGCCAGTAGTAAAATACAAAAAGAGGAAAGCAAAATAAGGATAGAATGTATAATCAAAAGACAAGCAGAAGTTAGAAATTTGAAAAATTATCAGCTTGGCCATGTTTTTAAAAAAGAAAGAAAAGGCACGTTTAGGAGAGAAGAGTGAGGGAGTAGCCAAGAGTGTATTTGATAAGGAGATTATTCTGGATAGAAGGAAGCCAGATAATATTTAGCAAGACAATGAAAGAATGACTCTAAGGCATTTTGGAGATATTTGAGGCTGCCACTTCCATCATAGGCCCAGACTGCCAGGGACTTGAGGGCAAAATTGTTTCAAGGGAGGGGCCCAGGGCATCTGTGGGATCTCAAGGACAGTTGCCCAGTTTTACCACAAGCCTCTGCCCCCTGCATTCTGGTGCAGAGCCCCTTGGCCACCCATCAGCTTCGATTTAAGCGGGCCCTGTGCAACTTGGGCCACCCCTTCAGAAGGCACAAGTAATAAACCTTGGTGACATCCTTGAGGTGATGACTCTGCAGAGCACAAGAGCTGTGCAGGCATGGCTACCTCCACTGCAATTTTAAAGGATGCCTCAGAGAGGCTTAGGCCCTGGGTGGAATGCTATGGTTAGAATGTATGAATCCCTCCAATATTTATATGTTAAAATTTAAACCCCAGGTGATGGTATTGAAAGGTGGGGCCTTTGGGAGGCAATTAGGTCATGCGGATTCCACTCTCTAAAATGAGATTCATGCCTTTATAAAATGCTGAAAGAAACAAGTCATGTTTTTTTTTTGCCCTTCCACTTTCTGCCACATGAAGACACGGCATTCACACCTCTTCCATGTGAAGACACATCAACAAAGTGCCACCTTGGAAGCCATGGGTAGCCTTCACTGGATACCAAACATGCTAATGCCTCGATTTTGGACTTCCAAGCCTCTGTAATTGAAAGAATTAAATGTTTGTTCTTATAAACTACCCAGTCTCAGGTATTTTGTTATGGCAGCCAAAGCAGACCAAGACAATGAAAGAATCAGAAAAGAAAAACCTTAGAACAGAAGCAAAAACATGCAGTAGCATAGTGTTGCAAAAAGCACAAAAGCAAAGCATATACAGATGGTCCCAGATTTATGATGGTTCAACTCAAAGGTTTTCAACTTTAGGATGGGGTTATCAAGGCATTAAATGCATTTTTTTATTTCTGATATTTTCAATTTACAATGAGTTTTCTGGAGGTAACTCCATTGTAAGTCGAGGAACATCTGTAATTTAAAAAAAAGAAAAAAAAAGGGTACTGGAAAATCATGAGTACTGTGTGTGAGAATTTCCAGTAAGGCTAGCAAAACCCTAATAGAAATACTAGTGGATTTCAACTTATTCACAATTTTACAAGTAGTAAGATGTTAATGGGTATAGACCTGAGATACCAATTTGGCATTTTCCAATTAGGATTGCAGGAAAATAAAGATGCACCATCAAAGTAAAACTGGAATTTCTATGGTTTGTGCACCCCACAATCATGCATATGCATTCTTATTCATTAAATTTATTGACCTTAGTAACTAGAGCCAGTAGAAATATTAGGGCAATATGGTATTAATAAACTTATTAAAGTGATTCATACTTAAGAAAGTACTCTTAAAAATATTACCTCACTGGATTCTCACAGCAAACCCTGAACATCAGCCCCCTTCTTATTGTTCTTTGACTCCAATAAACATCATTATCTTCCAAATCCTGTGTTCCACTAATAAACTTACTTTCCTTCAAGTATAGGTATTCTGCACCAGTTTTCAGATAAATCCTAATTTGAAGCAGAAATTTATTTTATTACTTTAGCTTATTTATCCATTTGCCTTGCCATTAAGTCAACAATAAAATGTCCCGGGGAACATTCGAGATTTCTATAGTATTTCCTAGGCACCTATCCTAAGGTGCATCATTAGAATAAGAGAGTCTTGTGTGCAAGTCCACTGCAAATACACTAGACTGTATACCCCAAGAGGCTTCTTCATGGATCTCAAGGTCAGAAAGACTTATTGCAACATTATATCTAGACCCTGAATTACACCACCTTGCTCTTGTGAGCCCCTATTTCAGTTATGAGAACCAGAATCTGCCATAATCCAATGTTTAGAATCTTCCTTCATCATCTGTGGCTCTTTCAGCTGTTAACTGCCTACCTTTCCAGCCTCTTTGTTGTATTTCTATTGAAACATACATCACAACACCATTACTGTTTATTTGATAGACCAAGTTCAGTAACTGTGTTAACCTGGAGGCATCACAGTTTTGCCCACCAGCCTGGACCTCCAGTGGCCTCCAGTATCTGGATCCATTTCTTCAATACTTGGGCTGCCTTGGAGCTGAAAATTGATAGGGAAGATGAGAAGGTGAATCAGGATGCTTTGATGAAGTGGTGTGGAGATGAAGTAGAAGGGAGGAGAGGCTTAAAATAAATATCTTAAAATTGCTTATTGATATCATTGACATAATTTGTTTGTTGAATTTCTTTTTAACGAGTCATAAAAGGAAACCTGGTCATTGCCAGTGTCTAAGAAAATGAAAACTTGGAGTGTAGAACAAAAGTCATTATTTTTATGTAGATATTGTTTTTTGGACAGTCAAGCATCTTGTTCATAATATATTTAAAAGTAACAAAAAAGTTGTATTCTTTAAAAAAGAAAAAAAAATGTGGGCACTGTTTTTCCCTTTACCTAGTGGATATTCCCATGGCTGCCTTCTCAAGGAAGACATTTCTCTGTCTTTCTGCCAGAGCCCAGAGGTCAACCATTTCCAGACCAAGTAGAGAAAATAAAAAAGAGCTGCTACCTCCTGATAAGATCCCCTAGAATTTGTAACTCTACTAGTTAAGGATTTATTGAATAGTTAATAAAAGTTATTACAAACTAGAGCTTCAACAAAGCTATAACCAAAAGTGAGTTACTACTGTCTACCTCATTAGTTAGCTTTAGTCATTTTTAACACTTGTGCCAAATCCTTGCACATATTATTCAGCTATTAAGAATTCAAGTGGTCTATAAATTCATTTCTAAAATTGTTCACTGACCTAGTAGCTTTTTCCAATCTGGACTGAGAAATTTCTATTCAGTGCTTTTGTTTTGCTGGAGTCAGAGGCTAAAGCTATATTAGGATTTACTGTTGGCTTTTTCACTTTTAACTTAGAAAGAAAAGCATTATTTTTTTGTTAATCATTAAGAACACCAATTAAGTCTGCAAAACTATATTTTTGGAGGCAATTCTTTGAGTTGTACTTACAATTGAATTTATTTCCATTTACTTTTCTTACCTGAGGTGAAATAAAATTGTTATTCCCATGTGGAATATATCAAGTTTTTAATAATTCCCATGAAAAGGAACTTTCTAAGATTATCTTTTTATCAATAGTTAAATTATGTTATGTTTTTAATTGGACTGCAAGTCACAGCCTCTAGCTTCCCAGAATTGTAATGGTGTTGAATTAATTTAAAGGGACTCAGAGGAACCAGATATGGAAAGCTGTCACCATTATAATTTAGTTTTATGATTAGATCATGGAAAACATTGTAGAATCCTGAAGACAGTTTTAACCCTTTTATTTTGAAAGAGATTTTGTTCAGTTTGTCTCTCTCAAAAGATATGCATCTTTGGAGAGATTCCTAATCCTATAGAAAAGTTGATTAAATAAATGTCACAGGGAAAATAGCAGAGATTACCACATTAAAGACATACACAATTTATGATCTCCAAATTAAAATAATCACAAACATGGGTGTGTGTGCACACACATGCATACATCATATTCCATTATATGAGTTGTAACACAAGGAAATTTGGGACCTTTTCTATATGCTTTGAATAATAAGTAACAAAAATGTTTTGTGTTACAATAAATATTCTAATTATTTTACGTACTTTAAACAATACATTTATAGTAAATAATTCTGGTATTTTTATTTTGGGATTCTTGAACATTCTTTTTTCCAAGAATTTTCCAGAAGTAAATATATATATATATATATATATATGTATGTATATATATGTATATATTTGTGTGCGTTTGCTGAGAAGGCAAAAACTGTATTGACAATAAAGAGATTCTTTTCAGTTCTCAGAAAAATTAAGTACATTGGGCCTATTAAAGTACTATGCAGGCACACACAAATAGAAATGACTGTGTTTAAAAATATTTGTGAAAAATTAGATAATGGGTATATGGAATCTCTCCATATTATTTTTACAAGTGCCTGGGAATCTGCAGTTATCTCAAAACAAAAAAGTTTTTAAAATTGTGTCATGCAATGGCAATATCTTTTTTTGCTATCTGTTTGTCCCTCAATGCATTGATATATACTGAAATATTTAAAATGCATATACTTAACAATAAAAGAGAAACAGCCCTAATTTTGTGATTATGTTGACATTTTTAGGGTAATTGATTCAAAGGAACTTCATATTAATTTTTAATTATAGCGGGCAGAGGGAGTTCTACGTGAAGATAGAAGGCTATTTTACTACATTTGTTAAATTAATTCATGATGTTAGTTTTTTGTGTGTGTGTGTTTTTTTTTTCTTTGTAAACTGTAAGAAAATGGACAGGAAAAAAAGGCCTTTCTTTAAATACATCAGTCACAAGAGCTGGGTAAAGGAGAATGCAGCTCTTTTATTTGATGGGATGAGAAAGCTAATAATGTATGACAGTAAAAAGGCAGAGGCTTTTAACGCTTTTTTTAACCTTACAAAAAAGGTCAACTCTGATCTGGAAATGAGAACAGCCAACACATGGGAACGAAGGGCAAAAAGCCAAGCGGAAAGCGAGAAGGAGCTGGTGACGAACACACTCAGCAGGGCAGGTTCCAGTCCCCAGCACCCACACCCCAAGATTCTAAAAGCACAGGCCAGCCAGCTCTCCATTAATTTTGTGTGTTTTTTTCCACATTAGGAGGGGAGGGACAATTCGGAGACTGGCAAAGTTATCCAGACCAGAAAAAAGCATGCTTTATCTTGATTTAAACAGAGACGAAGAAAGAAAATTCTGCAACCAGCTTGCTAGTTTCATTTTTGCTGAAGAAAAAGCTGGTTTAACAACTGAGCTTCTAACTCAATGGTTAATGTACTTAATATAGGAAAGCAAATGACTACATTTATTGAATGCCTATTCTGCACCCAGCACTGAGTTACAGCCCTCATTTTACAGATGTGAAATTTAAGAGGAAAAGAAACGTGCTTAAGATAAACCGGTCAATATGTGCTGAATTGGATTTGAATCCAGACTTGATTCCAAAACCCTCATTTTTTCCGCCATAGAAACCAGTCGTGATGACTCTTACTTTTATTAGGGCCTTTATCCAATTAAAATGATGCCAAATTCATTTAAAATTTAAAAAGCAGGTTTATATTTTCTGTATTCCAAAGCTAATAGCTTGCTTAAAAATATATTATTTCATGTGGTTAGATTAGAGGCCCCAAGGAGGCATCTAAACAAATCACCATGCTGTGTTGAATAAAATATGTGTTAGAGGCTGCTGGTTGTTGTTCAGAATAGGGATAGGATTCTTGTACCCCACATTTACTAGCCAGTGACTGTGGACAAATTACATAATATCTCTGAGTTTCAGCTTCATTGTACAACAAATTGAGATAATACTTGTTCTAACTTGATAATGACAGCTAAGAAGATTAAATGAGAAAATTAATATATGTAAAGTTCTTAGCATACTAACAAGTGTGTTTAATAAAAAATATGATTATGATTTCTAATATTAGTTGATATAATGCTGAACAAATACATATCTTCATTAACTAGTTGATTGATAAAAAATTGTATGCAGCCTCATGTGCAGCTTTGTAAATGTTACTATGATATGTACTTGAGTTTTTTTTTAACTAAATACATTATTTAACTACACCTATCTGACCCCATATTATAGATTTGGATTTTAAGCTGACAGAAACAATTCAATAGCTTTCAATGTATGTGACTTTCCAACTATTACACTGTTATTGGCTCCTGGAGACATATTTCTTATTGTAAATAATACTTCTTTTATATAAGCCCACCACCTCATTCTAGCCCCTTTCTTTCCCCTGTCCAACTCACGTTTGCTGCTCTGTCTTTGAGAATATCAACAAGAGCTAGAGAAGTAGAAACTACCCCTAGATGTTTCCTTTCTCTTCCCACCCCTATTTAATAATTCCACATGTACATCCATGGTCTTAGTTTAGGGCTTTAGGCTCTTGTCACTGTTCATGTAGACAACCATTCTCCATGCCAAACCCACCCAGTCCATCCTTCCCAGGATTTCAGGAGGGCTAATTCTGAAAGGGAAAGTGGATCATGACACAGCCCTGCTTAAGTCCTCTCATTGCTCTATTGTTTTGAAGATAAAACCCAAACACCATGGCATAATACAAAAGACCCTTCCTTCATTATGGATTCTGGTTATGCCTCTGGACCTCATGTTCTGCCACAGAATGATTTATGGCTTTTTATGTCCTCATTGCTGTCTCTTGCTCTACTCTATCAGCCAGGTTACCTGCTTCAGTTGTTCAACTACAATTAACTCTTTAAAATCCAAGCTCATATATTGCCTCCTCCAACAAAGCATTCTCAATTTCCCATATCTGTGTTAGGTGCATATCCTGTATCTGTCCATTTCTTCCTCTCGTTGCATCTACTCTTGTGTCCTTTTATACTTCTATATGTGGCAGCAATTTAAAGTTATATCTTGCTGGGCATGGTGGCTCATGCCTGTGATCCCAGCATTTTGAGAGGCCAAGGCAGGAGGATTGCTTAAGCCCAGGAGCTCAAGACAAGCCTCGGTAACATGGTGAGACCCCATCTCTACAAAACATAGTTTTAAAATTAGCCAAGCCTGGTGGTGCATGCTTGTGGTCCCAGCTACTCTGGAGACTGAGGACGGCGGATCCCTTGAGTTCAGGAGATCAAGGTTGTAGTGAGCTGTGATCACACCACTGAACTCCAGACTGGGCAACAAGAGTAAGACCCTGTCTCAAAAAAATAAAAATAAAGTTATATTAGAATATACTAATGTCCCACTTCAAATCCTCCAATGATTTTCTATTCCAAATAAAAACATGCCAGAATCCTTACATGGCCTCCAATGCCCTGTATGGACTGGTCCCTGCATAGTTCTCTGACCCTCTCCCATACCCAGGATCACTGTGCTTCAACCCGCTATCCAGAAGCACATCTGATAAATGCTCCTAGCTCAATCCTACAGCAGGCTTTACATTTTGCCATCATCACTAGCTTAGCAATTTCCACTTGAATATTTGCATGGTTGACTTCCTTTCATCCTTCACATCCCAGTGTAAAAGTCACCCTTTCAGAAAGCCTCTCTGACTAGCCTTCCAGTGTTGCTTGCCATTGCCACTCACTCTGTTTTTCATATATATATATACATATATATATATATATATGTATATATATATGTTTTTATTATACTTTAAGTTCTAGGGTACTTGTGCACAACGTGCAGGTTTGTTACATATGTATACATGTGCATATTGGTGTGCTGCACCCATTAACTCATCATTTACATTAGGTATATCTCCTAATGCTATCCCTCTTCCCTCCTCCCACCCCACAACAGGCCCCGGTGTGTGATGTTCTCCTTCCTGTGTCCAAGTGTCCTTATTGTTCAATTCCCACCTTTGAGTGAGAACATGCGGTGTTTGGTTTTTTATCCTTGTGATAGTTTGCTGAGAATGATGGTTTCCAGCTTCATCCATGTCCCTACAAAGGACATGAACTCATCATTTTTTATGGCTGCATAGTATTCCATGGTGTATATGTGCCACATTTTCTTAATCCAGTCTATCGTTGTTGGACATTTGGGTTGGTTCCAAGTCTTTGCCATTGTGAATAGTGCCACAATAAACATACATGTGCATGTGTCTTTATAGCAGCATGATTTATATTCCTTTGGGATGTAATGGGATGGCTGGGTCATATGGTATTTCTAGTTCTAGATCCCTGAGGAATCGCCACACTGTCTTCCACAATGGTTGAACTAGTTTACAGTTCCACCAACAGTGTAAAAGTGTTCCTATTTCTCCACATCCTCTCCAGCGCCTGTTGTTTCCTGACATTTTAATGATCTCCATTCTAGCTGGTGTGAGATGATTATGGATTAAAGACTTAAATGTTAGACCTAAAACCACAAAAACCCTAGAAGAAAACCGAGGCAATACCATTCAGGACATAGGCATGGGCAAGGACTTCATGTCTAAAACACCAAAAGCAACGGCAACAAAAGCCAAAATTGACAAATGGGATCTAATTAAACTAAAGAGCTTCTGCACAGCAAAAGAAACTGCCATCAGAGTGAATAGACAACGTACAGAATGGGAGAAAATTTTTGCAATCTACTCATCTGACAAAGGGCTAATATCCAGAATCTACCAAGAACTCAAACAAATTTACAAGAGAAAACAAACACCCCATCAAAAAGTGGGCAAAGGATATGAATAGACACTTCTCAAAAGAAGACATTTATGCAGCCAACAGACACATGAAAAAATGCTCATCATCACTGGCCATCAGAGAAATGCAAATCAAAGCCACTCACTCTGTTTTTCATAGCACTTATCAGTAACTAGTCATATTGTTTATTTATGTTTTCTTGTTTGTTTATTATTGGTCTACCTACTGGCACATAAGCTCTGTGTCTTTCTTGTTTACCACTGTATTCTAGTATCCAGGAAAACATTTGGCATACAGAAGTTCATCTCATTCACTATATTACCTCTGAATGAGAAGTTAAATAATTTCTTATTGACATTAATTGTTATTCCTAATGATGTTAAATCTATTTACTATTTATTGATACAACACTTCTACTATAACTATTGAGGAATTGCAAATGATGAAAACTTGAGCTGTATGTAAAAATTTAGGCAATGAGATCAAACAATTTGCCATATCAAGATAATTGAATTTTAAGATCAAAGACTGAATTCAAAGATGTAGATATGTGAGACAAAATGTTAGGTGTTCCCTCAAATCCGCTCTTTCCTTCCTAGTATATAAACAATTGTAGCTATGTATTTCACAACCCCTCTTGCAGTGAGGCATGGTCCTATCACTTATTTCCAGCCAATGGAAAGTAAGCAGAGGGCCAGATCCTAGCTCTGGGCTACAGCCTATAAAAAGTCAGTGTGTCTTCCTATTCTCTCCCCAGCCTCTAGCGGGAAGCAGATGATGATAATAAGAACCTAGGCAACCAGAGGCACAGAGGAAGGAAGCTGACCCCCAATTCACCACGCAGAGGAGAGCGCATAAGTGGCCACTGCCATTTGAGGGATGGTGCATTAGCTCATTGTATTTGAGCCATTTTCCATTTTACATTCATTTATTCAGCACTTTGTCCCTCTTACCCTAAATAATACCATATTCAGTATGCTGAGTTTCATCAGGTTTCCCAATATTTCTTGAAGAATTCTAAATATTCAAATTTTAGCTAGGCTTACGCAATGCGTGTTTATTCTTCTTCTCTATCTATGTTCATTACAGAAGCCCAATTTATAAGCTTTGATAAATATTTCCTTAATCTAAAAGAAGGCTCACATCAGGTGAGGGAAAAAAAGCTATTATAAATAGTGGTAGAAGAGCATTAGCCAAAATCAGGAAGGCAAAAAACATGAAGTTAGACGTTTTGTATGTATTCATTTGTAGGTAAATATGTCTTCTCTGCCTAATGAATGACCACATTAAATATCTATGGCAAACAATAAGAGGAATTAATTCATAAATTGTTTGCGTTTTCATTTCCAAAGTTATGTTATGCTTTTAATACAAGACTAATTTAATAAAAACATTTATGATTTCACGTCTTTTTTTTTCATAAGCCTTAGGTTTTACCTGAATTACCAAATTTAGTCTCATCTCCTGAGGCCTCTTAATTTAATAAATTTTCCAGAGTAAATGTGTATAAAAAAGAAAAATTAAATAAATCTGCTAAAATCTCTTTTTAAAATTTAAAGTAAACCAAATCTGATATTTCCAGATAATGTTTGCGCATAATTTAATGCTTCTTTGATCTAGTTATATTAAAATCCCTGCAATAAGCAATACAAATCCACAAATATTATCTCTGTCATGTAATATTAACTGTCTATTATAAAAATAATTGATGCTTCAATTTTTAGTTATTTCCTTGGTTTAGGATGTGTGGGACAAAGGAGGTTTAGAGAAGAGTTTCAAGATGGGATAAACCCAGTTTTCCACAGGACATAATGGCCTTTGACTCAAATGAGCACTCTACCTCTAATCCTCTTCCCTATAACAACTTCATACCTCAAAATAATCACCCTCTATTCCTTTCCAATCATTCCACCAAAAATATTATCCCCAAAATTCATCCTTAATAAAATATTGGAAGAAAGAAAAGTATTGGGAATTAAAATAGGAATTTACCCTTTCCCCTATTAAATTCTGGTGTATCTTGAAATTTTTTTAACTTCCTATGTCATGTGAGGAAGTCTCAGATCCAACATTGCTTTGTCTCCTATTACTGCAAACTAAGTGTAATTTTAAATGCTATACTCAGTATAAAAATTGCCTACAATAATAGAATTGTTTAAAGTACTATGATGTTTATTATAATTGCCTTTAATATTTTAGCTTTATATCTGAATGTCAGTGTTGCTCTGGGAAATTACAGCACTTTCATATTATAATACATATTGATTATTAACCAATAGTAAGTATTTTAATTGATGCTATTTCAAATTATAACTGCTACCCAAATCTCTTCATGAAATTTAGATTGTTTCAAATCTAAAATTGGTCATTATTATATTCTCTAGCTATTCAGGATTGTTGTCAAACACCTGCAATTTTTTTATATGTAAATAAGTCACTGAATGAGTATTATATGGACAATTATAGAAATAACAGAAATTACTTGAAGAAAACTTCAAAGGAGGTTTCCTTGCCTTAGGGAGTCAAAACTATCTAATTATACATATTATCTAATTTTATATATAGATATATATGTAATTCTATATTATAGAGCTAACTCATTCAGTTTTATGTATAACTTATATATGTACATATTTAACATAAATACAAATGAGTTAGATATAATACACACACACATAAATGAGTTAGAATAACTAACATAACAAGTTTGAATGAACACCTAGCACCTATTGGCATCAGTGATACTTTTACAAAAAGACATAGTAATGATACTTAGGAGATTTTATTTACTTCATATTAATATAATACACATTTTTCTGTCTACTTGTAAAAAGGAGATTTTTAAACAAAGTTTCATGATTGACTGTCAGAAGGGCACACCTAGTTCTGTTCCTGCTCATCTTTAATGCTCTCTTGAGCTTCAGGTGTAATTTACCAATCCATAAATATGTGTATTTACCAGTCTCCAAATCTTTGCACTTCCATTATCTCATTTTCTCACTCTGCATTCAGGCAGGAGTGCATTACTGAAAAAGTCCAGAACTATGATGATTAGAACTTTCCTAATAAGTTCATAACACCTAATGTTAGCCAACCAATTGATGTATTTTAGCAGATTCCTATTGCTGAGAACATTTTATACTATGTTTGTTTCAGGCCTTCGTCATTTTCCTGAGCTTCCTAACTCTTTTGAAACTTTTCATTCTCAAAAATGAGAGCATGAGCTTCCTGAACACCTCAAATTAGTCCTTCCCTCTCTTTCTCCATCTCCTCTTTCATGTGGATTCGGAGAGAGAGGCCACACTTTCATCACACCCAGCGTTTTTATTCATGCAGGCGCTCATCTGTTCACTTCCAACTGAACTATGAGCCAATCCCTCAAGTGGAGTTAGCAATAAAGATTATAAGACCTAGTCCCCCAAACTCAAGAATTCCACTCTCTGTTGAGGGAAACCTGAATGGAAATAATTGTGATACAATGTAACAAGTTTATTAAAAGTTATAATTATGTAATAAAATGGGGAAATGCAAGAAGAAACTAAAATTAGTTTTATTGGGTTATGGAGGAACGATTCAGAAAGAATATTTTTAGATTTGACATTTGACTTTGAAAGGTATGTAGAAATCAGACGGAAAAAATATAGAAGTGATGAGGAATGGTAGCTTTAAGTTATTTCAAGCAACGGAAGTAGGCAGATACAGAGAAACAGTACCCTCACGAAATACAACTAGTTGGGTGGGGGCTGGGGTACATGAGAAAGTGGGGGGAAATGAACCCAGAAGAGGAATTCAGTCCATATTAGGATGAAAATTGTATACTATGCTGAGGAGCCTGTTCTTCACAATATGGGCAAAGGAAGTCATTAAATGTGTTCTGAGTTTCAGAAAAGAAATAGAGTGACATTGTAGAGAATGGACTCAAAGGAGAGGAAATAGAAACAGGCCATTTAGAAGGGTGCTCACAGCACTCACTTATTCAACAAGGAAGTATTTACAGAGTACTTGTTATGAATAAGCATGAAGCTGGAGAAACAAAAATAATAATGGGGATACAGAAATTTAAAACATGATCCTAACTTCAAGAAGCTCACTATCTTGTAGACATGGGGTAAGGGGAGATAAGGATAGCTAAATAAACAACACTATTAAAACACCATGTGACATGTGCTTTAATACAATGTGGATCAAATAAGAAATGTAAAAGCAAAATAAGAAATATAAGAGCAAATGTAAAACAGATTTGGAAAGAATGTATATTCAGTTTGAGACTTACTGAAATTTAATTGCCTGTGGGATATCTGCATAGACCTTGCTAGTAGTATTTGGAATACAAGTTTAAAGCTCAGGTGAGGTAGCTGACTTAGAGATATAGATTAGACTGCCTTCTGTGTATGACTGATTGTTGAGCATATGGCTGTGAATGAGGTCATCTAACGAGTAAGTAAAATTACAAGTGAATCAAGAATGCAATCATTAGAATCTTTTCAGAGTGTAAAATACATTACAGTATTTATTCAAAATATCCACTGCCTTTTCCTACTGAATGCATCTCTACCAAACGTGCCCTTACCAGCTCTGTCCCTGAGGGAAAATTAGAGTTTTTGCCTCATTAAAGTAAAGCTTTGTCCTGTGATTTTCTTTGGCCAGTGAAATGTGAGTGAAATGAACATTAACCACTTCTGTGCAAAACTTTAAAACCCACAACATGGCTCTGCCTTCTTTCTTTTTAGTGCCTCAACACCAGCAAGGAGCCCAGAGTGAAGAGCCAAAGGCAACTCAGGATGAACATATAACTTCAGCTGAAAATAAACTGAGATTTTGGAGGTTGTCACAATAAAATAATTTTGTCAGAGCCAAATAATATAGTATGGGTAAAACGAAAAATGAAAAGAAGTATAGTAAACCAAATGGCAGTAATGATATAGAAATTAAATTTTGAGATATACGGGATATAGAATCGGTAGAACTTTGAACTATTTGATGTGTGGAATTATAAATAAGTCCACAATGACTTTGAGATTTTTAGCCTGAGTGGCTGTGAAAAGGTGACAGACATTATTGTAGGGCGGAAAACCCCATTACTGCTTCTATTTCAGAAATGGCATTCAAATGCACTTTGGAAGTGGAGGAAAAAAAGGGAAGAATTTAGATGTTGACATTTGGATATATTTTGTTTAAGATGCCTCTGGTATATCAGGTGGAGATACCTGCTTGGCAGTGGAATATATGCGCCTGGAGTTCTGAATGGGGGCTGAGCAGAGTGAGACCACCCAGGGAGAATGTGTCCAGTACAAAAAGGATTGAGGATGGACTTTGTGAAGGAAACTAATTTTTAAGAGAACAACAAAAGAATAGGGAGTAAAATAAACTTAATAGAAGTAGTTAGAGAAATAGGAATAAAACATGGAAAAGTGATGTTTATTTGCCAAAAAAAGATATTTTAAGAAGTATAGTCAAATGTGTACACCACCACAGAGAAGTAAATGAAACAAAAACTTTTGAGAGATTATTGGTGTTTACAAGGAAGAGATATGTTGGAGTAGCACATTACAAGGAAGACATTCTAAACTCTGTACCTGAGATGATAACCTCACGTGATCAAAACCATCCTAAGACATCTCTCAAATTGCCTTTATGTCTTCAGTATTTGGGGTCTGGAAACTCAAAAGCCAAGAATTAAATTATTTATTTTCTCTATGTATTGAAGCTACAGTGCACTTTCCTCCTGGTTAGAAGAGTCCAAAGCCTGATTCGAAGGAGGTTGAGAGTATAGAAATGAAGAATTTTTCCTTCCCTTCTTTTGACCTAGAAGGAATAAATTCCAAAATGGTAAATTCACCTTTGCAGGAATTTCATTGTAAGTCACTGATTTTTAGGAGGTAGGCTTCCATGGTGTGGTGGGTGTGGAAACCCGATGGTAATGAGGAGAGAATTGAGGGTAATGAAGTGAAGAAAGCAGGTGCAGAGAAATGAGGCATTATTGTCCAGGGAGTCAAGGTTGCAGGGAGGTCACGTTAGGAATGGGGATGGTGGGGATGGTGAGCATGCTAGTTGGCTGAAGAAAGGAAGCCAGGGGAAAAGTTGAGATTGAAGACATGGGAGAGAGAGGAGATAATTGATGGGAAAACGTCCCAGCTGAGAGAGGCGGGGACTGCACCAAGAATAAAGTTAAAGCAAATAGCATGTCACAGAGCATAGGAGAACATTACCTCTTCCTCTAGAATCTAGACAGAAAAAAAGGAAGAAAATGTAAATCACTCATTATGCAAATAAACTTTATATTAGCCTTAAGAGAAATTATGTGAAAGTAATTTGTAAACCCTCGAGCACTGAAAGAAATACTAGCCACCCTTAGTATTTTTTTAAATTTTCCTGTAGATGAGTTATCAGGAATGCAGACTGAAGCATGGGGCAGGGTCAGCAATGGAAAGTCTCTTTGAGAATTACCTGTAGAGAAGTGATAGGTAAATAAATTAGAATTGAAAGAAAACTCCTGAGTAAGAGTATAGAGGAATAAACACTGAGCTTATTCTCTCTGTAGAAACTGGTCAAGGACAACGACACAAAAAACCAGTGCTCATTAGAAGTTGGCAAAATTAGACAATTTAGCAATCAGGCAGAGTGTCATTGAAAGGGAGGAAACCCAGTGTGTTAGTCTGTTTTCATGCTGCTGATAAAGACATACTGGAGACTAAGCAATTTATAAAGAAAAGGAGGTTTAATGGAGTCACAGTTCCATGTGGCTGGGGAGGCCTCACAATCATGGTGGAAGGCGAAAGGCATGTCTTACATGGCAGCAGGCAAGAGACAGAATAAGAGCCAAGCCAAAGGGGAAGCCCCTTATAAAATCATCAGATCTTATTAGACTTATTCCCTACCACAAGAACAGTATGAAGGAAACTGCCCCCATGATTCAATTATCACCCACTGGGTCCCAATCACAACATGTGGGAATTATGGGAGTGACAATTCAAAATGAGATTTGGGTGTGAACACAGCCAAACCATATCGCCCAGTACTGGAATGATTCCAACCCAGCACCTGGCACAACACCCATCTGCAGCAGATAGGCCCATGCAATAAATGTTTATGGTAAACGAGAGTACGCGTGGTTAACAGGGTGGAATTTAGTGAACAAGAGGGCATTTGGAGACTCTGGGCTTCAATCAGACAATCCTGATTGCTGCCCCTGTTTGAAGCATGATCGGACCATGGAAAATGAAAAGTGCTCCTAGAGAACATGTGCAGAGGGCAGGTGAGGATCATAACCAGAAAAGATTTGTCATGAGGGCAGAAATATGACAGTCAGTTCAGGGGAAGACTGAGAAGAGTAGAAGAACCGGAAGATTGAAGAAGGAAAAGGCAATCATGAAGGAAGTGAAATCCTAAAATGCAATTGTTCTCCCTGTGAACCGTGCATACCTGGCTTTACAACATGCCTCCACCAGACAGTTGGCTGAGGATGCTGGTCCCTGGCTCATGGTTTTTCTTTTTTTTTGTCCTCATTATGGCTCACAGGTGATGGCCTATAGAACAGGCTGTTCTCATGGTTACTGTAATAGTTTTCTTTTCTACTCTTTAGCAAGTCAGTCTCTATCTCACTGTTGAGAACCTTCTGCCTCTATTACTTCCTCAATCCTACTAAGTTGGAGCTTCAACTACCCCAGTACCTCCTGTCCTTTACCAATTCTCCAAATCTCTTAGTCTCTTCACAGACATATTTTTTCCTTCTCTCTTTTAAAATAATACTTTTTGAGTGTCTACTATGTGCCGGGTTTGGGCTAAACTCATTGCATAAACTTTATCAGTTTTTCCCTCCCCCTCAAATTATGACACAAGAACTATCATGCTCCCTTTTTAGCTCAAACATTTGAAGTAATTTCCCTAAGAGCTTATAAATGGTAGGACCTGGAAGTGAACAAGGTGGTCAGGACTTACAAGGTTGTATTTGTGGTCCTTATGTTGAATATCCTTTCTAAATACTCCTTCTTTGCATAACCCAAATCTCCTGGTCAATCTTGGCACCACTGCTTACACCAACATTCTTAAATTTTTTTTCCTTCAGTTCGTTTGCACATACTAAGCCAATCCCAAATTCTGGAGCAACTTAGTTGCCTGTACTCATCATGCCTATTTCCACGCTGCTAAGTGTTGTTGGAGAAAATTAAATAGCTGGGCTGTTTGCTTTCATTACGTTGTCATGATGTCCACCCTCAGCTAGGCCTTCACAAACACTGGCAATCCCTTCGCTCATCTCTCGACAGCTATTTCCCATTTCCCACAGCATCTGTTCCAAATCTGTGTAGTTTTCCTCAAGTCTACTTTAATTAAAAACATTCTTAACATGGCTTACCAGGCTTTCCAAAATTTGGCTCCTTCCCACCTCACCAATCTCCTGAAAGGCTGTGTTCTCTCTTGCTTCTCTGGGCTCTAGCCACAGTGATACTTTTTATTCCCTCTCTTGTCCCCTTCAGATATTCTGTTCACTGTGTTTGAGAAGCGTTTCTCTTGCTTTTGTGTTTAACTCACTATTCATTCTTCAATGTTACATAATCTGATGAGCTTTCCCTGACTTCCTGCACTAGCTTAGATTTGTAACAGTTTTAGCATTCTGCATGTTTTTAAAGGTTTGTCTGAAGCCAGCCTTTCTCTTTAAGTGGCTAAGTACATGTAGAATGTGACAATATTGTCTCATTCAACTAATATATCCCCAGCACGTAGCACAATGCCTCACCCCGGGGAGGTGCTCAATGCTTATTTGTATATTTAACTGGAATCATACCTTTGCCATTAATAATCTTATGTATTCATTTGTATTTACAGACTAGGGAGATTTGAGATACCTCATTTATGCACAGAGTCTGTAAAGACATAAAAGGCACACTAAGCCTGAGATTTTTCACACTGACAGCCTAAGTGGGGGAAGAAGAGCTTCTCAGAGTAGATATAGGACCCAAGAAGGTATAGCACATATGGTCCATGGAAATATGGCCCTCATGGTTTCAGCCCTGAAGAAACTGAGATGTTTTATAGAATAATATGTAAGATGGTGTCCTTTATTCAAAGAAAGGGCAAGAACTAGGATATCAAAATGCTGAAAATATGTGCCAGCCCTTGGGGTAACGGTGTTGATAATTCAAATGGCATATGCTCTACGAACGAACTGAAAGACTAAGCTATTGAAGACTGTGGAAGCTAGGACATTTTTACTCTTGTTGCATTCTCTAAGTTTATTTCTCTTGGCATCTTTTCCTATTTGACATCTCTATTTATCCGGAGACTGAGGTTCAATCCTGTGTGACAAACTCAGGAACACAGTTTACTGAGAGCCAAAAGTTGCTGAGCTTGGGGAAGAGGAAGGTAAGTAACAAACGAAATGAACAAAGGTAAACAGGTGAGGAAGCAATTATCACAGGCATAGCAGGTCAGTTATAGGTTCAGGCCAACTTCAAAGAGACCTGATTTATTCATTCACTCGTTTATTCATTCATAAGGGGAAGAACAGGGAGGAGGTATAGCTTTGAAAGTGCTGAGGAGAGACAATAGGAATAACAGACTATGTCATTTAAAGAATTTCATCCTATAACAAGGCAGGAAAGCATTTCCCTGATGATTTGTGATGTTTAACATTTTTTCTTATACCTGTCGCTTTCTCTATTTTTCAATTTGATTGTTTTCTTACTATTGAATTGAGTTCATCCCATGACAAGACAGGAAAAGTCCAGAAAACATGACCATTAGGGCACATCTCATCTTTCCCTAAGATGCCTTCCCTAAGATGGTAGAGGGTCAGTAACACCACCATGGTAAACACCTAGATCTGACCACCAAGAAATCTGATCAATGCTCAGTAGTAGTCCTGAAACATACAGGGTCAGAATTTAAGCAATGTGCAAGAAGTATTCTCAAACCTTCCTTGTTCACAGGGAAAGTTTACTGATCTAGTGACTACTGACATCATCTGTGTTTCTAGAGTTGGATGAACCTCCAGGCACATAACTCAACCCTAGCTGGCAGTACTTAGAAAAAAGATTTTAGAGTATTTTGGTCTGCCTAGGGTGTACTGTGGTATATTATTCAGGACTACTGGGGTTTCAACAGATAGAAACCAAATGCGAACTGACTTAAGCCAAAAAGCAATGTGGGAGCTATTTATTGTTTCATAGAATTGCAAATCTAGGTGAACATTGCTAAGTGCACAGTAATCAACCACTGGCATGGCCAGGTGAAAGGGCTCAAATGATGTCACCAGGCTCTGGTCCATCTTAAAGTCTCCACTTAGCATTCCACTGAGAGGGTCCTGGTACCTCCAGCATCACTTCTTCCTTACTGTCAGTAGTCCCAATGGAAAGAGCTATATTTCTTCTCAAATTTTATAAAAACACTGGACTTGCTTCCCAATGGCCTAGATTAGATCTTACGTTGAACCCAACCAGGGTCATGAAATGTGCTGAGTGGCTAATCCTGGACCACATCCCAACATTTCCAGCTTAAAGTGGGTCAGCCTCATTCATATGGAGTAGACTGAGAATGTGGGGTGTGGGGGAAGTTTCCCAAGGAAAAATGGTTTACTTTTATGAGTGAAGAAGAGAAGGATTCCAAACAGGAAAAGAAAGAAAGAAAAAAAAGTGATGCCCGCAGTAAATGTATTCCAAGGAAAGGAATTTGGGATACTGCCTGGGTGAGAGATGAAAGAAGCCGTGATGCTTCCTTTTATAAGTTAGGATGCTTGCTGTTGTTATCATAGTTGTTAGGAGATTCAGAAACCCATCATGAACTAACTTGAAAAGAAAACCAATTGGCTTTATATAATCCAATCATCGGAAGAGTAGGGCTGGCCTCAGGAATTGAATTCATGGTGAAAAAAAAATTATCAGGACCTTCTGCTCTCCAGCTCTTTCTCTTATTTTACTTGTTAGCTTTATTTTCTTCTACCACTGAACTTTCTTCAACTAGTGGTATACATGGCTCTCTGGACTAATATCCCTATCATTTCATCAGAAAGGAAAGGACATTTTATTATCATTTCTAGCCTGAAAAAATCAAGGGAAGAAACTCACATTTAGCCAGCTGGAATCACTTATTTATCTCTTGATCAATTAGGAAAGCAGGGTCTATTGTCACAAGCATAGTGCTTTGCTGTATAGATGATATCCACAGCACTAGTTCTCAAACTTCTTGTGCCATAGACCTTTTTGGCAGTCTGGAGGAAACCGAAAAACCCAATCTAAGAATAATGTATTTAAACTCCTAAAACACAACATATAAGATTGCAAAGAAAAACTATGATATTTAAGTACAGCTACCAAAATATATTAAAAATAATTTATGATACAATCACATGCATGCTTTATTACTGTTACACTAAGTGATAAGACGTGGAAACATGCCTAATCATTCCTCATGTAATTTTCAGGTAGTAATGAGCATAAGTATTTACCACATGTGTAAGGTTATATAAAAATATCTGTGATTTATTTTGGTAACAACATAGATACTGCTAGTATTATTGTGATTTGTTTCCTGCTTAAAAATTAGAATAAAGTTATACACTTTAGTTTGAAGCCAGTAAAAATAATGTTACAATTTCGCCCACCCAAGACCTTAGTCCCTCTGAATTCTGCTCGTAGATCACTGCAGAGTCCATGGACTCCAGGCTAGAAGCTGCTGAACTAGAGAGTCAATGAGGTAAGAATTGAAAAATCCCTAAGAAAAGATGCATTTCAGGAGCTACTGGATCCAGCTGCCCATCTTCACCTGGATAATTTTACAACAAGGCCGAAACTGAGATTTTATTTTAAATGATTGTGATGTAGGCCTTTCTTGACCTAGCTATTCCCATTATGTCTCATCTGAAGAGTGAAATAATTTGTGACGTCACTTTGTTCAGAAAAGGTTGTTTCTCAGACCTACACCTTGGTTTGTGTTTGAGTCCTAAACGGGTAGCAAGGTTTACATTTAGCACTAAGCCTTGAATAGTAGAGCTGAAAGTATCAAGAAGAGCAGTTCAACTCTGGTGGAAGTGGAGGTGTTCTGCTTTCAGTGGGTGACAAGGAGAAGAGCAGTACAGGCCATAGATACACGGACACTAGTCCTTTGAAGTTACAGTCTAGAACTAGATAACCCTGCAAGAGCTAATGATAACAGAGTCAGAAATATCTACTTCAAAAACCTAATTTTTTTTAAAAAAAATTCTTATTTCTCTCTTTTTCTTTCATACTATTTTTAAATTATTTTAAGACTTTAACCTTCTTTGGCTGTGCCAAGAAGGAAAACACAAATAGTTTATGTTTGGGATAGAATTTTTGAAGAACAATGAGGAATGCACCCCTGGGAACTGGAATTGATAGCCAGGGTAATTTATGTCATGTGAATGGTTGAGGAAATAGATTTAGGATCCTTGATCAGCTACTCCTTGCTTCTTGGCAATCTCTTGGAGCTTCTGAGTGGATTTTAATGAGAAAGCATTTCGCAAAGCATTAACCAGATTATTGTGAACTCAGGTGAGGGATGAGCCAAAATATCAAATCCAACAAAAACTGAGTAACTACTATGAGTCAGGCATTATGGAATGCATTTTACAGATACTAATTTATTTAATCCTCTCAAAATGTGTGGAATAGCTACCATTATTTTCACTTTACAAGTGAGAGAACTGAAACTCAGAGAAGGTGAGTAATTTATTGAAGATTACACAGCTGGTAAACAGCAGAATACATATGTGATGCCAGGATGCCTGACTACAAATCTAGTACTTCTCTTTGCTATCATAGCTCCCTGCCAAAGAAACGCACTTGCTCACCCAGTTATTTCTTGTACCCATTGGCCAGCTTCCCTGGACTCTGGGCAATTTGCCAATAGAAAAAAAAAAAGAATCATTAGTGTGAAAAACCTGGAAATGGACCTTATGTGACCTTAAGGCAGATTTCCTTACCCTGGCGTTTGCAAAGAAGAGAGTCAAAATGATTCCAAAAAAGAACAAAAGCTTAGAAGTTTTATATGTCCTTACTTGAGCTGTATTCACATTTTTTAAAGTGATGATCCTAATTATTAGATTATAGTGAGATCAGAAAAGAATTATCTAGAATATCTCTCATGTCACACTGAGAATCATAATAGAAAGCATATGTAAAAGTATCAATTTTCACAAAACAAATGTTTGTCAATGGGGAGTGAGAGGGGAGAATAATTTGAGCTTTGTATTTGTTGAGCATCAGACTGATAGAACTGCTATGTAGAAATGAACATAAAGATATATCAAGATTAGTTATGACATATTGGCACCACTCTCAAATTAATCCAGACATTTAGACCTTCAAAGCAGGTCACTATTTTTTGGACTATGGCAGCAATTAATAAATCAATCTTATCACAGAGTGATTGATTAGCACATTTTGAAGAATGTATAGCAAATGGCTATGCTAATCAAGGGAAATAAAACTATTCATAGATCTCCTTTTAATTTGAATTTTCTCCAATTATAAACAGATTCTCCCTACCCCCAGCCATATCTAAGTGCATTTAATATACTATGGATAGAAAAATGTGTGAGACTGACAAAATATCCACAGTCTGTAACCTCTATTGGAAAAGGCTTTGATTACAGTAAAATTACACAATAATGTGTCATTAAAAGACATTGGACAGACATAAAATCTAACCTTTTGAGCTGAAGAATACTTAATATTCTCTTCATGATCACACAAGGAGAAATTCTTTGCTATGGAATAGCTATTTTCCTGTTAAGCAGGCTATTTCATCAATGATTTATTTCTGAGATGTAATAGGTCGTTTAAAATGGTGGTTTAAAAGTTGGGCCTTTTGTTTAATTTTCTCACAGGCGGTTGGTAATTATCATGGTCCTGCAGTTTCTCTGGAATGCCGTGGAGGGTCAAATGCCAATGGAACCCTGCTTTATAGGGTAATTAAGACAGTCGACATGGTTATTAAATACATCATGCTAAACTAAACTGGAATGCTGTGAAATAAAATCCAAAATCATAAATAAAACTTGGGTATTCCAGCAAAGGGGTATGTGTGAAAAGGAGGAGCTTTATGCTCCCAGAATTGCAATAAATAGCTCTTGCCCACTCAGACTTACTAAAATCTGGCTACTGAAAGCCTCTGGATTAGCCTTTCAGAGAATGAAACTGAAATAAATATGGTATATTTTACACATATACATGAAATTCGAATTCCTATTTTATGTTATGTAAAATAATACAACAATACGTTTTGGTCAATCATTTGTATTCTTTATTGCAAAGATCAAATGCTGAAAATATGTATAAATTTATCCAATGTAAGTTTGCTATGACTAGCAAATGAATATTAGATAATCTTTTCTAAACACTATCAAAAATGTCTCCCTTTGCAAGGTCTTTCCAATGACTGCTCATCGCTGTGTATTCAAGCTGCCTTTCAGAATTCATCTGTAACCAGCCTAAGACCACAATATAATGACTACTTTAAAGAAACCCGTAACAGGGTATGTGAAGGCTTGTTGATGTTGATAATTCTAAGCAGTGGTGATGCGTAAATATTGTCATCACAATATAAGCCTTCCAAATATGTATCTGTTTTGTGGTCATAAGCTTTCAAACTCAAGAGCTGAAGGCTTCGGTAATTTAATTTCTTTCCAGAAAATGTGATGAGTATACAAAAATGCTGGCAAAAGGGCTGGACAAAATGAGAACAGAATAAAATACAATCTTTCCAACCTATTATATGCTGCCTACAAGAGATTTTAAATTATTCTTCCCTTGCGTATTGCCTGAAAGTTTTTGCTATATGCATGTTTACAGGCAAATTCATTGGTTTACTCGGCAAAGGAAAATAACTAGTATTAAATAGGCGGAATAAATATTTCCAATTCTAGCTGTAAAACTAGAAGCCAAAACGTATAGTTGACAGGCAGGGAGCCAGCTGACTTAAGATCACTAGTCTTTCCTTAAAATCAGTCTCCGTATTTCCACATGGAACACATTTTAAGTTAACAATGTGTAGTTTGGCAAAGGAATTGTTTTTCTTTGGCATGAAACGGTTGTCTCGTTTTTTAAAAATGTATATTCTGCCTGCTTCTATACACAATGTGTGTCGACATTCTTTTGAACTTCAAAAACTGTTGCTATATCAGGAAATTTGTAGATAATTACTTTTTACAATTTTTGTCTAAATAGAAAAATGCATATTTAACATATTCATATGCTTGTGCTTATGCCTGGTATCATTCTGAATATTGCTTAAATATACCTTGAAATGCATATTGAATGGAGACTTAACTATATCACATACTTTGGGGAAAGCAGGCCTCTCAGAGAAGTCATTTAAAATTTCTTTGATGAGTATTTTTACAGGGTTTATTGACAATGTACAATCTGAAAATGAATGCAGCCATTCCCTTCTCTCAGTCAGTCTTAAAATTGAGTCATTCTATCCACAATGTATTTATAGCACTGAAAACAGTAGAGTGGAATGCTACCCATTCAAACATTTGCAGTTTATTTCCCTATTTCTGGCTGCTACTACAGAAAACTCAGAAAAGCAGAAATGCAAATCTTCAGACATTGGTTCCACATGAAATGGGACAGACTGCTGCACCAGCTACTGTTGTGAGACCAGATAGGGCCACTGCTGCCTACACATAAAGAAGGCCATTAAGGAGAAGTTGTTTATTTCTGCTTCTGCAGAAATCATAAACACCAACCCGGAGCCTGACAGCCCAAGCTGTGCTGCAGTAAATTCTAGTACTTTGTTGGCCATTCTAAACTGCCCAGTAAAAGTTACTGTAGCTAAATCCCATATACATTTCACGAAATAATCCTTCTCAGAAGATGGTATCATATTCATGCACAGCAGGGTGTGCAAATGCCTATAAATCGCATGTAGAATCTGAAATATCTATTTAAAAAAATCTGTGCAAATCTAACCATGACCCTTTGCCAGACAATAGGCCTTCATATGCTTTGCAGCTTAGCAGACACCCAGGAATTTTGTTTGGAAGTGATAGCTACTGTCTATGTAATATTTAGGACCTATTTATGAAGCATCTGGCAGAAAATAAAAGGGTTTTCTCCACTAACATATGCTAAAGAAGGATGTGGTCATGTGCCGACTCCTCTTCTGATTTTTTGCAAATAGCACAACATAAGAGATGGTTGTTTCTGGCTGCCCTGCTGCCTGTCATGGCTGTCAGGCGAAATCCCATGAATTATTGCTCTTCCAGATGTAAGAGATTTTCAGGCTGCCTTAAACTGCCTGTGGTTTGTGGTACTGGAGAGGAGAGAAACGAGATTAAACTTCATCTCATCAGTGCAATCTGAAAAGATCACACAGAGGACTAATAATCAGGGCTTTTTCATTCCAGAGCCAGACTTGAGAGCTGTGTGTTTTTGTTTCAAGGTGATGTCACATTAAGCTTGTTGGAAGACAGTGATTAAGGTCAAACAATATTTGAGGAAGATCAAAATTAAAAAAAAAAGAAAAGTGTTCAACCCTCTTCTGATGCTTCCTTATTGTATTTGCTTAAAGGGGAAGGACTGATCATTTTCACTGATGGCAGAGAATGGGAAGTGGATATACTTCTGCAATTCAAAGTTGTCAGCATTTCTTAATACAAGGTTAATGTGAGAAAAATTAGAAATGTTCCCATACAATTATAGCTCTACTGTTCATTGTAATTTAGAGCATGCATTCATCACCATAAAAAAAATCAAGTGTCACTTTTTGTTATCTCTAAAGGTCAGTTTTGAAGTCTTGATTTTGTGTGTGTGTGATTCTATGAACATGTTATATAGAGTCTGAAAATACTCATTTAAAAAAATCAGTGGTTGGTAGTAATGCTTTGTGATATTTGGAGTTTTTTAAAAGACAATTAGGTTCAGTTTTCCCTTCAAAATAATACACTCCTATAACCTCCTATAAGTGGTAAATATCAGCAGATTCAATAACCCCAGTTACCAACATTTAACTAAAGGTTTTCATAACTGTTTCCAGAATGACTCAGAAAATAAATCACACCCTCTCCCATTATGTACAGTTTGAGCCCTCAGGGAGAAAACTTATAACTCATTACATTTTGATTCCCTTTGATCAAATACCATATACAGCACCTGGATATTATAATTTTAAATAATAGTTGAGACATAAACTAGGATAATGCTTAAAAACCTAAGAATCTTAATATGGTTACTATTAGTTCTTATCATTTATGGCATGGAGAAATGGTGAGTGGTTTTGTGGCATTTTGCTAGAGTTCCATTAGCAGAATATTAATTATAGATCAAGAAAACATATTTTCTAAGAAACACCTGGAAATAATCGACAAATATATATGTCTTAGATCAGAACATAATTGCCTCAATTCAACCTGTATAACTTTTTTCTTTTTCTTTTTCTTTCTTTTTTTTTTTAAGATGTAGCCTGTTTAAGTAATGGGGTAGGCTACCAGATGTGAAACCTCCCAGGCCAGCTTTTCTTTCCATTTCAGCGTAGGCACCTCACATAGATTCTCTAATGTGAGGGATCCCAGTGAAACAGTGATGAAAACCACAGGTACAAGTGGCTTACATGAAAGCATTTATTGCTTTTCATGCATTGCATTATAGTATAGTGGGAAAAAAGTCCTTCGTTGAAAATGCATTAATTATTTGACACTGGTTTGCCTCAAAGTCATTTTTACTATGGGATGCAAGTGAAAGATCACAGCTGAAAAAAACATCATCATACTTGAGGTAGGCTCACAGAATCTTTTCTTGTGTTCTGTGTGAAGTTGTCTTGAACTGAAACCTATGCTCCTTAAGGATTAAGGGATTGAAAAGCAAAGACTGAGGCTGCTGTAATTTAAACCCAGAGATTCCCTAGCACAAAGGTGCAAAATGGACTAAGCCAATCTGATTCTTTCCTTGTTCAGTAAAGAAATAATTTTCCTTTAGAAAGTTTTATACTATTAACATTCCAAAGGTGTTATCATCTTTAAAGCAAGTGGTCTTCTCTTGGCTTTAACATGCATTGAGTGCTCACAGACACTAAATAAGTGGACATCATTTTAAATTACAATTTATGAATCTCTAAACAATTTTCTATATAAGAAAAATATAAGGTCATTTTAAAGTAAAATGCATAATGATCTTCAGTGACTTGCATTTTCTTTGTTAAATTGGTAGTTTATTTTGTTAAATATTTTCCTGGAGTTTGAGGTTGTATATTTACTTTTTTTGCAGGAAAATGCTTATTTCCAACTCAATGAATTATCCAAGTCAATGAAATTTAAAACTGTTAATTTTCCTTCAAGTAACGAAAATAATCTCTGAGCAAGAAAAAGCCCTTAATTGCAGTCATCTATTTTATTACATGTGGTTTAAGTCCAAATGAAAGCTCAAAGAGATCTTTATTCAGTCGTTGGGTCAATCTTTCATTCAAGTTAGTTTTCAAGCACTTCGTGTCATTCAGTTAGGCACTTCACATTCAAGGGTGCAAATATAGACATAGCTTTGCCTTCATGTCTAGTGAGAGACATATACATTAAATTAATAATTAAGTAAATAGCTATGTAAACTACAATTAGCCGGCTGTAAAGGGTCATGAAAATAAGAAATTCACATAATGTGAATTTTGTGTTTGTATAGCTCTGACATAAGGATGCTATGATTTATTCTAAGTAAAATAACTGAAAATTTCATATCTATAGTTTCCAAAAAGAAATAAAACATCTACCTATAAACAAGATGGGAATAAGATTGCAAATGACAGGTTTCAGGAATGATAAAATTTGTATTTATGATTTCAGAATTCCGAGTTTCATATTTAGAAACTCAATATTTAGTTTCACATATTAAGTAGGAAAAATAATCAGTATAAGAAGAAGACAAGTGTATATATATATATATAATATGTATGTATATAAGCCATTTCTAAATGGTCCTTAATAATTATATCTGATATCCCTTTGAAAAGCCATATAGTGAAAATGGAACATATTAAAATATAAAAACAAAAATCTTTAGTCACAAAACTTGGATTTTAGCTTTTGATTTTTTCTCACATCAGTGTTCTACTCTAATCCTTCTCAGATTTTAGCTTGTATTTCTAATTTAATCTTCAGAGTATAGTATCATTTTCTCACTTCCAATTTGGTAATGATTTGGATATTTCATACCTTGGAATATAAGTCTTTTACTTTCTGTGTTTTACTTTTTTCTTCAGGGTGCTATTCCTAATTACCCAATATTTTGCAGTTCATATTTCATGTTTTTATTAAAGTATGATTGAGTAAACATTTGGTCAATTTGATCAATTTGGCCAAACCCAATAATATAAAGTATCCAGATCATCTATGTACATAGATCAAGCTAGTCTTGTTTTCTTTTCTTTGAAACCACTCAACACATTCCTCTCAAGTATTGTCAAGTTCCCAGCCCCTTCTGAGCCACTTTTGCCTCTGCTATTGAATTTTAATTTTTCACCTTTATTGAGTTCACTTTCACTCAACTTACAAATCTAATTACTCACCACATAAAAATTTTCAAATATTCTTCCTCTGATGTCCAGTGGACTTAATGATTTTCAGATTTACAGAGTGAATATTACATTTCATTTTCCAAATATGAATGGGTGGATGACTACATAAAAAAATTATAATAAGGTAGAATTTAGGGAGCACTGTTTGTTTCAGAGATTACTTTTCCTGGTAAAAAAAATAAAAATAAAAAAATAAAAGATCTTACAATTGTATGAATAAAAGATTGAGGCCAGACCTGCCAGTAATGCTTAACTGGGTTGGAAGATAGTGGAGAGTACCAGTTTATCATACCATTTTTTCTGTATTTGGTATGAGACTTACAAAATACAGAAGAATGCAAAGAAGTAAATGAAAGTAACTTGTAATCCAACCAAAGAGATTAGATCAGTGGTTTTCATCATTATATCCTTTAGTGTCATGTGGTATATCTACAGGAAAAAAAATCATTTATTTTTCTTCTGTTAATTTTAAAATAAATTAATGTATAAATGCACATTACAAAGTTCTTAGTAATACGTAAATTAAAGTTGCAATTTAACTCATTTCAATTCAATTCAATAACAGCCATTGTCTTCTCTCTGAGGGAGAAAAATAGAGACCCTCAATCACTATCGCTCTCCATGAAAGTGAAGGCTCATCTCAAGTTAAACCTGATATCTTTCATTGTTAAAATTTTAAATCATTTGAATATCTCTATAAGAATGATTCAACCTCTCCCCCTCCATTATATTTACATAACTGAAATATTTGATGGATTTTTTCAGCTTACAATGGCCTTCCTTGATACACATTAATACTGCATTCAATAATTACTTTTTAATTCATCATAAAGTAGGTAGTGAGCATCCACTGCGTATTGTTGGGTTGTATATTTGAAAATCCAAGCTATAAGAAGCAGCAATTATGCCCATTAGAAGCTTACATATTCTTTTAATTAATTGCAATGTTTATTTGAAATGAAAATTTTTTTATTATTTTATTTTATTTATTCATTTATATTTATTTATTTATTTATTTTGAGACAAAGTCTCGCCCTGTTGCCCAAGCTGGAGTGCAGTGGCACGATCTTGGCTCACTGCAACCTCTGCCTCCCATGCTCAAGCAATTCTCCTGCCTCAGCCTCCCTAGTAGCTGGAATTACAGGCACATGCTACCACGCCCACCTAATTTTTTGTATTTTTGGTAGAGATGGGGTTTCACCGTGTTAGCCAGGATGGTCTCCATCTCCTGACCTCCTGATCTGCCCACCTCGGCCTTCCAAAGTGCTGGGATTATAGGTGTGACCCACCGCGCCCGGCCAAAAATCTGTTTATTTAAAGTTATATAAGTAAAATTTAAACAAGAAGATGAAAAACTTTTTACAACTTCGTATTACATACTCAAAATAAAATGCCAGGACTTGTGTATTATTTAATATTTTAGAAAATCTTGTCCATACTTTTCTGTGAAAACTAAATTAGCTCTAACAGCTTCAAACTGCATTGTATGCTATTATTTCTGTACATAATTGCTACTATCTACTACATTCAAGTTATCCTTTTTATGTAAAGTAATAGAATAAAATTATTTTATAAATTTGAAAATATACCAAATAAAAGCCAAAAGTATGAATCATGAAAAGTTATCACAGTATCTCAAATTTGCATATAATTATGGGATCTGGGGGAGGTTTTCATACAAGTTTGTGGATTTCTGTCTGTAGACATAACTTTGGCCAACACTGCCCATTTATAACCTTAAAATCCTATTTTGAAGGTTCAGACACCCTCTCCAGGAGCAGAAGTAATTCCATTTCTATATTCCATGTGCCTCTTGAGGCCAGACCTGCCAGTAATGCTTAATTGGGTCAGAAGATAGTGGAGAGTACCAGTTTATCATAGAGGCAACTGACACAAAACTTCTTCATTTATCTGAGGTTGGACTGTGTCTGGGTTCAGAGATGAAAGGTCAGTTTTTTATCCACTAAGTCCCCTAGACATTCCAAAATCCTTAGTACATTACAAATTTGAACAGTTTAAGCTCTCTTAAATAAAGAATCTCTTCTCTGGGTAAAGTATCCAGTGTGTATAGATATAGTGGAGAAGAAACATGTGAAAGGTCATAGCCATGACCTTTTAACATCAATAGTTTTATTTATAGCCAGACGCTTAGTCTATAGAGTTTAATATGAAAGCAAGAAGAAAGACAAAGGTATCTCGTTAGCTTAATAATAGCTATCCAGTTATATAAAAGTTGTCTTTTTATCTTGAGTAGAGAATAAAAGTTATAAATAATTAAATTGACAGCTATTTTAAAGTAAAGAACATTTCTCAATCATTTTTAATTGAACACATTCTATTTCTCTCTGGATATGGCCTAAATTAAGCCACCAGATTTTATAGGAATACTTTTATTTCTTCATATATGATTTATTTTCAAAAGACAAAATAATAGTATGTTATTTCTATTACTACCTGCCTCTTTGTCACCTATTTGGTGTCTTGCTGTATTTCAAATGACATGTGAGAGAGTTGTATCTTATAGCATTCAAATTCTGTTGCATGGATTTTTAGTAGTTTAGGAAATTTAGCAAATACACATGCATATGCATTTGTTTACTATTCTCAGAATACTTCTCAAGCAGTTTAATGACAATGCCCAAGGTATATTGAGAAAAGCTCAAGTAGGTTAGAAAGACCACGTGTGCTAGCAAAATGTGAAACAAGGCTGGAGAAGAGGCCACGAAGAGTTTCTTGTGGAAAGTGCAAGAGGATGACTCAACCTGAAAACAAATGGAGACTGGGAAGGGTTTTATGAAGAAGAGCAACCAAATCTTAGTTCCCGACTCTAGTCTGAGGGTATAACTGGACGTTACTTAGAACCACCTTCTCTTTGCAACTCCCCAGGTTGGAAGAGCCTAACAAACTGCCTTCTCTCAAAAGGCTAACTTGTCTCTCTGAAGCCCCCTAGCCGAGAGGTGGCCTTTCACTAAGACATTTCACTGATATAATACCGTTTGTCCGTGTCTTATAACCCCTTAGTTTAATTGATGCTAATGTCATAGTGGAAACTAACAGGTATCATTTGCTTTTTAATGGGAACTCTTAGAGACAACGTCTTCACCTAGAAAAAAAAATGACTAAATTGGTCAGAATTTCAGCTACTGTATCTATGCGTATAATGGTCAAGGATGCCTTTCCACACTTCATTTTAAGCTGTATATAATAATTGGGATTTTTTTCTTGTAATTCTGTATTCACAACCAACCTTCCTGGTGTGATACAGAAACATCTCTGTGAATCATGGTCAAAACTTTAGAGATAAAAACTCTTTGGCCTCTTTTATCACTATTGGGCTGTATTTTGTCTCTTTCAGCTTGTATTTTCTAGTTGAAAGCTTATCTGCTTAATCACATTAAGGTAAAAAAAAAATTCAGTAAACAGTGTTGAGTATCTATTAAAAGTAATGGCAAAAACCACAATTATTTTTGCACCAACCTAATAATAGTAGGTAAAACCCCAAAATATTAAAATTTATAAGATTTTAATACATAAGTAGAAGTCCAGGTTCAGGAGCTAGGAAGACCTAGTTTGAATCCATATTCAAAAACTTACTTGATTTGACCAGTAGCTGAACATCCCTAAGCCTCGTTCTCTTAAAATGAGGATACAATGTGATGGGAGGTGTAATAATTGTGAGGCTCTAATGGGTTCATTTATGTAAATTATAAGGCTGGTTTAGAGCAAGCATTCACTTAACCTGAATTATTGTTAGTATCATTGAATTTAATGTCATTTGTAAAGCAAAAAAAAAAATTAAAAATCAAGGTTATTGACACTTTTAGGTAATTAAATGCTGCAAAATATATAGCCAACTATTCTCCTTTTTGTATTCATTTTATTTCTAATAATTATCAGTAAATTAACAGATTGAGAGGAAACTCTAAAATATATGTGGAACAAATAGCAATGATAAAATATTAGCAATGTAAGTCATTTCTTTCAACTGCAACCTCATTGGGTTCTCTAGAAAGTAAGTATTTTAATCTCCCTTAGGAATGAAAGGGAAAAAAAAAACTTGCTAACATTCTCAACTATATAAGATTTGTGCCAAATTATTTAGAGAATCACTCTGGGTGTCCTGACACCATTAGATGTGATGCAGTAATAAAGCCTCCTCTTTCTGCCTCATCAAAGGAGACCAGAAAACCAGCTCTAGAGAATTACTCTTTTCTCTTGCCCTGCTCTGAGTCATGTTCAGGATGAGAACTGGTCCAGGCATACATTGTACTTCAGTGTCACCAAGACCAAAACGTCTCTATCACAAGAATTCTGGGCTCCAATTTTTCTCAGGTTTTTTTTTTTTTGTCTCCATTGCTTTCCAATTTTATTAGTCAATGTGATTATTGAATATCTAGTATGTTCCAAAGTCTGCACTAGGCCCTCAGGCAAACATGAAAGCATAAGCCATAATTCCTGTTGTGGACAAGCTTAGAGCCTAAATAAAGGAGAAAAATGAGATAAATGAATGAATGCACTATCTTCAATGAACTGTTATCCGTTTGCATGGTAGAGAATCAGAAAAAAATCTAGTGTTTAAAAATTTAGACTTTATGCTGTAGAAGGCAGATGGTGTTTGCTTTTAGTAATTCAAAAGAAACTCAGAGAAAACATCTTGGGTGCTCCTAGTGTTCTGTTTGTTAGCCTGGGTGTAGGTTTCACAATTGTGTTCAGTTTGTGAAGAAATCATTGAGTTACACATTTATGTGTACTTTTCTCATACTTATTATACTTTGATTAAAATTTTTACAGGTATAGATTTGTTTATCCTTTACAAAGAATAGGCACAAGTTTTCCTTAGTCTCAACAAATACTTTAAAAATTGAATTATAGTTTAAGTTTCTAAAAAGCAAAAAACTAAAAAGTCTTAACACTTTTTAAAAACATGAGAAGCATCATTATTTTTATAAATGAATTACTGTGCTGAATTTTTGATTATGCTTCTATTTGTAATATTTTAGTCTATTGAGATAGTATATTCTCATGGTCATCCTAGACAGCCTTTACCACCAGAAAAGTCAGCACACTAATTGCTCAGAAATTTCCATTTGGTCCTATTATTTTTTGCACTGACCACAACTTAATGATGTCTTAAGCAAGCAACCAATTACATTCACTGTATCCTCCTGGTACTATACTGTGTTAACATTCTTCTTTTTCTTCATGAAAAAAGAACTGCTATTTGTAGGTGTGATTTACTTTTCTTAAATCTTCAGTTTCAGATGCTGAATATAAAATGTACCCAACTCATGGAAAAAAATATAGCACCAGGCAAAGCGGACACTTAAAATTGTTTTAAAATTAATTCCATAGATATTATATAATTTCCCCAATAAATATTCTACCAAACAATATAAAGGAAATAGTTCTAAATTTACTCCTTTCTGCAGCATTTACCTGTTGGATGCATCTCTCCTTGAGTTTTCCTTAGACTTCATGACACAAGGTTCATATCATCTCATACTCCTCCTAAACCCACGTTCTTCGTTCCTCTTTCTCCACCATTGACAGCAAATAAGATTCAATAACATGTATCAAATTCTTGAAAGTGCTTTTTTTTTTTCTAGGATTTGACCCTAGAACTGTCTCCAGTCTGCCTCTACACATTCTCTCTCACTATAAACAGGCATGGCCTTAGTTTTAATACAATGACCCTTTGCCCTACTTTCTATATCTAAGTGACAACCAGGAACCTTCATCTGCAGGTTCCCACCACTTCAAACTCAATACGTCCAAAACTCAACTGTATTCTCCCAAAATCTGCTTCTCCCCATCTTTACCTCACCTCACTCTGCCCCCAGCCAATACTCTGGATTATCTTGTATTGGTTAATAATAGTCACTCTCCTGAATAACTTTCCAATACCCTCCTCACTATGCCTTTGTTGCATAATTCCCTCTCTCCTATCTCTTGCCTCTTTTTTTTTTTTTTTTTTTGACAGGGTCTCACTCTGTCACCCAGGCTGGATTGCAGTGGCACAATCAAGGCTCACTTCAGCCCGAAACTCCCAGGCTCAGGTGATCCTCCCACTTCAGCCTCCTGAGTATCTGGAACCATAGGCACGTGCCACCATACCTGGCTAAGTTTCTGTATTTTTGTTGTAGATAGGGGATCTCCCTATGTTGTCCAGGCTGGTCTCAAACTCCTGGGCTGAAACAATCCACCCACCTTATTCTCCCAAAGTGCTGGGATTACAGGCATGAGCCACTGCACTCAGCCCTTACCTCATTTTTGACATCCTTGAACCTTGTGCCCCTGCAGTTAGAGTGATCAAAAAGTATACATTATGATGGGCTTAATACTATTCACTTATTCATTCACTCATTCCTTCATTCATTCATTCAACAAATATTCATTGAGTGGCTACCTCATGTTAAGCCTTAGATATTCAGAGATGAATAGGACAGACTCTTCTCTGAAGAAACACTATCTTGAAGGGGAAGGCATACGAGAGTGGCTTGCTTGCTTTTACTTTATTTTATTTTATTTTATTTTATTTTTTTGAGACAGGGTCTCACTCTGTCGCCCAGGCTGGAGTGCAATGGCATGATCTCAGCTCACTTCAACCTCTGCTTCCTGGGTTCAAGCAATTCTCATGCCTCAGCCTCCTGAGTAGCTGGGATTAGAGGCCCACGCTACCACGCCGGGCTAATTTTTGTATTTTTGGTAGAGACAAGGTTTCGCCATGTTGGCCAGGTTGGTCTCGAACTCCTGCCTTCAGGTCATCCACCCATCTCGGCCTCCCAAAGTGCTGGGATTACGGGCATGAGCCACGGTGCCCAGCCCAAGAATGGCTTTCTAACACATATATTGCATAGAAGAGAATTCAAATGCCTTTCTATGTCATATAAATGTTCTTTATAATCTGGCCTCTACAAACCTCTCCTGCCTCATTTACTCCATTTCCCGACTGTATGTCTTTCACTCCAGGCACCCAGAACTACATGTGGATGTCGAGTGAGCCTTGCCCTTATGCCTCTGTGTTTTAATTCCCTCTGCATGAAATGTCCTTCTCAACCTTGTCAACTCAGCAGACTGATTCTGGCTACTTCAGACAGTTGGTATTTGTCTTCTGTACTCAGTAACAGTCTGTGCAAATTTAACATTTATCTCTCTATTTATTAATTACCAATCTTACTTTTCATCTTTCCTACTAGAGAGTGAGGTGCATGAGAGCAGTGATTGAATCTCCTGTGCCCTTATGGTTGAATGACCAATAATCACATACTTGGGAATAAGAAAATGAATAAGAACTCAGCCCAGGTGGTCAGACAGACAGATAGGAATCCAGGCTCCATCAAATAATAACTATGTAACTTTGAGAAGTTAATTGCCTTCTGTGCGTCTTGGTTTCCTCAGTTTTAATTCTCTGTTAAAAGGAATCACAATATTTACTTTAAAGTGTTCTGTGAGGACTCAAGATAAAGCAAATAAAGTGTTTAGTAGAGTGTCTGGCCCATAGTAAGTACTCAATAATTTTTAGCCATTATTATTATTTCGTTGTTTGAAAAGTGATGGTGGCATTACTGTTCCCTTTACATTTTACAGTTCTGATCAGGTGGTAGGGAGCACAGGATGGGAGAAAAAAGGAAGCATCATTTTTTTAAAAATGCACTCGGTATCTGTTGCACTCCTTGATATGTTATCTCATTTATCTCCCCAACAACTTGGGTGGAGTAAGAATTATTGTTGCCAATTTATAAATTAGGAAACTGAAACTTAAAGAGCATAAATGACTCATTGAGGGGTACAAAGCTGCAGTTTGCCAGGGTAAGCATAACAAAATACCATCGACTAGGTGGCTTAAACAACAGAAATTTATTTCTCACAATTCTGGAGAATGGGAAGTTCAAGATAAAAGTGCAAATTGATTTTCTTCCTGGTGAGGGCTCTTTTCTTCCTGGCTTGCAGATGGCCACCTTCTCAGTGTGCCCTCACATGGCGGAGAGTGACAGAAAGAGCTCTCTCTTCCTCTTCTTGTAAAACCACCGGCCCTATAGAAGTAGAGCCCCACTCTTATAACCTCATCTAAACTTAATTACCTCCTAAAATCATGTCTCCAAATACAGTCGTATTGGGGGAGAGGGTCTCAACATATGAATTTGGGGAGCCACAATCCAGCCCATAAGATGCCTGTTCTTTGCCCTGAATCTCACTGCTATAGCCAAGGGATGAACCAATATGAAGACTTCACTGCTGTAATCCATGAAATCAGAAACTTTAGATTCAATTTACTCAAAAGCTTGAGGCCTTTTAGCCATTCTCCCTTTATTCCATACCCTATTATTGGAGTTTCTTGGTCATTCAAAACATAAAACAACTATTGGTAAAACAAAGATGATGATATGGTTTGGCTGTGTCGCTACCCAAATATCAACCTGAATTGTATCTCCCAGAATTCCCATATGTTGTGGGAGGGACCCAGGGGGAGGTAATTGAATCATGGGGGCCGGTCTTTCCCATGCTCTTCTCGTGATAGTGAATAAGTCTCAGGAGATCTGATGAATTTATCAGGGGTTTCCTCTTTTGCTTCCTCCTCATTTTTTCTCTTCCCGCTGCCATTTAAGAAGTGCTTTTTGCCTCCCACCATGATTCTGAGGCCTCGCCAGCCATGTGGAACTGTAAGTCCAATTAAACCTCTTTTTGTTCCCAGTTTTGGGTATGTCATTATACACGAAAGAATGAAAACAAAGTAATACAGATAGCTATGCCATCTACTAGCCATTCAAAAGGAACATTCCTCAGGGACATGTAATTTAAAGTAGAAGAACTTCTGGGTCATGAGTTGAAAGTACCCAGCTCCTTGAGATGGGAGGTAAGTGTGGGACCTGTGGAGAAAGGCTCCAGGAACTAGAGTAATGGGCTCCAATATCGTCCAGAGTGATTATGTAGGAAAAAGTGATGAATCATCCTGGTGAGATGGTGCTGGTAGAAAGAAAGATTTGAAGGGATGGTTAAGTCAAAGGGATCGCACTGAATGTACCAGTAGGTATAAATCCCGTGGCTATGACAGAAAAAGCAAGAGCTTATTCCTCACGCTAGATACTTGCGCTTCCTCCCCAACGCCCACTGCCACCTAAGTTCCCTTGAATCCAACTCTGACAACCTCAGCAGGGAGACCTCTAAACTGCACTCACATTAAAATACACAATTTCTAAAATTAGATGATCACCCTTTGATACTGAAGAGGAAAAAAATGTCAAATTGCCTAACTAAGTACTTCTGAGGGAAGTGTAAAAGAAGAGAAGAGAATTTATCTGGTTGTCAGGAAGCCTCAGCTGAATGGAGGTACTGGCAGATCAGGATAAGCCCAAAATATAGGTTGAAAGTAAAACAGTAAATGCTTTTTTAAGACAAGGTTCGTAGCTACTTCACCTGTTTCTTTTCTTACAACGTGAGAAGGAAAAGTCCAACACCCTGAATCTCTCTACAATGACTCTCAACCACTCAAGATTTTTGTAAGGATAGAAGAGTAAAGAAAGGAGCCACAATTCCCATCTATCATGGAATCAGCATATAAATTACATAATGTTTATATGATGGAATATTATATATCAATGAGAATGGACACATTAAAACTATAAGTGGCAAGATGGGTTTTTAAAGATCTCAGAAATGTTAGAAGGTTAGGTAATGTTAATAACCTCAGAAACAGAATTTTTATAGTCTCACAAACATAATGTTGAGTGAAAAAAATGAGTATGTATTGTATGATTCCATTTATATAAGTTCAAAAACCAGACATGACTGATCTAGGTTGAAAGTCAAGAAAATGGACACCCATGCAGCGGCCCGAGGACTGGATGGGGGTGGGGCTTGAAGTGCTAGTCAATGTTTTGCCTTTTGATCTGCCTTCCGCTTAGGTGGGTGTTATCTGAAAGACAATTCATTAAGCTGTACTCTTATGATCTGTGTACCATTCTGTATATTTCCACAAAAAGTTTTAAAAATTTACAAAACATCACTTCTGGATTTATACCTAAAGAGGTTTGAAGGAGAGATTCCAGCAGATTTTTGTATACTCATGTTATTGCGGCATAACTTACAAGAGCCAAAAAATGGAAACAACTAAAAGGTCTATGGACCACTGAATGGATATTTAAAATGTAGTATACACATACACTAGAATATTACTGAGCCGTACTAAGGAACCAAATTCCGATACGTGCTACGTTATGGATGAACTTCGAAGATATCATGCTAAGTGAAATAAGCCAGACACGAAAAGACAAATACTGTGTGATTCCACTTATATGAGGTACCTAGAGTAGTCAAATTCATAGAGACGGAAAGTAAGGGAGCAGTTACTAGGGGCTGGGGGAAGAGGAAAATAAGGCGTTATGATTTAGTAAGTATGGAGTTTCAGTTTGGGAAGATGAAAAAGTTCTGAAGATGGATAATAGTGATGTTTGCACAACAATGTGAATATGCCTAATACCACTGAATTGTACACCTAAAAATTGTTAAAATGGCAAATTTTGTATTGTACATTCCACCATAATAAAAAAATTTAAGAAACAAAATAAGAATAGAAGCACATGTCTTTTTCTTCTCTCTCACTGGGGGAATCCTGAGCATCTGACCACAGGATCTTCCAGACAAACTTCCACATACTTCTCCCATCTTCTATTCAAGACCACTGTAGCACCCATTGCTAGGATTTTCTTCTGCTTTTGGTTATCTTTTTTACCTCCAGGTTACATGTCAAAATTTTTCTGGCTGGCTTTATTTCACCTTTAGGAGTAGAAGAGTATCTTTAAAAGAATCTATGTGCTTAATTTGATCAGGAGATTTGAGTTATTGACCATTGTACACGAACATCTTAAAAACATTACATCATTCCCAGACCAATATTCTAAAATATACTTCTAGGAATGTAAACCTTGGTAATATGCAGCTAATTTATTGCTCCTCTGAGTAGAATACAATCCATTGAGCGAAAATGTCTGCATTTATTTATACCTCATCTAACTGTAAACAGACCTGTGACTAAAATCAAATGGCCAGTTCACAAAAGAATAATTTAGAAACAATTAGACAATTTTAAGTCATTTTATTTTCAAGCAATACCAAAATATCAAATTGACTCAGTTAACCATTTATTCTGGCTACATGATATTAAAAAGTTTGACCAAATTTTTCAGAGTTTATTAATATTTTCACTGAATTTCCAGATGTTTTGCTTTCCCATATTGGTGTCACTATATATCTTTATTTTCTCCTTACACTCTGATTTCTATGTATAGTTTATTGTTGGGAGATAGCTGCAGGGCAGGACAGATATTAAAACTATATGGCATCTCATAAGATGTGAAGCTGAATATCTTTTTTTAGATTAGGTAACCTTTTCATAGCTTTGGGGGAAAACATGTATAGTACTCTGTGTGTGTGTGTGCACGCGTGCATGTGCGTGCACATGTGTGAACGTGTGTTCATTGACAGATAATTATTTTATATTGAGAATAAACAAAACTTTGTGTTGATCATTGCAAGAAAATCCTAGAAGATCTTGTTTTGTTTTCTTTTAAATCTATAGCTCTGCACTGTGTGTGTGTGTGTGTGTGTGTGTGTGTATCAACTCAACTCACATATAACTCAGAGGAATTGGTATGGAATACTGATTAAGAAGGCTGAAATTTTTACTCTGCTCTGACATTTTCATAGTTTGCCTCAGTTTTCTCATCTGTATTACAGAAATGAAAATCGCACCTTCTTCACGAAATATTTAACAAGAAAAGACATATCAAAGTGATATACTCAATTAATGTTAGAACTCATACTAAGAACCAGGAATTTTTTCTGTAATTGTGAAATGACTCTCTACATCACTGACTTTGGGTCATTGGTCCTAATCAAAATATCATGCAACTCACATCTGAACTTAGTTGTTGTTTTAAAGGAGTGACATTTTTAGGCATATTATAGCTTGTTCAATACAGAGCAAGGAGTATAGAATACTTGGAACAGTTCAAGGAGGGACATACAGTTAGGGTGTAAGATGTGGTCAGAGGGGGAGGCAAAGACCAGAGCCAACAATTTTGTTTCCTTCTCAATTTAGGCAGCAAAACTAGGTCTTTAGAAAAACATGAATCTCACAGTATTTGGCTAATACCACCACACTATCCTATTATTCAGTCAATTTTGAAATGATAGAACTTAAAATTTCTGATTAACTTGTAATAATGCAATAATTTACCATTCACATTAACACGTGGTGAATCATACATACCTTTTTGTCCTTTGTGGTTGCTGGTGGCTCATTGACTCAACTACCATCAGCAGGAGCTTTAAAGAAAAGTTTTTAGTTTTATCTTCGTATGGTCCGAATGAACGGCAGGAATGTGCTTCAGTTTAAGAGACAAAACGTCTTTTTCCAAACTGAATTTTTATACTCCAGGTTTCTTTGTCAAGTAGACCTCCAGATCCTTAGTTTATAACCCATAGAATTCCTACTCCGGCCGGGCGCGTTGGCTCACGCCTGTAATCCCAGCACTTTGGGAGGCCGAGGCGGAGGATCATGAGGTAAGGAAATCGAGACCATCCTGGCTAACATGGTGAAATCTCCGTCTCTACTAAAAATACAAAAAATTAGCTGGGCGTGGTGGCGGAGGCCTGAGGCAGGAGAATGGAGTGAACCTGGGAGGCAGAGCTTGCAGTGAGCCGAGATGGCGCCACTGCACTCCAGCCCGGGCGACAGTGCGAGACTCCATCAAAAAAAAAAAAAAAAAAATTCCTATTCCTCAGCTAAAACACTTTTCTAAATGTCTCTGGTTACTTGGCTCTTTGCTCCTCCTGTTTCCTAGATTAAAGAACTCTGGGATTCATAGGCAAATGTTGTCAGGTAAATGTATCTAACCTAGCTTGTCAGAATTCTGCTTGTGTTTCTAATGGTCTCCAGACAAGTAAGCAATATGTAGATGGCTTGACCCATTTCTCAGTGTCCTCAACCATATTAAATTGTATTATTTTCATGTAATAAATAGATTTATGTCCGACCTTTATGAATTGTACTCGTGTGTGTGTGTACATGTGTGAACTTGTGTTCGTTGACAGATAATTCTTTTTTATTGAGAATAAGCAAAACTTTGTGTCAACCATTGCAAGAAAATCCTACGAGATCTTGTTTTGCCCAAAAGTCCTTAAAAATTCCAGAAAACGTACCTTGTCCTTTATACTTTGCTTTAGAAACACGTGTGTTATAGTCACAATTTTTCCGTAATGGAATTTTATTTTTCAAATAGTTCAGATAATAATAAAGGACTTGTTGTAAAGAAATATCCAAGTTTTCACCTCTGTATCTCTATCATCTAAGTGGGCACACTATTTTAGTGAGTCTACTTAGTTTTCTTGACTTACTACTTTTTGACGTTCAGGAAGAGTTTAAAGTACATAGGAATTATAAGCCCTTTAGAGATTTGATCAAATTCACATTTAAGACCATCTGAGCCTGTGTATATGTGTGTGTATGTGTGTGTGTGTGTGCTTATGTGCATGTGTGTGTGTCCATTTTGTGGAAAGGGACTGCTAGTAAGGTATATAAGTCTTTGACTCTTTTAGTCACTTTTTCAACATTTTTTTCACCGTCATTTTTTACTTTTCAATAAAGCTTTATTTCTAATATTGAGTCAATTCTGGTAATTTATGCTTTTCAAGAAACAGATCATTTGCCTTTTTCTAGGAATCTATTTTATTGAAAAATAAAAAATTATAAGAGATTATACAAATTTATAATCGTTATTATAAAATATGAAACAATTCAAAAATATAGAAATTGTAGACAATAATTTAAATTCATTCTGATTTCAGAGCCCATGCCCTTAACTACTGCCCTTCAATAAAAATCAGGGGAGTGGTATTCATAACATAAGCAGGAATACATAGATATTTGGGAAAGCTAGCTGCTAACACAAGTTGGGGAGCCATTTTGAAAATAAAAAAGTCTAAATTAAAAATCCATAATTCTTTTCAAACCTAAGCTTTATTTCTCCATGGAAAATCCACTTCTGGAGCCAGGTAAAGAAAGGTGTTCTGCAATGTTAAAATGGGATCAGTTTGTGCCAAATGCAGCTGAGAGATCAGAAAAACAAGGACTGAAGTATACCATTGAACTTGGCAAGGTGGAAGTCTGTGGTGATCTTGTCAAGAGTAGCATCCAAAGTAGAGGAAATGCAAGACTGACCGGACAGTTTTGTGGGGAGAAGAGAAGGTGAGTAAGTGAAGACAAGTCTTGATAGATTTTGTTTTAAGACAAACAGAGAAGTGAAACTAGATGGTAAGAGGAGATTTGGAGCAGGTTTCTTTTTCTTAGCTGAGTGCTGTTAGAACATGCTCCATTGTTGCAATTTTATAAAATCGGTGAGAAACTGATGAGACAGGGAAGAGAGGAGAGTCAGGCATGAGTACCAGAAACAAGGAGGATCTGGTGCACAATTAAATTTTTTTAAAAACCCTTAGCCTTTGAAGAAGGAGTATTTCACACATGTAATCAGAAAACAGGATAAAAAAAGTCAAGTTGATAAATTTGGATAAGTGGTACTTTTAATGGCTTATATTTTATCTAATTGTTTCACGTTCATTTTTCACATCGAGGGTTTTAATTCATCTGGAGTTGTATTATGGTGCAAGTTAGGGGTCTAATGTTATATTTTTCCAGGTGGATGGTCACTTGTTTCAGCATCATTCCCTGGTGCTTAGCAATGTCACCTTTATCCTCCAGGAAGCTCCCTCATCTTTCAAGGCTTATTTCCGTGTTCTCTGTTCTGCTTTTCTCATCTATTTGTGGCAAATTGCACTACAGTAATTAGTATAGCTTTACAGTAAGTCTTGACAACCGATCAAACAAAACATGGCTTATGATTTTTCTACCACATTGTCTTAGTCATTATTTTTAATCATCTAAGTATTGTCTCTATGTTTTTCCATTCTTATTTCTAATATTATTTAATTATACATATTTTTCTTTGATGAGACTTGCCAGAGGATTTTCCAACTGCTTAGTTTTGCTTCTAGTTTTGACTTTTTCTTTCTATTTAGTAAAAGTTTCCGGTTTTATGTAATGTCTACTTTTTACCTGTTTTGTTTCCTCTTTCAAAATCTTTCCTTCTCAAAGGGAAATTTTTAAATCACATGAAATCAAATTATAAATGACGGAAAACCAAATTATAAAAGTGAACAGTATCCCATAATATTAACTTTTTAAAAATCTCAAGTGTCAATTTTTTCAAAATTAGTAAGTCGACTTTGTCACATTGAATCATGTTAGCCAATTGGTCTGTGATCAGTCTATATGGAGGCAACCATATGATCTTAAAGAGCAACAAAACCAATCTTTCTCCAAAAATGTGTTCCCCAGGTACCCAAACTTGGCATTGCTCATTTCTATACAGACTAACATCTAACTGTATTGGCCCTGGTAATCAAATACCAATAGTGGCTGGATCTTTCAGCAACAGCTCTCAACGTTAAGCATTCCATAACAATGACTGAGGAAGCTGTTTCAATATGCAAATTCAGAAGGTCCGATATGTGGGTCTAAGAACCTCAAATTTAAATAAGCATTCTAGTTTATTAAAATGGCCATTCTAGAACCTCTCTCTGAAAAATACTGCTGTAGAAGAAGAAAGAAGAGACATTCATTTACCTGGAAGTGATCTCAGAGCTTGCTCACTATTAGCACCACAGCACCTTACTTTCTGTTAGTTGATAATAGAAGCAAGGAACAGGAATATCTCAGAGGGAGAAGGTATTGAGGTGATGGCACCAGGCAAGAAGTAGTTTTGAGGGTGCCAGGCTAAAGAAGGATACCAGTTAATTGAGTCTCAGGCAGCACTGTCCAATAGAACTTTCTGCAATGATAAAAAACTTCATATGCACACTCTCCAACAGAGTACCCTAGTCACATGTAGCTACTGAATACATGAAATGTGGCTAATTCAACTGAGTAACTGAATTTTAAATTTTACTTAATCATTTTAATTAAAATGTATATAGCCCCATGTGACCAGTGGTTATCATATTGGACAGCATAGGTCTGGAGCTTTGCCTAAGGCTTGGATGGAGATAGTGAAAAGAAACTTCGTGATAAATTAAACAATTTCTAATTTACAATTTTGCCAAAGGTCAAAATGGTTCTTTGTTATTAAGAATCATGGTATCAGATCTTGATATCATGCTAGCAGGGAGAGTTGTAAAACTGATAAAATGTATTTTACTAATAGTTCCTCTATTATTCTGCCAGTCACATAAATTGCCTTCATTACAGAAGTTATTGAGATGTATTTTCAGGAAATCTTGATGACGATTTGGCAAATAATAGACAGACAAAAAAAAATTGGTAGTAAATATCCTTAGTACATGCTTCAAAGTCTTTCAAGCTAAATTTTCGATACACATTGAAAAATTTATTGTGAGTTTAGAAAATTGAAAAAGATGTTTGACTGAGGAAACTTTATTAATAGTGGTGGCTAACACTTTCAAAACACTGACCACATGCCAAGGAGTAGACTAATGCTCTACATGAATTATTTAATTTAACTTAGACAAAACCATGAGGAACACATTGTTATCAATCACATTTGGAGATGGAAGAATCGAAGATCTGGGAAGTTCAGTAAACTGCCCAAAGCAGCACAGCCAGTCAAATGGAAACCATGACGGAAGCAAGGTCTGTTTTCCCGCAGAGCACCATAGTGTGCTTCCTCTTTCCATTTAAATCTTGAGGGTCTTAAGTCTGACAAAAACTTCCCTCTGACATTTCATATTTTTAAAAGTCAGTTGTACCGTATGATAATTAAAACAATAAACTTGAAAAAAATAATTGTTCATTAATTCCAAAATGTCTACCGAGCACCTGGGTAAGTTTGGGTTCGTGATAGTGAATCCGAGGTAGGTTTGAGAGTTTGAGAGCTTAGAAAAGAAGCTGGAGTTCCTGAGAGCAATGCTGAGACAGTGACTAAGGAGGAGAGATGGAGTAGGGGAGGCAGAGGAGGGGAGAAAGGCCATTGAGTTGTATGATGATAGGGTCAACATGGACTAAAAGGCCAGTGGTATTCCCCCGGTGGCTTAACCCAGGCATATTTTTAAATCAGACATAGCTTGTGCCTAATTTAGTTACTTTACTGCAATAGAAATCCTGCCTCCTTCCATCCTCCCCACTTTAAACTTTATTAAATTTCACTAAATTCACTAATGTTGGTGGGAGTGTTGTTGGTTGGTTGGTTAGTTTTGAGAGAAGTGAGAAAATTTAGCTTTACTGAGCAGAAAGAAACACCTGGAAATACTAAGAATGCAAAATCCTCCCCCTGCCTGACTTCCACTCCAATCATTCACATTATGTTGTTTCTTAAATTTTCTCAGAGCATAGAATTTTGAGGTCAGGTCTATCTTATCCTGCTCTTGGGGTGTAGGAAGGCCTCAACTGAGATCCAGATAACATTTTAATTAAATATATGCTTATCATTACAAACAGGATGAGATAGCTACCTAATTGCTGACCCTAAACCCTCTAACTGGTAGATGCAGACTGGCACTTTTCTAACAAAGCATGAAATTCAAGTGTCAGAAGAGACCCAAAGGTTATCTAGTTCAATCCCCCCTTTGATCCTGAAATTCCTCTAAAACTTCCCTACCACGCTATCCATCGTTTGTTTGTTTTTTCCCTCTTGAATTCTTCCAGTGACAGAGAACTTAGTAACTCCTGAAGCAGCGCATTTCCCCCAAGAAACTTAGCTTTTACCCATAGTCATAGTTTATTTATTTATTATTTTTTAGGAACACAGTCTCTTTATGTCTGCTTGAGACACAAATGTTCAGTTTAGATGATGAGAATGAGGAAAATACTGGAGACAATGTCTAGCTCCTGTGTCTGTCCCAGCAAACTCCAATGGACAAAGAAACTAAACAGGATCTGGATAGTTTCAGTCTATCGTATCCAGCTTATCAAATCCACAGAGTGGTACTTCTGGAACAAGGATGCCCCAGGGATGACAGTTAAAGATGAAGATGGCAAATATAAGGAATTCAACACGTTTATACAGGGCAGTCTGATGCCTCCATATGTTCTCTAAAATTCCATATTTTGTCAGAGCTGGGAGTGAGAGCAGGGTGCTTGCCTGTTTGGGTCCCACTGCTCCTGATTCTGCTTTGCTGCCTTGGAGGAGAACAGGTTTAGATCCTCTAGGGGCTGGTGGGGCCATGCCGTTGGCAGCTTGCTGGGCTAACCAGTACTTCTACTTTTGAGTTTGGGCCTCTCAAAGTTTACCAGAGACATAGGCACCCTCACAGTACCAAGCCCATTTACCATCACCTCACAACAGTACTTGCCTCACCGAGTGAGGGGCTCTTCTGGTAACTTTAATGTATGGGGGGTGACCACAACACCAAGATTCTTGAAGAAGTGGCGGGCAACTGTTTCAGGGTTCAGCTCCCATTTGACATTGTTCTTCATCCCTACCTCCAGGTGACAGCTTTTCAGAAATGTCACTGTTGCCTCACCTGCCTTGGTCTGGATCTTCTCTGACTTTCCTCCTGGTCTCAGCAATTTCTCCTCTTCAAACAGCTTCTTGTTTTCAGGTGATGCATATGCAGCCAGTCTCTGAGGAAGGAGTTGATTCCGATCCATAGATTTCTTTACTGAGGCCAGGTCACCCCGGACTCCAAGTGTCTCCACAGACTGTGTGAAGATGATCTCCAGGTTTTCTTTGGGCCAGTGCTTTGTGTCCTCCACCAGCTTGTCGATATAGTGTCGCTTGTGCAGGCGCAGCTTCTGGCCCTCACTGACCAGTGGTACCTTCCATCCACCCAGCGCTCCACAATGCCCAGGGCCATGACAGTCCCATAGTCATAGTTTATTCCTTTGGAGCCATATTGAATGACTGAGATTTCTGGCCTAGATGACTGTCAGCCTTTTCTGACTCTTCCCTTCTCCCATCCCAGGTTACACATCCCCAAAGTCAGCAACCACTTCTCTTAGGACGTTCTGTGGGAACTTTAGTCATCCTGGCTGCTTTCCCTGGAAGAATTTCCCATTTGTCCATAACCTTTAAAGTATGACAGCCACACCCAAACATAATTCCAGGAATGCTCTGACCAACACAGTATAGATCCAGATTATCACCTCCATCTGAATGGACTCATCATTCCAGTAACATGAACTATATTTTAGTCATTCTTTGACAACAGTTATTGAATGGCTTAAGGATAACGTGCATTTTCATCTATGTTGCTACTTAACTCCTATTTTGAATCTGTCTTTGTTTCTTTACGTTCTAGAAGATGGTCTTAAATGTATAATGGAAATGACATGAACTTCAAAGTTAGAGATTTCCATATGCATACAGTCTACATCATTTTAACTCTGTGTTTTTAGGAAAGTTACTTAACTTCTCTGAGACTCAGTTTCAATACTTGTGTAAGAGTTGGATAATGTCTAGTTGTTTAGTTTTTTAAGGCTGAAATGAAATAATATAGGTAAAATAATTCGCAATGATGTCAAAGTGTAGATTTTTCTGTTGTGCAGCATGTTATCTTGGCCCATGTCCTAGCCCCTAGCCCATTAATATTTTTCTTTTTTCTTTTTTTCTTTTTTTTGTTTTGAGAGACAGTCTCACTCTGTTGCCCAGATTGAAGTGCAGTAGCACAATCTTGGCTCCCTGCATCCCCCGCCTCCTGGGTTCCAGCAGTTCTCCTGCCTCAGCCTCCCAAGTAGCTGGGATTAGAGGCATGTGCCATCATGCCCAGATAATTTTTGTATTTTTAGTAGAGACGGGGTTTCACCATGTTGGTCAGGCTGGTCTCAAACTCCTGACTTCAGGTGATCCACCCTTCTCAGCCTCCCAAAGTGCTGGGATTACAGGTGTGAGCCATCGTGTGGATTTCATGATCCAGTAAATTTGGTATTCTTCCCAGGGTTTCAGCATTCATGAATTCTAACATGCTTTCAAGATTTTCATCCTAACGGGACAATGCAAATAGTGATGTTTTCCAATAAGGAATTTTTCAAATTGATGCTAACCCGTATTTTTACTGACCAAAAAAAAGTAGGCAAAATAAAGCTTCTAGAATTTAGCAAATCACAAAGTTATTCCCATGCGCAAGATGGTCATCTAAAGACTGCATAGTTGTAACATTAGGTAGAATTCAAATGCTTCCTAGATGTAACCTGATTTAGTTTATGTCAACTCTTTGTAGCAGACTATGAAGATATCACCATCTCTCTTTTACAGCTGACCTTAAAGAAGTTCACAAAAATAATAAGTAATTTATAACCTTGCCTCAATAATCATGAGTCTTTATTTTAAATACCCATGGTATAATAAAAAACTTCTTTCACATAGAAAAAAATGCAATTGAATCTTTCATCAAATATTTATTGAGCATCTACATACACCGGACACTGTCCTCGGCAGAGAGGAAAGCAGCAAAGGTCTGCCTGTGCTTTCGTGGATATTTTGCTGGAAAAGGACAATAAACAAACAAACGAATAAAAAATGTGTTAAGTGATTATACAAGTAATGAGAAAATCAAATTGGAAATGGAAAATGTGGGGACATCAGTGATGGTGCTGGTGCTCTCTTAGATAAGAATGGTTGGAAGAATCCACTCTTATGTAAACTGCCATCTGTGCAGAGACCTTAGGAATCTAAGTAATCTGAGAAAACTGCAGCCCAGGCAGTGGGCTCAGCAAGTTGAAAGATGCTAAAGGAAGTATGTTTGGCTTGCTTAAGTAACAGCAAAAAGGTCCGTGAGACTAGGGTAGAGTGATGGCAGAGCTGTAGTTGTGCCGGAAAATAGATCAGAGAGACGGGGGACCATGCCATGCAAGGGCTTTGAAGACATAAGTATGGATTTACTATGTTAAAGGGGCCTCAGCAGAGGAATAACATGATCTGACCTGTATTTTAAAAGGATTGCCATGGTTGCTGTGGGCAATGTGGACTGGAAGGTACAGGGCGAAATAAGAGAGATCAATGAATAGCTACTGCAATAACCCAGATGAGATATAACGTCATTTAGACGAGAGTCCTAATGATGAAGGTGGTGACAAGTGATCTGTTTTTTGGAAAGTTTGAAAGTAGAGCCTCAGGATTTGCTAATGATATTGTATGTGGAGTATACGAGGAAAAGAATAGTCAAGAATTATTTTGTACTGAAAAGCAGGAAGAATGGAGTAGCCTTCTACTAAAGTTGGGAGTCTGTGGAAAGAATCACAGATTTTAGAAGTTAAAAATCAGGAGTTTGTTTTGGACATAGTAAGATTTAGATGCCTAGTACATATATCCACCTGGAGATTATGAGAAAGTCTCTGCCTAGGATTCTGGAGTCCAATTCTGGAGTTGTCTGCACTACAGAAAAAAAAATGTAGTTTCTAGAGAATAAATGTGATTTAAAACCTTGAGAGTACATGGGTCACCTAGTGAATGAGAAGTGATGGAGAAAAAAAAAGATAAAAAGTTGAATCTGCAACATTTACACACGGTCAGGAAAATGAGTGACATTCAGAGATTGACACTGAGATGCAGTAGCCCGTGAGGTAGAAGGCAAGATGAAGAAAGTGTTCTAAATGGCAAACAACAATTTCTCGATACCATTGACAGTGATTCTTTGATTATATCATGTAATACTAGCTGCATTCAGAGTACTGAAACACAAAATAGTTGAACTTGTTTAAAGTTGAATGCTGTCTTATAAGTAGGCATCCATCTTGGAGTAGTGTGACTGGGAACATTCTCATGAGAGTTGGACTGCAACGTGTGCTTCAGTGTTCAGTCTTCCTCAGCTACAGCAACTCTGTCTGAATTTGGCTTTGACCCTTCTTTCATTTCAAATCCTTGTATTAGCTAAAAGCAAGCTCTTATTCCCCATCTCTGCCACCCATGTAGCAGAGCAAAACCTGTAATTCGCAGGAGACAAAGAACAGAAATAAAGATTCTGGTTCATAAGTTAATAAACAACCAATTGTGATGTTAAAGGCTAAATACATTTAGACATGTGTGGTCACATTGCTTTATGTTTGTCAATCTCATTTTATATATCCTGGACCAACAAAGCCAACAAGCGGGGACACACACAGATATAAGGTCAGTTCAAGGGTTCAACAAAGTGCTCAAAATGATAGAATCAGCAGATAAAATGCTTCACAGGTTGCTAAGATACCTTAATCTGGGAAAAGAATCAGAATTAAGTTTTTGTTAAGAGGTTTATCATTCTCTATCCTGATCCTTTGATAGAGATAGTCTATAGGAATCTTAGCTTTGCAATTATATGGTTGGAGTAATTGGGGAAAAGTTTAGAAAAAGGGTTTGAACAAGAAAGATAATAGCTTAAGAATTTGAGAAGTCACTTGGGGAGAGTTGGGTCATCTTGAAATTGCTTTAGGCAAGTTTAAGCTGTTTAGAAGATTTTCTCTTTGTAAAGGAATAAAAAACTAAGCAATAATATTCTTCTGTGTGGATTTGCTACTGACGACTAATATGGTTGTGATAATAAAATCCATTTATTTAAGGAAAAAAATTAATAAATCTTGTTTTTATTTGTCCTTTGTGAAAAATTCTGTTTTTGCACGTTTTACATACTGCTATTTACTTCAAGCCATTTAATTTACTTTTTCCTTGGTAAAGAAAAAAGATGTTATTTCAATCCTTAATCGTTCAAAGCAATGCTAATAGACAACATATTGCAGATTTTGAAAAAAAAATTGTAAATTTGTGTGTCTGTATAAACCTATTGAAAAAGTTATACAACAAAGAGTTCTCATATGCTATTTTTTGATTCAATTATTTCTAACTGCCCATATTTGCTAGTAAGTTATTCTCTTTCCCTCAATAGATGAGAGGATGGGTGTGTGTTTCTTTGTAAACCATTGAGAGCAAGTCACAGATGTAGTGATTTTTTTTTTCTTGTTTTAGATGGAGTCTCTCTCTGTTGCCAGGCTGGAGTACAGTGGCACAATCTTGGTTCACTGTAGCCTCCAACTTCCAGATTCAAGCAATTCTCCTGCCTCAGCCTCCTGAGTAGCTGGGACTACAGGCGCGTGCTGCCACGCCTGGCTAATTTTTTTGTATTTTTAGTAGAGAGGGGGTTTCACCATGTTGGCCAGGATGGTCTTGATCTCCTGACCTCGTGATCTGCCCACCTCAGCCTCCCAAAGTGCTGGGATTACAGGCGTGAGCCACCATGCCCGGCCAGTGACATTTTATCTCTAATACTTCAATGTATATTTCCTGAGAACAAGAGCATTCTCATGCACGATCACAGCACAGTTATAACAATCAAGACTTTTAACATATATACAATATTATTACTGAATTCATAGTCCATATTCAAAGTGTGTCAATTGTGCCAAAAATATACAATATATGATTACTTTTTTTTTTTTTTTGAGACGGAGTCTTGCTCTGTCTCCCAGGCTGGAGTGCAGTGGCACGATCTTGGCTCACTGCAAGCTCCACCTCCCAGGTTCACGCCATTCTCCTGCCTCAGCCTCCCAAGTAGCTGGGACCACAGGTGCCCGCCATCATGCCTGGCTAATTTTTTGTATTTTTTTAGTAGAGACGGGGTTTCACCATGTTAGCCAGGATGGTCTCAATCTCCTGACTTCATGATCCACCCACCTCAGCCTCCCAAAGTGCTGGGATTACAGGCATGAGCCACCGCGCCCGGCCTATGATTAAGTTTTACCAATCCAGAATTCATTCCAGGATAACACATTACCTTTTAATCTCCTTTTCCTCTTTTGGATCTCCTCTGATCTGGAACATTTCCCCAGACTTTATTTGTCATATACAACTTTGACATTTTGGAAAGAGTACAGGCCATGGTGTTTAATAACAATAGAGAGATGTATATGAAATGTAAATGGCTGTATATGGGTATACTCTGCCTTTATTCACTGAGACGGTTTAGAAGTAATGGCATCTCCCTAGCCATGTGCACACTTGACACCCAGAACTTGGTTTCTAAATACCATTTCCCACTAAAAGGAATCTGGGTTCTCTGGAGAAATGGCTGTTTACTGCACTGGAGCTTATATTCTGCCAGAAGCAAGAAAAAAATAAGAAATTATTAAATTATGCAAGCAATTATAGATTGTGAGAGGTGCTATAATAAAATATAGATGATATATTAAGGGAGAGTCCAACTTTTGTTATGGTGGTTAGAGCACGACTCTCTGAATAAGTTTCGTTTAAGCTGAGACTCAGAGAAGGGAAAAGGGGCAGCCATGCAAAGAATGTGGAGAAGAGAATTAGGCATAAGGAACAGAAAGTTAAAAGACCCTGATGTCAAAAGGGTTTAGCTTGCTCACAGATGAGAGGAAAGCATTGTGGCTGGAGCCTAGTACTGGGTAATGTTGTTGGGGATGGCCAGGGAGAATGTGGGTGTGATATCACATCAGGTTGGAAAGACAGGCATGGGCTACTAAACTTAGCAATTTACATTGTATTCTGGGTAGAATGGGAAAATCTTAGGAAGATTTAATGTGGGTAGTGACATGATGTGACTTAAGTGTTTAAAAGATCATTCTGGCTGCTTTGCGAAAAATAAATTAGAAAGGGTTTGAGAATGGAAGCAGAGAGACCTGATAAAAGACAATTATGAAAGCTCAGGCAAGAAATAATGGTGGCCTGCACAAGGGTGGTGGCAGTAGAGATAAAAATATGTGGATGAATTCAGATTACATTTTGGAGTTACAAACACCAGAATTAATGTTAGATTAAATGTGTGATGTGGCTGAGGAAAAAGGAAACTTGAAGGAAAATGTCCAGGTTAGAATCTTGGCATCAATCTTAGAGAAGAAAAGCAACAGCTCCATTTTGTTGACTGAGTGTGTTTGAAACGAGTTCTTGATTGGAGTGTGTTGATGGGAGTGTGTTTGAAATGAGTTTTAGAAACCAAACGAAAATATTACACAAACAGGAAAAATGTACAACAATTTAAAGTTCCTATGGGATATTCTTACTTTTTTATGAGATTAGAGTTCAATACTTAAATGAGAATATCTGCATCATTTCATCAAACGTGAAAAGTTAAAGGAAATCTTTGTTATCTTCAGATTTTCTGGAAATTTAAATAGTACTATGTGTGCTTGGAAAGATAAAATATTGACAGTACCTATGATGATTTAAGGGGAAAATTGTAAGAAAAATTAATTTTCTAAGATAGTTTGAAGCTACAATTGAATAAAGGAGAATGTAAGTTAAACATCAGAAGTAATTTTCTGGGCAAGAATAATTCAAATCATAATGTCTTTTAAAGGCTTGTGAAAGCTCTTTCAACTGCGACTTTAAAAATAAGAATTTAGAAAGGCTAGTTTAAAAGGAAGAAAAATACATTGCAAAGGAGATGAAATAAATATTCTAATAATGTTTTTAAAAGTATTATTACTGTTTGTGAAGCCAAATCCAGTTAGTTAAATGTTCCACCTTTTTCCACAGTGCTCTTTGTATAATGTATTACAATTAGTGAAGGTGAAGTTAAATGGGCCAGTGTAATATTTTAGATGCCATTTCTGGAAGTTTCTGTAATATTGAGTAGAAATTTTATTAAGGAGCATATCTCATGCAAAATGAGGGTGTGCCAAAGAGAGGCAGGAGAAAATTGGACTATCAATTTCCAGAAAAAAAAAAGAATATTTACCTCTACTTGAGTGCAGGGAAAATCGATTTTGGAAGAGTATAACATAACATTTAGCTGAAAAACATATTGTAATTCTTGTGAATAAAAGAATTTGATCTCAAATGCAAAGAATTTTCATTCCAAAACAACTCTCATAAACACAGTGTATGTAAATATGATTTATTTTTAAAAATGGACACATTTTTCCATTTTTAAGGTTAGATCTTGAAATTATATGTATTAATCTATTTTCCATTAAGAATTCTACTTTTATAGAAAAGTTATTTGGGGAAAAGTATATTCTTGATCCCAAGGATTGGCAGTCTTTTTATTGTGCATAGGTATTTAAAATTTTTTTAGCAAAAATAATTTTAATATACCATTTCTGTGAAAGCAGTGATTTTAATTAAAAATGAGTGTGTCATTATTTATATATTGATTCCCCAATTTGTCTCCACAAGGATTTGAAACAGAGTGTAACATTGTGAATCTGAGAAGCAAAGCATCTCTGTCATTATACAACATTACACCTCAGTAAAAGGGGAGATGTGAGGGCTGTTTAAATGCCATGAAGAGAGGCATGAGAAAAATCAATGCTGAAATGAGTAATTGAATGATGTTGGCAGGGGCTGAGTAGGTCATCATTAGGCATGACATGATTATGACGACATTTCTAGAGTTATTCGACCTAATGTACATGATATCTAGTAAGACTAGAAATTACATTTACTGCTTTGATTTACATAACGCTTTAAATAATTAGAACGTAGTCATCAGGCTAATATGATGCAGAGGAAGATGGAATAATCAGACAGTCAGATAATTCAGTGGCAATGGTGACCTTGACAATGCTGGCATTTTGTTACTTTCTTGAGAACCTGAGAAAACACTTCCTCACTGAAAGTAAGACTACAGACCTTATAAAACAGAACTAAAAACAAAATTCAACACAGCCAATAATGATACTTGTGAGACCTTCTGTGGCACATGCTTATGATGGACATTTCTACATGGAGAGTGAAATAGGTAACCTTATTTAGTACATGATAATTGGTGCAGCATCCCAGATGAGCATCTTTTTGTTTATTAAACCTTATGTCCTGTAACCAAAGCCGAGACTTCCATTTGGGGCTTTCCATCATGCTGGAATCTACCTGAGAGCAGATTTTTGCTTTTTCTTCCTTTCTTAGTAATGTTGTTACACCCAGAAAAGGAAAGGCAGAGCAATGCTGGAGAACACTACCGTTAGGTCCTATTTTACTCATATTATGTAGCTCTGTATGTTCGAACCACATCTTCTTAGAAATGGACTCTATTTTAAAATAAAAAGAAAAGAAAAATCATAAAGATTATATTGAATATTTCTAGTAATTTAAAACTCATATTCTCCGTTAAGACAAACTAGTGCCTTGATGAATAGCAATAGTGATTGAGGGGGGTAAAACTATCTTGTATGGTAGGGAAATATACCTCTCTACAACCCTCGCCTGTTGTTCTGATTGCATTCTTAAAGCACTACAGGGAATGTGCTTAGTCTCTTTTCTAGAAACAATTTTTCTTGTATTTGAAGAGAGTTACTACATTCTCAGCCTTCACTTTTTTAGACAAAACAGTCTCACCTTTTTTAACTAACAGAATATTGCTTCTAGCACTCCCACTTACGCTAGTGGTCTCTCCTTACATACTCTGTGCTCTAAATGTATGCTGACAAGGACTGAAAATGATGCACCAACAGTTTTTCCCCAGGATATCATCTTATTTTTTCTAGGCCCTCTGTTCCCATTAGTATTACATTAACAACAACAAAAATAAAGTGAGCAATTGGACTCCCTCATTTTATTGTTAATTTACTGAGTTTGCTGCTAACAAAAAAATCCTCTAATTCCTTTTTACATGATGTTCTTGTGTACTAATTTTCTACAATCTTTCAAGGTCCATTTTTCAAATTTATATTCTTGCCTTTACATTTAACCCAGAAAATCGTTGTAATTTTTTAATGTTAATTTGGTCTTCTAAGGATGTTCTCACACACTCTCTCCCACTCTGGCTCTTGCTCTTTATCTCTATCTCTGTCTCCATCTCTCTCAGTCTGGGGCCATCCTTAAATCTGCTTCTGTTGCACGGGCCAGGGAGAAGGTTGAAGCTCTGCAACCTGCCCCTAGAGACACTCCCAGGAGGATCTGGATACACCAGGGTGTTCCAAGTTAATATCGTCAGCCAGCCAGCCAGCATCTTCTTTTCTGCAGGACTAAAAGTAAATGCATTATCAAGTAACTGCTAATATTTAGTTACATTTTCTTTATACAGAGCAATTAGTTGCCATGAGTTGGAAAATATATTTATCTATCTAAGACCGTGTACTTAATTATTTTAATTGTTTGAAAACTAGTGCAATATATTTCAGGACCTACATTTTTAGGATCAGACATATCTAAGGTATCTAATTCATCCTGTCCCCAAACTCTATAGCTAAAGTCATCTTAGAAAGGCCTAAAATAAATTATTCTGGAGTTGTACTTATATCAATAAAAATGGAGATGATATCCTAAAGCATTAGTACTGCATATCTTCTAGATTCTGTTTAAGAAGAGTCACAACTTGGATACAGAAAACTATAGAAAGTGTGAGTAAAATTGTTGCCATCTGATAAAAATGTCTTTCCAGGTAAAGTAACTTAAAAAACTTTTCCACATTTAGAGGAAATGCTGCCTAAGTCAGAGTAAATCAACTTCTCTTTGAAACTGACTTGATTTAGAAATGTTATTGTGATAATAAATTATAGTTTTCTCCCAGCATATAAGACCTTCAAATGGAAATCTGGAAGTCACAATTCTGTCTTGTGTTCAATATTATTTTCTACTGGACACTGCCCAAAAATTCATTACAGCTTAAACATAGTTAATTTATTTCTACCTATCTCAAAGTATGTTACAGTAATTAATGGAGGCAGAAAGATTAACTAGAGCAGAAAGATATTATAAAAGTCATATATTTTATTTTGATTATATGTTTGAATCATATTTATGTATTTTATAACTCAGGTTTCTAAATTATCTACATTTTATAGAATTTTAGAATGCTATTTTATATTCTGAAATGGAATTCCTGTTGAAAACACTAAGTAAATTCACCATTAAGACAAGTAAAATGAATAATATACCATCTAAAACATTTTATCATTTGTTATTTGAGCAGTTGTAGTAAAATCACCAGAGAGGAATATGTAGTTGCAGCCATCCACTGTATTTTCAAGATGTTCAGCAACCACGAAATGAATTTCACATCAAGACCATAATGAGAAAAAAGATTCCAGAATAATTTCCTACTTCTTGAATTGAATGTGAATGAACAGAGAAGGCAGATCATTTCTAAAAACAACATCTCATCCAGTGAACTGAATCCTTACAATCTGTGTATTAGGAATCAACATTTGAAAAATTATGCAATCGTGTTGACATGTTCAGGCAATTTTTATTTTGAATATAGTCTATTTCTTCCAGACAACAACAGCCACCAAAACTAACTTTTCCGGTTTTTTTAAATAAGTTGAGTAATAATAGCAACACTGTCAAGTAAACAATCAAGACCTAAGAGTTTTCTTATGAACCAACTACCAGAGGAAATGGTAAGATTTGTGTTATGTTTTTTCCATCTTCCAGCAGGTCATGTATAATTAATGGCTATTAGCTCTGTGACCATCCACCAATAACTTCTCTTCTGATAACCCTTTGATTCTTTAAATAAAGGATTTTACTTCTTGTGTTATTCAAAATATGAGTATTGAACTTAGCACTTTGTGTTCTGGTTACTTATAAATATCGTCGTCTTTCCTGATAGATTAGAATCAAGTTGTCTATATTTTGACTAAGGACATGTCATTTCACCTCTTTAAGCCCCACTTTCTTATTCATAATGTGTGGATAACAATCTTTTCAAATAAATATCACTGAATCCAAAGATTTTGTTAACAAATTTTTTAAAAGGATTAAATAAATATATAATAAAGGAAATAAAAAGGTTCTTCTTTAACAATACCCCTTTGTTTTATTTGAAATATAAATATAAAAATAAGTTAGCCTCACATTCAAACAAGAATCCACTTGGTGTTCAGCTTAAAAATATGATTTCCTGAGTAGGTTTCATAGAGTTTGTTGCCAATTAGCTTGATGCCATTTCTATCAGCTTCATGTCTCATTGAATCCAGCAACTATTTTTAGGCCTTGATGGTCTACAGGGCTAGTGCGCAGAAGCAGTACAGGTCTGAAGAGAGGACAACAGCCCTTTACTTTGTAGGAACCACATTGTAATTGAAGATGAGGTTTGAAGGGAAGGAGGAAGTTTGCTGGTGGTGTTTTTGCTTGAAGAGTTGTTTTTACACACAATGCCACACACACTGCAGTGACAATTTTGGAATGAACACCTCATGCTAACGCTGCTCTTACCATTTTCTTAATTTTCCATCAGAGACAAACAGCCTCTCAAACACTGTAGCTTAAAGACTCTTTTGACTTCCCTATATATATGGGTTTTATCTGTTGTGCAGAGTGGTAGCATCTTTGCTGACTGGCAAATACAGCTTTTGTTCAGTGTTGCAGCTCAGATTTTACATCTAGCAAAAAAGAAAAACGTGCGGTTTTTATAAATCATTTTATTTTTTAAAAAAGAAGAAAACAAACATCCTTCCTTCAGAATTCTCCTTTTCAAAATAAAGCCTGCAAGCCAATGGCAGCAATGCCTTCACTTTTAAGGCACCTTGTACAGGATATGTCTGTTTGAAGAATCTGTCATCTCAGCTCAAGGACCTTGTGTTTTGTGGCCAACCAAAGAATATTGTGTACCCTGAACCTTGTTAGGAAACACATTAGGTACTGCTTAATTTATTTTAAACCTAATTTTAAGGAGGGAAATCAGGTTAGATTTAGCACTTTACTATAAATTATACTTTCTGTGTACGTAGATGAAATTAATTTTGGGTGGGGGGAATTTGAACTAAAATACATATTCTAAAAAGTTTGCAAATTCTGCTTTTGATCACTTAAAAGAGAAATACAAGGTTGCATTAAGCCTTTAATCAGAAAGACAAAAACTAAGGAAAATAATATTAACATCTTCCATAGATCAAAATAAATTTTTCACATATTCAAGTCTCCCTTTCCAATTATCTTACTGAACTGACTGGTAAGATTTCTTCCTTTGTTCTGAAATATGTCAGAATCTTAGAGAAACTATATCAATAAGAATATATCTATAAATGTACGTACACACCAGAAAACATAAAGAAATATATAACATTATATATAGGTATAATGTTCTACATGGGCTAAATGCAACATAAGATATTCTTCTGGTAAAATTGTTATCCTAAACCATGTCAGCTTTTTAAAAATTTTATTTTACTTTTCGTTTTGAAATAGTGTAAAACTTTACATAAATGTTGCAAGAATGGTACCTGTCATTATCTTCAGTGTACTCCCTGATTTGCTCAGCCCCATTCAGGTTACCAACACAGCCACAGCACTAGCCACATCCTGGGCTCCTCCCCATCAATGTATTGGCAGTACTGACCAAATCCTTGACCCAGACCAATGGGAAGAAGAAAGGACCATACTACCTTTTAAAATATCATTTGAATTATATTGAGGAATGCCGGGTGTTTCCAGATGTGCTCTAGCTGAGTCTTCTGCTTCAAGACAGGATTGTACAATCTCCATTTCAGACATTTCCCCTTTCCTTGTAAAGTTCTAAGAAAAAAAGTCCACATCAGAATTTCATACAAACTATCAGCTCCACATTGCTTTTCAAATGAAGCACCATGAAGTTTGTGAAGTTTTAAATTTCATAGCAAATTCTATTTCTAGTTTTCTCTCACAATCAGCAACTATAGCAAACACTGAGTGGAGGAGGGAAACATGAGGGAAAATATAGGAAAATCAATTTTATCTCCTGCAATTAGAGAAACTAAACTCTATGGAATATTCTGCTTTATTGAATCGGATCTGAATCATCAAATGAAATACATTTTATCTATTATATCTGGCTTATTTATAGAATGTGGTTTATTACATTATACAGTAACTGGAAGGTATTGTGTGAGTCATTTAGCTACTCACCAAGGTTCATTTAGTAAAAGACCACCCCTGTTGCTCTATATGGTATGATAGAGACTTGAAAAATAAATTTTATAGCTATTATCAGTATTAGTCATAATGCCCCTTTGTTGTGCTAGGAGAAGATATTTTATAGAAAAACAAAAGAAGTCAGTGACCTAAGAGCTAAATAATTTGCCTAATGTCTCAGCAAGGCTGAGGAACAGAAGATGAAGATTTCCAGGATCCTCTTCTGGTGCACAAACCAGTGGAACACATTGTTCTCATAAATGCATGTAACTGATAAGAGGCTCCCTACTCCCCCCAGCATGCAGAAAGACACTAGTTAAATGCCTTTCTGGGTGAAAAAAGTCTCCAGGGTACAGGCTATTTTCTTACCCTCCTATGATAAAGGGAACATTTGGATGAAGTAAGACACCTTAGCATTCAGAGAAACCTGCCAAAAATAAGAGAAAAGAGCTACCCGGCTTAACATTTGTTCTTGAATAGGGAGGGATGAAATTGAGTGTTCAGCTACTCAGAAATTGTATCCCAAATGTAAGGAGTGGTGTTTGTCCCCAAATAAAGTCATATGATAAACACATGTGCTTGTAAAACAGCCCACTCCAAGCCACGCACTGAAGTGAAAAGAGGGTTGAAGATATGTTTTATTTGATGAACCATATACAAATCTTAGTATATGTTCACAACCTCATTAAATATGTAGAAACCCTTTGAAACAAACCAAACATGGTCACAAACTTCCTGAGCCTATTTTGGGAAATAGAACTACTGGGCAAGTTAAGCTTCAGGCCACAGACCAACCACAAGAGCCACAAGTATGGCTGAATGGATAAATTTTGAAACCCATAGTGCTGAGCCTGGGATGTTCCTTGGGTGGCTGAAGGCAGAGAAGCAAGCAGTTTCTCAAGGAATTACTGTATTTGTTCATATATGGCATATCTGAAAGTTGAAGCTACAAAATTGTCTCGGATTTTTTTTCTATATTCTAATCTCACCGGTGGCTAAAGATAACTAATATAAAATTCTGCCGACTAGGTGGAAAAAACAGATTTTAACTCTATAGATATAGATATTTATAGATATAGATAGATGATATAGATGCAGATATAGAAAGATAAAGATATAGCTGGATGTGGTGGTGCACACCCGTAATCCCAACAACTCAGGAGGCTGAGGAAGGAGGATTGCTTGAGCCCATAAGTTCAAGACAAGACTGGGCAACATAGTGTAATCACCCATCTCTAAAAAAAACTTAAAAATAAACAAATTAGCTTGCTGTGGTGGCAAGCACCTATAGTCCCAGCTACTTGAGAGGCCAAGGTGGGAGGATCACTTGAGCCCAGGAGTTTGAGGCTGCAGTGAGCCATGATTGCACCACTGAACTCTAGTCTGGGTGACAGAGTGAGATCTTGTTTCTAAAAAAAAATTAGGGATAAAAGATATATAATGCATATATATACAAATATATATAATGTACATATTTCTAAATAGTATATTAATTCTAGAACGGAACAAATAATGCCCCAGCATTTTTAAATGTTTCAAAGTAGATTTTCTTTAACTAGTGTTGAGTATCTCCGTAGGTATGAGGATATATTCTTGGGGATTCAACGAGTCTCAATTTTTTCAATGTTAGGTTTTCATTGCTGTGATAATCTTGAAAAACTTAATACAGAATATTCTGGATCGTCTGGAGGATCCCAAACTGCCATTTGGTTTGTGCTTACAAATTGATGCCACATGGTATTTCTGAAGGGAAAAAAAGAAATGGCTTCAATATATAAACCATGCATTCACCCCCAAATGAAGGCCAAATGCTGTCATGATTTACTGTACAAAAGAAATTTTCACAGCAGTTCCCAAAGGGCAAATTGGGGTGAACTGAATCATCACATAACAGGGTAATACAGACCTAGCAGTCCCTGCCATAGGGAAGTCAAGGCAGCTCTTTATGCCAGAGTCCTGGCTTCCATTCCTGTAACATACTTGGAACATTCACTAAAGGTAGAGGGAATTCAGAAATGACCACCAGCATCAGGCATCTTATAGAACATATTTTTCAGAAGGCTCTAGCAAAGCACATTTTCGTGTAATGGGGGCATAAAAAGAACCTCACCTTTAAGCACAGTACAAAATTGTAAAATAGCAAATTTGGGTAGAAATAGCTAAAATGAAAGAAATATCCTTGACAGAGGCTTTGTAATGCAAATTAGATCTCTATTTAAAAATTCAATGTGCAGCAATTATAAATCGGAAGACTGAGAACTTTCTGAAAGTGTGTGTTCCGTTCTTTCTATCCCACTCAATAAGCAAAGTTTGAGCACCAGTTGTGCCAAACAGTGAAACATGGTCCCTACCCTTAGGGTACTTACATTTTAAGAAAAGAGACACAACTAAAGAGATAATTTTGTTATAATTTGGGTTCAGTGGGAGATAGAGAAGAACACTTCTGCAGCCTGATACAAAAGTAGGACCAAACAATTACGGAGCAAAGGAGGCCCCCATGGAAGCACATCAAAATGAGGACTAGCAGTGGAGTCACAGAATTCAAGTGATGGGAGAAGAGTATCAGACCTAAATCCGCAGTAGAGACACTCTCTTAGTGCGAAGGGCTTGGTCCTTTTGTTAAACACCAACACGCGCTATGCAGGTATGCCATCTTGGGTCACTGCATATTCTTGGTACATTGTACTTAATTCAGTCTGAGCTGCATTCTTTTCAACTCATCACATTGTTCTTCTTAGAAAGCCACAAAATACATCAATAACTGTTGTTTTTTTAAGTAGTGACAAATAATTCTAGCATCTCGCAGTGCTTCTAGTTATCTCAAAAGACATTGCAAAATCCTAAATACAATTTTCATGAATTTCAAGATTCAAGAAAAAAAAAGGAAAGATATTTGTATAGCAAAATTATTTTTAATCCAAGGTATACCTTATGTCTTTAAAAGGGATGGAGAGTGCACTACAGAGTCAGCTGAGGAATCAGAACAATTCAGAATGGAATTGTGCTAAACCTGTGAGAGCTATGTGGCTTGGCTAGTTATTGGCATAGCCCAGACTACCAGACGTATTTCTTAGAAGCCCCACTTAAGGTTTCGTTTTCATGTAAGTGTAACTTATAAGTAACAAGAGCTAAAGCATCTTCTTCCTCTGCTGCTTTGAGGTCGATGCCACAAATCAGCCACAAAGCTGGGTCCAACGGGTCCCTAAAGCCCACTGTAGTTGCATGCTTACAGCATTCAGCAGTGAGCCTACAGATCAGGAAGGCAAGTGGCAGCACAAACCCCAAATGTTACAAGTTTCAAAGTAAATTCTAAGTAATGGGATCATGAGCTGGAAGTACTCTAAGAATCTGAAGTTCAATAGCTAGGAGTATGACATCAGGTTCAATACATTGACAACTGTGACTTGTTAGTAATTGTAACTTTTCTTTCCAGCCCCACCCACATTCAAAGGATTCTATTGTAATTTAGACATAGAGACTCTTAGAAATCCAGAGAAGAAGATATATGTGTAACATATAAAGTTCAGTTTTAATTGCCGTTTATGTTGGTGTTGGGCAGGAATTCCGCCTTCTGGAATGCTATTCAAACTAAACCCCAGACCCTTGGAGAGTGTTCTGCTTTATTTATTGTTCTGCAATATCGCCTGCCTTTTCCCAGTGTTCTTTGTGCTTAGGAAATATTTTGTGCATGTCCCTTTTTTGCAGCATAGCTGCTGATTTCAGTGAAAAATGAATGGTAGAGTATTTATTCATGTATATAGTTGTTCTTTTCTTTTTGCATTCTTTAAGAATAAAATCTTATAACTTCATCCCCCCAGGTAGTGATAGAAGCCAGGCAGAAATTATTTAAAGGAAAAAATGAGATTAATATTTCAGTTTGAATGTCAAAAGCAGAGGGAACTTGGGCAGTATAAAAGGGTCATGAATTCACAGGCAATATCATCTGTAGTGTTTTATCTTCATATAGAACTAAAAAAAAGATTTTGAATTCATTTTTTAGCTTGAAATAATACTTCTAATGTAACTCACTATAAAGTGAACTGTATAAAACAAAATTAAATATTCCATCAGGTTTTTTACTTTCTTTGTATTTCATTCATGTCACCTCTTTCTTGAAATCTCATTTCATAAGCATGTTTTATTAATGATCTATTAATAAGCATTCACTTAAAACATGACTGATTAAAAAGTAGACCTGATTTTAAGTAAGTGTCCTGAAAATGTTTCATTTATTGAATTCATTGAGGTTTAAGTTCTCATTTGTATAGCTAGAGGGTAAATTACAGATACTCATGCTTGTTTTATCATTATAATGAAAGCAGTACTGATATTTGCAACACTAATTAAAATTCTACTCTGATCCATATAAATGCAGTCTCTTCCCCAAATAATTTTCAGATCTTTATATAAAATTTACTCTATATATATATGTGATAATGAAAGTACCTATCTTTAGTGTAACATAATCAAGGTTAAGAGAAAGTAAAAATTAGGTTCAGACTTTTTAATACTGCAGGGTACATTTTTAGTACCCTACAGAGAGAATTAATCACACGACTCCCATTAACTTTAATGGAACCTGTATGGGCAAATTGTATGCTGAAATTCAGAGGAAGTTAACGTCTGTAGAGTTTACTAGTTCAATTTTTTCTCTTTGCACTTTTAGTTTGGGTTACCTTTACTTTCTCATGATCCAGAAGGAAGACAAGTCAATACGAGTGATCAACATAAATGTTTGCCAAGCTTTATAAGCCCCCATTTTCTATACATCTGCCACGAAGTTAGAAATCTGCAAACAAAGCTTATAGCATTTGCGATTCCATTAGCAAGCAAATTCAACTAAATAGCATGGTTTTTAAATATGAAAATTATAATTATCCTTTAAATATAATAAATACTATAGCATTTTTTATTCCCCAGTGTGTATTTATATTTCATATTTGCATTTGCAATTACAATAGCAAAATCAGAAACCTTAAAAATATTTTCAAAATAATGTATGTTGAAATAAAATCATTGTATTACCATATTAAGTGTTTATATTTGAAACAAAATGTGTTTGGAATTGTTTATATTGGTCTAAATGTTATATATCACATTTAGGCACTATTGAGAAAGACAAGGATAGGCAATTAAAAATTAAAACATCCTCGCAAGAGATAAAGGAAGCTAAATGTTCTTCACCACTATCAACGATACCTTTCTATAACTATGAATTCAATCATCTGACAATGTAATGAAATTATGATCAGTTAACAAATCTAGTCAAAAGCGTTTAGAATTTATATTTACCACACAGGGAAAAAAAAGAGAAATAAATGAAGATACTTCTAATGTCAACTCATTCAAGATGTTCATACCACTATTAATTTGGAAACAACTAAGAATCTCTCTAGTCTCTCTTCCTCCCATCAAATAGACCTATCTGTATTTTAAGTTGTCCGGAAATTCACCATTTTAAAAAATTAACATTTTTTTTTAAAAAACGAACACGGAATCTAAACTTATGAGTTTTTTTATTATATCTTATTTGGGCATCTAAACAATCAAAACAGAACTTATAAGACAAAAACACATGGTTTAATTGGGAAAAAAAAGAAGACATGAATGACGACACCAAAATTAACGTCATAATTAATTTCATCTTGGACAGATGTTTCAGAAAACATCCAAATCTACTCCTCATTCATTTGTTGAGCAATTTTTATTAAGCACCCACAATGTCCTTATACAACTTTAGGAAATGGGTTAGGTGATAGACAAAACATACAAATTCCCTGTAATCTTGGATCTGACATTCTAATGGGGCAGAAAAAACAAAGAAGGAAACGAGAGGAGGAAAAACAATTTAAGATTGTGATACATGCTAAAAAGGAGTTGTTGGAATTTTCACCACCTGAGAATGAAGCTATTTGATTTTCTCTCCTCAACTTCTTTGATAACCCCCTTTTACTCCTTGAAGTTAAAAGTAAATATATACACATGTAACTAACCTGCACATTGTGCACATGTACCCTAAAACTTAAAGTACAGTAATAATAACAGAAAAAAGGTAAATATAAATGTATCAGTAGATCTACATTTCATCCATCTCATTGTGCCATTTCCCTTAAAAGGCATCCACATATTCATGAAACACATCAATATTTGCCATGCTTTATAACATCCGTGTTATGTGTTTGTCAGCGTTCAAAGATGCTCACTTTCATTGAAGTTTTTTAGTTCTTGCTGTTGTGGTTGAATGTGTTCCATCCAAAATTCAGGTGTTGCAACTTAACCGCCAATGTAACAGTATTAAGGGGTGGGACCTTCAGAAGGTGATTAAGTCATGATTAAGTCATTAAGTCAGGGCCCTTTTAAATGGTCTTGTCAGGAGTTCTTCCCATTTGTCCTTTTGCCTTCTGTCATGTGAAGACAAGTGTTTTCCCCCTTCAAAGGACACACACAGCATTCAAGACTTCATCTAGGAAGTAGAGGCTGGACCCTCACCAGACAATGAACCTGCCAGTGCATTGATCTTGAACTTCCCAGCCTCTAGAACTCTGAGAAATAAAATTTTGTATTTTATAAATTACCCATTCTGTGGTATTTTGTTATAGCAGCCCAAATGGACTGAGACATCAACTTTTGCAGTTTTCAGTATTTTGGGTTTGTCCCCAGGTCACCAGAGAAGTTCAGTGACTGAAAACCCAAGACTGTGAAAAAAAAAAAGTCTTCAGAAGAGGTTAGTGAATGAGGATTTTTCTCCAAAGCAAAATGATTGTCACTGCATGGTTATTTCTCATTCTGTGTGATTTTTCTATGTGGAGAACAAAAAAAAAGAGTTTGAAAGGTAAGTTGGGGTGTGAATTTGGCTGCTTGTAATTCTATGAAATTACACTGACTGTCTTGTCTTCTATGTCAGACACTAAAACTGTTTCCTCTAACTAGCAAAAGAGATGCCAGTGCTTTTGTCTGTTATTTTTTTTAATGCATAATTTGTGTATGGCCCATTTATTAATAACAATGAAGTGTTGTACCTGGAAATCTGCTCTCAAAAGAACAGAATATACAGAATCAAACAGAACATTTTCATAAGACAGATATGATTTTTACATTAAAAAAAATAAAATTTGCCCTAGTTAATTCTTCCTGAAAGTGTTAGATAAAATCCAGCAGAAATTATTCAATTATTAAAATAACCATATTTATCACACTAAATAAGAATTTTAACTCTTCCCTGGTTTCTGATAAATCTCAAGGGAAATTAAACATAATGGCATATTCTAAAAGAGGAAATATTTCAGTAAAGCACCATTTTTGTTATTTCTTTCAATGCAGAGAAACTTTACTATTCACTTTATATATATTTCCCTTGCCTAACACAATGATGCACCATATTGTAATGATAATAAAATCTATACTAGCTAATAATTATGAGGTAATTAATATTCATGAGGCAATGTGCTAAACATTTTGTACAATATTACATCATTTAATCTTTTCAAAAATCCAACAGTTTTGGTACTATTATCGTGTCATGCTACCAATAAAAAGAAATTCAATATTTTGCCAAAGGTCTCTTGGTAAGAGAAAGAGCTAGTATTTTAAGGTCAAGTATCTGACTCTAGAACCCTACTACTTTCCACTGCCTTGTTTAGAGAAGATACTCAAAAACACATTTACATTAAATGAAAGTCTTGCTAGATTTAGCTGTCTTGAGATAAGCTATTAGAAGATGTAAACTTTGGCCAGCTGCGGTGGCTCACGCCAGTAATCCCAGCACTTTGGGAGGCCGAGGCGGGCGGATCACCAGGTCAGGAGATCGAGACCATCCTTGTTGACACAGTGAAACCCTGTCTCCACTAAAAATACAAAAACAAAATTAGCCAGGTGTGGCGGCATGACCTGTAGTCCCAGCTACTGGGGAGGCTGAGGCGGCAGAACAGCGTGAACTCGGGAGGCGGAGCTTGCAGTGAACCGAACTCGCTCCACTGCACTCCAGCCTGGGCAACAGAGTGAGACTCCATCTCAAAAAAAAAAAAAAAAAAAAGATGTAAACTTCTGGATACGTGTCTGGGGTAAAAAGTAAAATATTAATATATTAAATAATTCTATCTATTCCAAATGTTCTAAGCCTTGTAGAAGTCTTGAGCTACAAAGGATTTCAGCAGTCATTTAAAGCCAATCCTTTCAATTTTCAGAGGTGGATCCAAACACTTCTGGGTCTAGAGAGGTGATTTAGTTATTGAGTGCCATATAGCTTGCTAATAGCAAAGTTCAACTTGCTAATTTTCATGCAAAAAAAGTTAATTATACCCGACTGTTTTCATTTATGTATTTATTTGGGAGTGATCTGCTTATACCTGCATTATTACCTATATTAGCTTTATATAGTGTATTAGTCCATTTTCACACTGTTATAAACACATACCCAAGACCAGGTAATTTATAAAGGAAAGAGGTTTAATTGACTCATGGTTCAGCATAGCTGGAGAGGCCTCAGGAAACTTACAATCATGGGGGAAAGCAAGGGGGAAGCAAGGCACCTTCTTCACAAGGTGGTAGGAAGGAGAATGAACGCAGAAGGAACTACCAAACACTTATAAAACCATCAGATCTCATGAGAACTCACTCACTATCATGAGAACAACATGGGGGAAACCACCCCCACAATCCAATTACCTCCACCCTGTCTCTCCCTTGACATGTGGGAATTATGGGGATTTTAAGGATTACAATTCAAGATGAGATTTTGGGTGGGGACACAACCAAACCATATCATGTAGTATGGCAGAGAGACATTTAAGGTCTCTGCATTACCCCTACCTCCTAGTATCTATGCCTTTGTGTGATTTACTTCCTTTGAATGTGGATAAGACCTGTAACTTATGCTTTTACCTAAAAGAATGTAGCAAAGGTGGTGTGGTGGGGTGCACATTATTACTTGTATGTAATTATATTATATGTTACATAAGATTATAGCTTCCATTTAACTGTAGTCTCTCTCTCTCTCTCCCCAGACATACACACACACACACACACACACACACTTACTTTACTTTCTGGCTTTTATGAAGCAAGCAGCAATGTTAGAAGGCATATGTAGCAAGGAATTAAGGGCAGCCTCTAGGAGCTGAGAAAGACTTCCAGCCAACAGCCTGCAAGGATCTCCAGCTGACAACCAGCAAGAAATGAGGCCCTACGTCCTGCAATCACAAGGAAATGAATCATGGTATAACCTAAGTGAATTTGGACGTGAGTCCTTCCGCAGTCAGCCCTTCAGATAAAAACCCAGTCCTGAACAAGACTTTGACAGCAGCCTTTCAGAGAATTCAGCTAATCTGTGTTCAGACTCTTAACCTACAGAAACTGTTAGATAACAAATATCTATTGTTTTAAGCCACTACATTTATGCTAACTTCCTATACAATAGAAAAATAATACATGTACTTAGCCTTATTATAGCAAGAATCTAACACTGAATTTAATTATTGTCAAACTAAGTAAGGTTTAGCTAGTTAAGATTTAGTTACTTTTTGTGTACGCAGAGGACCTGAATGAATATATCTTGAATGGAGGAATGATAATATATCATTAGTATAAAATCAACAAGGAAGAGGTAAAACCTGATTATGGTTTAATTGTATTATCATTTATTTTTTTAAATGTTTTTGCCTGATAATTGCACATTTTCTTTTATTTGTGTGTAATAAAGAGTGAGCATTGTAAGCAAAAATAGCTTTGGTTAGAATTTCAACATTAGAAAAGAAGAAAAAATTACTTAGCCTCTAGAAATTTACTAATGTGACTTTCTACATCTATGGTGTGTATGTTGCTATTATAGCTCTTTCTATAACTTTAGGGTCAATGCTATGAGAATTCGTCAGTGTAGCTTTTGTACAATCATTTCCATTTTTAAGATCATTAAAAGAACTACTTTTGACTTCATTCTCCATTTCAAGAACTCTAAATCACACTGGAATGGACATTTACTTTATTCCTATGTTATTCAGGCATTCTAAGAGGCCTACTGAATGGCCTTCAAAAGGAAACTAACTATAGAAAGCAGGTATATGGATTTGAGTGTTCAATGAAAATGCTGGCCTATTTTTTAAATATGACTACTCATAAAATTAAGATACAATGGAATTATTTCTGTGGTTAGTATTTGTCATTGACTGTAACATTACTAAGATTATAGGCAGATGAAGTGAAATACAATAGTCTTTAAAACGATCTTGATTTTAAAAAGCCATGTCTTCATTTTGTACCCTTCAAAAAATTGCCATATTGTTTCCTTTCTAGACATCAAAGATTTCTGGGGTCATGGCCAATAAAGCAGATCTTGCTTATATGCAGAAAATATAAAATCATCCAGTTTGCTTTACTTTATAGATGAAGATATTGAAGTACAAAGAGAGGCTAACCCAAGGACAAAAAAGTGGATAATGGCAGAATAGCACTAGAAATCTCTTCTGAGTTTAACTAATGAACATACATCTCTAATTTTTTTTGTGCATTTATCAGAACTTAGTATCTGAGTCACAAAGGTAGGATATATCATTTATTTGTTCTGTTTTGTCTTAGACTATAAGAACCTAGCTTTGAGAAACATTCCCTTCTCCATATAATGTTATACTTTCTGATGCAGCATGGATACCAAGTAAAAATTAATAAAAGAAAATTTGAAGCAGTGATTTTTCAAAAGAAAGAAAAGAATGTCAAGAACTTATTATTGTGAAGGAGTAGGAATATACAGTGTCAATATATTAAGTAATTTTTGAAAGGAGATAGGGTATTTATTCATTAATAAATAGCTGGCATAAGTCAAAAGTGTTTGCTGAATCTAAAGCATTAATTTCTGTACTTTTGAAAGGATCTAGTTACCATTCATTGTTCTACCCACATATAATGGAAGCCACTATATTTTTTTAGACCGAAATTTGAAAAAATTTAAAATTTGAAAAGTAAAATTTAATCCTAGATCATACATAACACATGAAAGAGTTCAAAGTTTATTTCTGGGTACTATTAATTATGTACCAGTTTAGGATTTTACAATCTCTGTAAATGTTATGTGTACAATACTAGTTGAAAAGTTTAATAAAATCATGGCAACTTTAATTAATTTCAGAAAATTCAAAATAGCCAAATGTCATCAAACTTCAACTGTTTATTTATATTTAAAACTAAAAATCATTGAATTTTAATTTTTTCTCACTCCAGAATGCAATATTTTATTTTTCTTATCTATTTAGAAACAAAAGAGTAAAAGTAGATAGAAAAAAATTAATATTATTCTTTTTTAATGTAACTTTTGGTATACAAAATACCTTGGAAAAACTGAAGATAGCATTTTACTATTATATTCAGTAGTCTAAAAGAAGACCTCATGAGATAACCTGGTTCAGAGGTGCACAACAGAGTAATAGTTAAAATAGAAAAGTTTTTAAATTAGATAACTTACTGGTTTTCACCAACTTTTATTGTTTGGAGTGTGTGAACTTTGGAACACTTTATAGAACTGCATGGTTTTCATATTCGTTATGCCTGCATGCATATATGTGTACAGATAATTGCTATGCCTTGTACCAAGGATATGAACTGTGTAAAATTACTGTAGGAAGCTGTAAATGATGTATGAAATGAGAAATCTTTGCCCACTGGCAGTACATGGATAGAACAGAGATAGTGACGTGCAATCGCTTCTCTGTCATTTGTCATAGTATTCATCTTGTAAAAGGCAGAACATATCAATAAACCCGAAGTGTCAAACATGCATACTAAACAATATATTTCATTGCTCCCTTTTTAAATCCTACTTTTTTCTTAAAAACCAGTTTACAAAAACCTTTGTCCTCAAGGTAAATATGAAAATCTTCTATGTTAATGATTTTGATTACCCATTCAAAAATCTTAAATGCAAAAAATTCTAAATAGCACCATACATGTGTGCCTTTATACTTATATTCAGTATTGCAAGTTTCCAGATTTGCCATCCAAGGTACACCTTTTTGTCAGGACATAATAGAAGCTTTATCTCTAATGATTAACATACAACTATTTAAAAACATCTGAGAGTAGAAGTGATATTTTCATTTTGTATCTTGATGTCTGAAAGACTTCAGATTTCACCCACTGTTAACTGGCACAAGCAACAGAATCAACATTGTTCTTCTAAACTATTATTAATCTAAAATGATTGTGGCTGATTTCTCACTCTCACTGACCAATCCACAAATCAGTTGCTTAATCAAACATATGAGGTAATTAAACTTTTGCATATTCAATGCCATCTTGTCACAAAAGTTCCCAGTACCAGGGAAACAAACTTGAGAGCAAAAATTAAATGACAATGCAAATGGTCTTCCAGATTCTGGATTGGCTTGTAAGAAGTTTGGAAGCCACCACTATATCCTAACAACCAGCCAGAAGCTGAACAAACTGAAAAATCAACAACACTTCTGAGAGCCACAAGAGACGTGAGATCTCAGGGCAAACCTCTGCCTCCAAAATTGAAGAGACCAACAGGCAAATACAGAGAATTAACACTTAGGGAAGAAGAAACCCACATGCTGAAACCTCCACAGGAACCAGTGCTGGGGTAGGAAAATCCAAACTGTAGTTGATGAATTGCTGGAGATTCAGTGAAAACAAGTTTGAGAGATAAAAACTCCAGGGAGATCCAGTCAAAGGGTAAGAGAGATTTATTTATTATAGCAGTGCTGTAAATACATTATAGTAATATAATATATCATATTACTATAATGTATATATGAGATATAATGTATATATAAGTAATATAATAAATGCATTATAGCATTTATTATATTATATATAATGTGTATATAATTACATAAGTAATATCATAAATGCTTTATAGCATTTATTATAGCAGCGCTATAATAAATGGTGCTGGGAAAACTGGATAACTAAATGCAGAAGAATGAGACTCCTATCTCTCACTATACACATAAATCAAATCAAAGTGAATTGAAGACTTAATGTAAGACCTCAAACTATAAAACTACTAGAAGAACACATTGAGGAAATGCTTCAGGACATTGGTCTGGGGAAAGATTTATTGTGTAAGACCTCAAAAGCACAGTCAAGCAAAGTGAAAATGGACAATTGGGATTATATCAAGCTAAAAAGCTTCTGGAAGGCAAAGAAAACAATCAACAAAATGAAGAGATAACCCACAGAATGGGAAAAAATATTTGCAAACTTCCTATAGGACAAGGAATTAATGGCCAGAATATAGAAGGAGCTCAAATAACTGAATAGCAAAAGAAAAAATAAAACAACAAATAGATTTAAAAATTGGCGAAACATCTGAACAGATATTTCTCAAAAGAAGACATAAAAATGGCCAACAGGTATATGAAAAATGTTCAGTATCACTAATTATAGAAATGCAATCAAAACCGCAATGAGATATCTCACTCCAGTTAAAATGACTTGTATCAAAAAAAGAGGTTATAAAAGATGCTGGCAATGATGTGGAGAAAGGAGGACCCTCAAACACTGTGGCGGGAATGCAAATTAGTAGAACCACTGTGGAGAACAGGATGGAGATTCCTCAAAAAGCTAAAAATAGAACTAGAATGTGAATAAAATAGAACTAGTATATATCTAAGGGAAAGGAAAACAATATATCAAAGAGATATCTGCACTTCCATGTCTATTGTAGCACTATTCACAATCGTCAAAATATGAAATTAACCTAAGTGCCCATCAACAAATGAATGAACAAAGTATGGTATTATGTACACCATTTTACTCAGCCATTAAAAATAATAACATTCTGTCATTTGCACCGACATTGATAGAACTGAAGTTGATTATGTTAAGTGAAATAAGCCAAGAACAGAAAGAAAAATATTGCATGTTCTCAGTCATCTGTGGAAATTAGAAAATAAAACATGGCTCATAAAGATAAAGAGTGGAACAGTGATTACCAGAGGCCAGAAAGGGGAATAGGATGACGGGAAAAATAATTAAATGTACTTATTACCACTGAACCTCACACTTACAAGTGGTAAAGATGCTAAATGATATACGTATATTTTATATTTAAAATGAAGTAAAATTTAAAAACACAAATCTAGAACACTATACTCAGTGAAGTTATCTTTTAAAAGTGAAGGAAAAATAAAAACTTTTTCAGACAAACAACATTGAAGACATTTGTTGCCAGTAGACCTGCCTTGCAAGAAATTTTAGAAGTCGTTTAAACCAGCATTTTGGGAGGCTAAGGCAGGCAGTTCACGCGGTCAGGAGGTCGAGACCATCCTGGCCAACCTGGTGAAACCCCATCTCTACTAAAATACAAAAAAATTAGCTGGGCATGGTGGCACGTGCCTGTACTCCCAGCTACTTGGGAGGCTGAGGCAGGAGAATTGCTTAAACCCGGGAGGCAGAGATTGCAGTGAGCCAAGATCACACCACTGCACCCCAGCCTGGACTACAGAGTGAGACTCTGTCACACACAAAAAAAAGTCCTTTAGAAAGATAGAAATTATTTTGATTTCAGGTCATATACTTAAGTCTTTGATCCATCCTGAGTTGATTTTAGTATAAGGTGAGAGATGAGTATGCAGTTTCATTCTTCTACACGTGACTTGCCAATTATCCCAGCATCATTTGTTGAAGGGTGTCCTTTGCCCACTTTATGTTTATGTTTCTGTTCGCTTTGTCAAAGATTAGTTGGCTGTAAGTATTTGGCTTTATTTCTGGGTTCTCTATTCTGTTACCTTGGTATATGTGCCTATGTTTATACCAGTACCATGCTGTTTTGGTAACTAGAGCCTTGTAGGATAGTTTGAAGTTAGGTAATGTGATGCCTCCAGATTTGTTCTTTTTGCTTAGTCTTACTTTGGCTCTGTGGGCTGTTTTCTGGTTCCATATGAATTTTTGGATTGTTTTTTCCCAGTTGTGTGAAGAATGACGATGTTATTTTGACGGGAATTGCACTGTATCTGTAGATTGCTTTTGGCAGTATGGTCATTTTTGCAATATTGATTCTACCCATCTATAAGAATGGGATGTTTTTCCATTTGTTTGTGTTGTCTATGCTTTCTTTCAGAAGTGTTTTGTAGTTTTCCTTGAAGAGGTCTTTCATCTCCTTGGTTAGATATATTCCTAAGTATTTTATTTTGTTTGTGACTGTTGTAAAAGGGATTGAGTTCTTGATTTGGTTCTCAGCTTGGTCGTTGTTGGTGTATGGCAGTTATTTGTGAACATTAATTTTGTGTCTTGAAACTTTACTGAATTCATTTATCAGACCTAGGAGCTTTTTGGATGAATCTTTAGGGATTTTTAGTTATGTGATTATATCATCAGTGAAGAGTGACAGTTTGACTTCTTCTTTACTGATTTGGAAAGATTTCTTTCTCTTGTCTGATTGCTCTGGCTAGGATGTCCAGTACTATGTTGAATAGAAGCAGTGAAAGTGAACATCCTTGTCCAGTTCCACTTCTCAGGGGGAATGCTTTCAGCTTTTTCCCATTCACTATAATGTTGGCTGTGGTTTTATGATAGATGGCTTTTAAAAGCTGGTTCTTAGAAAAACCATACCTATATGTATGTCCATTCTATGCCAATTTTGCTGAGGGTTTTTGTCATAAAGTGATGCTGGATTTTGTCAAATGCTTTTTCTATGTCTATTGAGATGATCATATGATTTTTGTTTTTAATTCTGTTTATCTGAGGTATCACATTTATTGACTTGTGTATGGTAAGCCATCCCTGCATTCCTGGTATGAAACCCATTTGATCATTATGCATTATCTTTTCTACATGCTGTTGGATTAAGTTCACAAGAATTTTTTAGAGATTTTTGAATCTAGGTTCATCATGGACACTGGTCTGTGGTTTTCTTTTTCTGTTATGTCATTTCCTGATTTTGGAATTAAGGTAATACTGGCTTCATAGAATGATTTAGAGAGAATTCCCATTTTCTCTATTTTTTGGAATAGTTTCACTAAGATTGATACAAATTCTTCCTTGAATGTCTGATAGAATTCAACTGTGAATCCATCTGGTCTTGGACTTATTTTGTTGACAATATTTTTATTACTGTTTCAATCTTGCAACTTGTTATTGATCCATTAAGAGTTTCTATTTCTTCGTGATTTAATCTAAGAGGATTTTATATTTCCAGGAATTTATATTACACATCTCTGTATTTTCCAGTTTGTGCACATAAAGGTGTTCATAGTAGCCTTGAGTGACTTTTTATATGTGTGGTATCAGTTGTAATATCTCCGTTTGATTTCTAATTGATCCCATCTAATTATTTGAATCTAATTGATCCAATTGAATTATTCAGATATTCTTTCTTCTTTTCTTGGTTAATCTCACTAATGGTCTATTAATTTTGTTTATCTTTTCAAAGAATCAGCTTTTTGTTACATTTATTTTTTGGTTTTTGTTGTTGTTGTTGTTGTTGTTGTTGTTTGGTTTTGCTTCAATTCCATTTGTTTCTACTCTGATCTTTGTTATTTCTCTTCCTCTGCTGGGTTTAGGTTTGGTTTGTTCTTGTTTCTCTAGTTCCTTGAGGTGTGATCTTAGATGGTCTATTTGTACTTCTTCAGGCTTTTCGGTGTAGGCATTTAATGTTATGAGCTTTCCTCTTAAAACTGCTTTTGCTGTATCCCAGAGGTTTTGGTAAATTTTGTCACTATTATCATTCAACTAAAAGAAATTTTAATTTCCATCTTTTTTTTTTTTTTTCTTTTATTATTATTATTATTATTATTATTATTATACTTTAGGTTTTATGGTACATGTGCGCAATGTGCAGGTAAGTTACATATGTATACATGTGCCATGATTTGATTATTGGACCAAAGATCACTCAAGAGCAGATTATTTAATTTCTATGTATTTGCATAGTTTTTACAGTTCCTTTTGGAGTTAACTTCTAGTTTTATTCCACTGTTGTCTGAAAGAACACATGATATAATTTTGATTTTCTGAAATTTATTGAGACTTGTTTTTGTGACTTATTGTATGATCTATCTTGGAGAATGTTCCATGTGCTGATGAAAATAACGTATATTCTGCAGTTGTTGGGTAGAATGTTCTGTAAATATAAGTTAAATCCATTTGTTCTAGGATACAGTTTAAGCCCATTGTTTCTTTGTTGATTTTCTGTCTTGATGACCTGTCTAATGCTGTCAGTGGTGCATTAAAGTCCCCCACTATTAATATTGTGCAGTATATCTCATTTCTGAGGTCTAGTAGTAATCGTTTTATAAATTTGGGAGCTCCAACCATAAATATTCTAGAGAATAACATCCATAAAAACTCTTGTAGACATTGGCTTAGGCAAAGAGTTTATGACCAAGAACCCAAAAGCACATGCAACAAAAACAAAAATAAATAGAATGGCCTGATTAAACTGAAAAGCTTTTTCGCAATAAAATAAACAATCAGCAGAATAAACAGACAACCCACAAAGTGGAAGAAAATCTTCTCAAACTATGTGATATGGTTTGGCTTTGTGTCCCCACCCAAATCTCACCTTGAATTGTAATAATCCCTACATGTCAAGGGCAGGACCAAGTGGAGATAATTAAATCATGGGGGTGGTTTCCCCCATACTGTTCTCATGATAGTGAGTGACTTCTCACAAGATCTGATGGTTTTACAAGGGGCTCCCACCTTCACTGTGCTCTCATTCTCTCTCCTGCTGCCCTGTGAAGAGGTGCCTTCTGCCGTGATTATAAGTTTCTTGAGGCCTCCCCAGCCATGTGGAACTGTGAGTCAATTAAACCTTTTTTTAAAAATAAATTACCCAGTCTCTGGTATCTCTTTACAGCAATGTGAGAGTAGACTAATACACTATGTATCTGACAAGAACTAATATGCAGAATCTACAAAAAACCAAACAAATCGGCAACAAAAAAAAACAACTAATTCCACCAAAAAGTGAGCAAAGGACGTGAATAGACAATTCTCAAAAGAAGATATTCAAATGGCCAACAGACATACGAAAAAAATGTTCAATATCACTTATTATCAGGGAAGTGCAAATTAAAACCACAATGAGATAACACTTTACTGCTGCAAGAATCACCATAATTTAAAAATCAAAAAAGTAATGGGTGTTGGCATGGATGTGGTGAAAAGGGAACTTTTACACTGCCGGTGGTAATATAAACTACTACAATCACCATGGAAAACAGTAGGGAGAGTTCTTAAAGAACTAAAAGTAGAACTACCATTTGATTCAGCAATATCACTTCTGGGTATCTACCCAGAAGAAAAGGTGTCATTATATGAAAAAGACACTGCACATTCATGTTTATAGCAGCACAATTCGCAATTCCAAAAATATAAAAACAGCCTAAATGCCCATCAGTCAACAGTGAATAAAGAAAATGTGGTGTGTGTGTATGTGTGTGTGTTTGTGTGTGTGTATAGGTATGTGTATGCACACATGATGGAATACTACTCAGCCATAAAAAGGAGTGAAATAATGGCATTTGCAGTAACCTGGATGGAGTTGAAGACCATTATTCTAACTGAAGTAACTCAAGAATAGAAAACCAAATATCATATGCTCACACTTAGAAGTGGGAGCTACGCTATGAGGGCACAAAGACATAAGAATGATATAATGGACTTTGGGGACTCCAGGGAAAGGGTGGGAGGGGAGTGAGGGATAAAATGATACACATTGGGTACCTTGTACACTGCTTGGGTGACGAGTACACCAAAATCTCAGAAATCACTATTGAAAAACTTTTCCATGTGACCAAAAACCACGTGTTCCCCAAAAACTATTGAAATACAGAAAATAAATTAGTGGAACATACTTTTAAGAAATATTCAGAGTAGATTTTAAATAGTCTCAACACAAAGAAATGATAAGTATTTGAGATGTGTGTGTGTGTGTGGTTAATTAGGCTGATTTGCTCACTTTACAATGCATATATGTATCAAGGCATCACGTTGTACTCCATAAGTATATACAATTATTATTTGTCAATTAAAAGAAAAAGAAATACTGTATCACTTAGCCATTGATAAGCTAAGCCATTGATAAGCTAAGTGGAAACACTTAGCCATTGATAACCAAGTCAAAAATTGAGTCAGAAGAATTTGATACTTCATTTGAAGGAGTACTAGATAAAATTTATTTCCCTTATGTATATGTACTTTATAGAAAGTATTTAAAAGAGTGATTCTGTGATACAATCTGTGTCTGAATATGTCTAAATACCAATGAGTATAAAATAAAAATTCTGTTTAAAAAAAGAAAGAAATAATATATGGCAGAAACTTGAATCAATATAAAAAGAGCATTGGAGAAAGAATAAGTGAAAGTAAAGTAAAAAGTTGGATATTTCTTATTTCTAATTAATCTAATAGATAACATTTTGCTCAAAATAAAGAAGGCAACAATACATTTAATTATGTATGCATATATGTGTAGATATATATATGTATGTGTGTGTGTGTGTGTGTGTGCATGTGTGTTTATATACAAGTGAAATGAATGGCTGCAGTAATACAAGAGACAAGAGGAAGAAGTTAGAATTATAAGATATTTGCATTACCCATGAAGCTGCATAGTGTTCTTTTAAAGTGCATTTTGATTAGTTCTGAGCATATATTAGAATAAGGGCAACCTCTTTAAAAAGTAAAAAATAAAGAAATATAACTGATATGCTAAGAAAGGAGATAAAACTGAAATCATATTAAATGCTTAATTAAAACCACAAAAAAGAAAAATAGTGGAAGACAAAAATGGGAACAAAGGACAAGGTTAAAAAGTAGAAAGAGTAACAAATATGATAAATATCAATCCAAGTATATTAATAATCACCTTAAATATCTATAGTCTAAGTGCACAGTTAAAAGACAGAGATGGCTAGGCATGGTGGCTCACCTCTGTAATCCCAGCACTTCAGGAGGCTGAGTCAGGTGGATTACTTCAGTCTGGGAGTTCAACACCAGCCTGAAAAACATGGAGAAAGCTTGTCTCTATTTAAAAAAAAAAGCCAGACGTGAGGGAACACAAATAAAACTGTCCCAATTTGCAGATGATGCAGGTGATTGTCTATGCAGAAAATCCAGGATAATTAACCAGAAGAAGAAACCATTCTGGAACTAATAAGCAATTATAGCAAGGTAGCAGGATACAAGGCACAAATACAAAGTCAACCACTTTCCTGTACACCAGCAGTGAATAAGTGGGATTTCCAAATAAAATCAAAATGCTATTTACCCTAGCACCCCCCCAAAATTAAAAATTTGAGCATAAATCTAACAAAATATGTGCAATATTTATTTGAGGAAAACTACAGAACTGTAATAAAATCAAGGAAGTACTATAATACATGAATGGAAAGAGATTTTTGTGTTCAAGTATAAGAAGACACCAAAATAGACAAATGGGATCTAATTAAACTAAAGAGCTTCTGCATGGCAAAAGACACTACCACCAGAGTGAACAAGCAACCCACAGAATGGGAGAAAATGTTTGCAATCTACCCATCTGACAAAGGGCTAATATCCAGAATCTACAAAGAACTTAAACAAATTTACAGGAAAAAAACAAACAAGCCCATCAACAAGTGGGCAAATGATATGAACAGACACTACTCTAAAGAAGACATTTATGCAGCCAACAGACACATGAAAAAATGCTCATCATCACTGGTCCTCAGAGAAATGCAAATCAAACCCACAATGAGATATCATTTCACACCAGTTAGAATGGTGATCATTAAAAAGTCAGGAAACAACAGATGCTGGAGAGGATGTGGAGAAATAGGAATGCTTTTACACTGTTGGTGGGAGTGTAAATTAGTTCAACCATGTGGAAGACAGTGTGGCAATCCCTCAAGGATCTAGAACTAGAAATACCATTTGACCCAGCGATCCTATAACTGGATATATACCCAAAGGATTATAAATCTTGCTACTATAAAGACACATGCACACATATGTTTAATGCAGCACTATTCACAATAGCAAAGACTTGAAACCAACCCAAATGTCCATCAATGATAGACTGGATTAAGAAAATGTAGCCCATACACACCATAGAATACTATGCAGCCATAAAAAAGGATGATTTCATGTCCTTTGCAGGGACATGGATGTAGCTGGAAACCATCATTCTCAGCAAACTATTGAAAGATTGAAAACTGAACACCACATATTCTCACTCAGAGGTGGGAATTCAACAATGAGAACACTTGGACACAAGGCAGGGAACATCACACACCAGGGCCTGTCAAAGGGGTGGGGAGATGGGGGAGGGATAGCATTAGGAGAAATACCTAATGTAAATGATGAGTTGATGGGTGCAGCAAACCAACATGACACATGTATACCTATGTAACAAACCTGCATGTTGTGCACATGTACCCTAGAACTTAAAGTATTAAAAAAAAGTATAAGAAGACACAATATTGTCACAATGCCAATTCTTTCAAACTGAATCTATAGAGTTAATGCAATTTTAATTAAACTCCTAGCAAGTTATTTTAAGGAGATTAACAAACTAATTGTAAAGTTCATATGGAGAGATAAAAGACCCTGATAAGCCAACACAATACTGAAGAGGAATAAATTTGGAGGACTGATTTCAAGGCTTACTATCAAGCTACGGTAATCAAGATAGTGTGGTATTGGGCCAGGTGTGGAAGCTCATGCGTGTAATTCCAGAACTTTTGGAGGCTTAGGTGGGAGAATTACTTGAGACCAGGAGTCTGAGACCAGCCTGGGCAATATTGCAAGACCCCATCTCTACAAAAAATGAAAGCCAGACACAATGGCATGATGGCACATGCCTGTAAGTTCCAGCTGCTTGGAAGGCTGAGGCAGGAGGATTGCCTGAACACAAGAGTTTGGGACTCCAAAGAGCTGTGGTCATGCCACTGCCGTTTATCCTGGGTGACAGAATGAGACCCCATCTCTTAAAAAAAAAGATATAGTATTGGCAAAAGAATACACAAATTGATCAATGGAACAGAATAGAGAGCAGATGGAGACTCACATACATATTGTCACCTAATCTTTGACAAAGGAGCAGAGACAATATAGAGGGAAAAAGATAATCTTTTCTACAAATGGTGCTGGATCAACTACATATCTACATACCAAAAAAATGAACCTGGGCACATAACTTACACCTTTCACAAAAATTAACTCAAAATGAATTTGTGTTTTACTTAAATGTAAAACACAAAAGTATAAAGCTTCTAGAAGATAGCATAGGAAAAAATCTAGGTCACTTTGGGTTTGTCAGTAACTTTTTAGGTACAGCATCAAATGCATGATCCATGAAAGATGTAATTGATAAACTGGACTTTATGAAAATAATAAAAATTCTGCTCTGTAAAAGACACTGACAAAGGAATAAACAGATGACCCACAGAGTGGGAGAAAATACTTAAAATCCTGTATCTAATAAAGAATTGTTATCCAAAAATATACAAAGAACCTTCAAAACTCAACAATAAGAAAAATACAATTAAAAAATAGGCCAGAGGTCTGAATGGACACCTCAACACAGTGAATATATACATGACAAATAAATACACTAAAGTATGTTTAACATCAAATGCTATTAGATAATTGCAAACTAAGACAAAAAAAGATAAAGCTGAGCAAGATGGCAGAATAAAAGCCTACACTGTTTGCCCCCACTCTTGGAACACTAAATTTTAACAACTGTCTGCACACAGAAAAGCATCATAACAAGAACCAAAAATCAAGTGAGCAATCACACTACCAGGTTTTAATTTCATATCACTAGAAGAGGCATTGAGGAAGGCTGGAGAGACAGTCTTGTATTGCTAACAAGAAGTCTGCAAAAACCGCAGTGTTATTGGGCTTGAGGCCCAAATCCCTTCAAATTCTTGGACAGTCCTCTGATATGGTTTGGCCATGTGTTCCCACTTAAACTTCATTTCAAATTAAATCCCCACGGGTTGGGAGAGGGCCCTCCTGGGAGGTAACTGAATCATGGGAGCGAACTTCCTCTTGCTGTTCTCATGATAGTGAGTGAGTGTTCACAAGATCTGGGTGTTTGAAAGTGTGTAGCACTCCTCCCTTCACTCTCTGTCTCCCACTCCACCATGGTAAGACATAGACATGATTGTCTCCCCTTCACCTTCCACCACGATTGTAAGTTTCCTGAGACCTCCCAGCCATGCTTCCTGTTAAGCCTGTGGAATTGTGAGTAAATTAAACCCCTTTTCTTCATAAATTATCCAGTCTCAGGTAGTTCTTTATAGCAGTGTGAGAACAAACTAATACACTCTCCCAAGGAAAAAAGATACAAACAAGCTCAGACTATGAAGACTACAATACTACCTAACTCTTCAATGCCCAGACACAGACAACCATCTACAAGTATTAAGACCATCTAGGAAAACATACTTCAATAAATGAACTAAATAAGGCACGAGGGACCAATCCTGGAAAAACAGAGATATATGACCTTTCAGAAAATTGAAAATGCTGTTTTGAGGAAACTCAAAGAAATTCAAGATAACACAGAGAAGGAATTCAGAATTCTATCAGATAAATTTAAGAAAGATTGAAATAATTTGAACAAATCAAGTAAAAATTGTAGAAATTATATAGTTGAAAAATTCAATTGACATGTTGAAGGATTCTTAATAGTGTTGAAGTAGAATTGATCAAGCAGAAGAAAGAATTAGTGAGCTTGAAAACAGGCCAATTGAAAATACACAGTCAAAGAAATCAAAAGAAAAAGAATAGAAAAACAATGAAGCACAGAATATAGAAAAAACACCTCAAAAGGGCAAATCTAAGCATTTTTGACCTTAAAGAGGAGGTAGAGAAGGAGATAAGGGAAGAAAGGTTATTTGATGGGATAACATAGAGAACTTCTCAAACCAGAGAAAAACATCAACACTCAAGTACAAGAAGGTTATAGAACACAAACCAGATTTAATCCAAACAAGACTAACTCAAGTCACTTAATAATCAAACCCCTAAAGGTCAAGGATAAAGAAAGAATCCTGAAAGCAACAGAAGAAAAGCAATAAATAACATACTAAGAAGCTCCAATACCTCTGGCAGCAGACTTTTCAGTGGAAACCATATAGGCAATATAGGCAAGGAAAGAGTGGCATAGCATATTTCAAGTGCTAAAGGAAAAAAAAAAAAAACAACTTTTCGTCTAGAAGAATATATTCAGTGAAAATATCCTTCAAATGTGAAAGAAAAAACCTTTCCCAGACAAACAAAAGCTGATAGATTTCATCAACACCAGACCTGTCTTACAAGAAATGCTGACGGGAGTTCTTCAATCTGAGAAAAAAAGAGGATGTTAGTGAGCAAAAAGAAATTGTATGAAGGTACAAATTCATTGGTAATAGTAAGCACACAGAGAAACATAGAATAGTATAACACTACAATGGTGGTGTGCAAACTGCTTAAGTAGAAAGACTAAATGATGAACCAATCAAAAATAACAACCGGAACAAGTTTTCAAGACACAGAAATTACAATAAGCCATAGAGAAACAACAAAACATAAGAGTTTTTGTTAGTTCTCTTTTCACATATTTGTATGGTTGTACATGCAATCAGTGTTAAGTTGTCATCAGTTTAAAATAATAGGTTATAATACAGTATTTACAAGCTATCGGGGGAACTAGCCCCCAATATTTCAGCATAGGTTCTTTCTATTTTCCCTAAGTGTTGGCCTGTCTGAGAAATAAGAGAAACAGTACAAAGAGAGAAATTTTACAGCTGGGCCACTGGAGGTGACATCACATATCGGCAGGTTCCATGATGCCCACCTGAGCTGCAAAACCAGCAAGTTTTTATTAGGGATTCTAAAAGGGGAGGGAGTGTACGAACAGGGAGTAAGTCACAAAGATCACATGCATCAAAGGGCAATAAAAGATCACAAAGCAAGGCAAAATTAGAATTACTGATGAGGGCCTATGTCCCGCTGTGTATGCATTGTCTTGATAAACATCTTAACAGGAAACAGGGTTCCAGAGCAGACAACCAGTCTGACTAGAATTTACCAGGCTGGAATTTCCCAATCCTTGTAAGCCTGAGGGTACTGCAGGAGACCAGGGCGTATTTCAGTCCTTATCTCAACCGCATAAGACAGACACTCCTGGAGTGGCCGTCTATAGACCTACCCCCATGAATGCATTCCTTCCCCAGGGCTATCTGTTATTAACATTCCTTGCTGGGAAAAGAATTCAGCGATATTTCTCCTACTCACACGTCCATCTATAGGCTCTCTGCAAGAAGAAAAATATGGCTCTATTCTGCCCAACCCCACAGGCAGTCAGACCGTATGGTTATCTTCCCTTGTTCCCTGAAAATCTCTGTTATTCTGTTATTTTTCAGGGTGCACTGATTTCATATTGTTCAAACACACATGTTTTACAAACAATTTGTACAGCTAACGCAATCATCACAGGATCCTGAGGTGACATACATCCTTAGCTTACGAAGATGATGGGATTAAGAGATTAAAGTAAAGACAGGATATAAGAAATTATAAGAGTATTGATTGGGGAAGTGATAAATGTCCATGAAATCTTCACAATTTATGTTCAGAGATTGCAGTAAAGACAGGCATACAAAATTATAAAAGTATTAATTTTGGAAACTGATAAATGTCCATGAAATCTTCACAATTTATGTTCTTCTGCCTCAGCTCCAGCTGGTCCCTCCATTCGGGGTCCCTGACTTCTTGCAATAGCAAGCCACATGGTAATCTCAAATCAAAAAACACACAATGGATACACAAAAAATAAAAAGCAAGAAATTATAGCATATCACCAGACCAAATCACCTTTACCAAACAGAAGACAGGGATAAAGGAAAGAAGAAAGAGAAGACTGCAAAACAACAAGAAAAAAGAAATAACATAATGGCAGGGGTAATTTCCCACTTATCAATAATAATATTAAATGTAAATGTAAATGGACTAAACTCTCCAATCAAAAAATACAGAGTGGCTGAATGGATGAAGAAACAAGACCCAGTGATTTGTTGCCTATAGGAAACATAAGTCACCTAAAAAGATACACATAGACTGAAAATAAAGGGATGGAAAAAGATATTTTATGCCAATGAAAACCAAAAAAGCATGGGAGTAGCTATTCTTATATCAGACAAAATTGATTTCAAGATGAAAACTGTAAGAAGAGACAAAGAAGGTAATTGTATAATAATAAAGGGGTCTGTTCAGCAAGAGGATATTATAATTTTAAATATATATGCACCCAGCACTAAAACACTCAGGTATATAAAGAAAATATTATTAGAGCTAAAGAGAGAGACAGACCCCAAGTTTAAATTCAGGGGTACATGTGCAGGTTTGTTACATGGGCAAACTGTGTCACAGGGATTTGTTGTAGAGACTAGCTCATCCCCAAGATATTAAGCCTAGTACCCATTTATTATTGTTCTTGATTCCCGCCTTCTCCCACCCTCCATCCTCTGATAGGTTCCAGTGTCTGTTATTCCCCCCGCTATCACCCATGTGTCCATGTGTTCTCGTCATTTAGGTCCCACTTATAAGTGAGAACATGTGGTATTTGGTTTTCTGCTCCTATGTTAGTTTGCTAAGAATGATGACTTCCAACCGCATCCATGTTCCTGCAAAAGACATGATCTTATTCTGTTTTATGGCTGCATATCTACATACATGTCACATTTTCTTTATCCAGTCGACCATTGATGGGCATTTAGATTGATTCCATGTTTTTGCTATCATGAATACTGCTGTGATGAACATACACATGCACATGTCTTTTTAACATAAAAATTTATATTCCTTTGGGTATATACCCAGTAATGGAATTGCTGAGTCAAATGATACAACTTTCTTTAGGTCTTTGAGGAATTGCCACACTATCTTCCACAATGGTTGAACTAATTTACTCTCCTACCAACAGTGTATAAGCATTCCCTTTTCTCTGCAATCTTGTCAGCACCTACTATTTTTTGACATTTTAATAATGGCCATTCTGACTGGTGTGAGATGGTATCTCGAGGTTTTGATTTGCATTTCTCTATTAATCAGTGATATTGAGCTTTTTTTTCACATGCTTATTGGCTGCATGTATGACTTGTTTTGAAAGGTGTCTGTTCATGTTCTTTGCCCACTTTTTATGTGGCTGATTACTTTTACTTGCAAATTTGTTTAAGTTATAGCTGGAGACTTCAATACCCCACTTTCAGCATTGGACAGATCTCTGAGACAGAAAATCAACAAAGAAATATTAAATGTAATCTGCACTACAGAACAAATTGATCTAATAGATATTTACAGAACATTTTATCCAACATCTGTCAAATACACACTCTTCTCAGCATGTGGATCATTCTCAAAGATAGTCCATATATTAGGTCCTTAAAAAGTCTTAAAATATTCAAAAAAATTGAAATAATATCAAGCATCTTATCTGACCACAATGGAGTAAAACTGGAAGTCAATACCTAAAATAATGTTAGAATATATACAAAAACATGAATATTAAATGGTATGCTCCTGAATGACCAGTGAGTCAATGAAGAAATTAAGAAGAAAATTTAAATAATTTTTCCAACATATAATTTTAACACAGCATCCCTAAACCTGTGGGATACAGCAAAAGCAGTACTGAGTAAAGTTTACAGCTGTAAGTGCCTATATCAAAAAAGATGGGAACTTCAAATAAATAAATGAATGAAATAGCATCTTAAAGAACTAGAAAAGCAAGAGGAAACTAAACTCAAAAGTAAGAGAAGAGATATGAATCAGAGCATAAATAAATGAATTTGAAATGACGAAAACAATACAAAAGATCAATGAAACAAAAAGTTGGTTTTTTGAAAAAATAAACAAAATGGAAAAACTTTAGTCGAGCTAGGAAAAAAAGAGAGAAGACCCAAATAAGTAAAATCAGAAATGAAGAAAAAAAAGACATTACAATTGACAACACAGAATTCAAAGGAACATTAGTGGCTACCATGAACAACTATATACCAATAAATTGGAAAATTTAGAAGAAATTGATACATTTCTAGACACATACAACCTACCAAGACTGAAGCATGAAGAAATCCAAAACCTGAACAGTCCAATAACAAGTAACAAGACCGAGGCCCATAGTGAAAAGTTGCCCAGTTTAAAAAAAAAAAAAGAAAGAAGAAGGCTGGGAACTGATGGATTCACTGCTGAATTCTACCAACCATTTATAGAAGAACAAATACTAATCCTACTTAAAGTGTTCTGAAAAATTAAGGAGGAGTGAATGCTTTCAAACTCATTGTATGAAGCCAGTATTATCCTGATACCAAAACCAGACAAAGACACGTTTATAAAAGAGAAAATGATTTAGTTTTCTAAATCATGAGTAAGTGATTTAGTTAAAGTTGTTTGGTAGTAGGTTGGTTGGGTTTGGGGCTAGGGTTAGCTCAGGTGGTCAAATTGAGTTGAAATCTCCCAGGTGTAAACCGGGTGCTTTATGTTAAGCTACACTTTGGTTCGTCCAAGTGCACTTTCCAGTACACTTACCATGTTACGACTTATCTCCTCTATATAAACGCATAGGGGTTTTAGTTAGGCAAACATCCCTGATGACTATTGATGCAAAAATCACTGCCAAAATACCAGCAAATCAAATTCAACAACACATTAAAAAGATCATTCATTATAACCAAGTGGTATATATCCCTAAGATTTAAGAATGATTTATTACATGCTAATCAATCAATGCAATACATCATATCAATAGAATGAAGGACAAAAACCATATGATTAATCAAATGAAACTGTAAAAACATTTGATAATGTTCAACATCTCTTCATGATTAAAAAAACCCCTGAAATATCTAGGCATAGAAGGAACATAAAGGCCATATTTGACAGACCCATAACTAGTATTATACCGAAGAGGGGAAAATGAAAAGCCTTTCCTCTTAAATACTGAACATGACAAAGATTCCCACTGTTATTCAACATAGCACTGGAAGTCCCAGCTAGAGCAATCAGACAAAAGAAAGAAACAAAAAACACCCACATTGGAAAGAAAGAAGTCACGTTATGTTTGTTTGCAGATGATAGGATCTTATTTTTGGAAACACCTAAACATTCCACCAAAAAAAAAAAACTATTAGAACTGATAAATTCAGTAAAGTTGCAAGACACAAAGTCTACATACCAAAATAAGTGGCATTTCTATATGCCAACAGTGAACAATCTGAAAAAGAAACCCCAAAAAGAATCCCATTTACACCAGCCACAAATAAAATTAAATACCTAGAAATTAACCAAAGAAGTGATAGATCTCTATGATAAAAACTATGTAACACTGATGAAAGAAATTGAAGTGGTCACAAAAAAATAGAGTGACATTTCATGTTCATGGATTGGAAGAATCAATGTTGTTAAAATGTCCATACTACTCAAAGCAATCTACAGATTCAAAGCAATCCCTATCAAAAATCCAATGACATTTTTTAAAGAAATTTAAAAAAATTTCCTAAAATTTATATGGAACAACAAAAGACCCAGAATAGCTAAAGCCTGGGCAAAAAGAATAAAACTGGAGGAATCACAATACCTGATTTTAAATTATACCTCAGAGCAATGGTAACCAAAGCGGCATTGTACCGGCATAAAAGCAGACATATAGACCAATGGAACATAACAGAGGATCCAGAAACAAATCCACATACCTACAGTAAACTCATTTTTGATAATGGTACCAAGAACAGACACTGGGGAAAAGACAGTATCTTCAATAAATGGTGCTGGGAAAACTGGATATCCAAATGCAGAAAAATGAAACTAGACCTCTATCTCTTGCCATATAAAAAATCAAATCAAAGTGGGTTAAAGGCTTAAATATAAGACCTCAAACCATGAAAATGCTACAAGAAAAAATTGGACAAACTCTCCAGAACATGACTCTGAGCAAAAATTTCTTGAGTAATACGCCACAAGCACAGGCATCCAAAGCAAAAATGGACAAATAGGATCACATCAAATTAACAAGCATCTGCACTGCAAAGGAAACAATTAACAAAATGAAGAGGCAACCCACAGAATGGAAGAAAATATTTTCAACCTGCCCATCTGACAAGGGATTAATAACCAGAATACATAGGAAACTCAAACAATTCTATATGGAAAAAATAAAAACAACTAACAATCTGATCAAAAAATGGGCAAAAGATTTTAATAGACATTTCTCAAAAGAAGACATACAAATGGCAAACGGGCATATGAAAAGGTGCTTAACAACATGGATCATCAGAGAAAGGCAAACTAAAACTACAATGAATATCGGTTAAAGTGGCTTTTATCCAAGAGTCAGGCAGTAACAAATGCTGGTGGGGATGTGGAGAAAAGGAAAAACCCTTGTACACTATTTATGAAAATGTCAATTAGTAAAACTGCTGTGGAGAACAGTTTGGAGGTTCCTCAAAAAAGTATAAATAGATCTACCATATGATCCAGCAATCCCACTTCTGAGTATATACCAAAAAAAAAAAAAAAGGAAATCAGTATGTTAAAGAGATATCTATACCCCCATGCTGTTTTGACACTGTTCACAATAGCCAAGATTTGGAAGCAACCTAAGTGTTCATAAACAAATGAATGGATAAAGAAATGTGATACATATACACAATGGATGATATGGTCGGTCTTTGGTTTTGCAGCCTGGACCCAGGGTCCCATTGCCCTGTGCAACCTCCGGACACTGCTCCCTGTGTCCCAGCCACTCCAGTTCCAGCTGTGCCTAAAAGGGCCCCAGATACATCTCACATTGCTGCTCCAGAGGGTGCAGGACGCAGGTCTTGGCAGCTTCCACATGGTGTTAAGCCTGCGGGTATGCACAAGGCAAGAGATGAGGCTTGGGATCCTCGCCTAAATTTCAAAGCATATATGGAAATGGCTGGCAGTACAGGCAGAAGTTTGTTTCAGGGGCAGAGCCATCATAGAGAACCTCTCCTAGGGCAGTGTGGAAGTGAAATGTGGAGTTGGAGCCCCTACGCAGAGTCTCCACTAGGGCACTGCCTAGTGGAGTTGTGAGAAGAGAGCCACTCTGCTCCAAAACCCAGAATGGTAGATCCACCAAAAGCTTGCACTGTGCACTTGGATAAGACACAGGCACTCAATGCCAGCCCATGAAAGTGGCTGCAGGGGCTATACCCTGCAGAGCCACAAGGGTGGAGTTACCCAAGGCCTTGGGAAACCAACCCTTGCATTAGTGTGGTCTGGGTGTGAGATGTGGAGTCAAAGGAGATTATTTTGGAGCTTTAAGATTTAAGGACTTCCCTGTTGGGTTTCAGACTTACATGGGGTCCGTAGCCCCTTTGTTTTGGCCAATTTCTCCATTTTGGAATGGGAGCATTTGCCCAATGCCTGTATCCTCTTGTATCTTGGATGTAACTAACTTTCGATTTTACAGGTTCATAGATGGAAGAGATTTGCCTTGTCTCAGATCAGACTTTGAACTTGGACTTTTGAGTTAGTGCTGGAATGAATTAAAACTCTGAAAGACTGTTGGGAAGGCATGATTGTGTTTTGAAATGTGAGAAGGATATGATATTTGGGAGTAGACAGGGCAGAATAATATGGTACAGCTCTGTGTCCCCACCCAAATCTCATATTGAATTGTAATCCTCTATTTTGGAGGAGGAGCTGGGTGGGAGGTGATTGAATCATGGGGGTTGGCTTCCTTCTTGCTGTTCTCCTGATAATAAGTGAGTTCTCATGAGATCCGGTTGTTTAAAAGTGTGTAGCACTTCCTCCTGCACACTCTTCCTCCTGCTCTGGCCATGTAAGATGTGCTTCCTTCCTCTTCATTACCTTTCACCATGATTGTACATTTCCTGAGGCCTTTGCATTCATGCTTCCTGTACAGACTGCAGAACTGTGAGCAAATTAAACCTCTTTTATTTATAAATTACCCAGTCTCAGGTAGCTCTTTATAGCAACGTGAGAATGGATTAATACAATGGAGTACTATTCAGTCATAAAAAATGAGATTCTGTCATTTGCAACAGCATAGATGGAACTGGAGGTCCTTATGTTAAGTAAAATAAGTCAGCCACAGAAAGACAAACATATGTTCTCACTTATTTGTGGGATCTAAAAATTAAAACAATTGAACTCATGGAGATAGAGAATAGAAGAATGGTTACCAGAGTCTGGGAAAGGTAGTGGAGGAGTGTAGGCGAGGTGGGGATGGTTAATGGGTACAAAAAAATAGCTAGAAAGAATGAATAAGACCTAGTATTTGATAACACAACAGGGGGACTATAGTTAATTATAATTTAATAGTATATTTAAAAATAACTAAAAGAGCATAATTGGATTGTTTGTAACACAAAGAACAAATGCTTGAGGGGATGGATATCCAATTTTCCATGATGTGATTATTATGCATTGCATACCTATACCAAAATATCTCATGTACACTCTAAATATATACACTCATTATGTACCTACAAAAATTAAAAATTTTTAAAAAGAAGACAGCCCTACATACCTATTTGAATGGCCAAAATCCAGAATACAAGCAGCATGAATGTAGACTAAAAGGAACTATCATTCATTGTTGGCAGGCATCCAAAATGGTACAGCCACTTTGGAAGACAGTTTGTCTGGCAGTTTCTTACAAAACTAAACATACTCTTATTATAAGATCCAGTAATTGCACTTCCTGGTATTTAACTAAAAGAGTTTAAAACTTATGCTCACACAAAAACATACACACTGTTTACATCAGCTTGATTCATAATTTCCCAAACTTGGGAGCAACCACCATCCCCTTCCATATTTCAATGGATAAATAAACTGACGTACATCCAAACAACAGAATATTATTCAGCACCAAATAGAAATGAACTATAAAGCCATGAAAAGTCAAGGAGAAAACTTAAATGCACATTACTAGGTGAAAAAGCCCATCTGAAAGGTTACATACTGTACGATTCCCCCTACATCATGCATCTTTTAACAATACAGATATGTTCTGAGAAGTGTGCCGTTAGGCGATTTTATCATTGTGCAAACATCATAGAGTGTGCTTACACAAACAGAGGTGGTACAGCCTACTACACACCTAGACTAGATGATATAGCCTATTGCTCCTAGGCTACAAATCTCTATATCATGTTACTGTACTGAATACTGTAGGCAGTTTTGATACAACAGAAAGTATTTGTGTGTCTAAACATATCTAAACATTTTTAAAGCACAGTAAAAATATGGTATTATAGTCTTATGGAACCACTGCCATATAAGTAGTCAATCATTGACATTGTTATGTCATGCCCAACTGTACTTTTAAAATTTAAGTTTTCTCCACGTCTGTTTTTTTTTTTTCTTTTTTTCTTTTTGAGACGGAGTCTCACTCTGTTGCTCAGGCTGGAGTGCAGTGGCGCAATCTTGGCTCACTGCAACCTCCACCTCTCAGGTTCAAGTGATTCTCCAAGCTCAGTTTCCCAACTACAGGTGTGTGACACCACGTCTGGCTAATTTTTGTATTTTTAGTGGAGGCCAGGTTTCACCATGTTGGCCAGGCAGGACTCGAACCCCTGACATCTGGTTATCTGCCCTCCTCGGCCGCCCAAGTGCTGGGATTATAGGCATGAGCCACTGCATCTGGCCTTCTCCATGTCTTTTCTTAGATTCATAGATCACTGGTCCTTTGGTTGGTTCAAAGCATTTTTCTGGTCTACACCTCCACTTTGCAGCCATTTTCATAATCATTTTCCCTATACCTCTCTGGAAATACTTACTCACCTGATATCTAAATTTGACATGAGGTAGTTTGCATCTGGAGAGCTACATTTGTTAAAGGTGAAAATAAATAAAACATAATGATAGATATAGTTTGCCTCACACTTTCTTTATATTGGGGAATTGTATTTTTATTGCATGTAGTTATATGTCATTTCTACAAAGAACCTCCACTTTTTTAGGATGCATCAAGTCATAAAAATTTACATTTTTTTGTAAATACCATCCCTTTTGGAAGAATATAATCAGAGATTTCATAATACTTCATTTTGTAATTTGCACTTTTATTTAGTCTTCATACTTAAAGATTATCCAAATGTATTCTTAAACAACTTAATTTCACCAATTTTATTAAGAGCTTGAAGCTAATCATTCTTATCTATTGAGAATGTTGTTTACCTGGTTTTAGGAAAATGATTATATCTATCATGAAGACATTATAAACATTTTTCCCGTGCTTGATAATGATTAAGATCATGAAATTATACACACAAAAATTTATGAAACTGTTCTTTATTAGGTACTTTGGCTGTTAGGGGAAAAAAGAATTTTTTTCAGCCCATGGAATGGTAGGTAACCTAAGTCTTTGGAAACAAGGTTACCCATATAGTCTTGCAGAGTTGATGATTCATTTCTGTGTAAAATTGAGTTGTAATTAGTTAATTGCATGGAAAGCATTTAAGCCAATACCTGATGCACAGTAAGCACTCAGTAAATGCTTAGTATTATTATTTTTCTTAGTTATGTAGAAAACCTTTTCTACTCCCCCATTTCCATCAAAATATTGTCCTTTTCTTGTCTTACAAACCAACTTGAATACCACAAATATCAGCGAAACTCCCTTTGGGTCAAAGTGATTATAATATTTGAGAGAACTTTCCTTAAATTTCTCATTGGCTTATTTCTAGTTCTTCCTTGTATTTTCTTCCTCTTACTAGTCTCAGCTAAACACTAAGCAAAGCAGGTTCTCCTACATATTTTTCTATGCATCCTTGGTAGCGATGAGCACTAGATCTTGCATCCCACTAGGCTTTTGTGTATACTTGTGAAATTACCCAGTTAGACTCCAGTACTTACGTGATGAAATACACAGGCAGAAAACAGGTAAATTATATGGATTTTAAGCTCCCCTTTTAAACAGATACAAAACAACTTAATTTGCAAAATACTCACTTTTTTGGTTAAGAGAAAAATCTTCATTTTTGAACCATCCTAGGAAGCTGAGCTCCCTCAAACTTATATTTTGTAACAACATGGATATCTAACTCATTTGAATACTGCATCAAGACCATGCCAAGCTGAATTTAGGTTCCAAATTCTAACTCCAAATTTGTCTCTACTTTGGAAGACTATACATATGTGGAACAGAGACTATGTTTTTCAGTCAAGAGCACAATAAACAACATTCTATTTTTAGTTAGTTTAAAGCTTCAAAATTGAATAAGCCTTTACTAGTGTAAATGACAGAGTGACTAGTATAGTATAATATGGTATATTCATTTTGAAGTCTACACTTTATTTTTATTGTAGTAATACGCTTGCTCTTGCTAAAATGTCCCATGTTATTTTTCTGTGTTATTTTCCAATTTTTTCCTGTTGCTTTTTAATTTATTCATTCTTTTACATCCTTAACAAATTAGTATCATTTCCTAATTACCTCCTTCCATCTTATTTTTTTTTTTTTCATTTTACCATCAAACTTTCAGTCCTCAGTCCATGGCCTACTATTGTATCTTTAGAATGATTTCAGATTTAGAGTCAATCTTTTCGTATTCAACAAACATTCCTTGAGCATTCTGATGAACAGTCTCTTTGCCCCTCCTGATCCAATTTCTATCCTTTATCTACTCTCTCATTGCTCTAGAAGGCTGGCTTTTACGGTCTAGAACTCTAGACCAACTGGACTTTATTTCTTTTTTCTTAATGGATTTGTCTGGTAGTACTAGATGAAGTAAGAGTTTGCGGTTGTAGCTAACTCTACTTAAGCCAGAACTACTGTGTGGCCGTCCTTTCAAACAGGCAGAACTCTTTCTCTATATTCCAATAACTCTTCACTTCTCTTGCTCCTTCTCGCCTAAACATGGTAACAGCTCCTTCTTGTTAGTTTCACTTAACCCTGTCCATATCTTGTAAATAAATTCTTTAATAAATTTCCGTAATTGCCTCATTGAATGTGCCATCTATTTCCTATAAATCCAATATTTCACGGTGTACCTGAATTCGTACAGTCTTTTCTATATATTGTTTTATTAAATCTTATGAATAAAGTGATAATATAACTCATATTTTATAAAGGAACAGAGACACAGAAGGTTTAATAGAGTTGCTCGTACACTCAGCTAACATATAATACAGTCAAAAATTAAATCATGGTCTTCTATTCAAAGTCTAGTACTCCTTTTCCTGTGACTTTACCTTGGTATGATTATTTATTGAGAATATAAAGAACATTGTTATGTATTGAAACTGTATCCAGATAAACTCACAGGTATATAGGAAAAACAGAAGTGCATCTGAATAGGAATTATTTTGGCCAGAACTCTCTGACTGTGACACATTAGTAAAGGGTCACATTTTTCTGTGTTAGTATCAACACTGAATTTAAGGACTGCCTCTAGTTTCCCTTAAGAGTCATTTTTATGCAACTTTGGAAGTACTAGAATTCTTTTTACTTATCCTGGAGAAACATGTTAAAAAACATTTCTAAATGGATGAATAAACAAATGGGTAGATAGAAAAGATCAGATTAGATAAGATAACAGACTATTAGTGCAGAGCTGAAGAATAAGGGCTAGAGACAAGAAAACATGTTAATGATATGACTGACTGAGTAAAATTAACATGAGATCAGATGAAACAAGATAACAGACTATTAATACAGAGCTAAAGAATAAGGGCTAGAGACACTCGACCTAGAACCAGATGCTGACCATAAAGAGAACACCATCTCACCCAAAGGTCACTGAGTCAGTCTGTTGGCAGAGCCAGCAGGTGGAATCTAATGAGGGGACTGTAGGTTCTGGAGTTAATTGAAGCTATGGGGATCATCTGGACAGTTGCCATATACAGCAAAACTAAAGGTGCTAAAGGATATAAGGAGCAAGAGTGCTAGTAAAAAAATTAGGTGGTCATTCAAAATAATATGCGCACTTCAGACTTATTCTGGGGAGCAAATGAAATCATACGTGTGTAAAATATACAATCCAGGAGCCAGCACAAAGTATATGTGTAGTATAATGAATGATATAGAGAAAGCTACTGATAATCATGCCTCTGATGAAATGATAAAAAATATAAAGCAGTGGATAATAGAGATCTTAACTGAGATGAAAAAGAATGTTAAGAATCAAAGCAGGAACTGATACCATGGCTCAAAAATAAATGCTTGTGCTACAAATACTGGGGCACCATACAAAATTGCAACAGGTAAAAGATGTCTGCCAAGAGCCCTTCCACAGACCTCTCTCCCCAGACACTCTGATTCATTGTGAGATGATTCAAAGCCCCAAATGTATGGCTCTGACTAGATCTATTTTTCCTACAACAGACCTGTAACCTAGAATTAACTGCTCCTTTCTAATCAACACCTTTTTTTTTCAAAATTGAAATTTCGGGTATTAGAAAATCTGATGTCACAATCTGTCATCAGGTAAGCATGACTTTTAGGTTTAATGTCTTCTTCTCAACATGTTTGTTAATCTAAAAGGTAATCTTTAATTGGTTAAAGATTTTATATTTTGAAGAACTGCTCCCATGAATTGTGGAACATTTGTTTGTAACCATCAGCAACAGAGAGAAAGTAAGTTTAGTTATGTTTGTGTGATGGTTAATTTTAGGTGTCAACTTGACTGGATTAACTAATTCCTGTAGAGCTGGTGAAGCATTACTTCTCGGTATGTCTATGAGGGTGTTTCCAGAGAAGATTGGTGTGTAAGTTGGTGGAGTGAGTGAAGGCAGATCCACCCTCAATGTGGGTGGAGACCATCCAGTCAGCTGGGGACCCAGATAGAACAGAAAGTTACAGAAAAGGTAATTTCCTTACATTCTCTCTCTCCTAGAGCTGGCATGCTTTTCTTCTGCTGCCCTTAGACATCAGAACTTCAAGATCTCTGGCCTTTGGACTCAGACTTGAACCAGTGGCCCCTGGGTTCTCAGGCCTTGAGCTGAAAATTACACTATAGACTTCTCTGGTTCTGAGGCTTTTGGATATAGATTGAGCCACAATTCCAGCTTCCCTGGTTCTCTAGCTTGCAGATGGCCTATTGCGGGACTTCTCAGCCTCCATACTTCTGGGAGCCAGTTCCCCTAATACAGCCCTGAATAATACAGTTTGAAAGGGTTGTTGCTTCTTAGAGCCCTATGGGGGAAAAGGGGAAGATCCAAAATGTTTTAGGTGTTATGTTTCCATTCATGTTTCTGTGGATTTGATCAGCCTTTTTTATTGAAAGAGAAAATTCAGTACTCTTAATTATTTATGTTCAATTTTTCTAAATTAATTTGCACATTTAATTATAATTCTCAATTTTAAATAAACACAACTGAATTTTCTTTCACAGCCTGACAAAAATTGGCGATAAATAATAATTAATCTAGAAAAGCAAACAGGCAAGGATATTAAAGTATGAGTCATGAGTGTGTGTACTAACATAAAATATTGCAATTCATTAACATTAAAGCAATGATAACTAAAATAGTGTAGTATTTTAGCCGGATGTACAAACTTCTAGACAGATGTACAAACCAAGAGAATAAGATAATAAATTCAAGAATAACATAAACATACATATACTATATATGTTAATATGTGTATGTGAATACATATATATGTATACATGTATATATGATAAAGGAAGCATCAAACTATGTAAATAAATGATGTTGGGACCATTTATTAGCATTTGAAAAACTGTAAGTCAACACTCTGTAAATGCTAATTTAAAGTGTTTGATTAAAACTACAAACAACTAGCCAAAACAATTGAAAAACTACCAAAAATGATTTTATAGTTCTAGAACCCTGAAGGATTAAACACTTTATAAATTTGAAATTGTAGGTGTAGCCACAAAGAAATATATTGACGAATTTGGCCATTCTCCTGGTGAAGAAAAATCAATGTAAAATAAAAAGAATGCAGCCAAAGAAGGATATTTGCAGCAAATGTTAAGGCTATATAATTAATTCTTACAAAGAGAATAAAATCAGAAATATAGACAAAAGACAGGTGAAAAATAATTATTATATCTTCTAGTCAAAGAAATGCAAATTAAAATAACAAGGAGGCAGTATTATTAAATCAGGGCAATTTTTAAAATTCAGACTCAATGCTAGTATTACTGGCAGTCTCAGTGCCCATTTGAATTGATAAATAATAATCTAGATTAAAAACTAGAATTATCTTTCAAAACTACAAAAATATTTATTTCTTTTGATCCAAAAGCAAATTTCTTGAAACTTTACAAGTTTTATTGCAGACTCATTTGTTTTTTTTAAGTAATTCTGTTTTTCTAATTCAAAAATAAGACAAGCTCTTTAGAGAAAAATATTAAAAGCCAAAAAGAAAAATAAATTAATAATCACTCAAAATCCCACCATTCGAAATCAACCACAGACAAAATTTGGTAAATTAAATTTCCTTAATATTTTCCTAGGTATACAAAATGCTATATCGTTGAGGTCATAATATATAAATTTGTGTAATACAGTTTTTGCCTTACTTTTTATTTTTAAGTCGTTAGAAAGTTGGCAAGAATAATTTTAATGATATATAATTCATCCTTGTATATTTCCATGGTTTATTTTACTATTTCTTTGTAATTGGACATTAAATTACAAATTTTCAACATTTAAACAAATGCATTCTATAGTAAAAAAAAGTTTCAAAAAAAATCTTAAACTATAATAATGTAAGTGGTTAAAACAGAATAAATCGGCCGGGTGCAGGGGCTCATGCCTGTAATCCCAGCACTTTGGGAGGCCAAGGTGGGCGGATCACGAGGTCGGGAGTTCAACCAGCCTGGCCAACATGGTGAAACCCCATTTTTACTAAAAATACAAAAATTAGTCAGGCATAGTGGCTGGTGCCTGTAATCCCAGCTGCTCGGGAGGCTTAGGAGACTCTCTTGAACCCAGGAGGCAGAGGTTGCATTGAGCCTGAGATCGCGCCACTGCACTGGCAACAGAGCAAGACTTTATCTCAAAAATAAAATAATAAAATAAAATAAAATAAAATAAATCCATCCATGACCAAATTAATGAAAACTGCAGTACAATGGAAATAAGCTTATGATTCAATGTCCATCCACCAAACTGCAGCTCAAGGCTTAATTTTTCTAAGAAACTTTTCCTGGTACATTACATTAAGGAAATGCTCACCTCACTTTCGTTTAATATGTAGAACTTCCTGGCTTGTCCATGCTCTGTAGTTCCAGTTTTACAGTGCCTCTTTTTTAGTTGCCCTGTGGGCACCCCAGGACATGTTAATGATATGACTGACTGAGTAAAATCTGCTAATGAAAAGATTAAATAAGAGTAGCAAAGCTTTGCTCATGTTCTCCATCTCTTTTTTTTTTTTCCAAGTAGTGGTTTTCCTTTCTCTTGTTGGTACCATGTAGGCATACATTAATCATGGTTTTCTGAGTTAGGAACAAATGATTTTCAAAAGATTTGGAAAATATACCACCTTAATTCTATCATGAGGTTCCATGCAGAGAGCAACAGTTCAGTGTGAAGAGTCAGCACTGTAGATTATTGACTTCCTATTTGCCTTGGCAGACAGAGCATCAAAGTCAATCTCAAAAATCAGCATTTCCATCAGAAGACACCTATGATAACAGATCGTAGGCAGGCCTGCTTTTATCATTAATACCAAATTAGAAGAGGAAATAACGCCTAATATCTCTCTTGAAAGCAACATTTACTACATACAGCTTAGACAGTGAAATTTGGGTTTAAATTCAGCAATAATAATCTAGTATGAGAATTTTTTTTTGTATCTAGCAGTTAGAAAGTCCTAAGTAATAATATACAAGGTGAAGTTAGACAAGAATTCTGAAGCCATTTTTCATCAAGTTCATTTCACTCATGAATTAGTAGGGTAGAAGATTTAGGTGTGCTCACTCTCTCTCCTTTTGCCTGTTTCATTGAAGCATCCTGCAGATGGCTGTACTATGCCCTACACAGCGACACTTTGGCTGCCCAAATCATTCGAGACATCTTGGCTTATTTTGACTGTGCCACAGTCAATCAAGGCAGCTACACTTTGCTTGTAACTGTCAACAGAAAGGGTGTCTTGTGGTCACACACGAGGGCACAAGTGACCCAAGTCAAAGGACAAGGAAAAGATGGAATATTTGTTATTTTTGTCAGTCATAAAGGGAAATATTTTTGCGTTTCTTTTTCTAAAATTATGTATGTCATTGCTTGGCAGACTTTGAAAGAAAGTGGAAAACTTAAAAATGAAAGAATGCAGAAAGCATCACAAACATTACTTTTGTTGGATAGATTTTGCTATTTACAAACCATTTCACTGTTATTGTGACTGTGTTATACAAGCGTGCATGTCAGTTTATGCAGCATGTAATTGTTCCTTTAGGGAAATAGTATCTTCTCTTAAGGGTGAGAAGAAAAAACACAATTTTTCTTTCTACAAATAGGCAATGATATCTTGCATGAAAGTATACTTTTTTGCTTTGTTTTCACAATTCATGAACACATGCATATACACATACATGCATACATACACAACAGGGACAGATGCAGGCTTAAATTGGTTTGCTAATGGCATGGCATTCTCAGTAGTCTACAACATAAATTACATGCCCAGCTTTATACTCCCAAATTAGTTTCATGGAATTAATTTTTCCCATGCTGCTCTTTGTTATAATTTTCATCACTAAATATGCCAGTGGATTATAAATTTCATGAGGATAGAGATGGGATCTCATTCAACATTGTAGCCCACAATGTAAGAACAAATGTTAATCCCACGGCATTTATATAAAGAAAATTATATTTAATTTAAAATTTTGTTTATAGAGTATTTCTTCTACATATAAAACCAAGCTTCTTAAAATTTAATTTTTATAAACTCAACAAGTTTATATAATCATAATGTTCTAAATTATATCTTTTCTTTAAAAAAAATTTCCCGCAGATTTGAGTCTGTTTGATTCTTGGAATTTTCAAAATTATAAAGATTTTATTGAAAATATCATTTATTAGTGTAATATGCCAAAAATATAACTTTTCAAATAACAAACTGATACATACTTAGAGGCATTAAAATCTCCTATAAATTCATGATAATGATAGGTAATATTTATTGAGTGCTTATACAGTGCCAGGCCCTATGCCATTTCACAGGATATTTAACAATCCTCTATTGAGGCATCTATCTCTGTTATTATAATACCCATTTTATAGAAAAAGAACACTAGGCTCGAGAAAGTTAATTAATGGTCTAGGGTCACACCACCATATGAGCTGGAGCTAGAATTCTCTCTCTTTTCACTGACCCCCAATGCTTCCACTCTTATGTACTTTGCTCTATAGTTTGCTTAATAATACTTGTGTGCCTTTCTGACATCTCTGTTTCCTCCCTAATACATACTAGCAAACTGCATTTTCTATCTTCCTGTTTTTATGGTAACCTAGGGGGAAAAACAAAGTTTTTTTAACATAATAAATCTGAATGATCAATATTGGGATCAAAGATCTATAGACCCTTTAAATCAGATTATTATCAAAGCAGATATTTGTGTATTTGGTTAGCATTTATTGAGCACCTACTATATGTGAATCAATCGCTAACAGAAGTAAATTCCATAATTTTAAAAAATGAAGCAAAATGTTCATATTACCTCAAAAGAGTATAGACATATAGTGTAATAGGGTTTGGTTCAGTGGTTGTAACTGATTTTCACATAATCTGCAACTCTGATGAGTAACAGAAAAAGGCAATTTTTAATAAAAGCCTTTTTGATTAAAAGTGAATGCAACAGAAATAATAGAAGTGATTATTGATAAAAGTACAGAAAGGCACTGAATCCTATCTTGAGGGTAAAAAGCAATAGTTTCTCTCAAAGTATCATAAGTTTATACTTGGTCTTTAACAATGGTATGTAAATGCAACAACCACAACTAAGGAATATGCTCTTGGAAAGAAGGACATCATCAATAATTCCTATTAATTGTACAGAAACATGTAACTCAAAATATCATACTTTCACATGGAATACTTGGATTCCACTAAACTTGAGCATCTTTTACAAACCCATTGGTAAAAATCATGCCACTGAGAATGGTGAAAGTCTGGACATCATACCACTGAGACAGAGCCTGAAAATTAGATCTGTCACATCCATCATTCTGACATCTAGCCTGGGTTGTCTAACTCTGGATACATCTACTCTTCTTCAGAACCAAATAGCCAAAGTCAGCTGACTTTGGCCAAGGACACTTTCTCCTTATTTCTTAGCTAGTAGAGGTGAATGGAGGACTGTTTCTCCCCCATTCACAGGATTATATTTTTACCCCCTTGGATTCAAAGAAAAGAACAGTTTTTGCTATGTGACTTTTAGGGAAGCAGCATGACAGTGCTCATATAGAAGGTTGAATCTCATCTCTAGTACTTATCTGCTCTATAAACTTGTGCAAGTGTCTTAAAACCTCTCTGTGACTCAATTTACTTTTCTGTAAAGTAGGGATAATAATAGTACCTACTTCAGTGGGGAGCTATGTGGATAAATGTGGCCATTTTAGTAAAGCACTTATCACCATGCCTGGTACATCGTGAGCCCTCAGTGAACATTAACTTTGCTTCCCAACAGTCAGCAATGTCTAAAACGGTGGCTAAAAGCATTGGTGTGCTTATTTCCCATAGAATTCAGCAGTCTTGCTCTTCTGACTTTCATCTTCCAAACTCTTAGTAAATGAACTGCTTCATTTCATGCTGAACATTCCAACTAGGCCCTTTCCCTGTGATCCTCCAAGAAAGGAGAGGATAATGTTAGACACAGAAAGGTATCCTGGTGAAACTAGAGGATATTATGCTAAGTGAAATAAGCCAGGCACAAAGGGACAAGTACTGCATTATCCCACTTATATAAGATATCTAAAGGAGTCAAACTCCTAGAAGCAGAAGGTAGAATGATGGTTACCAGGGACTAGAGAGAGAGAGAAATAGGGAGTTGATTTTTAACAGGTGTACTCAGTTATGCAAGAAGAAAAAGCTCTAAAGACCTACTGTACGTCATTATGTTTATAGCTAATACTGTACTGAACAACTAAACACTTGTTAATAGGTTGTATTAATCCATTTTCTCACTGCCAATAAAGATTGAGTAATTTATAAAGTAAAAGAGGTTTAATGGACTCACACATCCATGTGGACGGGGAGGCCTCAAAATGATGGTGGAAGGCCAAAGGCATTTCTTACCTGACTGGGTAAGACAGAATCAGGGAGCCAAGCAAAAGGGGTTTCCCCTTATAAAATCGTCAGATCTCTTGAGACTGTTCACTACCACCAGAACAGTACGGGAGAAACGGCCCTCATGATTCAATTATCTTCCACTGGGTCCCTCCCACAACACACGAAAATTATGGGAGCTACATTTCAAGATGAGATTTGGGTGGGGACACAGCCAAACCATATCTGAGGTTAAATCTCATGTTAGGTGTTTTCTAACCACAGCAAAAGAAAAAAATAGAAATAACGAAAAAAAGGAAGAAGGAAAAAGGAAATGAAGGAAGAAGGAGCCTGAGCTGATATCCTTCCAATTCCTGGGCCAATAGTAGAAGTATGCGCTTCAAATGCTTCCATTTATTTTTACTAAATCCCTTTCAAAAATGAGAGAGCCAAAAGACACTTTCAAAACTTACATTAGAGTTAAAAGTTATCTGACACTTTGAGCCAGGTTCTCCCAATCTGTCAGCTGCTGTCTGAGAAATTTTATGCCCTGAAACAGTTGGGGCACAAAATAATTCATAAGTATGACTTCCAGGAACACCTAATTTACACAATACCAATATTAAGCATCTAAACTCCTAAGCTTTAAAATACAAGATTAAACAAACCAATAGAATGAGGATTTTAAGGGAGCTGTGACTCCAGCAATTTCAAAGTTATGTCATCTAATTGTATAACATCTTCACCTTTTCCCAAACATTTTTTCTCAGATTAAATGGAAGTATATAAATTGGTATGTGGGATTTGGAAAAATAATTTGTGGTTCACCTAAATATAAATGGTAACACTATAAGCTATTATAAAAAAATTTAAAGGGAGGAGCAAAGAATATAGTCACAAGAATTAGAAATGAATAGCAGAATAATTACAAGTTTATGTCATGCATTCTGTCATTTCTGATAATACACGGATAAGACTTCCCATAGGAAAAAGTCTATAAGAACATTTGCTCACAATTTTAGTCCGAAATTTAGTAAGGGAGTGTCTTCGCTGGCCTTATAAAGTAAGAGGGAAACAGCTCTACCCTTCAAATAAAGATCATGGTGATTAAACACTTAAAAAGCGAAGAAGTTGGGTAGCTTTAGGTTGACCAATTTAGGCAGTCTTTGATGATTTATTTTTTTATCCTTGAATACGAATACAAATGTTAAAAAAGACAAAGATTTTGAATGTCTTAATATGCAGATTTACTGTGACATCTCAAAATTTTTAATACTATTGGACCTTTTTTGATATATTATAAAACATATCTTTTAACATAATATTTATTGCTGGAAATTAAATTTTAAGGTATTTCAGAAATACAAATATATAAGGTAAATTAATTTTAACCTAAAATATTAAATAGAATATTTGCAAATATAATATCAGCATAGTTATTATAATATGTTTAGAAATAGACATGTACATTTCCATACCTATCAAACGCTTAATAAAAGATGACTCCTCAAGACAATTTGCAAACTATGGTTTCATGTAGATATATGTTAGTGTAAATCAGGAACTTTCAGTTCACCATTTTTCTAAACAAGCAAGCCATAATCTTTGCTAGCTCTGTTTCCGTGAGGCCATCATAAATCTACCACACTGTACTGTCTTCTCAGAATGCAGTCGAAGATTCAAATATTTGAAAGTATAGAGAACTATACATACAGCAAGTCTATCTTCCTAGTCAGTAATCTCAATCACCTGTGGGGCATATTTCATTTTAACAAAATCTTAATAGAAATGCCCTCATCATGTGTAAAAGCTAACCCTTTATTGTTATACTTTATTGAAAAAAATCTTTTCTGTTACCCTAGACAAATGAAATAGGAATGGACACTCTTTTCAATGTATACACATATGTCGTTTGCATACAATGTCTACTAAATTAGCCAGGATGGACTTTGGTGAACTAAATGTAAACCTTGATTCAAACGGCATAAAACATTTTTCTCGATTTGCCACTGCTGATATTTAATTTGCTTTGATCTAAACCTGCTAACATTATCCAAGTGGATGGAACAACTAAGATTCATTATTACGGGTTTACTTTTAATACTGAAGGTGTCTGTTAAAAGAAAAGTAAAATAAATGAATAAAAATACTTAACTTTCAGTCTTCAAACTTAAAATGTTATATTAAAACCAGAAAAAAAATTAACCTGTTCCTTTTTTGGAATTATACTTTATAGTTTTATATTTATTGAATGCATTCATAGGCTCCCTTAGGATGTGAAATGTATGGAAATATATGTGCATTACTAAAGAAAGAACTAAATTTATTCTTTCCCCACATCATGCTCTTCTTTGCAGTAGAGGTTTTTAATTCAATACAGAGCTAGAATGAGATGGAGCCAATTTCCTGGTCTATGTGTGACAAATGCTGAAAGTGGCACAAGATTAACAAATTAGTTGAAGTATAGATCTTAAAAGATTTTTTCTGTGTCTCTAAATCAAAATTCATACTTTATTTGAAATGAAGCCTTCTTTATAATTCAATAATGAATAAGGATATTTTATTTCTTTGTATTTAAGATGAAAAATGAAATATATGACAACATCATAGCAATTTTTTAAAGCAAATGTTTCATTTGTAGGAAAGCTTATAAAATTATGTATCTGGAATATGAAATTAGTATAATTATCTAGTATCTTAGGTTAATAACTGCAATGTATAGTTTGCTAAATCTGTAAATTATTTTCAAAATAGACAGTTATTCTCAAAATAAAAGCACAAAATGAAAAGCAGAGGTACCATTTATTTAAATCTGTATATTTATGGTTAAAAATATGTTTAAAAGGAAAGGTCCTAGATAAATGTACTTGCTTTTCTAATAACATTTGTTAGCTTGGTTCCAAGTAAAAGCTATCAGGCTTGGCTGTTTTACCTAACCTCAGAATAGTGGACTTGATATAATCCAGATATCTAACACCAAACAATAAAAACATCTGCGACAATAAAAGCATGTAACAGTTGTGGAATTGTTTAATTTGGGAGAAAATGGCTATGTTTAATAATCACATGTGCATGAATTGATTTCTCCTCTTTGTCAAGAAACTTTTACATTTTGCAAATGATTTTTTAAAGGAATCAATTTATGACGTGAATAGCTTTATAAAAGATATTCTGAAATACATGTTTTGGAATTGGCTCACTCATTCCACTTTAGAACCTTGTCATGGTCCACCTGTTTTGCTTGGGCTTAAATTATATAAAAATAACAGCATTTTAAAGCAAGCACAATCTTACTTGTTGTACCCAAACATGATAACACGCTTAAAATTCAAGAAGAGCTCTATGCAGGTTGTACCTCTCAGTCACCCAATCTCCTTTCACATATCTGTTCATGTTGACAGACTATGTCATAATACATCAACAGAAAGATCAGCACAGAAGAACAAAATTTCATCACCTGACAGCAAGAGGAAAACTGATTTTCATTATTAAATTTGTAAAAATATACCATTAACTCACTTCCAATAAGTCTACTAGCTTTAAAAAATAGGGCGTCTGCTATAATCACAAATACATGCAAAGGCAATTAGGTTTATGTCTTTGGTGTCACCCTTTGACTGACAGCCTATTTTCATTTGCACTTTTATACGATTTTTAACTCTATTTTGGAAGCAACCTAGATAATTTTTAAAAAATAATTTCTTAATGAGGCATGTAGTTCTATGCATGTAAAAATATATCTACCAAGTGTTTCAAAGACAGTCTTTCCTGTATTAATCATGAGCAGAAACCTACTGACCATTGAAACAGAAATGGGTATTTAAGCTTCTGATAAAAGTTAGGTATATTTATATACAATATCTTGCTCTGTGTACGGCTTTCAGTAGAAACTTAACAATACCTGTAATAAATAATGTCTTTTGCAGCCTAGGACATCATCTGCCACTTAGGCTTTAATTTTGCCCCTGTTTGAACACCCTACAACATATGCACTTCTCTTTTGTCTATTATCCTAGAGTTGTGCTATTCCCAAATATTGACATCATCTACTTTTATCAGCATTAACTGCTCTGCAGCTTCCCAGGCTCATGCTCAGCTCTATTTCTTCCTATTGATTATCTTCCTCACTCCAGCAGGTAGCTAGCCAGCGAGGCTGTCCTGAGAAATAGCTTCCAATGACTTTATACGCACAATTTACACGGAATTGTTTAAAGAAGATATTAGCCTCAATACAAATCAGTGAACCTCATTTAGTCAATACTGCACAATTCCGCTGTTGGCACCCTGTCACATGTTCGTCTTCATAGTCAGCTGCCGTACCCAATCTGCACATTAGCTATAGTATTTAGTTTCGTATTAAAATGAAGCCAGGTTTTTTCACTTTTGCTTTTCTTTTTGAAATCTTTTCAGTATACTTTTTACATCACCTCACTGAGCCATGTGATAGTCATATATTTTGAAATATAAAAACCTGAGATTAAATGTTTGATTTTTGACAGTGTTCTTAAATATAATAAATTCAAAAGGAAATACTGTTAAGTTAAAATGGAGTGTTTTTCATTAAGTCCAATCAAATGGTAGACAACAAAGGATCTTTTATTTGAGAATATGAAGTGAAAATGAAAACCAGAAAACCTTTACTAAGAAAAGGTCCAGCTAAATTATGTTGGAAGGAGATCTCCAGATTGAGCCTGGGTGTTTCTTTTGCTAAAAGTGAATTAAACTAAGATATGCTCTAAAGAAATATCTTACAAAGAAACAAAACTTATGCTTTTTGGAGATGAAAATAAGGTCTAAGAACAGTTGACTTTGAAAATAATTCTAAAGAAAGATCACATATGAAAAAAATTGCCACAGTATCAGATCTTTTCTTATAATCATAACAGGGAAATGTTTAGAGTAAAGTAATGCTAGTCCCTTCTTTCTCTCCTATGGCAATGCTGTAAAATCCTAGAAAGAGTGTTTATATTTCAGAATTGCTCCTCCTTAAACTACTGGTTTATGATAGTTAATGAAATGATATCCAAATGTTGAAAAAGGAAAAATTCAAATGAAAATCTAAATGTGAACTATAATGAATAAGCAACATTATGCTACTCTGAATGTTTGTGCATCTATTGCAAAATGAACTGCAATACATTAAAATTCTTCAGTGGTAGTGTAATATGTAAGTGAAGGTTTATATATAAAAGCTTTAGCTATCAAAAAAAGGATAATTATAAAATATTATCCTAAACGTTTACTTGAAAATATCATTAACATCTTAGAATACATTCTGAAAGTTGTCATTACACCTATTTGCATATTTTTGTAAACCGAAATAGATAAGAATAAAGCACACTGATCAAAATAGTCTATTTGTTATAAAATTCATCCTCTAGCTTTAGTGGCTGAGAGGCAGAAAGATTTGGGGAACATGAGCAGCAGAAGAAATAATTCTAGTTTTAGAGATTTTTAAGGTCTGTATATGTCACATTTTAACTAAAAAACAATTGAACAAACTGACGATTTTAATAAAAAGTGATAGTAATAGCAGCATTTTGAAAGTTAACATTCAGTAAAAATTATATATAAATAATTGTAAATATCTCAAGATTTTCTTTCTTTTACTACAAGATGCTAACAGTGATTTTTGTTTGACCTTTGCTTTATTTTCTTTTCTCTTTAAATAGCTCTAGTTAAGCCCAGGTAGAAAAGACATGCTAAAAGATGGGCAGACTATCCTGACCACACATCTTCTCACACATTTATTGCAAACTGACTCTCATACAACAGTGCTTTTACTTTTTTTAATCACAAAGATTCAACAAAGAACAATTCAGGTACCAAGGGAAAAACCACACTCCAGGAAAAAGAGAAATGTTGTAACTGCATATTCAAGCTGCATAAATGCAGGTATGGCAAAGATAATTGTAATATTTGTGTGATAGCATTCAAAATAAGTCAATGACCTAAATATGAAAGGGTTTAGGTATAGTTATACATATGCGTTCATGTATAGAAATATTACATGTAATGCACAAATATAAATTCTAGCCCAAGCTACAATGCACAAACATTATTAGGCTTTTTCAGTTTAAAATATATTTTGATTAACATGTATTTATATATTAAGTATATTTCTACCAACTATGCTAGTCCATTTATCATGTAATATTCTTACATTAAATAAAGTTGCTTGCTTTATATATTGACAAACATAAGAATGTTCTCAGTAACGAAAATGTAAGCACAAACAATGGACACAAGATAGGTATTTAAAACTACTAACAACAAAATAGTTAAAGATTTCAGAGAAATAAAAGTGCTAATATTTTCTCCAAAACACTTTCCAAATTAACAATAATGCTTTAAATATAAGTCAATGTTGGTTTCAATTTTTGTCATAACATGAAAATCTCAAATAATAACATTCCATGATAACTTTTAAAAGAAGCTAATTTTCTTTAAATATTTTGTTTTAATTAAATTTCTAAAAGAGAAAATTATTTTTATTTTCTCAGTCCATCAAGACCTATCTGTAGAAGAAAACATGATGCTAAACCTAAAATTGTTATAAACTTTATAAATTTTCATATTTATGATGCATATTAAAGATTAATATTAAAGATCTATAGTGACCACCTGCATAGACTACCAAGATGATGCCCAAAAAAATATGTGTATCATTTCACTGCATTAGTTTTACTAGCAAAATATTCTGGACAGATTCCAGAAATTTCAAATAAATATATTTTTCATAAATATTTTGATGTGTATGATCTAGTCATAAAGAATATTTTACCACCAAAAATTTAAAAGCAATATTGAATTCTATGAGATTATCCTTTCTATAAGTGTAAACTTAATGTATCCAAAGTAAATACACACACACACACACACACACACACACACAGAGACATTTTGTCAGGAGACATTCTGTTTTTACTGTTAAAGTGAACTGAAAATGAACACATTAAGATGATTATTGCATTGTTATTTATGTAATTATGTAGCTTAAAAATACATAAACATTTCAGTTAGCCCTAATTTTACATATTTAACAATATAAGTATTGTCATTATTAATTTTTATAAGGTGAAAATATTTTAAAATATTAGCTAACATTTCTATTCAAATTCTAAGACAGTGTTATTTAACTAAAAATATACAATGAAACTAGATAGCTAATTGGATGTATTTCACAATATTTAATTTGATTTTTCTATATAGAAAAATATGTATAACAAAGTACAATATTAAAGAAATTAATTTTAGTCTTCTTATAGAGTACTTTTAGACATCTATTACCATTTGTAGAAAACACAGATATATCATACATGCATATATATGTCTATGTGTATATGTATGCTGTTTATGTATTTTGCACAGAGAAGAAAAACATTGTTATAATCTAGAATAAATAATAAAGATGTGTGTGTATGTCTGTGTGTGCGTATGTGTGTTTGTGTGTGGGGGGGGTTTATAGAGAGATGGAGAAAAAATTGGTACCTTACAGAAAAGTTAAAGGTAGGATATTCACATGTCTGAAAGTTAATCTAAGGGTATTATGTTATATAAACATTATTAATGATTTATCTCTCTCTTAGTGTTTGGGGGTGTGTATGTGTGTGTGCACTAACAAGAAAGTGGATATTTGAGATGAAGGGAAAAGATAACTGTATGGAGACCTAAAATAAGGCACTTTGGTTAAAATTACTAAACTAAAACTTAAATCTATTGGGGTTTACTTTCCCAAAATATGAAATAATGAACCTACAAAATGGGCATTATAATTACAATATATTTTGAAGATTTTCTATTGAAAACTTTCCCCATGTAAATGTTTTTATCAATACTGTCATATAGTACTATAAAATATTCTTAAAGCATGTATGAAAATATCATGAAATAAACCCAAAAGTTTCATCTTGTATCACAAAGATGAAGAGTGTTAGTAAAGGCAAAGTTCCTTATCATTTGATTCTGCTATAACTGTTTCAAACCTCCTACCGTAATGCTTTTTATGTATATCTATTTGTTGGTCTTCCAAATTTGTCCTTTTTTCAATATTCTAGGGCTGAAAAAAATAATATGACACTACATGTCAAGAATTTACACAACTACCTAAGAGTTAATATTTTGGCCTTCTTTAAAACTATGCAATTAGTTATAGCCTCAGTAATTCCAGTGTTACAGCATTCAAGTGATGCTATTAAATGCTTTCCACAGAAAAGGACAACTTATTAGTAAGTGGGCATCATTTACTATGACCTGACTACTTAGATTTCTGAAGCGTGAACACACACGCACATATTTGTATAAAAACCATCCTATTTAAACTATTTACCCCTATGAGGGTAGCAATATTTTTGGTTGTCATGAAGTTGACAAAAGGCATACACAAAAAGTTGTATGTAACTTTCAAGTAGACATATTCATTTCCTAATTCCCAGACAATTAACAAGGATAAAACTATGCCCTAAGACGCCTCCCTCCTAATGCTAAACTAATGATACAACGGAATCAAAATACTTTAGGAGTGGGGGAGGGGAGATTGAGAGCAAAATACCTTTTTCTAGGCTCCACAAAGGGTTGAGGGCCTAATTATTTTTAAGTATAATCCAACCAACCTCTTCTCATGCTTAGCTGCACTGAGTGACACTATTTGTGATGCCCAGTGTGCTGAAACTGAGCAGGTTGCTGTCAGTTTAAAAATGACTATAATAAAAGTGACCATGAAGATGGATCTTGTGATTTTGCGTTTCTAATCAGTCATCTGTGAAGAACACTTTTGCTTTGATTCAGCAGACTGGTGACAGCCATGATTGATAGTGCACGAGGATGAAAAAAGGTTATTAACTGTCTTCCTATTAAGCTCAATGTATTACCCCTCTAGGTGCATCTCATACTTTAAGTTAAAGTACTTACTCAGGTAAGGTCAAGAATGAACTCTATGGAGATGGTATCCATCCTGTTGAAAACGCGTGAAGCATCCTTGCATTGATTTTTTTTAATGTAGTATTTAAACTATGTTGAATTCTACTATCTTATTCATCAGCTAAAGGAGAGAAATTTCCTCCTAACAGCATCCATATGGAAAGTACTAAAAGTGTAGAAAATAGCTTTAAATGTAAAGATTTGAATGTAGAGCTAACTAGCAACATGTGTGTGGCATATACATGAATCTATATTTAAACAGATGGTCATATATTATACAACCTATGAAGGTATTTTTAATGGTAGACACTAAAATTGATTTATAATTAAAAAATGAATATTTGTGTTGTAAATGCAAAAAATTGTTTCAATTTTCAATCATCCATAAATGGCACGTTCATGATAAAGAAAAACTTAAGAAAAATTCAAAGGATTTCTTAAAATACCTAGGCATTTGTTTTGGTTTAAATTCTTTAATGTATTAACTTCATCTCATTTTAATTTTTTAAAATTAGAAATATTAACATAGAAATGAACACTTGAGTGACAGTATCCTTAAATAACATACTATATACACACACATACATGAATAGTATTATAGATTCCGAAGTACCGAAAGTTTTCCAGTAACCGAGGACATGCCATTAAAAGAAATAGTAAAATATTAAATGTCACCATATTTCCTGTGCTCATTTATTATTACAAAAGCCAAAGTATACTGAAATATTTTTGAACATTTTATTAAACTTATCTTTAAAAATATTTTAAATTTACAAATGTAGTTTCAGGAGATAACAAATTAAACATACACATTTTAATTTTAAATTACAGTATCATGTTTCTTCATATGTTTTCCACTGTAAACGCTCAGCACATGTTAAATGTAATGTGAATTAGCCAAAAATATTTAAGGATATCAATACCTTGGCACTGAGGTAGCCATTTAACCAATAACCAAATCTCAGCTCTATGTGCTTGGCGGTTCTTCATTGAGCAACTCTGCACAGTAGCGCAGAATAAGAAAATATTACCAGTATGACATTAGAGTTTCAATGCAGGAAAAATCATATTATGTCCAAAAGTTTTTTCTAGGATATCATGACCTGTTTCTCTAGTGCCAGTAATTATGCCCATTTTGGGTCGATAATAAATTATATTTTGAAAATATACTGTTTTAATATTGGGATCTATCAACAATGAAATACAGAGAAAGTAAGGAAATGAAGTTCAAGATTTCATCGAATTTTTCTTTATAGCCTCAAACACTGGCTCTCCATCCTACTCTGCTTAATATTGAAATTGCTGCTTTTAAAAGCCTTTCTAGTTCTCTAGCGTTTTATGTATGCCAAGTATAATTTAAATACTTACACATTGAAAGCCTGCTCATAAAATGTTAGATCAATATAAAAACTGTTTATTTAGTGAATCGTGTTTATGTGGAGTGGATTTAAGTGTAGATTTTATAATTCATACAAGATTTCCTCAATAAGACACATTACCTTTGTTATTAAATGAATTTTCCTTTCTGACCTATACAACAAGCAGGCAAACTTGCATTCCAAAATTTAGAAATCATGATGAGATAAGTGACCTAGGGGGACGTTTGGTCAATGATAGCATTCTATATTCTCGTACAAATATTTGTCAAAGGTTTCACAATGAAATTGTAAGTTAGGAAATACGTTGTGTGTTTCTCAAAAATATTGTTTGCTTTTAAAATAAAAAAGAACAATGCAATTCCAATCTATCTCATGGTAATTTACACAATGCTCTGAAATGTTAGTGAAATGCCCATCTTCCTCCATCTGCCTAATTCAACTTTTCTTAAGGAAAATGAGGAAATACAAAGGCCACGTAGGCCTTAGAGGAATACACACATTTCCTGATGTCCTCTCTTTCTTCTCTTTATGAAATCAAGATCTAGAACACACATTATACGCAACACACCTTTTATGAAAGAACAAGGCAAAAACGGTTTCAGGTAAAGTTTAGGTCATCTTCAGGGAAGTCAATTACCATTACCATAGCTGAAATTAAAGTTGAGCAGACTCCAACAGTGGCAGACAAGAAATTTTTTAAATGCAACATCTTCCTTTATCCTTTTGGAACTCCAGAGCAACATCTTCCTTTATCTTTTTGGAGCTCCAGAACAGAATGTTGCATTAATGTTCAAACAAATAACAGAACTGGCAAACACACACACACACACACACACCTTGTTTGTGTAAACTCCTTCCATTTAGTTTTGAGCCTATTGCTTGTTTTCATAGACTGCTGGGGCACAAGACATCTTTAGTTTACAGTTCTAAGACTTGGATTCCTTTTAGTTTAAAACTCTTTTCTGCGGTTCCTGTTCCTCCAAGCCTATATGTATCTCTCCTTCTCCTCCTCCCCCTTCTCCTCCAGAACCTACTAGGGCACATAAGGTAGGGGTATGGACTGGGTGGTGCACATATGTGTAGCCAGAACGTGGAGATCAGCAGCTGCTGTCCACTCCCAGACTGTGTACCTGAGCGCAGTGGCCACTCTGCTCTTCCGCCCAGCCCACTCCTGCCTGCAGTGTTGCTGCTGTCACGCCAGCCGGTGATTTGATAGGCTTGTCGGGTTGCCATGGTGTTGACTTCTTGCCTCTGAGGAGCTGCCCAATGACTGGAGGTCTGGGATTAAAGCGGGAAGAGGCAGCGGCCACAGCGAATTTCAGCGGCAGCTGCAGCAGCTAGAAACAAGAAGCAAGAGTACGAGGTCTTTAGGCTGCGTCCCCCTCCCGCAGTCAGGGCTTCCAGTGAGGGAAAGAGAAGAAAGGGTGGACGGTTGAAATGGTGATCACTCGAAGTCAGAAGATACAAGTGAGGGCTTTGAGACCCGCTCAGGAATAACTCATGAGCAATCAGCACGCGCTGAGAGGAAACGTCTTCCAGAATTCGTTACTATTCACATTAGACATTACTGGAGTGGGTGGTGGGAGCGAGAGTAAAAAGGTGTTAAAAGGGACCTAAGTGGTTGATACATTTCCCCCCACACCCTACCGTTCATTTGGGCAACGAAATAATTTGACAGATGCAAAGGCGCTGTACGGTGAACTTTATATCGTGGAAACTAACTTAACTCCGAGAAAAGAAAGTGCAATTAGACGGCAACCGAGTATAAGAAAATAGTTGCCTTGGACGAAGGCTGGTGGGGCGGGGGGAGCGGGGGCGGGGAAGTCAGAGAGTGCATGTGCAATGCACAACCCCAGACGGAAATTGTAAACTAGGAAATGAAAGGGAAAGAAACCGCTTCTGTTATAAATTAGTAGGTAGGTGAAGGTTATGCAAAGAAGAAAAGGGAAAGTAAAGCTGTTAAAAGAATAGAATAAAACCCCTGGGAGTTCAACTCGAAATCCCCCTTTACTCCCCAATCCAAAGGGAGTAGTAGGAGGAGAAAAAAAGCGCATTCTGGTGTGATGAGAACTCTCTGGAATGTCTGGAGGAGAGGATAGAAGTGCGAGGGTAAGAAGACCCGGGTGCTAAATAAATGGCAGGAGAGAGAAATGGGGGAGGGGCAGGGAAGGAAAGAAATAGTCCGAGATTCACCCAGGGGACTGGGAGATTCAGAGAGATTCCAGGAGAAGGAAAGGAACAGAAGTTCAGGCTCCCAGCGTAAGGAAAGGAGGAAACGACAAGAATCCCTAAGAGAAAAAGAGGAAAAAGGTGTGTGCTGCTGAGGCGGGGCGTGGGAAGACAACCACAGTCAATTGGAAGGAGCCCGAGTCAGGGAGCAATTGCTAGGACTTCGGACATAGAGGGCAGAAGATTGTGTAGACAGGCGGTCAACCAGAGCAGCGCGGGGCAGGACCGACGAGCGCGAAGCCAGGTGCCGCGAGGTCCGCGCCCCGGCTCCGGGCGACGCAGGGACTTTGCTGGCAATGAGAAGGGCTGCTCGGCCAGCTTACCGGAGTCACGATTCCCCGCGAGTCCCAAACACACGCCTCACTAACTACTTTACAGCCACTTCCATTGATTTTCTTTAACAAATAAACATAATACCCGTTACAGCAACACTTCCTCTTGCTGCCACAGCTAGAATGCCATAAGCTCTAATGGCTGCATTTCTCCGGACAGCAGTTTTCACCTCTCCAAATAAATCGTTTTCCTTCACTTCAGGTTTGGAGAGTCTAGTCCTCACCCTCTCTATAATTTGGGAATCACCTTTAAGAATAGGTAGAAGACAAGTTCAGACACTAGTTTGTAAATCTGGTAGGGCTCACTCTTGTTTGCATATTAATTTTGCTTATAAGAAGTAACTCAATTTGGAAGGGAACCGCCGGCAAAGAAATCGACTCCTTTACATCTGCAGGGAAATCAACACTAGTTCGGCAGGCACACCTAAGCAACCGCCCTCGAGTTGTCTCTTAAAATATTCCTTTAAAAATAAAGTATTTATTTTAAAGTAGCCCCCCTTCAAACACCCGTTTCTGCTGAGGTTCTTCCATACATGTCAAAGGGTTGTTGAATTATTCATTATTGTAATTACTATCATCATTGTCATTATCCCTTTCCATGTGGAAATAATTTTATTATCGTAATTTGATATCTGAAGAATTTCCTGTTAGTCGTTTGATAATCATTTTTTTCTGCTGAAAAGAAAAGTTTTGTTTATAAATGAGATAGAGAAAATGTTTTAAATGCTTTGATGTTTGCTATAGGTTTCCGTTTATCTAATCGATCGGAATGCCAATAAAATCGATTAAAGGTTTAGTGTTTTACAAACAACCATTTTCTGCTTTTTGATTTTACGTTCAGAATGATTTTAATAAAGCTAATGCTTTCCTTTAACACTCTCCCTTAAAAAAAAAAAAAAACCTAAATCTTCATCGTTTTTCCTTTTATTATTAGAAATTGCCACTTAAATTTCTCCTAATAGGAACATAAACAAAAAATATAAGCAATGGCTGAAATGGTTTAAATTTCATTCTCTTATTGCTCAAGGTATTTAAATAAAGCCCTTTAAAATCTTGGTGAATTATATGCGATCATTCAGTGATTGTGGAATATTAAATTAAACTTAGATAAATCCGCATTGAAGGAGGCAGCACCCAATCCTGAATTTATTTCCCATTTTCTCTAACAGCATCACTGCACTCCTCTTTGCAATGACAATGTGCCAAATCTGGGCATTTTGAAAACATTTTCCATATGCTTTAACAGGGGACTGATAGACAAAGAAGAAAAGGAGATGATCTTTTTGCTCTGAGGTATATTTTCTTTAATCTTTTTCTCTTAGACTTTAACTGGTAATCATTTTAAAGCAAAAGTTTGAAAATCATTTAATGCATTTTTTTTTTTTTTTTTTTTTGCTTTCACCTTCTTTTTCTATCTTGTCATTTATTTCTGAATTGGTGTTTTGGTTATAATTTAATGTAAAACTACCATTCCTGTATCTTGGCAAGCCACATTTTCTTTCAAAATCTTTGATTCATTTAGTTTCTGCTAGTTGTCTTTTGTAATTAAAGATAGAAATAATTATACATTTTGTAACTTAGATCAGATGGGCTGTTTTGTTTGCTGTAGGATTTAATAGTGCTCTTGTGTCTAATATTTAGGGACATTGCATACAGTGGTGGTGGCTTTTCTTCAGCTGTAAATATCTGCACATTTGTCTTAGAAATGTGGGTGTTTGGATGAATGCAATGTCGTTTTAAAATAATTTTATTTGGTGGCCAGAGTTTAGTATATTGTCTATACAGCATTTCATTGACTAGATATAGATGCTTTTAGGTCTAAAATATCACTTTATCTTCTGCTCAATGAAATTAGTTATTCTGTCTGTGTGTGTGTGTCTGTCTGTATCTTCTCTCTCTCTATTTGTCTATCCTTTCCCATTTGGATCATGTCTTGGAGCTCTTCCCCAGACAGAATGTAACATTTTCTTTGGATACTCTTGCTGGAAATATCTCCATATATATTTGAGGAGGGTGTGATTGTGATCTTGGTTTTTGGTGGTGTGAACATGTATGTGTGTTGGGGGGAGGAAGGTGATAAGGGGTCCTCATTAATTTGCATAAGTGCTGTGGAAGTGCTTATGAAGTTAGTGAACTGCTATTGTTTGGGGAGAGTCCTGTCTGATTTGTTTATAAACACTGGGCTGGTTGCCTAGAGGGAAAAGAGGTCACAGCACTGTCTGAGCTCTGACCTCTGAAAGGCCAGAGGGCATCTGACTTTTCTCTTTCTTCTCCCTTTCCCACCTCTCCTCCCTTAATTCTTCCTTCCTCAAACCCTCTAGCACCTCCCTCTTTCCCCCTTCCTTTCTTTACCTGTGTCTAACTCTACATAATGACTCCCTGCCCCCTAAAAGGTCAGAATCCCCAAGGAAAAAAAGAAAAAAAGCTAAAACATTTACTCCAAACTAAAAGCCAAAAATGGACTTTAGTCCAGGACTTTATTCCAGGACTCTATTCCTGGACTAAAGTCCAGGAATAGAGAAATACACATGGATATAGAGGTGCAGAGACAGAGACCCGGGAACAAAAGGGGGACAATTCTATGTTTTTTAAGAAAAAGAAGAAGACCATAAAGGAGATGAGAGTGTAGCTGGAGGAGGGGAGGGATTCAGGGAGGAATTTAACTGCCCACAAATACTACACACCTATATACACACTCAAAATGCCTTTCCCTTTTGAATTTGATTTCCTCTAGCTCACTCCCTCCATCAAAGAGAGTGTGCATTCTCAATGTTAGGTCATATTTTAAATCCCCCTTTTTTGTTAGTTCTTTAAAAATATATACCTTGTTCTGTATAGAAAGCTTTGGCTCCCTCATCACACACAGAGCCACACAGACACATACACCCCACTATTTCTTGAATTATTTTACTGTAAATATAATGTGTTTATGACACCTTCCCAAACAAGCCCTGCACCTTTCCATTCATTGTCAACTTCACATCCCTCCCTTACACAAATACTCCCCAACCCTGTCACTCTCCTCGCCCCCCTACACACACAGTGACAAATATTGGTATCAGGCTTAAGTGTGTTTTGGAAAGGGGTTGCTAACTTAAACAAAAATGTTAGTTAACACACTGCTTTTGTTAAATAGCCCCCGGGTGGAGAGGACCCAACAAAAAGAGAAAAGGAGGAGGGGGGCTGAGGATCTTAAAGTGTCTGTGGTGATATAAAGAGTTCCTAACGCTGAAATCTTGTAATACCTCATTTCAAACTGAGCTCATCTATAGACCCCGGAAGCGCGGTCAAAAGACTGGAAACCTTTTTTCCCTTGGGCTGGAGTTGTTCTTGAGCTGGAGGGACATTGGGGAGAGGGAGGTGGGGTATTTATTAGCGAATAGGTGAGGACAGGGTGGGAGAAAGACAGAACAAACAGCTGAAAACTCATTAGACCGATTGTGAAGAGTGTCCTCGGAGTGGATTTGGGAAATAAAATACGCCGAAGAAAAAGTCTAGAAGTGGAAATTACCTTTTGTCTCAATGTTAATTACTCCTTGCCTCCAACACTCAACACCTAACCACCTGGTAGTCCTTTTTGGTTCTCCCCTAACTCGGTGCTCAATGTCAGGGTCCGAGTGCTCTGCAGTGGATGTGGCTGGGCTGGGGTTACCCTGTAAAGTGTTGAAGAGGATCTAGGGAAAGTTCTCGGAGCGGCAGGGAAACCTCTGCTCCTTTCACTTTGAAATAAAAAGTGGCCCAACGTTCCGTGAGGGCGGCGGCGGGTTCGCGCAGAGTTTAGGGACAGTGGAATGGGGGTGGGGCAGGGAGTGGGAGTCAGGGTCAAAGGCGTCCGCGGAGACCCGAGAGGAGCAGCTGGGTTTCCTGGCGCTGGGAGCCCAGAAGTAGGGCGCAAGCGGCCGCGGCACAGCGGCACAGCGGCGCAGCCAGGTCCAGCCGCTCGGATCGCGCTCGCGCCCCATAGCGGCCCGCGGGCTGGGCTCAGGCTCGCACGCCTCCCCGCGCCCCTGCCAGCGGCGCCACGCTCCGCGCTCCGCGCCCCGGGGCCCACCCCGCGCAGTCCCGCCGCCGCTTCAGCCCAACAGCCCTCCTCACGCTGGCGCGCTGAGGCCAAGCCCTGGAGGAAACTCTTGACTCTGCGCTAGAACCTCTCTGCCCCTTCCCTCAGCCCATTAACCCCCGACTCTCACCTCCAGCCTCTCTTCTTAGGGAAAAGGTGAAAGAAAACGAGAAAGAGATGGTAAACAACAACAACAACAACACACACACGTTAGGAGGAGAATTCTCGCCAGCAAAAGAAGGGGTTGATAAAGTGGGCACCCCTTACAAATCCTCTTTTGTTTCCTTACTTAGAAATCAATAACCGCCCCCCACCACCAGACACACACACACACACACGCACACACACACACACACACACGGATACACACAGTTGTATTTTCCAAGAAAAGACAGGGGGGGAGGTGTAGAGGAGAAATAGCCACTAATTTTTTTTTAATGGTTTTCTTGATTTGACGTTTGCTGTTTTGACATTAATGACATTAATGTTATTGATGTTTTAGGGAGAAAAAGGCAAAAGAAATAAAGAACTTGAAAACGAAATGATCATCATTTCCCTATTCTTCCATGCCAGAAATAGACCTCTTTCTTCACCTGAGCCTGAAACAGACTTATTGTTCTCAGGTGTTTCCTTCATCATATGCATTTACCCGTCTGAAGTCGCAGGAAATGGTTTTTCCATCAGTGAGCTTGTACGTGGAGCCCTCTCCCGCAAAGGGCTTGATCTTTTCTGATTTGAACCTGAAAGTTTCCCTGCCTTCATTTCCCCTCAGTCTCTTTAAAAGCTCCCACTCCCCTTCCCCATGCACACACCTCAAGTAGTTTTTTTAAAGCCAGAAATTTTGCTCTCTGGGGTGTTTTTCAGTAAACAGTAACGCTACATAAACACCTTTTTCACTTACAAGTTGCAGAGAATTTAAATGTTACCCCTGTGTGCATGTATGTTTCTTAAGGCATATGGATAAGCCCCACTGAGGTGCAATCAGATACTGCTAGCAAATTGGTGATGCAATTGCTGTGTAAAGGTGGGGCTGTAAACAAAGTAACTTTAAAATGTTAGAAAGCTTTCCACTTTCAACAAATTTCTTCCCAAAGAAGTTTAAAATCGAATAAAGTCTTTGGAGAGACAGATGATTTTCTTTCTGTTAACATTTAGTAGCCTTGGTTTCTAAAACACTAGTACCTGAACTGATTCTGGATCCCTAAGGTGGTGATTTGCTTTTTTCTCTTAATAAAGACCATATCTAGGGTTTATTTTTCTCCACTCCATGCCTCTGGACTTTCATTGTAACTTTAGCCAGCTGCTGAAGGCAACCAGCTTTCCTGATCTGGGCCTAGGTCTGCTTTTTTGAGGACTGTGCTTTTATCCTCCCAGGTGTTTTGTTTGGTTTTTAATCCATTTGCATCAGTCCTAGGATTTTCCAAACGTTCCCTGATAACGCAAGGTTTTTGGCCTGGAAAGATGCATTTTTGCAGTCTCTGTTGTTCCAAATACTTGTGCGATAAACCTTTCTGTTGGTATTTGGTAGATTTGGTGCTTAAGGCCTAAGACAAGGTTTTGAAGCAGATCCTGGCGATCCAGAACTTCAAAGGCCTGTCAACTCAAAGGCAGCTGACACATCACCTGTCCAGGAAGCTGGACATTGCAAGTATTTCCTGTTTTTAGCTCATTTGATTTGTTATTCTTACTTTCTCTTTAGAATTCCTATTTTTGAAATATTACATAGATGGTGTCTACCTGTGACCTGTAGTATAATAGCGCGAAGTGCATCAAGATGCTGAATAGCAATGCATATATATATATATATATTATATATATATATTCCAAATTCAGTAGGGGGTATTTAAAAGTATGTCTATTCCTAGTTTTAGTTAATTATATTTTAATGAAAGTGTCACTCATATTCACATCTGTAATATTGGAAAGAGATAATTAGATTTTCAAATGAGAATCAGCCACCTTAAATTTTGCACCAGAAAATACCAAGTATATTTCATTCTAATGAGATCTGTAGTGGGGTTTTAAAATTCATCATAATGTGCTTCAAGAAAGATAACTCAACAGACTCAAAAGATGAAAGGTTTTTCTTTTCTAAGTCTTCTTAAAGTTATTACATTGAACTATGCAATTCTGATAAAATATTCAAGAATATTACATAAAGGCTAGAACTGTACCCCACCCCCCCATCATTCTTGCAACCGTCACTTATTCTCATTTGGAAGTTTTCTTTGACTAACCGCTTCCATCTCCCATACCCTGGGTTTTCTCTCCTGCGTATACAAGTGAAGGATACGTGTTTAAATAGAGTGCCTAAGGATCCAGAGTGCAATTCCTCCTTTGAAATAGGCTGGGCTGAGCGGTGTTTGCACACAGCCAGGCACCCTTTATTTACATATATCTGCATATTTGCTCAGGCCCCCGCATTTCGCCATTAAAGTGCGTTCATGTGCACAGCAGAATAAAGTAGGCAGAGAAAAGCTCTTCATTACCCTAACTCATATTTCTGCTTAAAGCTCCCTAGTAAACAAATCTCTGGTCCGATAATAATTACTTTGCCTCATTAAAATAAAAAATCTCGAATGGTTAAAGGGCCATGCTTTGGCGGTATCTGTGTTTTATTTCCTTCCCCTTCTTGCTCTGTGTGTGTCTGTGTTTGTGTGTAAGAGCGTGTGTGTGTCTAATGAAGTTTGGGAGTCGCGCGCAGGGGCGCGTGGGGTGCGAGCCCCGGAGGTCCCCATCCCCTGTCCTCTCCGCGGTCGCCGCATCCGGGGCTCCAGCCGCAGCGCTGGGAGCTTTGGAAGCCGTGAGGCTCCGGAGCTGCTCTGAGTCCGGGCTGCGCGTCATTTGCAGTCTGGGGAATGTTGATCACCTCACTAATTACACCTCTCTCTCCCCCCTCTCCCTCTCCCTCTCCCTCGCTCTCCTCTCTCATTCCCAGAGTGCATATCGGGAATAGACACACAAAGACATGCGCACTCAACTTAATCAGCCATTTTTTTAAACAGGGCTAAAACGATAATAATTAGCAGAATAAAGACATATCGGATTTTCATTTCCTTTCCTCCTTTTCCCAACCCCTTCACAACCAAACAGCGAGACCGCGGTCGGCACATGCTTTAACTCCTCCCGGACCCCCGAGGACCGCTCCATGCCCCCCACTTTCTGCTCCAGCGTTTTTATTTTCACCCAATAAAGTTCGAGGATTATTTTTTATTTTTTTTATTTTTTTAATGAACCCTCTCGTTTTACTTGGATGTGATCAGCTGTAAGTAAAATAAAAGCAAAACAAAAAAGAGGCGAAGATCGAGTAGGAACTGCAGGGGAAATGGAAAGTAAGTTTTTTCTTTAACTTTTATTGAGTAGTTTGTGTTAAATTTAGGTCGAGTATCGATTATCTTTCCAGCCTGATCTTGCACAATCTTTGATATTTCGCTCCCTCTCTCTCCCTCTCCGCCTCTCTTCCTCTCTGCCCCTAGCTCGCTCGCTCCTGCTCGCTCTCGCACACATCCCCTCATCCCGACCATCTCTTCCGCTCTGCCCCCCTTTTCTCTCTCTTTCCCCTTTTTTTTGGCTCAAGGTTTTGCTCCGCTGAGGGAGGGAGGGGGCACTGAGGGACCTGATTTTCCACTTTCTTTAGGGGGGCTGCGTTTTTCGGGATTTAACTTTTGGATTAAGTGGCAGAGGATCATCTACGTTTGCTCGGGCAGTTTTCTCTCCTTTTCCCTGTCTTTTCGGGTTTTGCCTTCCCCGCGAGCCCGGGGCATTCTAGTGGCTGGGGGAAGCTGTCAGCTCCGCAGCGGCGCGGGCACTGCCAGGGGTCCCTGCTCACCCCGCGCCCCTGCACCCCGATCGGGATGACTGGTCCTCCGCATTCATCCTCTGAAAGTTTGGACGTTGGTCGGTGGGGCTGGGAGCCCCTCTCTCCCTGCTCTTTCCCGGCTTTATCCTCCACCCCCCACCCCACCTTATTCAGCCTCGTTTTTCTTCCTCCTTTTACCACCCGCCCCTCTTCCCCTTCTCAAGTTCCCCGAAGGTCGCTTAGTGTGCGGTGCTGGCGGAGGCCCGGGGGTTCGTGAGCTCTGAGGAGGGGATTCCAAGAGGCTGGGGTGAACGCTGGGGCTGGGGCTGCAGGTAGACACCCGCCCACCGGAGCGGGCGCGGCGGGCACTACCGAGGGCTGCTCTCGGCGGCGCGGGCGCGGGCGCCGCGGAGGGAAGGCAGGTCCGTTAGGAGGCGGGATCGCCCGGCCTCTGGGCCAGGGACCCGGGAGGTGGCGGCTGCTTGCTCCGAACGGAACGCCGCCGGGTGTGCGTTAGACCAGCGGATAGACGCCCGCGGCTTGGGGTCAAGAATCTTTTCCTTTCTTTTTAGCAAAGGGCAAGGGGTGTGTGCGTGTGCGTGTGTGTGTGTGTGTGTATTGAGTGGCTGTGTTCGGCTGTGATAACCGATTCGTTCTTCGGCCCCCCTAAAAGGGTTCCATGCCTACAAATGAACTTCACCTCCTTCGCTTCTCCAAGCATCAAGTGCGCCTTCTGGCTGGGAGCAGCTAAGGGAAAAGGGGCTGGAATGCGCCAGGTCTCTCCTTCTTTCTACTTCTATCCAGCCCCAACCCCCTTCTCGCTCCTCTTTTCTATCAGAAAAAAATAATAAAATTTCTCATGGAATTGTATAAAGTTTCTCTGCCGATTTCCAAGTTACAGAAGGTTCCCTATCCTAATTCCCTTCCCCTAGAAGACGGTGCACTGGTTTCTATTTCTTTTGTTACCTGTGATCCGGGCGGGGGGCTCCTTTCGGCCGCTCGGGCTGGGGTCCGGCCCAGAGAGGAGGCTTCTGCGGGTGCCTTTGGCCGCGACTTCTCACTTCCGCGCGGTTCTGGTGAGGTTTTAGCTACCGTTCGGTGATACACCCTCCTTGTAGGTACCAAAGGTTCAGATCGCAAACACGGACCCCCCCCCCCCACCTCGACCCCTACACACACAGAGACACACTCACACTCAACACACACTCACAGACACACATTCTCCCTACTCTCCCCCCAACCTCCGGCCCCCACCTTGTCTTTCCCCTCCCCCCTTCCAAAAAAAGCACACACACGCATACACACACACACACACACACACAACAACATCCCCCCCCCACACACACACCAAACAAAAACCCAAAGACAAGTTCACTGGCAGAAGATGGTGGATTGACACTGACTCAGACAGAGGCAGGTTCACCAGGATATCTGGCCGTCCTGATTTCTGACAGTTGCATTTCCTCTCTTTGAGTCCTCCCCCCCACCCTTTTTATTAACTCTGTTCCATGTTTAATCAAGGATCATGTAGATGGCAAAAGGAGAGACAGAGAGGAGAGAGGAAGGGGGGGGGGGAGAGAGAGGGAGAGAGAGAGAGAGGGAGAGAGAGAAGAGACAAGAGACAGAGGAGGGTTTTTTTTTTTTTTTATTGTGTTCTCCTGGATTTTCAGTGGCTTGATCCCTATAAACGTGGAGTGGTTAAAGCTCATATGTAGTATTATATTTTTAGTTGGGTGGATGGATGGAAGAGTGAGAGAGAGGCTGTGGCTGCCGCTGCCTTTTCGGGTGTTGCTTAGATTAAGGCTGAGACTTGGCTGCGATTGGGACGCGACAGTGACACGGGCATCGATCGCTTCCATTGAGAGCAATGCAAAAACACAGCCCGGGTATGTAACACTCTCGGTGCCATCAACACTTGTTTTACTTTGTATTTACTGGCAAAACTGACAGAGCAAGCTCAGACTTTCTTTCTGGTTTTTTTTTTTTTTTTTTTTTTTTTCTGTTTCTTCTTTACTAACTGAAGACTAAAAACAATTGTGTATAGAAATTGCTGAAAAGGATGGTTTAAATAAAACAGAAAGGAGATATTCGGAATTATTTCACTACCTCTGTGACTGACTGTGTTTTGGAGTTTTCCTTTTCCACTGAAGAGCATATTAAAGAGAATGAAGGTTTTCTTTTTTCCTTCCTCATCTTAAAAAAAAAAATTCTTAAGGGAATATTTTATAGTTTTCAAGGTTTGTGGTTTCAATCAGCAGGAAGGCACACAAAAATAAAAGACGGCTAGCCAGCTGTTTTAACCTCTTGCACCTGGCTTCAGTGTGGGGATCATAAGGTTTATACAGTTATTTTTTTAAATGGTTTTAATATTTATGGCATAAACTGGGGAGAGCACCACTGTGTTTTTGTTCAGTTGCTGGTTGATTTTGGATTTTTAAAAAAGTAAACTCATATTTAGGTGTTTTCATGTTTATGGCGATGAAGATAGGGTCAATGAAATATGGGAGAAATATCATAAATCTGAAAAGTGAAATGTACCCAAGGAACAAAGAAAGGTCAGGTAAACCAGCTGTGTAAGTCAAAGCAATAGCACCAACTGTGGGGTTAGACAGGGATAGTGGACTCTGGTTCTATGAAGTGAAAGTTGCCACTTAAAGTTAAAAATGAGGCAAACATGTTCAGCGCTTTTGTAATCTTTTGCAGTTTTTAGCAGATGAGCCCAAATCTGTTCATTAATTTTGAGCTAGTTGGATTATTTTAAAAGATTCTTCACGAGCAAAGGAAAACATAAAGAAGGTTGAGAAAATCACTGTTTAATATTGCAGAATTTACTGCTTCCATTCTGACCATGAGCCTAAATTTACACAATGAAATTTGATTATCTCTAATAACAATATTAGATCCTGCACTGGATGGATGAGAATTGAGGTGGTTTTGTTGATTGCAAGGGTTTAATGTTGCATTTCAGAATCTGATGTGGTTTGGCCTCCCTTCCATTAACTGGAAAACCCCTGAGGTTTTACAATTATTTCTTAAAGATAATACATTTAAGATTGCATTGGTAGGCTGAAGAAAAGTCATAAAGGCAAAAAGGGAAGCCCTTAATAACTCTTGAGATTCAGACATGTTCAGCAGTTAGATTGGCTCTGACTTCGCCAAGGGTCGACAATGTGTCATTTCCACGAAGCCAAATTGCCCTCTGCCTATATGATATTAATGTGCAAATCAATATTTCAGGGATTAAATTTCCCTTCTTCATTTTTTATGGTTTCTACCTCAATAAGTCTCAAGTCTATTAGAAGAGGCTGGATGATTTAAAATCTTTCACTGCAGAATGGCTGGTCGTAGTCTTGTTTCATAGACCATTTTAGGATTTTCGTTATAAAGACTAAAGACATCCTAAAGAAGTTGTGAGGCAGTGTAGACCCAGGCTCAATAGTGTAAAGCTGTTGTTCGATTAAGAACTAAAAGGTATTGAAAATATAATATATATGTTTATGTAATATATATGGACATTGTGCTGCTTTAAAAATATTATGTTAATCACCTATTGATTTATTTCAAAATCAATTGAAGCTCCTTTCTTATTAGTGATTTGTTCAGCTTTCTTGAGGACTGTGTTAATTTTCTTAAAGAGTGTGCATGAATTAGCTTGGTGTGAAAGTATTGGGGCAGAGGATTTTTCAATTAGCAATATTTTCCTAAGAAATATTTTCAGAAACCATTCTTTATGAGAGTAATAATCAAGAGGTGTCATTTGCATACATTGTTGTTATAGCTATCATTGCATTTTGTGGCTGAATGACTTAGCTGATCTATGTTAAATGAGGCCTTCTTCAATTCTTCTTACATTTTGTTTCTAGCACTTAGTAGGTGCAACGTTTCTTTTTATCCTCTTAGAGAAAGAAAATTACGAAAGAAAATATGTGACTTGACTGGAAAGAATACAAAGCAGAAATCTGGAGAGAGGTCAAAATAAAAGATTGTGACTTTATCACATAATCTTGGGAAGGCCTACTGTCTATCATTTGGTGGTGTTTTATGGTCTTAAACCCTCTGGACCAAGTTCCGCACAGCTGCACGAATTTCATATGTGATAGAACATTTTTTCCATTCAGTGTGAAATGTTCCTTCCTAAAAAACGTACACCAGACTCGCTTAATTTAGTCTGTTAAAAGAAATGCACATGAAAAAGGACAAAAGGCTCTTTAATCTCTGCAAGCTGTTTGTTTTTCTTCAAGATTCCTGTCTGTTTGGGTTTGAAAAGTCATGTTTATTGAGGAGATGATTCTGAGGTGTGACATTAAAATAATATATGATTTTTGGACTGGTGGCCACGCTTCTGCTTAATTTGCAGAACTACTTTTTATGCCTGTCAAAACACAGCGTTAATTTATCCTTATTTACAATTAATCTCAATAAAATTAATCTTAACTATGCTTTATTCAGTGGCTTAAAATATCTAATTATATTCAATTAACTGCTGTCATAGTAATTAACATTGCTTAATTGCCTCTGCATATATTTATGTAAAGCTCATTAGGTGCTGCTGACTCCTTTTCCCTTTCCTACTTGCTATTTTTGCTGTTGTCAAACCATGTTCATCTCCCAAGGTTCGACAATGTCAATGAGAACAAATTCTTTCTTAACATTTTCTTGAAATGAATGTTCTTGCCTTCCTTTGAGAAGATACTCGTTATGAGTCTTTAAAGACTAATCCATCCCCCTCTCTTCATTTTCCTTATCCCTGGTCTCTAGCACTCTCACAAAATATGTTCTGTCATTGTTGCTAGAAATATGAGAAGCCAGGTTAAGCTTTGTGTTTATAAATGAGGAGCCTTTCTGTGTCTGCCTAAGGGCTGTACCCACAGGGAGAGGGTTTCCCCCCCTTCTAAGACCACTCTAAGGGTTAAAGACTTGGCCAAGGTTCAAACTGAGAAGCGCCCAGGGAAAGTGCATGTGAATATGTACAAGTTTCATGTAATTAGTGCTTAATTATATTAACATATGCAAATTGTCAACTTAGGAGCTTGTTGAGCTGGCAAAGATCAGCTAGGCACAATTGCAGTATTGTTCTGAAACAATAATGGATTTCAAGTTGGATTGTGGAAACACATAACTAGCTATCTAATTTAACTCATACCGTGGTGAAATTTCATTAGTCTCCATGGAGACTGGTTTAATTGTGCTGACTAATGTTCTGGGCTGCAGAATGTCCTAAAAAGAAAGCGTTGTTTGCCTAATCCACCTTACAATGACACTTGTTTGTACATGTTTCCCTTGTGTGAGAATTTGCATATGCAAATAAATAGTTTCTCTGCCCCATTTGTCATGGCTGTTCATTACCCATGAAGAGGACATTGTTACTAGGCTGTTACTGAGTCTCCCAAGACGGGATAGTGTCAACCAGTCCAGCTACATTCTTTCATAATTTGTTTCTGATTAATAGACCAGAGTGAGTCTCATTCTTTTTGGGCATCTGTAAAAGGAAGGTCACTTCTGTCACAGAAAAGAGTTTCTGCAGTAACTGAAGGACTTTTTCTTCTTCTTCTTCTCCCTTTTCCACCCATTGGTTAACATAATCATATTTAAAATAATGGATTCTTGTTCTAAGGATGCCTCCACTAATAATCTCTGGTTTCCTAAAGCAAAAAGATAGGAAAAGAAAAGAGATTCTGTTATTGGAATATTAATCCTGTTTTTGACAGAAAGGTAAACTGATATAATTGCTTTTCAGTTGAAGGAATGGCGGTTTATACAAGTGTGAAAGCATCGGAAAAGGATTAGCATTTTTTTGCATAATGAAAAGCTCTGTTGAATAGGGTCCTGAATGGCTGACTGAATGACTAAGATGAAAGGAAGATGAAAATGCAGGCTTCTCTTTCTTTATGTCTATGCTCCGCTGTCTCTAAAGTTATGTTTGTCCAAGACTTGAGAAAACAAGCAGGGGCTCAGATTTCAGCAACTTTATAAGATGCTGTGTTTTCATCATCATTGGGACATAATGTGTATGACAATAGTGCAGCTAGAAGATGATCAACAGAGGTTTGTATATAGAAGAGTTTCAGAAACATGCCAGGCTAGCCAAATATTGACTATTGGGTATCAGGAATTCCCAGCACTTTGCGGGCAAAAACAATTATTTCAGAAGAGCCAACAGTATGGTGTGGATATTTAATTCAGTTAATGATGGAATATAAGGTGCCTGTTTTTTTCCCCATCGGCTATAAATAACTATCTCAATTGGTGAAACACTTCACTTGGGAAAGAGTTGTGTAATCTGACTTTTGGCAATGTTAAGTGTTTTAAGTGGTCTATCAGCTTTTGTGGCTGGGAAGGGAGAGAAGAGGGTACAGATGTATTTTCTTAAGATTTAATTCATAAAGTTCTGAATGCAGTCTTCATGTTGCTTTGTAGGTGTATTGTGTATTTTATTTAGAGATAAGTCTTTTTAAAACTGTCTAGGTATTATAAGTTCACTCTTGGAGACATTTGTAGTAGGGTCCCCTGTCACTAGTTAGGGGTGTAACTGGTTATCAGTTGACAATGTGATCAACACTCTTAATGATGTTTCTTCAACCATCATTAGGACAGTTAAAATACCATAAGTGTTAAGACTCTTTCAAAGGTGGGAATTGGTTCTTTTGTACATATGTAAATCAAATGCAGTGCAGATAATTATTTATATGTATACATTTTAAACAAGCTCTTTCTGGTTTGAGGTCACCACAAATGATCCACCGATGGCTGCCTCAGAAGAGGGTTAAAAGATTTCATCAGATATTAGCCCAACTTGTTTGTTGCTAGATTTTAGAACTTCCATTTGCCTCATCACTTTAGCAGTTTTGTTGTTGAGGTACTATTAAGATGGTTAGATGGAAACTTGGGAAATCACAAGTATTTTTACATAAATTAATGTGTAAGGGTTGACTCTTGAGTACAGTATATTGTAAAGGAAAACTGTTTGATCTATGTTATATAGTCCCCCAAATTTTTTACTAGAGTCCTTTTTAAAATTTGTCAAGAAATTCTGGATTGTTTCAGAAACTTTCATGGTTAACTTTATGATATGCTTGAAAAAAGTCTTAAAAGAACAAAAAAAACACATGGAGGCTATTCTTTTACATGCAGAAGGGCTTATTAAGGTATTTCCATAAGAAAATGTGTTAATTTAAAAAATAAATTCATTTATATTTTAAGACATTGTTAACCAGGCACCATGTGTTGTAACTGGCAGTTTTCCAGCCACCATGGAAGTGGATCACACATGGGTTAATAGTAGCTTATGTGATGTCTGCATTCTTAGGAAATGGGCAAAAGCCCAGGGTATTCTGATATCGAGATTTTAGAAATCAGACAGAAAGCAGAATATATGTTTATATGTGAACAGATGGACACATGTGAGAACTAAAAGTGCACAATTTCTCTTGGCACTTGTTTTAGTTATCCCTGATGATATAACCAAGATCTTAGTGCACTCACAGTCTTTGATGGCTAAAGACGAAATGGGCTTTTAATGAGGGCTCAATGGCATTATTTTCTTGCATAAGGATTGTGCCCCTTGTGATCTTGCTGGACTTGATGTTCTGTTAATTCCCTAGTTTCAGAGGTTCACAAGTTGCCTTGAAAGTTTGATATGGTTTCATATTTGACATACAATCCTCAGTCCAAGAATGGCTGCTGTCTAGTCTCCTTTTCTTTTAAGGTTTGTGAATAGAATCAAATATTTGCCACTTTAAGGCATATTTGAGTTTATGCACTCGACTTAAAAATGGCTTTGGCACTAAAGTCATATTTAGTAAGCAACTTATCTCTAATATAACTAACCACTTTAACATTCTAGAGACTGGATAAAATAAACAAATACAATTTAAGAATTTGGGCAGACTGATTTAGTTAATACATCATAATGTCCTGATGGTCCAAGAAAAGTTGTGAGTAGGTGTTCTGGTCACTCAGGTTAGGGGTTCACACACCAGCATCATAATTCAGATAATAGATCATTTCTAGTGTTTGTCTGACTTGAGGACACAACAGTGCTCAGATGATAATTACTGACTGGTATGCACTATAGGACATACCTCTAAAGACAACATTTATAGGTTTCATTGTGTTCTAGCTATAAAAAAGAAATCACTCTGCAAATATTTACTCAGGTCTAAATCATTTTAACCAGGGAAAATTGACTTTTGGGTTAAAATATGCATTTTATAACTGCCCATAAAATTCTTTTCCTTCACTGGAAAGAAGAAAGGAAATCCATAGTTCTAACAATGTTAAAATACAAAAACATATGAGCTGGTGTATGCCACCTGGTTATATTGTTAAAAACAAAATGAAACATAACTTCTTAAGGGGAAGTTTTTGAGGAATCTTAAAGTTTGTCTGCTTGGAAGAATAGGTTGAAAATGACCAATCATTATTACATTTCCCATGGTATTTTCATTAAACCTGAAATACTTTGCTAATGTGGATTTTCAAAAATATAGTGCTTAGTAGTTTTTAAAATACCATAAATTTTCGAATAATGCAATTAATACTTAAGATTTCCTGAGCCCATTAATTGAAAATTAGAATTAATCATCTCTTTTGGTTTAGTGGATACAACTGTGTTTCATCATCCCTAACACTCCTACATTCCTATTCAGTAGAGTATATACAGACAGACACACACACACACATACACACACGTCTACCCTCTTTCCATGTTAGGCCTCTCTTTCCTCTTTAGATGCATTCGAAGTGGTAGCTTGTGAAGTTTTCCCTTCATAGGCTAAACTTCTTTCATCTTCTAAGAATTGGCCAATATAATCTCAACAGAAAAGAGCAGCTAGGGTGGTAAGGCAACTAGAAATTACCAAAATGCCAGAGCGTGGGAAGTGGCCTTACCATCATTCGGTTCAACTAACTCGTTTTAAAATATGGGCTACTGGATTAAAGAGAAGTTATCTTTGATTACCCAGCAAGGCAGGAAAATGTCGAGACAAGAATTCACATATTCTAACTCTAGGACCAGTGGTCACTCAACTGTATTGGCTATTTGAAAAAGGTTTGTTGAATGAATGAATATGAAGGTTGTGGAGATGGTGAAGAAGAGGGAGGAAAAATGTGCAAGATAACCTGTCTTCTCTGAGAGAGTGAGCTCTCTGTTATCGAAAGGAGACAAGTAGAATCTGGATGGCCTCCTGTTATTGTGACTGTTAAACATATTTTTGTGTTAAGTAGGAGGTTAGATTAGGTGCTCCAAATGGACAAGAAGAGCCTATGATTCATAAAAACACTGATGATTTCAGTGACTTAAAATGTATTTATCATAATCATAAACATGGTGTGAACAAGAACAATGCTTCAATTCCGTGTAAAGAAAGGATATGAAGTCAAGGCTGTGATGTTTTGGAGGCAGCATAATGTACAGAAAGAATGACACCTAGTTAAGACCAGACATTTTTTGATTCTGCGTACTTTGGTTTCTTTTTTCTTTTTAAATTACATTATTTAAACTTACATTTTAGGTATTTTAACATCTACTACATTTGTTGGCAACCCAATGCTTAATAGGAATCTTATTCAACCTATAAGACACCTGGATTACATTTCTGTTATGGGTGCCCTTGTCCAAGTTACTTAATCTTCCTGAGCCTCAATTTTCTCATCTGTATATCAGGGTTGTTGTAGAGATTACATAAGACTAAAGTATTGTGAACATTAAAATAAGTGATTGTGGGCAGGACCTGATAACTGACCCATATGTTCCTGTTTTGTTTTTTCCCAATATTTGTTTCAAAGTCATGATCAACTAAAGAGCATTTGATAAAGCAAGTCTACATAGATATTTTGAGTAGAGTTTCCCCTCTCTCCTACAAGAAAAAGATATGAATTTGGCAATGGATATGTCTAAGAGGTGGGGGAAAGGAGTAGTATGGCATCTAGGTTGACAGGTGGATGCTCCTCCACATCTTTATCTGCCACTCCATCACTACAAGTTGGTTTGGTCCTAAGGGGCTTCTCAGTATTTAATGCATTTCTGAATCTTCATTTTTTTTAAAGAAGCAAATTAGGACAGAAACAGTTTTTCAATAATTCAGACCTTAGTCTATCCACATGAACTCAGGATTCCAGACACTCCATTAAATACAATAACAGAAATGACCATAATGCTTATTTCAGTCTTGAAGGTGAAAGCCTCTGTTTGAAAGCCGCTGAATTAGAGGATTTTCCAAAACTGGATTATGTACTTGCTATTAATGATATTATATACTTGATATTAGTGACATTTTCATATGCCAAGAAAGGAGAATGGATACTATTACATGGTATCCTGTTGACCAAAATTTATACCAACCTAGAGAAGAGATCCAGCTATTGGTAATCCAATAACGTTATGAACCCTTAAATTTTCTTAGGTTATTTTACAGCCAACTTATGGGTCTCCACCTGGTTTATCTCTTAGGGAATCACAGTCCTTTATTGTTTTATAATAATGCATTATTCTGGAGGACTACCCAAGTTCAAAGATCGTAAATTCATGATGAGTTAATGTATATATATACAATTTTTTGAACCACCTGGAAACGAAAGTTCTGTTTTTTTAATCTGTTTATTTTTAATACATTTTTCATTGTGATACATATAAGATACACATTTAAAATTATCCTTTATAATTTTATGGGAAATCTAAGTGTATTTGGATTATAATTTTCCAATTTTGTGTTTGATTATTATTTAATATTTATATATGTTTGGTTCATAACACTTGTTAAAGTACTTCTTAAAAATAAAAGTGTGTGCATGGCCTATGTTCTGGTCATTTCTAAAAGGCCCTGGACTTGACATTTCATTTAAAGCACATTTATTTAAGACAAAGAATTTTTTAATATTAATCAATATAAGGATATAATTCACGTAGAGAAAGCAATTAGCATCTTAACATTTTTCATGATGCTTGTTTAAGTGTCTCCTCAAATAAAACTGCAGCCTCCATGAGGGTAGCACCCACTTCTGTTTAAACACTATATCCACAGTGATGGACATACTATTGGCAAATCTTTGGTGCTTAATAAATACCTGTTGAATGAGTGAATGGATAAATGAATGATAATTAAAAACATAAATAGAAAACTTCAGTTTACTATACTACTGGAATCTGCTTTTCCTCTTGAAATCTAGGTACTGAAAAAAAATCACCTTAAAAACAGCTGGACTTATCTTGGGAAATTCCACAGGGAACACTATCTTACAGAGAAATCTAAATGGGTTTTTATATTAGAACCATAGATTGTTGCAGTCAGAAGGGATATAGCACAATCCCCTTGTTTAACCAATACAGAAACCAAAGCTCATGGAAATTCCTGGGAAACATCACATAACTACAGAGTGCAGCTGAAGAAATTGAGTGTGTGTGTCTGCGTGTGTGTGTGTGTACTCTCTTCAGTTTAGTTGGCTTAGCTTCTCCCTATCCAAAAATTCTATAATATTAATATGAGAATAATTTGTTATGCTTATGCTGGAGATTATTTTTATTTGTGAGCAAAGGAAGTTTTTAGTTGTTACAATTCCTGTGCTGACTGCTCTGGGATTGTAAAGGTAAACTGTTAGAGATAGGACCAAAATTGCCTGAAAGGTGAAAGCTTGCAGGAAAAATAGGGTGGGTCATTTAGTTCTTGAAATGAAGCAGGGTGCAGATTAGGAATCATTATGGTTTGCCAGAAGTTGCTGGTCATAGAAGTCTGTTTAAGTGCTCACTGTCAACAAGGAAATCATGGGCAGCACTTGAAGTGGCTCACCTCTGATTTATTCATAAACCTTACACGAGCACTTGGCTTTGTTCTTACTCTAGTAAGGCGGTCTGATGCCAATAAGAACAGGAATAAAGAGCTCCTTGCATGGTCCAAGACTGAATAGCACTTTACCTCAAAGCCTGACCTCTTTTCTAGAAGTCTGTTATGCTAGAGTTGACTCTGATTGGCTGTGTCTCCTCAGATGAATTGAGAGAAGAGGTTATAACAAGTATCTACTCTGTAAGCTCTATCGTGTACATAACAAGAACGATGTGACTGGAACTTGGGTTCTAACGTAACCTAAAGGTTGCCATGTTTATGCTAAACGGAAAGGCTCTCCTTTTCAGAGAGCTTAAAAGTTTCACATTTAATAATAGTTTGGAAGGAAACTATTGCCTCTTTCTAATTGAAGAATACAATGATCTCAAAGTGGAATTGTTTTTGATAATCCCGTCTCTGACTAAAGTGAATTTAAAGAGATTTAGTAACATAGGAAATTAAGGGTTTGAGAATAAAATAGATACTACCCTGTGATAAAAACAAGGAAATCGGTTGGCCTGCCAATTGGTAAGCCATATTTTCCGAGAAGCTTCATTTGTGCCACTTCACAAATTACGCTCTGCTCCAGATGCCCATGTTGAACGGAAGGGACCTTTAAGAGACAGTCAGCTGGCTGATTTGCACTGGGGCAGAGGTTGAGTAGAGTTACTTAAATCCCCAGAGCATCATTTAGTTAATGTTAGTCTTTTTTTTTTCTCTCCTCCTGCACCCGCCCCCCACCCTCCGCCCCCGCGCCCGCCTCCGACCCCGCCCCCGCCCCACCATCCTGTCCACTCAGGCTTCCCTTTTCTTCTTTTGATGAAGTTGGTCTCTTATTACTTACAGTGCATATATTTACAAAAATTTTTCCTCAAATTTTCGCAACACATTACATGAACCCAGAAGAGCCATATTAGGAGATGGCGATGAGAGTTAATGATATATTTTTAGATAAAGCCATCCTCCCGTGCAATCACATCAGAGTCATCAGCTCATTTGTCATGGCTGAAGTGAAAATGTCAGGACCAATGAGTGTATGAGTGCTGAAGGGGGCGAAAGGGCTTTTGGAGAGAGACATTTTTGTGCTGGGAGTCGGCCATGGCTTAGATTTAGCTCCAGGGAAATATTGGGATTAGCCAACACTGTGTACAAATCCTTAGCACAACAGAATTAGTTGGGAAAATGGGGAGGTGGGGGTCATGAGGATAGGCACATTTCTGGAGATATTCTCCAGGCTACAGGCCAGAAACTATGGAAAAGAATGAGGTGATTTATAAAATTCTTTTAAGGGATATGTTGTATGCAGGTTCATCAATTTCAAGACTGAAGTCATAGGTTTGAATGGTGTCAAGGAAGACCTGCATGACGTACCACTAAATATGTATATATGGCCTCTGTTTTAAATTTAGCTGCATTAAAAGAATTTCAATCTTAACATCCATTTGAAAAGTTTTCAGAAAGATAATATTGGAGTACACAAAGATAACATTCAGGCATGAAGTACTTTTGACATTATGGTAGAATGGAAGTTAACACTTAATTTAAATAACAGTAATTATGATGAAATACTTGTTGCATTGTTGAATTTACACAAAACCAAGAAGCTAAACTTTCTTTACAGAGATTTCATTCTGAAACTTTAATTGAAAAGCAAGTTATTTTCTTTAGCTGCAGAAGTTCTTATCGCTGATAGACCAATACTAGCAGATTTATTTCATTTTAGGTCCAGTTAACTGTTCTCTTTCAGATAATGTACCCATACAACCTTTTCTTGTTTAATTCTATTGATTTACAGTGTTAAAGTGAAATAATCTGATACCTGTTTCCTGCCCTTTGAGTATTTGTCGTCAAAGAGGCTGATTAGTTTTTTCCCCCAGCTCTTTAACTGTTTTAAATGTATAATTATCATTGCATGTCATTTGATAGCTGCACTAATTGCTGCCAACTATTGTCTGTTTGCACTTAATGCTGAAACCTGATCAACATCCTGCTTTGGTTGATGTTTGGTGGTAAACTTTAATTAACTCTTATTGCATTGAAGAAGAGTTCAAGCTTGGTGCTAACTAATCATTTACCTTCATTATGTCCTGACAGCTCCACTTGTTCTTGGTCCTAATAGATACACCAATCAGTAAATAAACCTGCAAACCTCATGACTTGTAGTTTCTCCACACTGATATTTTGATGCTTAAAGTATAAGATAATTGGGCCCAGATAATTATTTAGTCAGTTTAGTATCTCTAGTTCTGTAGACACTAATCTTAAATTGCTTCTTTCATGCTGGACAATTTCATTTTAGTAGAAACAGTAGATTTGAGATAACATTATTTCTTCAACATGGTTCCTCTGAACATGCATCTTTTGAATCAATACAATTAAGCTTGTCTCCTGTTGGAATTCTTGTAATTATTTTTCCTGAGATACTTTTCCTGTAATGATATTGAAGTTAAAGTAATCAGGTTACCAGCAGATCATGTAAAATTCAGCTCAAAATTGCTGGCTGCTTGATTTTAATTTGTCTGACATCAAGTTTGTTTGAAAAGGGATAATATGTGGGTAAACCAAGGAGCTTATAATTATGGTTGACGGTTGTTTGTTTATAATGAAATCTAATTAAAGTTCATACATTTAAAACACAAAAGCTAATTACTGAATTGCTCACTTCACTGATGGGCAGCAGTCAAATTTACTTTCAGGCCAAAAAAAAAAAAAAAAAACTCAAATAAAAATCCCCAAACAAAAGGCTCTTCATAATAGCAATAAAATAACAACTAATCTCAGAAATCAAACATAAATTTGCCAATATTTCATCCAGAAGAAAACTTGTCATTCTACTTATGTTCTCTATTATGCTAGTCCTAATGTGTTTTTTAATATAAAGTTATTTAAAATATTTACGTGGAATGTAAAAAGACTTGTATTTGGTAGAGTCTAAGAGTATTATATAGTAAGATGCACTTGGTAGTGGTTTAAAGAATTTATGCATATAACTTTCTTGAGTGAAACCATTTGAAATCATGTAAAATTATTGAAATCATTGCTCAAGAAATAGGAATGTTTGCTGGAGTACTTGACTTGTGATTGATTTTATGTAGATAATTATGGTAGGTTTAGCCTGCAAGAAATGACTTTTTAAAAATATGTACCTACTCTATTATACTTAGTTATATTGGTTATCAGATCATATTGGTAGCAATTATGAAATAGAAATAATTATACAATTGTTTTTTCTTTGAAATATTTGGTTGTCAGTAGTTCAATAATCAATTTCATGTATGAATAGACAAAGGAGAAAAAATATAGATGCATGTTAAAATATACCGTCTTTACATTGTCTTTCATATGTCTTTACATATGAAATAAATTGTATGTGCACTGGTTTTTACTAGTTTGGTACATCTATTTTTGAAGCCAAATATTCTACAGTTATATATAACTTAATAAAACCAATTAAGATTAATTTTTTAAATGTTCTTATGTGATAACTTAAAAGGTTATCAACTACGCACTCTTAGATATGCATATGCCAGAGAGATTAGTCAGTTACATCTTAAAGACTAGCAATATAACATATGAAAAACATGGTAACTATGATTTATAAATTCCAAAAATGATCGACGTGGTTCATGTTTTTCCAAGGAAAACTAAAGTGTTTTGTGTTAAAGCTTCATGTTTAGCAGTGTAATTTACTTGAACTTTCAGATATGGTAGAAATTGAGGGAGGGGGTCTGTGAAAGGAAAATAATTCTGTCCATTATTGAGATGCCTGTAAATGTAAGTGTAATTTACACAACCTTTCCATAACTTCAGGGTATATTTATATGCATTTTATTATAGTACCTGATTGATTTATGGATTAATATTTTTTTAGGGAAGAAAAATTAAAAGGATCATATAGTCATTTAACTCTAATCCTACTTTGCATAGATGAGCCAAAGAGGAGATGATTAATGCTGAAGTATGGCTGGGTCACTGGCATTTGGAAGTACCTTTTTCCTCAATAAAGACAGGAAAAAAAGTCAGTATATTCTCAGTATTGGCAAACAACAGCTTTCTAGTAATACTTTAGCTGATTAGGACATCCTTAACCTTTAATGAAGCAATCACTACAAAGCCTTCATGTCAGCTGGAATACTAGCAAAACAGTATCAAAGAAAGAATCAGAAAGAGGCACTGAACATAATTACAGTTCATGTCCTTGTCTCACACCAATGCAAACTATTCATTTTCAATTAGAATGAATAAGAAAATTAGAAATCAACTAGATTGGTTGCAAGTACCAAAGTTTGTTTATAAAGGGTAGCTAAATTATTGGGTCCATCTTGCACACTGATTATAAAATTTTCCTGAAGCAAACAAATAAAATGAGTCATATAATAGTGTAATTTTGTTAAGGAGAGATTATTGACTCCTAAGGAAAGAAGCTGGAGTTTGATTAAAGTTTTGAAGAAAACTGGGTAAAATTCCTGTTTCCCACAACTATTCAAATTTAGAACTATTGGACTCATTGGTAAAGTGCACCTTTTCTCCTTAGTTCTCCATCACATATGTTTAATGCTATGTAATTGTTATATACAGTCTATGCAGATTTAGTGATGTGAGAGAGAATGAGGGAAATGAGGGTGGGAAGAGAGGAAGAGAAAGAAAAGAATGAGAGAGGGAGAAGGAGACTATCAATCACAGGGTCCCATTTACAGAGAAGAAAACAAATCTTCTTTGACTAGCTAACAGATTTTAATGAGAAAAATGAGAGGAAAACAGAGAAAAACGACTTAGTTGACTCACATACTCATACTTGTCTTTGTAAACTTTCTCTATTTAAAAAATGTGCCTGTTTTAAATGCTGAATATATTTGGTTACATCCTTCTATTCAAACTTAATTACCTTCTCCCCTTTGTCGTGACATGGGTGGAAAGTTTTTGCCGTGTCAGGAGAGGTCGTCACACATTCTTTTGCAGTTCTCTTCATTAATTCCTTCTTGCAGAAGCATTTTCTCTCGTGCTGGGAAGGTAGGAGGGTGTAACAGAAGAGCCCTGAAACATCAGCAGGAAGCTCTAAGCTGGTTAATGCAGTATAATTGTCTGGACATAGACTGGTCTTTGTTTGTGTGGTTCACTCCGAATCAGCTGTAATTAACTCCAGAGTGTTTCCAGATTGCCAGCAAAGAAAAATTACAGCTTTTCTGTTTTAAATTGTAAAGCTCACAAACATTAACTATGCAGATTGCATTTACTTTGATATATTTCTATCTTACAAGTAAAAAAGCTTGTTTGGCTACCCAACCCCCCATCTCTAAAAATGTGCTTTTGTTAAGTTATTTGATTTAGTGTCTATTTGAACATAATGACTCCTTAATAGTTGGATTTGAAACCTTTTCACTTAATATTTTCTATCCTTTTACATCCTTGCATTTGCTGTCCTTCTTGCTAATGTTTTTAATACTGCAGTGGGGAAAAAGTTATGCAGTCTTTCTTGAAATACTCCACATATACCAAAATAAGCAAATAGCAGAGTAAGGTGAATTAAAGAGAAACACTAGCACCAACTTAAGACTGAGATCAAAGATGTATCTGACGTAACTGGTACTTCCACACAGGTATTTACCTGTGTTATGATATATCAAAAGAGAGACTGAGAAACAGGCAATTCCCCTACTCTCTTCTCTTGGTTAGCACACCACACCCTTTTAAAAGCTTCTGTACAGTAGTTTATAATTATGAATTCCAGCTTGGGTAAAAGTGAGGTAGAAATAGTGGCGTGAACTAATATAGCCTTGTACACAAAAGATTTGTCAGCAACTGATGCAAAAAAAAAAAAAAAAAAAAAAGTCCAGCCAAAATTCTTTTTTTTCTTTCTTCTGAATTTAACAATAAGGAATTTAAGCCTCAATGTGGCTTTAGCAACCAAAGAAAAGAAGCTCTTGGTGTCTGCATAATACCACTTTGATGGATTTTTTTCATCAGTTCTCTGTACGTGGCAACAAATAAACAAGTATAATTATACTTGTGAAGGTCTATTCATTGCTTTGTCAGGATTAGATATATGTGCCGTTTTCACACTGCGCCTCTCTTTTGTCTTTGCCTAACTCACTATGACATATTGATAGAGGATTTGGAATGGGGAAAAGGCCACAGCAGAGACAGTGATGACCTTTTGGAAACTTGATATAATTCAAGGATTTTTATTTATTTTCTTTTTTTTTTAATTCGTAACTAGTTACCAAATTATCATGTAAGTGGACAACTTTTAGCCCATGTAAAATGGAGTAAATAAAGACTCAAAGTGTTATGAGATGGCTAAAGAGCAGATGAGAATAAAAACAATAGGCTAAGGAGCCCACTGGTCTTCTTTCCCAGCACTTAGCAGAGTGGCTAACCTAGCATTCCTTTCCCATTATTCTGTCCTCTTGATCAGATCACGTTCTTTTTAATCATTTCACAAACACTGTCTCACTGGACCGTAGAAGAGGGCTGGGACAATCTCAATTAAAAAACAGAGGTAAAACTGGCCTCTCTGATTTTGGGTTCTAATGGGAACTCTGCTTTCTGAATGCAAAGGAATTCTTCTATTGTTCAGAAAGCACCCCCTTTCATTAGTCAGGCTCCTTGTAGGTGGGTTTGGTCATTTAGCAGAGCAGAGTTTAGGCAGCAGTGACTGCAGACGAAAGCAAAGCAGAACGAGTAATAAAAGTTCTTTTCTGCATATTGTCCATTAGTTCTTAAAAAGGGATTTGACATGATCAAAGTCACTGATCTTGTGAATTACTGAGAATACCAAAAAATGTGTATGTACACATATTCTAAGCAGACCAGCAGGTATGTATTGCTCTGAATTTAGCATTAAAACTATGTTAGGTTTTCTCTTCGGGATTTCTTGAGGACTTTGGTGATTTTACAAACAGAATGTCTGGCAGTAGGGAACAGAAGTTGGTGAACACTAAATAAAAATCACCTTAAATGGTGAAGGAACTTTTACAGTGAGTTAACTTGTTATGCAGTCATTTTGGAATGAATTCTATGGTTTAAGTTAAATGGTTGTTTTTGTGGTCTTTTTTAGTGGGACTTACAAAACTTTACGTAAATTTCTTAAATGGGTCACTTTGATAAAAGAAAGACCTCATCTGACATTGATGACAGTGAAATCACTTAGCATCATATTCAGTGTCACTGTACATAAGGATCTAAATAACTTTTTATCTATACAAACTAAAGTGATTCCATCAGAATATACTGAAAAACATTGTCATGGTTATAGTCAATAGCAACAAAATAAAAATTTTAAAATCAAATAATATATTATTAGCTATATCAATTTAGAGAGTTTTGTTATTGTTGGTTTTAGGATGAAATGTAAATTTGATTGTATAGAAGACATGTATTTGACTTATTTTCT